>NC_088234.1:58434105-59034105 GCF_036934945.1 Oncorhynchus masou masou
TTCAGAAAGCATCGGTCTTGTTTACTGGACAACACCTCCATCTACAGCCACACAGAGACTATTAGACCATGCTATTCTCTGGTCCCCCTGACGTAATGGGACAAAATGGAAGACTACTGAAGGAGAGCCAGGAGCTGATGTCTTCAGGATATTGACATGGGGTAAACAAAGCACAAGTCACCATTATCTGATATATTATTGTCACTACTGGGAGCCTGGGACACTGTGGTCACACTGGCACCCAGCCACATCACTTCCTGGTATCAGCCTTGACAACAAACCCTCCAACAACACTGTGTCTGTGTCTGTGTGTTTTACTATCCTTGTAGGGACCAGAAGTAAAACAAGGAACATTTCGCTGGTCCCCACAAGGAAGAAGGCTATTTTAAGTGTAGGTCTTAGGGGTTTGGGATTAAGGTCAAGTTTAGGGCTAGGTTAAGGGTTAGGGTAAATAGGATTTTGAATGAGAATCAATTGTTTGGTCGCTTCAAGGAGAGTAAAACAAACATATCTGTATGCATGTGTGACGGGGGGGCAGCGACTGTCTCTTATTCACACATCAGCAGTGACCTTATGCCAATGACCTTATGCCACATGTCATATAGATGACAACAATGACCTTTCAACAACCTTAATGCACAGAAGAAAATGCATTAGGAGAAGTGCTCTGGAATCATGCAGTGCATGGATAGGCAACTCCAGTCCTCTGTGGCCTGATTGGTGTCGAACACACCAGACTCCAATAATCAACTAATCATGTTCTTCCGTTTAAAATGAAATGAGTTTAATCAGCTGTGTTTGCTAGGGATGGGGGAAAGGTACGACACCACTCCGGCCCATGAGGAAATGCCCATCCCTGATGCAGAGAGTACATTCAGCATGGAACCAAGACAACCAACTCACTACCAAGTGGAACTAAGTGACAGATGGGAATATAACACGGAATTGACTTATTATTATTAATAATACATCATTTTTAGAGGCATCTCCAGGGAATTAAAAGGAGGGAGAGTCATTGTTAGTTTTTCTTTAACCTGGATAACACTCACTAATCCAGCTTCCCTGCCCCCTGGACACTGATCACTTGGCTACATAGCTGATGCACGCTGGACTGTCCATTAATCACGGTACCTCATTCTGCTTGTTTATGTTTTATCTGTCGGCCCCGTTGCCTAGTCAACGCCATTTTACCTGCTGTTGTTGTGCTAGCTGATTAGCTGTTGTTGTCTCACCTACTGTTTTAGCTAGCTTTCCCAATTCAACACCTGTGATTACTGTATGCCTCGCTGTATGTCTCTCTCAAATGTCAATATGCCTTGTATACTGTTGTTCAGGTTAGTTATCATTGTTTTAGTTCACAATGGAGCGCCTAGTTCCACTCTTCATACCCCTGATACCTCCTTTGTCCCACCTCCCACACATGCGGTGACCTCACCCATTACAACTAGCATGTCCAGAGATACAACCTCTCTCATCATCACCCAGTGCCTGGGCTTACCTCCGCTGTACCCGCACCCCACCATAACCTTGTCTGCGCATTATGCCCTGAATATATTCTACCATGCCCAGAAACCTGCTCCTCTTATTCTCTGTCCCCAATGCTCTAGGCGACCAGTTTTGATTGCCGCACCCTCATACTACTCCTTCTCTGTTCCGCGGGTGATGTGGAGGTAAACCCAGGCCCTGCATGTCCCCAGGCACCTTCATTTGTTGACTTCTGTGATCGAAAAAGCCTTGGTTTCATGCATGTCAACATCAGAAGCCTCCTCCCTAAGTTTGTTTTACTCACCGCTTTAGCACACTCTGCTAACCCTGATGTCCTTGCCGTGTCTGAGTCCTGGCTCAGGAAGGCCACCAAAAATTCTGAGATTTCCATACCCAACTATAACATCTTCCGTCAAGATAGAACTGCCAAAGGGGGAGGAGTTGCAGTCTACTGCAGAGACAGCCTGAAAAGTAATGTCATACTTTCCAGGTCCATACCCAAACAGTTCGAACTACTAATTTTGAAAATTACTCTCTCCAGAAATAAGTCTCTCACTGTTGCCGCCTGCTACCGACCACCCTCAGCTCCCAGCTGTGCCCTGGACACCATTTGTGAATTGATCGCCCCCCATCTAGCTTCAGAGTTTGTTCTTTTAGGTGACCTAAACTGGGATATGCTTAACACCCCGGCAGTCCTACAATCTAAGCTAGATGCCCTCAATCTCACACAAATCATCAAGGAACCCACCAGGTAAAACCCTAACTCTGTAAACAAGGGCACCCTCATAGACTTCATCCTGACCAACTGGCCCTCCAAATACACCTCCGCCGTCTTCAACCAGGATCTCAGCGATCACTGCCTCATTGCCTGTATCCGCTACGGAGCCGCAGTCAAATGACCACCCCTCATCACTGTCAAACGCTCCCTAAAACACTTCTGTGAGCAGGCCTTCCTAATCGACCTGGCCCGGGTATCCTGGAAGGACATTGACCTCATCCCGTCAGTTGAGGATGCCTGGTCATTCTTTAAAAGTAACTTCCTCACCATTTTAGATAAGCATGCTCCGTTCAAAAAATGCAGAACCAAGAACAGATACAGCCCTTGGTTCACTCCAGACCTGACTGCCCTCGACCAGCACAAAAACATCCTGTGGAGGACTGCAATAGCATCGAATAGTCCCCGCGATATGCAACTGTTCAGGGAAGTCAGGAACCAATACACGCAGTCAGTCAGGAAAGCTAAGGCCAGCTTCTTCAGGCAGAAGTTTGCATCCTGTAGCTCCAACTCCAAAAAGTTCTGGGACACTGTGAAGTCCATGGAGAACAAGAGCACCTCCTCCCAGCTGCCCACTGCACTGAGGCTAGGTAACACGGTCACCACCGATAAATCCATGATTATCGAAAACTTCAACAAGCATTTCTCAACGGCTGGCCATGCCTTCCGCCTGGCTACTCCAACCTCGGCCAACAGCTCCGCCCCCACCGCAGCTTCTCGCCCAAGCCCTTCCAGGTTCTCCTTTACCCAAATCCAGATAGCAGATGTTCTGAAAGAGCTGCAAAACCTGGACCCGTACAAATCAGCTGGGCTTGACAATCTGGACCCTCTATTTCTGAAACTATCCGCCGCCATTGTCGCAACCCCTATTACCAGCCTGTTCAACCTCTCTTTCATATCGTCTGAGATCCCCAAGGATTGGAAAGCTGCCGCAGTCATCCCCCTCTTCAAAGGGGGAGACACCCTGGACCCAAAATGTTACAGACCTATATCCATCCTGCCCTGCCTATCTAAGGTCTTCGAAAGCCAAGTCAACAAACAGGTCACTGACCATCTCGAATCCCACCGTACCTTCTCCGCTGTGCAATCTGGTTTCCGAGCCGGTCATGGGTGCACCTCAGCCACACTCAAGGTACTAAACGATATCATAACCGCCATCGATAAAAGACAGTACTGTGCAGCCGTCTTCATCGACCTTGCCAAGGCTTTCGACTCTGTCAATCACCATATTCTTATCGGCAGACTCAGTAGCCTCGGTTTTTCGGATGACTGCCTTGCCTGGTTCACCAATTACTTTGCAGACAGAGTTCAGTGTGTCAAATTGGAGGGCATGCTGTCCGGTCCTCTGGCAGTCTCTATGGGGGTGCCACAGGGTTCAATTCTCGGGCCGACTCTTTTCTCTGTATATATCAATGATGTTGCTCTTGCTGCGGGCGATTCCCTGATCCACCTCTACGCAAACGACACCATTCTATATACTTCCGGCCCGTCCTTGGACACTGTGCTATCTAACCTCCAAACGAGCTTCAATGCCATACAACACTCCTTCCGTGGCCGCCAACTGCTCTTAAACGCTAGTAAAACCAAATGCATGCTTTTCAACCGATCGCTGCCTGCACCCGCATGCCTGACGAGCATCACCACCCTGGATGGTTCCGACCTTGAATATGTGGACACCTATAAGTACCTAGGTGTCTGGCTAGACTGTAAACTCTCCTTCCAGACTCATATCAAACATCTCCAATCGAAAATCAAATCAAGAGTCTGCTTTCTATTCCGCAACAAAGCCTCCTTCACTCACGCTGCCAAACTTACCCTAGTAAAACTGACTATCCTACCAATCCTCGACTTCGGCGATGCCATCTACAAAATTGCCTCCAACACTCTACTCAGCAAACTGGATGCAGTTTATCACAGTGCCATCCGTTTTGTCACTAAAGCACCTTATACCACCCACCACTGCGACTTGTATGCTCTAGTCGGCTGGCCCTCGCTACATATTCGTCGCCAGACCCACTGGCTCCAGGTCATCTACAAGTCCATGCTAGGTAAAGCTCCGCCTTATCTCAGTTCACTGGTCACGATGGCAACACCCATCCGTAGCACGCGCTCCAGCAGGTGTATCTCACTGATCATCCCTAAAGCCAACACCTCATTTGGCCGCCTATCGTTCCAGTACTCTGCTGCCTGTGGCTGGAACGAATTGCAAAAATCCCTGAAGTTGGAGACTTTTATCTCCCTCACCAACTTCAAACATGTGCTATCCGAGCAGCTAACCGATCGCTGCAGCTGTACATAGTCTATTGGTAAATAGCCCACCCATTTTCACCTACCTCATCCCCACACTGTTTTTATTTATTTACTTTTCTGCTCTTTTGCACACCAGTATCTCTACCTGACCATCTGATCATTTATCACTCCAGTGCTAATCTGCAAAATTGTAATTATTCGCCTACCTCCTCATGCCTTTTGCACACAATGTATATAGACTCGCCTTTTTTTGTACTGTGTTATTGACTTGTTAATTGTTTACTCCATGTGTAACTCTGTGTTGTCTGTTCACACTGCTAAGCTTTATCTTGGCCAGGTCGCAGTTGCAAATGAGAACTTGTTCTCAACTAGCCTACCTGGTTAAATAAAGGTTAAATAAATTAAAAAAATAAACAGACAGAGTCAGGTAGACCGAGACAGACAGAGAGAAAGTCAGAGACAGTCAGACAGAGAGAGAGTCAGACAGAGAGTCAGAGACAGTCAGAGAGAGTCAGACAGAGAGACAGAGTGAGTCAAACAGAGAGAGAGTCAGGTAGACCCAGACAGACAGAGAGAGTGTCAGAGACAGTCAGACAGAGAGAGAGTCAGACAGAGAGAGTCAAACAGAGAGAGGGTCAGACAGAAAGACAGAGAGAGACCGAGAGAGTCAGACAGAGACAGAGAGAGGGCCAGACAGAGAGACAGACTACACTAGCAAAAACCCAAACTAAGCTGCATTGCGTTGCGTTGCTTTGCTTTGCGTGTCTGAGCTGGGAGCTAAGTGCTGATTACAGACAGTATAACCCATCTGGCATTCAGGACAACCAGGTCAGGGCCTGTGGCAGGGTTAGGCAAGGGAACACACACACACACACAGAGAAAGAGAGACAGACAGACACAACGACAGACAGACACAAAGACACTATACACAGGCTGTCTGAGCCAGGCCAAGACAAACAACGCTACATTACACCACTCATGACCGGAGTTGGATCAGGGCCCTAGAGGGCCGAACGTGATGCCTTCATGTGATTAAAACAGACAGATTGCAGCCCAACCTGACTCCTAGGTGGCATCCCTCCAATACCACCAATATAGAAGGGGAACTGGGTTGGCTACGTCCGGTGCAGGAAAACATGAACACGGCCATGTGAGTGAGTCACCAGGTTATGTTTGCGTCTCTCTCGTTCTAACTCGCTTTCGCTCTCGTTAGCATCTCTCTCTCTCTCAATCTCGCATTAATCCCAGGGATTGGAATATAAATATTCATCTGAACGGCAAGAGCTCAGATTGCCGTACTACACAGCTCTTACCCATTCAAGCGGACTACAACCAACAAGCTCATATTTTCAGATGAAAATCTTATCCGATTGGTCCAATGTCAGTCTGTGGGAGAGAGATATTGTGTAGGTGTGTGTTTTTTACTCGGAGCCTGGGAGGAATATATTACTGACCACCTGCAGCCATGCCGGAGACATCAAAAGGTCCAATACATCCGGTCTTCCATGCAGGATACAGACTGTGACGAGTGGAATGACAAATCTAACAGTAAATGAATAGGCCTGTGTTCTTTCCTCCAGTGTTAAACCTGGACAAGCACATGGACGGTTTCATCCATCATTTCATAAAGAGCCTTTGAAGGACCGTCTTTTTAGACTTCAGCGATGCGCCAGTCTGACCACATATCGCCAAGAGTGGTCTGAACCCTGTGAGCATCAAACGCTACTAGAAGTAGACTCGGGCCTCAACTGTGGGTGGAGCGCGCAGGTCCATTCATTTATTTTGCCAACCCTTGGAAAACCAGAGCCACTCAAAATGCACACGCAAAACTGCATGACACCGTGAACAGCGAGATGCACAGTGAGGTAGCTTTAGAAGACTAGGCCAGCAGCACACTGTTTAGCAGGGTCCAGTATGACCAACATCATCCCACTGGGCAGAAACTGGTTGAAGCAACGCCATTTTCTTTCACCAAAAAAATGTAATGTGATGACTTTGAATCAACATGGACAACTGATTGAAATTGAAAGTCAATGTAAGAGAATTTCCTATTTTTTCACCCAATGTTCAATCCAAATCCAGTGACATGACATTTGTTGTTGAATTCACGTTAGTTGACAACTCAACCAACATTTGAATCAAAATCAGACATTGGAATGACGTCTGTTCCCAGTGAGACAGCACTCTCGCTCTCCCACCCAACACAGGGAGACGAGCTTTAAACAAATTGCTCCTGCTCCTTTTGGAATTCCACAAGAGCAGACGCAGTAAAAGGCAGACAGGAGTGGAGGTATGGTAGGCGAGTAAACCGTTTTCAAATATTCATCTCCTCTGAGTGAATAATTGATCATGTGAAGCAGACAGATGTACAGTGGCCGGAGTGGTGAATCCCTTGACACGCCAGACAAGAAACGCCTGTCCCTCAGGTAGTATAGGCAAAAAAAGAAACTCTCTCTCAACAACACATCTTAATGCCCAGACACTAACCCTCTCTCTCTCTCTCTCTCTCTCTCTCTCTCTCGCTCTCTCTCAATCTCTCGGAAAATCCCTATCGGTTTCACTTCACTAATCACAAGGACGCACAGACAGAGTGGTAGAGGAAGAGAAATACTGCATGTATTGCAGAAGAGGACAGGGAAGGACAAGACATAGTCTATCAAAGCCCTCTAAAATAGTGAAACCCCAGTAATTACAGTGGGGCAAAAAGGTATTTAGTCAGCCACCAATTGTGCAAGTTCTCCCACTTAAAAAGATGAGAGGCCTGTAATTTTCATCATAGGGACAATTCAACTATGACAGACAAAATGAGAAAAAAAAAATCCAGAAAATCACATTGTAGGATTTTTAATGAATTTATTTGCAAATTATGGTAGAAAATAAGTATTTGGTCAATAACAAAAGTGTATCTCAATACTTTGTTATATACCCTTTGTTGGCAATGACAGAGGTCAAACGTTTTCTGTAAGTCTTCACAAGGTTTTCACACATTGTTGTTGGTATTTTGGCCCATTCCTCCATGCAGATCTCCTCTAGAGCAGTGATGTTTTGGGGCTGTTGCTGGGCAACATAGACTTTCAACTCCCTCCAAAGATTTTCTATGGGGTTGAGATCTGGAGACTAGCTAGGCCACTCCAGGACCTTGAAATGCTTCTTACGAAGCCACTCCTTCGTTGCCCGGGCGGTGTGTTTGGGATCATTGTCATGCTGAAAGACCCAGCCACGTTTCATCTTCAATGCCCTTGCTGATGGAAGGAGGTTTTCACTCAAAATCTCACGATACATGGCCCCATTCATTCTTTCCTTTACACGGATCAGTCATCCTGGTCCCTTTGCAGAAAAACAGCCCCAAAGCATGATGTTTCCACCCCCATGCTTCACAGTAGGTATGGTGTTCTTTGGATGCAACTCAGCATTCTTTGTCCTCCAAACACGACGAGTTGAGTTTTTACCAAAAAGTTATATTTTGGTTTCATCTGACCATATGAGATGCTCCCAATCTTCTTCTGGATCATCCAAATGCTCTCTAGCAAACTTTAGACGGGCCTGGACATGCACTGGCTTAAGCAGGGGGACACGTCTCGTACTGCAGGATTTGAGTCCCTGGCGGCGTAGTGTGTTACTGATGGTAGGCTTTGTTACTTTGGTCCCAGCTCTCTGCAGGTCATTCACTAGGTCCCCCCGTGTGGTTCTGGGATTTTAGCTCACCATTCTTGTGATCATTTTGACCCTCCGGGGTGAGATCTTGTGTGGAGCCCCAGATCGAGGGAGATTATCAGTGGTCTTGTATGTCTTCCATTTCCTAATAATTGCTCCCACAGTTGATTTCTTCAAACCAAGCTGCTTAACTATTGCAGATTCAGTCTTCCCAGCCTGGTGCAGGTCTACAATTTTGTTTCTTTGACAGCTATTTGGTCTTGGCCATAGTGGAGTTTGGAGTGTGACTTTTGAGGTTGTGGACAAGTGTCTTTTATACTGATAACATGTGCCATTATCCTCTTGAAACTCCCCATCCCGGATCCGGGATTGTGACTAAGCCTCAGGCTCATTAGCATAACGCAACGTTAACGATTTCTGAAAATCGCAAATAAAATTAAAATAATGCGTTTGCTCTCAAGCTTAGCCTTTTCTTAACAACACTGTCATCTCAGATTTTCAAAATATGCTTTTGAACCATAGAAATTGACTAATTTGTGTAAGAGTATGCAAAGCTAGCATAGCATTTTGTGTAGCATGTAGCACGCAACATTTTCACAAAAGCCAGATAACCAAATAAATAAAATCATTTACCTTTGAAGAGCTTCTGATGTTTTCAATGAGGAGACTCCCAGCCACATACCAAATGCGCAGTGTTTCCTGAAAGCGTCTGTGTGTAGGAGAAATCGTTCCGTTTTCTACATTGCGCCTGGCTACCGAAACGAACCGAAAATGCAGTCACCTACAACGTGAAACTTTTTCCGGATTAACTACATATTATCGACCGAAACATGGCAAACGTTGTTTGGAATCAATCCTCAAGGTGTTTTTTCACATATCTCTTCATTGACATGCAGTTCGTGGAAGCTTGCTTCTCTCTCTGTGCCCCATGGAAAAATACTGGCAGGTGACTTTTGCGCACCAATTTCGGCGCAGGACACCGGGCGGACACGTGGTAAATGTGGTCTCTTATGGTCAATCTTCCAATGATCTGCCTACAAATACGTCACAATGCTGCAGACACCTTGGGGAAACGACAGAAAGGGCAGACTCATTCCTCTTGCGTTCACAGCCATATAAGGAGATCATGAAAGACAGAGCCTCAAAAATCCTTGTCATTTCCTGGATGCCAAGTCATCTTGGTTTTGCCTGAAGCTCACGTTAAAGGGCACGCACAGAGAAGATATTTGTATTTCTGGACACGTCAGAGTGTTTTCTTTCGAACAGTAGCAATTATATGCATAGTCGAGCATCTTTTTGTGACAAAATATCTTGTTTAAAACGGGAACGTTTTTCTTCCAAAAATGAAATAGCGCCACCATAAGTGTAAGAGGTTAATACAGGAAACGAGTGGAGGACAGAGGAGCCTCTTAACCTGTTATGGCTGCAATCCGTACAGGGACCAACATCAGGGGAAATTTCAGAGTGACAACTATAAATACAACTTCGTAACATTAAACATTCTTGAAAATGCAAGTGTCTTACACCCTTCAAAAGATTAGAATCTTGGTAATCAAACTACGTTTTCCAATTTAAAATATAGAAGAGAAGAGCAATCAACAACAGAAACATTTTCCGCCATGACAGTTTTTACACATTCACATCGGAAGGTAAAATTATGACTTACATTCTGAAATCTTGCTCTTATTTCTCTTCCTGAGGGTCTCAGTGATCAAATGAAGTGTCGTTTTCTTTGATAAAATCCATTTTTATAGCCTAAATCGAAACATTTTGTAAACTGTTTGTGCCGTGAATTCCATCTCTATCAATTCGACGTGATTCCCCCCTGTAAACAATCGTTTATCTAGTCATGGTTGGTTTCAGTGCATTCCTCTGGATGTTCGCAACACAGCCAAACGTCATTATTTTTTTGCGGGGATTATTGACCGAAGTGAGCTGATTTGAAGACAACGATAAATGACTACCTTGCGCACCAATAATTTTAGCGAAGCTTCATTGATTGACTATATTTCTGTCCAATGACCACTGATCTTCTTGAAATCTAGCTGGGTAGATAGCCAATGAGCTGAGGTAAACACCAGTATGTAATGGCTTTGGGTTGGACCACAATTCCTTGTTTGTAATCAAATCAAATTTTATTTGTCACATACACATGGTTAGCA
This sequence comes from Oncorhynchus masou masou, assembly GCF_036934945.1. NCBI lineage: Eukaryota > Metazoa > Chordata > Actinopteri > Salmoniformes > Salmonidae > Oncorhynchus > Oncorhynchus masou. Next base: position 58,444,432 of record NC_088234.1, read on the forward strand.
GATGTTAATGCGAGTGTAGCGAAATGCTTGTGCTTCCAGTTCCGACAATGCAGTAATATCCAACAAGTAATCTAACTAACAATTCCAAAACTAATTTCTTATACACAGTGTAAGGGGATAAAGAACATGTACATAAAGATATGAATGATTGATGGTGCAGAACAGCATAGGCAAGATACAGTAGATGGTATCGAGTACAGTATATACATATGAGATGAGTATGTAAACAAAGTGGCATAATTAAAGTGGCTAGTGATACATGTATTACATAAGGATGCAGTAGATGATATAGAGTACAGTATATACGTATACATATGAGATGAATTAATGTAGGGTATGTAAACATTATATTAGGTAGCATTGTTTAAAGTGGTTAGTGATATATTTTACATCCTTTCCCATCAATTCACATTATTGAAGTGGCTGGAGTAGAGTCAGTGTGTTGGCAGCAGCCACTCAATGTTAGTGGGTCTGATGGCCTTGAGATAGAAGCTGTTTTTCAGTCTCTCGGTCCCAGCTTTGATGCACCTGTACTGACCTCGCCTTCTGGATGATAGCGGGGTGAACAGGCAGTGGCTCGGGTGGGTGTTGTCCTTGATGATCTTTGTGGCCTTCCTGTAACATCGGGTGGTGTAGATGTCCTGGAGGGCAGGTAGTTTGCCCCCGGTGATACGTTGTACAGACCTCACTACCCTCTGGAGAGCCTTACGGTTGTGGGCGGAGCAGTTCCCGTACCAGGCGGTGATACAGCCCGCCAGGATGCTCTCGATTGTGCATCTGTAGAAGTTTGTGAGTGCTTTTGGTGACAAGCCGAATTTCTTCAGCTTCCTGAGGTTGAAGAGGCGTAGCTGCGCCTTCTTCACGATGCTGTCTGTGTGAGTGGACCAATTCAGTTTGTCTGTGATGTGTATACCGAGGAACTTAAAAACTTACTACCCTCTCCACTACTGTTCCATCGACGTGGATAGGGGGGTGTTCCCTCTGCTGTTTCCTGAAGTCCACAAACATCTCCTTAGTTTTGTTGACGTTGAGTGTGAGGTTATTGTCCTGACACCACACTCCGAGGGCCCTCACCTCCTCCCTGTAGGCTGTCTCGTCGTTGTTGGTAATCAAGCCTACCACTGTTGTGTCGTCCGCAAACTTGATGATTGAGTTGGAGGCGTGCGTTGCTGCGCAGTTGTGAGTGAACAGGGAGTACAGGAGAGGGCTCAGAACGCACCCTTGTGGGGCCCCAGTGTTGAGGATCAGCGGGGTGGAGATGTTGTTGCCTACCCTCACCACCTGGGGGCGGCCCGTCAGGAAGTCCAGTACCCAGTTGCACAGGGCGGGGTTGAGACCCAGGGTCTCGAGCTTGATGACGAGCTTGGAGGGTACTATGGTGTTAAATACCGAGCTGTAGTCGATGAACAGCATTCTCACATAGGTATTCCTCTTGTCCAGATGGGTTAGGGCAGTGTGCAGTGTGGTTGAGATTGCGTTGTCTGTGGACCTATTTGGGCGGTAAGCAAATTGGAGTGGGTCTAGGGTGTCGGGTAGGGTGGATGTGATATGGTCCTTGACTAGTCTCTCAAAGCACTTCATGATGACGGAAGTGAGTGCTACGGGGCGGTAGTCGTTTAGCTCAGTTCCCTTAGCTTTCTTGGGAACAGGAACAATGGTGGCCCTCTTGAAGCATGTGGGAACAGCAGACTGGTATAGGGATTGATTGAATATGTCCGTAAACACACCAGCCAGCTGGTCTGCGCATGCTCTGAGGGCGCGGCTGGGGATGCCGTCTGGGCCTGCAGCCTTGTGAGGGTTAACACGTTTAAATGTTTTACTCACCTCGGCTGCAGTGAAGGAGAGACCGCATGTTTCCGTTGCAGGCCGTGTCAGTGGCACTGTATTGTCCTCAAAGCGGGCAAAAAAGTTATTTAGTCTGCCTGGGAGCAAGACATCCTGGTCCGTGACTGAGCTGGATTTATTCTTATAGTCCGTGATTGACTGTAGACCCTGCCACATACCTCTTGTGTCTGAGCCGTTGAATTGAGATTCTACTTTGTCTCTATACTGACGCTTAGCTTGTTTGATAGCCTTACGGAGGGAATAGCTGCACTGTTTGTATTCAGTCATATTACCAGTCACCTTGCCCTGATTAAAAGCAGTGGTTTGCGCTTTCAGTTTCACGTGAATGCTGCCATCAATCCACGGTTTCTGGTTAGGGAATGTTTTAATCGTTGCTATGGGAACAACATCTTCAACGCACGTTCTAATGAACTCGCACACCGAATCAGCGTATTCGTCAATGTTGTTGCCTGACGCAATACGAAACATGTCCCAGTCCACGTGATGGAAGCAGTCTTGGAGTGTGGAATCAGCTTGGTCGGATCAGCGCTGGACAGACCTCAGCGTGGGAGCTTCTTGTTTCAGTTTCTGTCTGTAGGCAGGGATCAGCAAAATGGAGTCGTGGTCAGCTTTTCCGAAAGGGGGGCGGGGCAGGGCCTTATATGCGTCGCGGAAGTTAGAATAACAGTGATCCAAGGTTTTGCCTGGTGGCGCAATCGATATGCTGATACATTTTAGGGAGTCTTGTTTTCAGATTAGCCTTGTTAAAATCCCCAGCTTCAATGAATGCAGCCTCAGGATGTATGGATTCCAGTTTGCAAAGAGTTAAATAAAGTTTGTTCAGAGCCATCGATGTGTCTGCTCGGGGGGGAATATATACGGCTGTGATTATAATCGAAGAGAATTCTCTTGGTAGATAATGCGGTCTGCATTTGATTGTGAGGAATTCTAAATCAGGTGAACAGGAGGATCGAATGGAACAGCACTTCACCTTAGGGACTGTTCCCTCTGCTCTATACAATACATATCTGATACTTTTATGTGATGATAAAAGGCTCATACAATACAAATATTTTTTTCATGTTTTCTTTCACAGTGATAGCGACTCCGACTGGGAGCCTCCGATGCCAAGCTGCCTGGAGGCATCGTCGTGTTCTGTGTCGCATGAAATGCACCACTTGTTCAGTTTGCCTCTGCTTTACATCAGAAAGAGACTGCTATGGGACATGGCACAGGCAGCAAAATACTGTGACGAGGACTTCCAAGGGGTGTACTGTTTTTTTTAATGTTTTTTTTCAACATTATTTTATGTGTGTGTGTTAGAATTGCTTTTTGATGTGTTGTATATAGTTATTTGCACTGCTGTATATAGTTATAGGTCATTTCACCAATTCGGCCACCAACTTCATGCTAAATGTCATGTAGCTCACCCATTCCTGTTATCAGTCTGAAACTTTGCACACCTACAGTTGCCCTCTTGTGTTAGCCATCACAATTATCTCCAGCATCCTATTCTAGTACATGTGAAAGATGATACTACAACAATAAAAAACAGAAAACGTATGCTCTTTCTTTCTCTTTTCTTCCACCTGATCTACTGTGTTATATTCTCCTACACTCAATGAACATTTCCACAAACTTCAGAATGTTTCCATTCAAATGATACCAAGAATATGCATATCCTTGCCTCTGGGGCTGAGCTACAGGCAGTTAGATTTGGGTATGTCTTCAGGCGGAAATTGAGAATAAAAGGGATGTGGCCATAACAGGTTAAAGAAGAAGTTACAGGTCTGTGAGAGCCAGAAATCTTGCTTGTTTGTAGGTGACCAAATACTTATTTTCCACCATAACTGGCGTATAAATTCAGAAAAAATCCTACAATGTGATTTTCTGGATTTTGTTTCTCATTTTGTCTGTCATAGTTGAAGTGTACCTATGATGAAAATTACAGGCCTGTCTCGTCTATTTAAGTGGGAGAACTTGCACAATTGGTGGCTGACTAAATACTTTTTTGCCCCACTGTATATATGCTGATCTATCTGACCTCTAGTCAACACACCTCTAGTCCAATATGAAAGGCACTGTTCGTTGGAGCAAAGCAGTCATCCTGCAGAAGAACTATCCTGGTTCCTCCTACAACATCCTGTGACCTCACCGTTCTTTCACACCCAACTCTCTGCTCTCGCTGAGTCAGACTGCCTTCTCTCCTACTTTCCTAACTGAACAAACTTAGCAATGTTTTCATGATGAGCAGATTTCCATCTATCTACAGTACTCATCCTCTGCTACAACCAACACATACAGCCGGAAGTAAAGGAGTCTGAGCAGTCTCATGTTTCTTCTCTCCTGGGTTGTGTTCAGGGTCCTGAACACTCCTGTCCCTCTCAAAGAGCTCTCACTGACCTGTCTGTCTGCTAGGAGCAGATCAAAGCCTTGCTCCCACTCTGCACAAGGGCTCTCAATCAAATTCAATGAGTCGAGAGAGACTGCATGGGAGAAGAGGAGAGAAGTGGTGAACAGGACCAGTCAGATACACTCTAGCACCTGGCTGTAGGAAGGAGGTTAAGGGCATCAGAGAGAGACCCCTGAATGCTAATACAATCTAGACCTAGTCTGATCAGATGGAGGAAGTGCAGGTCCACAGTCCAGTTTCAAGTGAGGAAAATATACAGAGAATAAAGTGTCAAATGAGACTATGTGGGAGGTTTTTGTTCTTTTGATTTCTGCACACAGTAACTGGAGAGGTTTACTACATGGAAAAACAGGAGCAACCATTCCTTAGATGAATTAAATTCTTCAAATTTCTCTGTAAACAATGAATACAGAGAACTGATAGGCAGATGCACATAGTTACATATTTGGTGACTCTGCAATCATCATGAGGTGTCAATAAAGCACACAGTCTTGGGCCCCTCTATTGTTCGACCAATAACAACACTCCAAACTCAGGATAACAGAAAATGCGTTCTTCAACATAAAGAGAGGGCCCAAGATTGTGAAAACATTCACACAAAGCACAAGGGTAAGTATAAGCATGCACACACACACACACACACACACACACACACACACACACACACACACACACACACACACACACACACGCACACACACACACACACAGCTCTAGCATAGTGGACAAAGAGCTTAGTGACAGTTCCCAGTCAACTGACAGTGACCTCATCTCTCAAGTGTTACACAATGTCCTCAATACACTGTTAAAGACAACTGTTTTCTTTGGGGACAGAGCAGGACCACTCCCTCACTGTAGCGTAGCCTTTAAAGAGATGTGGTACTGTAGCTGCATATGACGCACACAAAACACCCATCTCCCCCAGGCTATTGCAGCCCTGCGAATAGACAATGATAAATGAATCATTTACCCAATGGGTGACTGCTGCCTTGTTCCCTCATACACACAGGTACAGGCGCAGTGGTCCTTTGGCTGTCTGCTAGTGGGGGATGGACAGAACTGTTATCACGCTCCCGCTGACAGGGACAATGTGTGTGTACATACTGTATGATAAATCAGCATTGTAAGAGGGTGAAGATTGAGGGAGGATATTATCATAATCACTGCATGATTTTTGTGTGAGCATATGTGTGTGTGTGTGTGTGTGTGTGTGTGTGTGTGTGTGTGTCTCAGAGTGAAAACAATGGGGAGAAGAATAACCCGGTGTAAATAACCTTGACCATCCTTTATTAGGAATAAAAAAATCATGAAGGATAGAGTAAATGGGACTGTAAGAAAAGAGATTGATGTTTGTACGTCTCCAACACCTCTTCACGGTCCAGCAGCGTCACACCAGCAATTCATTCATCGGCAGACCCCGGGAACAGAAATCACATCGCTTTTACATTCTTTTCTAAAATAAGGTCAGGCTAAAGTTAATAGAATCGTATCTAACCAGCCCCTCCATACACCCTCTGCCTGAACCAATACCCTTGTATGTCAGTGTGAAATCTCAGAGAAACCCAATTGAGTGTTGTGGAAAGCATGAAGCACATGATGCAGTCAAACAGAGGTACTGCATTTAGTCAAATGAAAGCTTGTGAATATTCAAAACAAGTTTATGGTATAAAAAAAAAAGAAAGACAGGCTGCTGAATGGTCACAGATCTGCAGGAAAATATAGTATGTCTTGAGCAGATGAATAATCACCACAACATTACATTTCTAATTTGCGTCGGTACATTTTTTGAAGTCGCAGAGATCTCAATAAACAAAACAATCAATTGACACAACGAAAGAAACCGCGGGAACAAGTGGCACGTGCTTCTCCAGCAACCACGAGAGTACGCGCATGTACAGAACGGGCGTGTGAATGAGCGGAGCTCTGAAAAGCAGTAACCAATACATCAAAGTTGGCCCTCAAAATAAATTCACCACATACTGAAGGAATATAAACTGGAGTTACGCAGATAACTCAGCGACATCATAGCAATATGAATAGCAATGATCTGCGTTTATACAACATTCAAATCTCAAGAAAAACAGGGGCAAGTCTTAGCCAAATTAATTTTGGAGCATACAAGGGAGCAGGGCTTGAACATGAGCGGGAATGTGATGCGCACAGGCATGCCTGTCGCCATCACGCACGCACACACACATACACGTATAAACATGAAAAAGGTGTTTGATACACATGAGAACACAATGAATTCTCTTCTGAGCTTCCAGCCTCTAAGACGTTGCAGTGTTATTCATATATTCACAATATAAAAATAGCCCTCCCTGCATTTCCTCTGAAGAACACCATTCCTGGACACTAGTGTGTAATACTGTACTTGCTGACAGAGAAAACAAGTTCCTTGTAAAAGCAGGTGATTAGTGAATCTTATCTCATCGCCAGAGGTTTTTCTGTGGGACTTTCTAGAATGTCACGCATGACACTAAAACCATGGTTTTCTCAGAAATCGTATGATCAAATAGCTATCTGAAACTATGGGTTCCTAGACAGTGTGCTTTTCCGAAAACACATCCATCACTCTCTTATATGAACATATGTTCAGCTGAACAAGTTCACATCTTCCTCCATTCTGGCAACATCACTACACCCACAAGCCTCTGATTCAATGATAGGTGACATCAGATTTCCACAGCAAACTTCAAACCTTCACCTGTGTAAAGTGGATAAAAACTAACTGCAACCCTATATAGCCTCTGCTCAGGTGAAAATATGGCATGTGGGGTACCACCACCCAAATCAGAGTAGCCCTCTCTTATCTGGACAGTGAAATCTAAACTAAGCACCAGACAATCACAGGCTTTCCAGGATCCCGTAAACCCCATCTGATCCAGTGTGTGAAGGGTTGGTGTCAGCGGTGGGATCCATGGCTGACAGGGATGAGATGAGGCTCATCCCACAGGCCTCACTTTCCTCATTAATATTACCAATATGTCCAACTGCCAGAGAAAAGAACAAGGCTGAGATGCTTCTGAATCCAATTACCAACAAAGTGAAAAACATTCAGAAGAAGAGGAAGTAGAGTACAGCTTGAGAATAGAAAACTAAAACCGAAAGCTTTGCAGTGGTGATTAGTGGGTAACATTCCTCAGTGGCAGAGTGGTTCAGACTGTGCATAAGACAACAAATATGTTTATAGTGATATACTGTATAGTCACAACACGGCAGATAGATCTTAAATGAACTGAAAGCCAAATTATATAGAGGCTAATGCGTGCCTGCTTTTTTTTCTTGTGTGTGTGTGTGTGTGTGCGTGCGTGTGTGTGTTTGCATTAGTGTGAGTGAGACAGAGCCCACCAGACTTTAAATGCTGCTCAACCAATTCACTGATGATGCAGGCGTGATTGTGAAGACGTAAACAATACAGTAATTTCTAGCGCTACAATAACAACACACACATAATCCAGAAAAATGAACACAAGTTATATATTTTGCCTTTATTTAACTAGGCATGTCAGTTAAGAACAAATACTTATTTACAATGATGGCCTAGGGTTAAGTGCGTTGTTCAGGGGCAGAACGACAGATGTTTACCTTGTCAGCTCAGGGATTCGATCCAGCAACCTTTCGGTTACTGGCCCAACACTCTTAACCACTAGGCTACCTGCCGCCCCAGGTAGGGTGTGTGTGTGTGTGTGTGATGATGTTGGATGGTCTGTGTGAGAGCAGAAATAGACCATTCATTATAGTACTACTACTATTATTACCCACAGTTTACACCCAGCCCACAGTGGAACAATTACATAGGAAGGTCTAACTTAAAAGCCTTGTGTAGTTTAACAGTATTTTAACGACCCTGGGTTTATAAGCGCGGAAATCGACTATGCCGCACGAGCATGCTTTTACGGCACAGTAATTAAACAGAGTCCAAGAAACTATAGGTTATTACACTATGTATCATTACCAAAAATGTGCAAATAGACTTGCAAACTTGAGGAATATGCTCCAAAATGCAGTGTGGTTCCACAAGGAAGAGATGAGTGGCGGAGACCGAGAGGAATGAGCACAGCAGTGCAGCCTAGGTTACAAGACTTGTGTAGGCCTAATGAATGACAAGCACAGAAAATGATATTTGTGTTTTGTAAGTGATGATTCATTGCATTTATCAAATGGCACTGTATGGATGTTGGAATTATTTTAGAGTGGAGTAGCCTAATAGTTGGAATAGTAACTGAAGTCTCGACACTGAATGTAGGCCTCACAATAGCCTATTCTAATATTAACTACTGCAGAATTAAGTGTTCCTCGAAGGAAAATTATAGACCAAAAGTGAATTTTGTCTCGGGAAGAGAAGTATAGAAATATGATTTCTTTCTTTCAGCATATTCTCAGGACTCCTGAATGGCGCAGCGGTGTAAAGGCTCTGCATCTCAGTGCTAGAGGCGTCACTACAGACACCCTGGTTTGAATCCAGGCTGTATCACTACCGACCGTGATTGGGAGTCCCATAGGGCGGCACACAGTTGGCCCAGCGTCGTCCGGGTTTGGCTGTCATTGTAAATAAGAATTTGTTCTTAACGGACTTGCCTAGTTAAATAAAAGTTGTTGTTTTTTTATTCTATATTTTGAGAGAATGCTAATGCGAGTTTAGGGACCTGTTGTGTAGCCTAAATTGCCATTTCTTTCAGTGACATTAAAAGCTGACAGTATTTCATTTTCAACCACATAATATTTGCATCCAAGACTAACTGAAATACTATCAGAAACATGCTGGATCATTTTCAAAGCTTTTAATATCCTTCCTTAAATGTCATTTGGAAATCTCCCTGGTCCCTAAACGTCCTCGCTCCATGAGAGAAGCAGAAATGAAAGAGAACTTTTGTTCTCGATGTCAACTAGGTTTTTGATGATGCATTGGATTTATGGATTTATGACATTCTGGCGAGCAAGGCTTTATTTAATATTTCTAGACGAGCATCAAGTAATGACAGGAGAGAAGCCGCATCAAGTAATGACAGGAGAGAAGCCGCATCAAGTAATGACAGGAGAGAAGCCGCATCAAGTAATGACAGGAGAGAAGCCGCATCAAGTAATGACAGGAGAGAAGCCGCATCAAGTAATGACAGGAGAGAAGCCGCATCAAGTAATGACAGGAGAGAAGCCGCATCAAGTAATGACAGGAGAGAAGCCGCATCAAGTAATGACAGGAGAGAAGCCGCATCAAGTAATGACAGGAGAGAAGCCGCATCAAGTAATGACAGGAGAGAAGCCGCATCAAGTAATGACAGGAGAGAAGCCGCATCAAGTAATGACAGGAGAGAAGCCGCATCAAGTAATGACAGGAGAGAAGCCAAGTAATGATCAAGTAATGACAGGAGAGAAGCCGCATCAAGTAATGACAGGAGAGAAGCCGCATCAAGTAATGACAGGAGAGAAGCCGCATCAAGTAATGACAGGAGAGAAGCCGCATGAAGTAATGACAGAAGAGAAGCTGCATCAAGTAATGACAGGAGAGAAGCCGCATCAAGTAATGACAGAAGAGAAGCAGCATCAAGTAATGACAGGAGAGAAGCCGCATCAAGTAATGACAGAAGAGAAACCGCATCAAGTAATGACAGGAGAGAAGCCGCATCAAGTAATGACAGAAGAGAAGCTGCATCAAGTAATGACAGAAGAGAAGCTGCATGTATCTACTAATTATAGTCAAGTTGACAAATAAATAGTCTGTTTATGCTATGTTCAAAAGGTAGGCTAATACATTTAAAGTTAAAGTTAACAAACAAATATTTACTATTAGGCCCATAAAGATCCTATTAAATGAATATGGATTACATAGGTCTACGTAATTCTATGATTAGGCATATAGAATTGTTATTTATTTCTTGAAGTGCGTGCACACGAGATCCCTGTACCGGAAGGATATTACAGCGCCTTCGAAAGTTCACACCTCTTGAATTTTTCCACATTTAGTTGTGTTACAGGCAGAATTTGTCATCACTGGCCTACACACACACACACAATACCCTATAATGTCAAAGTGGAATTGTGTTGTTCAAAAATGTTTACAAATGAATGAAAAATGAAAAGCTGAAATGTCTTCAGTCAAGAAGTATTCAACCCTTTTGTTATGGCAAGCCTAAATAAATTCAGGAGTAAAAATCTGCTTAACACGTCACATAATAAGTTGCATGGACCCACTCTGTGTGCAATAATATTGTTTAACAAGATTCTTTAATGACTACCTCATCTCTGTACCAGTCAAGCAGTGAATTTCAAACACAGATTCAACCACAAATACCAGGGAGGTTTTCCAATGCCTCGCAAAGAAGGGCACCTATCGGTAGAAAAAAATCCATATTTTCAAGCATAGTGGTGGCTGCATCATGTGATGGGTATGCTTGTAATCCTTAAGGACTGGACAGTTTTCAGGATAAAAAAAATAAACGGAAAGGAGGTAAGCTCAGGCAGAATCCTAGAGAATCCGGGTTCAGTCTGCATTCCACCAGACACTGGGAGGTGAATTCACATTTTCTACTTGAAAATCTATGGCAAGACCTGAAAAGGGTTGTCTAGCAATGATAAACAACGAATTTGACAACTCTTGAAATTTTTTTAAAAGAATTATGGGCCAATGTTGCACAATCCAGGTGTGGAAAGCTCTTAAGAGACTTACACAAAAAGACACAGCCATAATCGTTGCCAAAAGGTGCTTCTACAAAGTATTGAGTCAGGGATGTGAATACTTGTGTAAATTAGATTTCTGTATTAAATTTGCTAAAAAAAAATCTACTTGTCATTATGGGGTTTTCTGTGTGGGTGGGTGAGATTGTTATTTTATTTAATCTATTTTGAATTTGTATTTATAATGGATCCCCATGTATTATGGATGCCCATGTATTATGGATGCCAAAGCAGCAGCTCCTCTTCCTGGGGTCCAGCAAAATTAAGAAAGTTTATACAATTTTAAAATACAATACATTCACAGATTTCACAACACACTGTGTTGTAAAAAACACTGTGTTTCACAACACACTGCCCTCTGGCCCCTACTCCACCACTACGACATATCTCCAGTACTAAATCCATGTGTATGTATAGTGCATATGTTATCATGTGTGTGTTTGTGTGTGTGTGTGTGTGTGTGTGCACCAATGTTTGTGTTGCCTCACAGTCTCCGCTGGTCCATAAGGTGTTTTTTTATCTAATTTTACTGCTTGCATCAGTTACTTGATATGGAATAGAGTTCCATGTAGTAATGGCTCTATGTAGTACTGTGTGCCTCCCATAGTCTGTTCTGGACTTGGGGACTGTGAAAATACCTCGTGGCATGTCTTGTGGGGTATGCATGCGTGTCCGAGCTGTGTGCCTGTAGTTTAGACAGACAGCGCGGTGCATTCAACATGTCAATACCACTCATAAATAAAAGTAGTGATGAAGTCAATCTCTCCTCCACTTTCAGCCAGGAGAGATTGACATGCATATTATTAATATTAGCTCTCTGTGTACATCCAAGGGCCAGCCGTGCTGCCCTGTTCTGAGCTAATTGCAATTTTCCTGAGTCCTGACCACACCTGACCACACGACTGAACAGTACTCAAAGTGCGGCAAAACTAGGGCCTGTAGGACCTGCCTTGTTGATAGTGTTGTTAAGGCAGAGCATCGCTTTATTATTGACAGACTTCTCCCCATCTTAGCAACTACTGCATCAATATGTTTTGACCATGACAGTTTACAATCTAGTGTTACTCCAAGCGGTTTAGTCATCTCAACTTGCTCAATTTCAACATTATTTATTAGAAGATTTAGTTGAGGTTTAGGGTTTAGTGAGTGTTTTTTTTCCAAATACAATGCCTTTCATTTTAGAAATATTTCGGGCTAACTTATTCCTTGCCACCCACTGAAGCTAACTGCAGCTCTTTGTTGAGTGTTGCAGTCATTTCAGTCGCTGTAGTAGCTAAGGTGTGTAGTGTTGAGTCATCTACAAACTCTATAAACTCTGGCTTTACTCAAAGTCAGTGACATGTCTAAAAAGCAAGGGGCCTAAACAGCTACCCTGGGGAATTCCTGATTCTAACTGGATTATATTTGACAAGCTTCCATTAAAGAACACCCTCTGTGTCCTGTTAGACAAGTAACTCTTTATCCACATTATAGCAGGGGGTGTAAAGCCATAACACATACGTGGTTCCAGCAGCAGACTATGATCAATAATGTCAAAAGCTGCACTGAAGTCTAACAAGACAGCCCCCACAATCATTTTATCATCAATTTCTCTCAATCATCAGTCATTTGTGTAAGTGCTGTGCTTGTTGAGTGTCCCTCCCTATAGGCGTGCTGAAATTCTGTTGTCAATTTGTTTACTGTAAAATAGCATTGTATATGGTCAAACACAATTTTTCCAGAAGTTTACTAAGGGTTGGTAACAGGCTGATTGGTCGGCTATTTGAGCCAGTAAAGGGGGCTTTACTATTCTTGGGTAGAGTAATGACTTTAGCTTCCCTCCATACCTGAGGGCACGCACACGCTCTCCAGTAGGCTTAAATTGACGATGTGGCAAATAGGAGTTGCAATATCGTCTGCTAATATCCTCAGTAATTTTCCATCTAGATTGTCAGACCCTGGTGGCTTGTCATTGTTGATAGACAATACTTTTTTTCACCTCTTCCACACTGATTTTATGGAATTCAAAAGTACAATTATTATCTTTCATAATTTGGTCCGATATACTTGGATGTGTAGTGTCAGCGTTTGTTGCTGGCATATCATCCCTAGGTTTGTTTATCTTGCCAATGAAAAAGTAATTCAAGTAGTTTGCAATATCAGTGGGCTCTGTGATGAATGAGCCATCTGATTCAATAAATGAAGGAGCCGAGTTGGCTTTTTTTCCCAAAATGTAATTTAAGGTGCCCCAATTCAGGCTGTAACACAACAAAATGTGGAATAAGTCAAGGGGTATGAATACTTTCTGAAGGCACTGGAAATCTACTTTCGAGAGAGAGCGACAGACAGACAGACAATAGTTTCATTCACAGAGCCAGATAAATCAATGTGTCCTGGCACTATGATGGAGAGCTGCTTCCAGTTTCTCCAGAGCTGACCAGACCACTGATATCTCCATCTGCAGGGAAGTCACTCTATATCCTGAACAGCTGATTTAGAATCAGTTCTCCCTAACAGGAACCTGACCCAATCCATTAAGAGCGAAACAACGACTGGCTCTGGATCCGAATGTTAGACCTCTGTTTAGACAGAGGAGAACTGAGATTGGAGGGTCGGTCTGTTAAAGCAATGCCAGACTAATAGGCACCTCCTGCTAACTCAGTCCTCCTGGTGGTGGGCCCCATCACATCTGCTCTTCATTAGCACTCCATTGTGTTTTGGCCTCTTTTACGCTGTGTTTAGACAGGCAGCCCAATTCCGATTTTTCACTAATTGGTCTTTTGACCTATCAGATCAGCTTTGAATAATATCTGATGTGATTGGTAAAAAGACCAATTAGTGGAAAAGAGACCCGAATTGGGCTGCCTGTGTAAACGCAGCCTTAGAGCTAGCTGCAAGGGGACTTTATGCCAACAGAAATCACTTCTGCTGTTGTCAGCCTCCTCCTGATTTCATTAAAGGACTGGGTTCCCCATACTGTACGCCCCACACACTCCTTGGAACACAACAGACCCCTTAGAAAAGAAACTCAGTCTGGCAGCTCCAACACAGTCTTCATACAATATTCATTTATAAAGTATATTTAACAGAAATTCTCAATCAAGTCCTGAGCTGAGCAAACAAGACACTGGAAGAAAGAAAGAGTAACACATTGTTTCTGTGAAAAGAGAGATGTTGACCACTGGTGTCAGCAATTCGAGGCAAACAAAAGCTGAGTCTTGGACAAACATGTCAAAGTGGTTTAATTGGTGTGTTAAAGGGCAGGAAGCAGGAGTTTTTACTCACCAAAGTAACAGTGTGGTTAAAGACTAAGTAACTTAGTTCTAGTCACGATATGGTTACCTATAACAACAAACATAGTTGTGTTTTAGCCACAGTAGGTTGGTGGCACATTAATTAGGGAAGACAGGCTGGTGGTAAAGGCTGGAGCGGAATGGTATCAAATACATAAAACACATGGTTTCTATGTGTTTGAGGCCATTCCATTTACTCTGTTCTGGACATTATTATGAGCCGTCCTCCCTCAGAAGCCTTCACTGGTTTTACCATTTTTACATGTTTCTTAACTTATTTCCGGATATCTTCAAAACTCCCCACAATGCACTATTTCTCAATATCCTATGGAGAATCTACTCTGCGTTAGCTAGCTCGAGTGCTGCAGTGGTGAGCTACAATCTACCAATCACGAGGAGGTGGGATGTGACAACCATGACCTGTTCTCTGTGAAGAAGGATACCAGACTTTTTCAACCTTGGCTTAGTGCTAGAGAGCTACAGTAGTGGACTGACTGTGCCGTTGTGATACTTTCCATCTGCCTGGAGCCTTCGATCGCTGTCTTACTGTTGACTCCTCCCCTCTTCTCCTGTTCCCAATTCCGGTCTCTGGAATCTATCTACTTTGGATTTACCTCACTACATCACTATTGGATTCATGAGTGCAAAAGATTTGGTTGACTTTGAAGTGATACATTTGAAGTTATTTCTGTTGGGAGTTTCCATTGTTGGGAATAGGCTGGTTTGCCGGGTCCTCCAGATTACGTCACAACCCGCAAAAAATATATTGGCATTCTTCGGTTTTATGTAATAACTCAAAAAATATAAATGTGAGATGTAACTTTGCATTGGGACCTGATGCGTATACTTACGAAAATTCATGTTACATGTGCTTACGTTTATGCTACCTACCCTTTTAAGCTCATTCAAGGTCTGAAACTACGCAATACTTTGCAAGACATCAAAGCTAAAAGGAATAGCATGACATTGAGAAATGTCAATACAGAATCGTTTGGCATTCAGAGAGCTGCCAAAAATAAAACAGTAGACTAGTGCTCCGTCAACCGAGGCGAGGGGGTATTTTAAGCAGAGTCAAAGGTCATGTTTGACCACATTGTTGACATACAGTAATCCATTTACAAGACAAACGTCCATTCATGACTTATGCATGAGACTCTCCTCATATTAGCAGCATTTTCATGCTTCTTCATGTAGATAGAGTGAACATGAGATTACGGCATTTGACAATGCAAAGCCACCACCTCAACACAGGTCAGCATTGATTGTCTTTCCCTTTACACTGTTGTCGGCAGAAATACTGATGGAAAATGTCCTTTCTGATGCTGCACTCAACAGGCTGTGTTTCTGTGTGTGCTACTGATGGCTCCATCTTGTACAGCCCCAGGTGCAGCAGCACAGGGAACCTCACCACATCCCATCTGGTACTGCCAAAGAGTGACAGACCATGGCCGAGAGAGGAGCAGCTATGCCACCTGGGGCCCCCTGGGCCACCCACTGGTGTCTGGTAAAACACACACATACATTAGTGCGTGCACGCACACAGTTTAGCCCAGGGAGGAGCATTACATTTATTTCCACATTAATGGAAACATGGGAGCTCTGAGTGCTGTTAGACATCGCTTACGAAACTCTACAGCTATGAAGCCTCTCTCACACAACGTTGGCGACTTAACGCTTCCCCCAGCATAACTAATCCGTCAGAACACAGCGAGAGGCATCTAAGAAAAATAAACCACATCAGCAGACCTAAGGGAAGAACACGAGCAAAGAGCCCAAATTAAGTCAAATAATCAAACCACACTGTGTACTTTAAACCACCACACCCACACACCACCACCCAGCAAACACTTGAGTTATGAAATCAGTTGCATAAGCAGCCATTTTGAAATGGGGGAGTGTGGACTCCACAGTGCATTCATGAGAGTGGTCATCAGTGGAGCTGGAGAGAGAAGGAACAACTAAACACATCCAGCAGGAAGAGAGAGGTGGAGTGGGTGGGAGAGGAAGAGGGGAGAGGAAGAAAGAGATGGGGGGTGAATGAAGAACAGCCATAAAAGCTGTAGTAATTCCCGGGCACTCGGTTCAATCACAGGATTTGTTGTGAACTCTACATGAACCGTCACTCCACTGCCTGGTGTTGTCATGTGTTCCTGGAGAGAGAGATGCACCATGGCCAGGCAAATCATAACAACTCCAGCAAAGAGACACAGGATCCATTACACTGAGTGAACATCCCGCCCTAGACACTGTGGAGACTCAGCTTGGCCTGACCAACGGTGAAGGATGTGAAGTGCGTAACACCTCCCTTGGAGATCTTACATGGGAAAACATTTTACATGTGCAATATCTACACTTCAGCTGACAAACTTAAAAGGAATGATTCACCCATTTTGAATGTTACGTCGTATTTATGCACCTCTAAGTGATGTTCTATTGATTATCGGGGTCATTTCATGTTTTCATGTATCTGAGCTCTTCACTGTTCAAGCGGGCAGAAATCAAAATCAAATTGTATTGGTCACATACACATTTAGCAGATGTTATTGCGGGTGTAGCGAAATGCTTGTGCTTCTAGTTCCGACAGTGCAGCAATATCTAACAAGTAATATCAAATAATTTATAACATATACCCAATACACACAAATCTAAGTAAAGGAATGGAATTAAGAATATATAAATGTATGGAACGAGCAATGTCAGAGCGGCATAGACTAAAAGTAGAAAAGTATAGAAATACAGCCGGCATGATGAGTTATTAATGGTGAATAACTCAAATACATGAAATGACTCGAGGAATCAATAGAACGTCGCTCAGAGATGCACAAATACGACAAAGCATTCAAAAATGGGTGAAAAACGCACCAAATTATTTTTCAATCTTCAAAATAGAAATGCTACCAAATAAAATGCATTGAAACTTGTTACAAATGATGGAGTCATGCACGATTCACCAAATTATATTTTGAAAGAGGAAGTAAAGTACTTTAAGAATATGTTTTTGTTTCAGTCTCCTCCGTCTCCACTAACCAAAGCTAATTGTTTGGATTTTTTTCCTATTAATAATTAAATTAACATTATACAGAAAGACTCATGTGAATGCCAAATTACAGAGGAGGAATTTCTTGATGCAATTAAAGCCTTTAAGTCTAGGAAAACTCCTGGGCTGGATGGCATACCAGTGGTAGTATACCAAACTTTTTGATATACTCAGAGGACCATTATTAGCATGTTTTAACAACTCCTATATTAATGGTAGATCATCGGACACGCAACAAGGTCTGATTTCATTATTACTGAAACAGGATCCAAGTGGTATATATAAAGATCCAGTCTATTAAAAAAATTCTCGGTCTCGTACACTTCAGTGTTGTGATGCAACAATTATAGATAAACGCTTGGCACATAGAATTAAAACAGTATTGTCAGATATTATTCATCCTAATCAGACAGATTTTTTACATGGAAGATACATTGGAGATAATAGAAGACAAGTACTGGAAACAATAACAGAATACTATGAAATATCGGGGAAACCAGGCCTGGTTTTTATAGCTCATTTTGAAAAGGCTTTTGATAATGTACGACTGGAGTTTATACATAAATGCCTAGAATATTTCAAATTTGGAGAATCTCTTGTAAAATGGGTTAAAGTTATGTATAGTAACCCTATGTGTAAAATAGTAAATAATGGTTACATCTCAGAAAGTTTTAAACTCTCAAGAGGAGTAAAACAAGGTTGTCCACTATCGGCATATGTATTTATTATTGCCATCAAAATGTTACGTACGTATGTATGTACCCCAAAAATATATGGGGGATTGGAAATGATGCAGACAATTACATTGAAGGATGCAACAATCTACCCGCAATATTAAAGCTGATCCTTCCCTTAAAATAAATAAATATATATATATATATATATGGGTGAATCGTTCCTTTAAAGTCATTATATGTACTCAGTACACTCGCCAAATGCGCTCACACACACGGGACATTAACTCACTTCCTCCACACAGTCACACACCGATTGAACAAATGCTCCCACAAACACAGGACATTGACAAAAAACATAGACAATGAGACTTATAAGCACAGAGACAGAGAAATAGATTCAATGCAAACTGCTGAAACCTCTTAACACCTCCACATATACCTCAATGGCTCAGAGTAAAAACTTGTGTGTGGGGGGGGGGGAGACAGGGAAGGGCAAACCAAATGAACCCACTTTGTAGGTGACACTTATGTTAAATTATTATTTTCCCCCTCCGCACCTTAATAATTGGCCTGGTTCATTAAAGGATAAAAATTATCTAACTGGACAATCTCACGCGACAATTGCACCTGGCATTTAATTGATCTGCTCAGCCTATTCTTTGTGGCGAATAGAAGAAAGAGCAGGGAGACTGGGATTGGTCGCTCTGCTTTTGTGGCGCTTGCAGAAGTGCCAAGACATCATCAACTTGGGGAGAAATCTATTGTGAGGTGCAGTGTTCTATGGTTCCAACTTCCTGCTGATGGAAGTGACTCCACGCTGAAGCAGACACTCATTCACACACAGACCCAGACAACCAAAGACTGACAGACCCACTGCCAAACTTCCATTTAGGAAGAGAAAGGAAATTCAACATTTACATGATGAGCCTGTCTCTCAAACAGTGACATATGCTTTTACATTGAATCCCCACATTATGTCAACTAGTGAGCTCAAGACAGACCACCTAAACCCCACAGGAAAGCCATGCTGCTGTGGTTCAGATGAGACTAATACCTCCATCAGACATGGCTGGTGTCGATCAGACAGATACATAACCATACTCACACAAGGCGGTGAAATATACAGTGGGGCAAAAAAGTATTTAGTCAGCCACCAATTGTGCAAGTTCTCCCACTTAAAAAGATGAGAGAGGCCTGTAATTTTCATCATAGGTACTCTTCAACTATGACAGACAACATGAGAAAAGAAAATCCAGAAAATCACATTGTATGATTTTTAATGAATTTATTTGCAAATGATGGTGGAAAATAAGTATTGGTGTAGGCTATATTAAGTGTATTTATTAGACTACTAAAATGTAGATGCTATAAAGGTCTGCATCAGTGACTTGTAGGCTATGAGTGGAAGCTGGAGATGCTAAACGTGTTAAATGTTCATTAATAGTCCATTTCAGTGAGACCGGCAGTTATTTAAATGACAATCACCAGCTAACAAAATTTCATGACCGGCCACAGCCCTAATCCTGTTTGCAATAAGGCACGAAAGTAACACTGCAAAAAAAATGTGGCAGAGCAATTCACTTTTTGTCCTGAATGGAAAGTGTTTTGTTTGGGCAAATTCAATACAACACATTACTGAGTACCACTCTTTGTATTTTCAAACATAATGATGGTTGCATCATGTTATGGTTATATGCTTGTAATTGTTAAAGACTTGGGAGTTTCAAGACAAAAAAAAATTACAGAATGGGCAAAATCCTGGAGGAAAACCTGGTTCTGTCTGCTTTCCACCAGACACTGGGAGATGAATTCACCTTTCAGCAGGACAATAACCTAAAACACACAGCTACACTGGAGTTGCTTTCAAAGAAGACAGTGAATGTTCCCGAGTGGCTAAGTTACAGTTTTGACTTAAATCCACCTGAAAATGGTTGTCTAACAATGATCAACAACTAATTTGGACAGAGCTTAAAAAAGGGCAAATGTTACAGAATCCAGGCGTGAAAAGCTCTTGGAGACTTATCCAGAAAAATTCACTGCTTATCGCTGCCAAAGGTGATTCTACAAAGTATTGACTCAGGGGTGAAAATACTTACAGCACCAGACAACCCTCATTCAATGTTTTTTCTTTATTCTTACTATTTTCTACATTGTAGAATAATAGTGAAGACATCAACACTATGAATTAACACATATGGAATCATGTAGTAACTAAAAAACTGTTAAATAAAAATATATTTTAGATTCTTCAAAGTAGCCACCCTTTGCCTTGATGACAGCTTTGCACACTCTTGGCATTCTCTCAACCAGCTTCACCTGGAACAGTCTTGAAGGAGTTCCCACATATGCTGAGCACTCGTTGGCTGCTTTTCCTTCATTCTGCGGTCAAACTCATCCCAGACCATCTCAATTGGGTTGAGGTCAGGTGATTGTGGAGGCCAGGTCCTCTGATGCAGCACTCCATCACTCTCCTTCTCGGTCAAATAGCCCTTACACAGCCTGGAGGTGTGTTGGGTCATTGTCATGTTGAAAAATAAATGATAGTCCCACTAAGCCCGAACCAGATGAGATGGCGTGTCGCTGCAGAATGCTGTGGTAGCCATTCTGGTTAAGGGTCCCTCTAATTCTAAATAACTCAGCAACGGTCTCACCAGCAAAGCACCCCCTCATCTCCTCCTCCATGCTTCACAGTGGAAACTACACATGCGGAGATCATACGTTCACCTACTCTACATCTCACAAAGACACGGCGGTTGGAAACAAAAATCTCGAAAAAGGACAGATTTCCAACAGTCTAATGTTCATTGCTCATGTTTCTTGGCCAAAGCAAGTCTCTGCTACTTTTTGGTGTCCTTTTGTAGTGGTTTCTATGCAGCAATTCGACCATGAAGGCCTGATTCACACAGTCTCCTCTGAACAGTTGATGTTGAGATGTGTCTGTTACTTGAACTCCGTGGAGCATTTATTTGGGCTGCAATTTCTGAGGCTGGTAACTCTAATAAACTTAACTCTGGGTCTTCCTTTCCTGTTGAGGTCCTCAAGAGAGACAGTTTCATCATAGCGCTTGATGGTTTTTGCGACAGCACTTGATGAAACTTTCAAAGTTCTTGACATTGACTTCAAGTAATGATGGAGTGTTGTTTCTTTGTGCTTATTTGAGCTGTTCTTGACATAATATGGACTTGGTCTTTTACCAAATAGGGCTATCTTCTGTATACCACCCTTACTGTGACACAACACAATTGATTGGCTCAAATGCATTAAGAAGGAAAGAAATTCCACAAATTAACTTTTAACAGGGCACACCTGTTAATTGAAATGCATTCTCGGTGCCTAACCCATGAAGTTGATTGAGAATGCCAAGAGTGTGCAAAGCTGTCATCAAGACAATGGGTGGCTACTTTAAAGAATATAAAATATATAATTTTAATATTTTTAATTAACCTCTGTTTTTCTACTGCCTTTTTTGCTACATATACATACATTTTACATGTGGTACTTTTATATAAAGCAGTCACAAAGCAATAATACATTATCAAACATGAGCTCTTTAATCCCAACCCTCAGCCACTCTCAGCCCATCCCACCTATCACTATAGACATTAGCTCTTTAATCTCAACCCTCAGCCACTCTCAGACCATCCCACCTATCACTATAGACATCAGCTCTTTAATCTCAAACCTCAGCCACTCTCAGACCATCCCACCTATCACCACAGACCTCAGCTCTTTAAACCCAACCCTCAGCCACTCTCAGCCCATCCCACCTACCACCACAGACCACCCTCATTTGATTTCCATGTTCCATACGTTTTTCAATTGTGCTGTGATGTTTTACAAAATGTTTGAGCCTTTCTAATCGTATATTATCCACAGATTGTGAGCTAAAGCTGAAACTCGTAGGAAAGATTATTAAATTATTTGTTGACTGACTATGGCTTTCCAAATCACCCAACATCGCTATTTGTAAGGTTCGCTTTAAGTGCATGTTGTGATTTTTTAACCATTCCTTAACCAGTGACCAGAAACAAGCTACATAGGGGCAATACCAGAATAAATTATCTATTGATTCTGTCTCTTCGCAACAAAATCTACAGAGCTGAGATTGTTTTATGGCCAATATATATATATATATATATATATATATATATATATGGAGGATAAAACTGAAATTGTATCCAGCTTTTTATGGCTTGTTTACGAAAGGGCGATAATTTAATTTTCAATTAGTCAGAAATGATAAATTGTAATCTGTATGAAGGCAAAAAGGCAACAAAAAAAGGCCTTTCTTTATTTTTTAAATTTCACCTTTATTTAACCAGGTAGGCAAGTTGAGAACACGTTCTCATTTACAATTGCAACCTGGCCAAGGTAAAGCAAAGCAGTTCGACACATACAACAACACAGAGTTACACATGGAGTAAAACAAACATGCAGTCAATAATACAGTAGAAAAATAAGTCTATATACACGATGTGAGCAAATGAGGTGAGATAAGGGAGGTAAAGGCAAAAAAGGCCATGGTAGCGAAGTAAATACAATATAGCAAGTAAAACACTGAAATGGTAGATTTGCAGTGGAAGAATGTGCAAAGTAGGAAAAAAATAATGAGGTGCAAAGGAGCAATAATAATATACTGGAGAACCATTTGAGCTTAAGTATAACTTATGTATGAGTGAAGCTTTTAATGAGAGGTTTCTAGCTTTATTATTTAATAATGTTAGCCCCCCCCCCACCCCAAACTCATATTCTTTATATAAATAGGCACGTTTAATTGTCTGGCTTAGCACTCCAAATAAAATGAAATATTTTTTGCTAATATGAGAATGGCACTGGAGTAGGCAGTGCCATTAGTAAGTAAGTAAACTGTGATAGGACCAAAGAGTTAATCAATGTGATATTCCATAAATAGACAAGTATTTACCTCTCGATGGTTGCAGAATCTTATCTATTTTTGCTAAATTTCTATTGAAATTAATTCTGGGAAGTTCATATATATTTTTTGAGATGTGTATATCACGTATGTCTACTTCACCATCCTCCCATTGTATTAGTAAACGACAAGGTAGTGTAAACACTATTTTTAACGTTCCAATACGTAATATGGTACACTTGTCAAAACTAGGTTTTAATCCTGAGAGGCTAGAAAAGTGATCCAGATCTTCAATGAGATGGTGCAGGGATAGAGATTGCGGATTTAAGAAAAAAACTAGAGTCATCAGCATACATTGACACTTTTGTTTTCATCCCCTGGATTTATAACCCCTTTATGTTCTTGTTGGATCTAATTTTAATAGCTAGCATTTCAATGGCCATAATAAATAGATATGGAGACAATGGACAGCCTTGTTTAACTCCTCTTAAAAGCTAAATACTTTCTGAGAAGTAACCATTATTTACATCTGGGGTTGCTGTACATACCTTTAACCCATTGTATAAGAGATTCACCAAAATTAAAGTAATCCAGGCATGGATTACTTTATATATACATTCTTGTTGTACTTTATCAAACACATTTTCAAAATATGCTATGAAGAAGTATTATCTCCAATATATCTTCAATGTAAAAAACCTGTCTGATCAGGATGAACAACATCTGGTAGAACCTTTTTAATTCTATTGTGCTATACATTTCGCCAGGATTTTCACAACAATGAAATGTTAAAGGCCTCCAGTCTTTTTAAATGGACTGGATCGTTATATTTACCACCAGTAGTAATGAAATCAGACCTTCTTGTTGAGTACCGGAAAGTCTACCATTTGTATATGAGTAATTGAAACATGCTAATAATGGATCTTTCAGTACATCAAAAAACGTCTGATATACCTCTACTGGTATACTGTCAAGCCCTGGTGTTTTTTCAGACTGAAAAGATTTTATTGCCTCAAAAAGTTCCTCTTCTGTAAGTTGGCCTTCACACAGGTCCTTCTGTAAATTTGTTAATTTTACATTATTATTATTATGATAGAAATCATAGTTAACATAATTCAGTGGAAATAGAGGAGACATAGATATGCTTCAAATATTTTGCTTCTCTCTTTCAAAATATAATTTGATATCATGGATAACTCCATCATTTGTAACGAGTTTCTGTAAATTATTTTTGGTAGAATTTCTATGTTGAAGATTCAAGAAAAATGTTGTGCATTTTTCACCATTTTCCATCCAATTCGCTTTATTTTTGATACATTACACTTCATCGTTCTTGAATAAGTACATCCATTTATTTTTGTTTTTCCTCTAACCTATTTTGTGCCTCTATAGTAGTTTCCATTACCATCTACCTGCTCTGTTACTTCCCGTATTTCCTTTATAAGTCTAATCTATTTTGACCTAAACTGCTTTTGTTTTAATGATGAGTATTTTATTGAATGGCCTCTAAAAGTACATTTGAAAGTGTCCCATACAATAAGGGGATCTGCTGCACCCATGTTGTACAAAAAAGTCAATTATGAAATATTTTGTCATAGTAAAGAACAAATTGTCATCCAATAGGCTTTGAAATATAACAAAACATTTTGATTTGTTTAGCACTCTTTTGGTTACTACATGATTCCATGTGTTATTTTATAGTTTTGATGTCTTGACTAAGAAAACCCCTGGATGAGTAGGTGTGTCCAAGCTTTTGACTGGTACTGTACGTAAATGAGATTTCTGCATTTCATTTCCCCCAAAAATTTGCTTAAATTTAAAAAAAAACATGTTCACTTTGTCATTATTGAGCATTGTGTGTAGATAGGTGAGAGAAAACAAATATATTTAATCCACTTTGAATTCAGGCTGTAACAACTAAATGTCAAGGGGTATGAATACTTCCTGAAGACATTGTATATACACATGTTGCAGTTGTATTTCTATATCTACATTTGTAGAATGACAAGCACCAAAAGGCAGTGGGTATACTCAACAGAGATGGAAACAAGCATTGATTAAAACAACTTAGAAAGAAAGCAGACCCAATTGTTCCACTTTCCAAATCACAACAAGCATTCTCTCATTCTCCATGACAATCCCATGGTGATGATCACAGAAAAGAGAGTGACATTGTTGGTACCTCAAGGCTTTCTAGTCTCTGGGAAAACAGGGAGGGCATGAGTCATGTGTTACACACATGCATTTGGAACTCTGTGTATGTGTGTTCTTACATGAGACAAGGCCTTCGCTCTCATCATATCAGGATTAGCGCGCTCTCTGGACAGATGGCCATCCAGCCCTCCCCCACCCTACCCTTTAAACACACAGCTCAGCTCCACACGTAGGCAATTTCAGTTCACTGTGCACAAAAACATTGCAGCCGTCAGCTGTACCCCGCCTGAGGCTTAAACATGCATATATTACCACACACACACACACAGTGCTGTATGACAAACACATGTTTGGTGATGTAAGAGGTCACTCCCGTGTTCTCAGACAAACAAAATATGTAGGCTACGCCTGTGAGAACTAGACTCCTACCACTTCCTTCCCTCCCTCCCTACACACATGAACACTGGAACAGACACTACCCATCAACCTGGGACAGGCAAGCCATTTCTACAGTACAAACTGGTCAGACATCAAGGTTTGTTTAAACTTAAATGTAACCTGGGTCCATTTGAATTTTCTTCATTGTTGATGATGCTGGGAGAGCAGACTATCTTGATACATAGGGATGACAAACCAACATGGCTATATTTATGTCGGACATGCTCTTTAAAATCATGTTGCTTTACAGTTAGTCCTATTGGAGGACCGAATATTTAGATGTTGAGTCTCCCGTATCCCAGTCATCAAATGGTTCAGTCCACCACATGATAGACGTCCATTACTGACCACAAATTAAATCTAATGTCATGAGTATTTTAAAATAATATCAGTACATTACAGTATGCATAGTATGAAAAGACACATAGCAACCCAATACATTTACATTTACATTTAAGTCATTTAGCAGACGCTCTTATCCAGAGCGACTTACAAATGGGTGAATTCACCTTCTAGTGCATTTATATCATGTGTTCTAGTGGGAGGAGCTCTGGGGGAATTTGTGAGGAGACCATTCTCATTTAAAAGGTCTCATTTGTCTGTAGAAATCTAGAGGCCCTAATTGTGTCCATATTCAGAGATCACATCCTTATAACAAGGAGTATTGACCAATATAAGGTGAGCAGGATCCAGTAATGTTACTGTACTTTTTGCATACACACATGTACAGTAGTTCTCTTTCAGTCCGCTCTGTGCGTTGCTGTTCCCCACCACCTAGTCTCTATATGTGACACCATTTTCAGGACACCCCCAGAGGGTTTGGATGCAGAGGAAACTAAGTGAGGCCGTGTAAAAAGAAGTACTTGATGTTCTCTGCTCTATAAATACAGTGTCATGGTCTCAAAGCAACTGTACAATCACTTCATTCTCAAAGCCTTCACCCATTTACCCCTCTCAGAGCTGTTCAGTCTGTCCGTGCAGGAAAGAAGGCCTTCATGTTTAGGACACTTCATTCCCCTTCTTGTCTACATATGCATGAGCTCACTAGATTCAGTTTGCAAAGCTCTGATCCATTTCCAAATTCCACACCTCAAGCGAGGTTATAGACAAGCATATCAGGACTTGACGGACTGAGGAGCAACAAATTAAAATAGACTAGATGGGGGAAATGCAGAAAAGAATACAGATTGTAATATGTGTTCATTTTGTCTCTACATCGCAGTGTCCATGGTGCTCCTCGGAGCTTAGTCAGCTTACAACAACTTCTAGAAATACAGATAAGAAATGGAGAGAGGTGGATGAGGGGATAGAGAGGGGGGGGTGAGGGGATGGAGCAAGAGAGGGAGATGAAGGCATGTAGGGAGGGAGATGAGGGGATGGAGGGAGGGAGATGAGGGGATGGAGAGAGGGAGATGAGGAGAAGCAGAAATATGTAAGCTCCTTAATTAGATACTGTATGTTCTTCCTTCCCAGGATGCTCTCATTGACATTGTGTCCATAACTTTGTGATTCTCATATATTTTTGTCAAACTGGGATTTTATTCCTGGTGGGAATGACCTGTAGGCAAGTACAGCTTCTATAGAGACTTACAAATACTTGAATCTTCTCTTCAGAGTTCAATGACTTGTACAATGTTTGATTAATTCAGTGCACATGACACCAGCAAGTGCTGCTTGGGAAATAAATGAACTAAATGAATGCACTCAGCATGTTTGTAATGGGATGAGAGTCCGGGAAATTCCAATTAGGAAAGTCTTAAAAAGGCAAGTTTAAAGGAACAGAAGCCTTGAATCCTCCATATCACAAGTTTCCTTTGAAAGAGAAGCACATTGTTATCCCTCGCTAAGTGCACAATATACCAGTACTGTATTCACCCCCATCAACCACTTTAAAAACAGGAGCAATAGGTTGTTGGTGCAACTAGCTCTAGCTTGATTAAAGAAAGAAAGACATTGAGAAATAGATAAAGGGAGAGGAGAGGAAAGTATAAGTGTGGGAGTATACAGTGCATTCAGAAAGTATTCAGACCCCTTGACTTTTTCCACATTCTGTTACATTATAGACTTATTCAAAAATTAATGGAATTGTTTTTTCTCCTTCATCAAGCTACACACATACCCCATAATGACAAAACCTGTTTTTTTCCCAAATATTTTATTTCACATTTGTTAAAAATATAAAAACATGGAAATATCACATTTACATAAGTATTCAGACCCTTTACTCAGTACTTTCTTGAAGCACCTTTTCCAGCGATTACAGCCCCGAGTCTTCTTGGGTATGATGCTACAAGCTCGGTACACCGGTATTTGTGGAGTTTCTCCTATTCTTCTCTGCAGATCCTCTCGAGCTCTGTCAGGTTGGATGGGGAGGGTCGCTGCAAAGCTATTTTCAGGTTTCTCCAGAGATGTTTGATCGGGTTCAAGTCCGGGCTCTGGCTTGGCCTCTGAAGGACATTCAGAGATTTGTCTGGAAGACATTCCTGAGCTGTCTTGCCTGTGTGCTTAGGGTTGTTGTCCTGTTGGAAGGTGAACCTTCACCCCAGTCTGAGTTCCTGAGCACGTTGTCATCAAGGATCCCTTTGTACTTTGCTCCCTACATCTTTCCCTTGATTCTGACTTCCACCACCATGCTTCACCGCAGGGATGGTGCCAGGTCTCCTCCAGACGTGACGCTTGGCATTTAGGCCAAAGAGTTCAATCTTGGTATCATCAGACCAGAGAATCTTCTTTCTGGTCCAAGAGTCCTTTAGGTGCCTTTTGGCAAACGAAGCGGGCTGAAATTTAACTTTTATTGAAGAGTGGCTTCCATCTGTCCACTCTACCATAAAGGCTTGATTGGTAGAATGCTGCAGAGATGGTTGTCATACTGGAAGGTCTTCCCATGGCCACAGAGGAACTCTGGAGTTCTGTCAGAGTGAGCATTGGGTTCTTGGTCACTTCCCTGACCAAGGCCCTTCTCCCCCAATTGCGCAGTTTGGACATTCAAGTTTGGACTCAGGATGCACCCGAGCTCAATTTCGATACTCATAGCAAAGAGTCTGAATACTTAAATAAGTAAATAAGGTATCTGTTTTTTATTTTGAATAGATTAGCAACATTTTCAAAAAATCTATTTTTGCTTTGTCATTATGGTTTCATCCATTGTAGAATAAGTCTGTAACGTAACAAAATGTGGAAAAAGTCAAGGGGTCTGAATACTTCCCAAATGGACTGTGCATGGGCCAAGCAGGATGCAATCTCCTCAACTTTATGTCCACTCGTAACCCTCACGGTGTCTAATAACGAGACTGAGATTAAAATTTCAAAAGTCCTTCATTGACAGTCAAACTGTCAGAGAGAAGACATTTTTTCAGTTCTGCATTCAAAACAACAAACTTAAATTTGACCTCTACCAGGCTGTAAGATTATGAGCATCTTTTTTATTTAGGATGCCTACAAGTGCTCATAGTCTGCATTTTGGTTTTGGCAGCATCTGGGTTGTAACTGTTTGTTTGTGTGAATAATTAATGTATGGGTGGAACTGCAAGATGTAATCTGCCTGTCTGAATCCATTTGCAGCAACCAGCCTGTGGCAGTCAGACAGTCACACTCAGGGAAACAGACTAGAGGGGCCGCAGTGCCATAAAAATCACAGATAACTAAATCAATAGACCAACTCAGCAAGCTGTTTCCACTCTGCTAAACTCCGATTTCCCCCTGACATTGTGTATGCCATCCACAGGTGAGATGATTCGCTGAAAACAATCGAACCGCTGATGTGATGCACAACAATTTATTTTTAATGTATCTTTCGTTCTCTCTTTGATTGGCACTTTGAACCTCCCACAGCTTCCGTGCACTTTTTATTTATTTCACCTTTATTTATCTTGGCAAGTCTAACCCAGACGACGATGGGCCAATTGTGCGCCACCCAATGATACTCCAATTTGCAGCCGGTTGTGATACAGCCTGGAATTTAAACAGGGTCTGTAGGTCTGTAGTGACGCCTCTAGCACTGAAATGCAGTGCCTTAGACCGCTGCGCCACTTGGGAGCCCTTCCAACTTCACTATTTGACACTGATAATGAACCCGTTATTGTCCAATTAATTATACTGGATTCCAGACAGGAACTGTACACTTGCCATTTATGGCATTCAAATGTGGTCGATTTTAGAACTTAATACAGACAGCATGGACATTAAAGGGCCAATCCAAAGTTCAAATAATAACAAACCGGTCACCGCTGTGTGATGGGTCTGGAGAAATGAACCAACTCAAATTCACAGAGCTATGGATGCAAGGTCTGACCATGCATGATATCAAAATTAGAGTTGTAACCATGTTGAGGCTAAAGTGTTTTTTTTTATATTTACAATGTTTACAAACATAGAAGTAAAACACGCTTATATAAAAGTTAATAAGGCATTGATAAGTTATATTCTTTACGAATCAATGGGTATATAATTCATTTATAAATCCAAAAATGGATGTAGCAAGTGCAGATTGCCCCTTTAAAAATCAGCCAAGGTAAGGACAAAACACGTTTGGTTGATAATATGAACATACTGAAGGGTTTGAGCGGGATGAAATGACCAGCTTTAATTTAATCACAGGTGGTGGCACTTCATTAAAAGGTGACTGAACTTCCTGATTTGGCCTCGTTTTGAAGATTGCTCATTAAGAAATGCTAAACAAGAGTTGTCTTGGGGGTATGGTTTGATGTGAGTGTGTTATGTTTGCATATCATACCCGGGCAATTACTGCCGTTTGTCCCTCCTAAGTCACCGTAGCAACAGCACAGCCAACATAGGTGTATGGTGTATTTCTCAGGTAAAAAAAAAAATGTGCATGAAAAACTAAATCAGTGCACTTCAGACAGTCGAGTCGGGAAAGTTTGGCTGCGCGCTCAGGACTGATTTCTGAGAATAACATCACATCTACAACCTCATCTGCAAGCTGCCAAACTTTTGTAAATAAATCACAAGTTACACAAGTTACCCAAAATCACTAGTAGCTTGCAGGCACATTGAGCATCCAGGCCACAATCAGCTTATCAAGTCACTGGCTGGTGGCAATGTGTGCGCTTCTGTGCCGTTTTGTTTCTTACAACTTTCACACTATCTATTACTAGTGTGTGCACGTTTGTCTGGCAGTCTTTCATAGGGAATCATGTTACAAAACAGGTAACGGGGGAACATGAGATGTTCCCAAATGCAGTTGCAGTTTGGATACAAGTGCGCTCTGATTGTCTCAATTCAAATTTTGCCCCAAAAAGTGGCAAACTTGAGTGGTTTACACTATCAAAACACATAAAATCAGCAAGTGGCCACCTAATAAAGGGCCTAGGACCAAGAGTTCAACATAACAGGGGCGACATGAGGCACCGCGTAATGGGCAGGTCTGTCTCACTATCTGGAGGTTCTGGCTGCTATGATTGGATATAGCGGGCGCAGCTGATAGAGCGCAATCAGCACAGCTGCTTCTCTCCTGTTAGTCAGCACTGGGTAATCCATACTCACCCTTCCAGTAAATCGTGACATACTCACAAAACTCAGTTTTAGATGAGACTGACTTTATCACCAACATTTTCCTATTTACACCTTGTAGTACATTTTGACACTAGAATGAATGTTTCTGACTCATATTAATGCCTCATATTAATGCCATATAGGCTGTTTAAAACTAGAGAAGTTGTTCCTAAATTGCTGCCTAAAATCTCTCTTCAGTGCCCCACACTCAGGTTAAGATCTAGTTCCCATTCTCACATGACCTGGCAATACACTATTTTTAACCATCCTACCTGCACATCCCCATTTACCCTCCAAAAAACATTACTAGTCCCACATAAAACTGGATCCATGACCCTTAAAATCCCAAAAGATTGAGGTAAAGAATACCCTCTGATGAACATGGATTCAATTTATATTAGACTAGATTAGTAGATTAAGTTGTGTTTAGTTCATATATATGATTGGTATTTTAGAAATATGACAGGAATGAGTTATTTCACAGTAGTTACAAAGTAATGCAGATAGGCCTAAGTAATATTGCAGCACTGAAATAGTTCCACAAGTTTGTATGAAAGGACTTCACCTGTTGCTAATAATCAAATAAAAATAAATTCCATGTAAACACATCTGCCTGGGAAATGTAGTTAAGTGTGACCAATTTCCTGAATAGATTTAATCTAAGGGATTAAAATGTGCTGTTATTTGCATCCTGATGATGGACATGCAGGTTTTAACCCAATTCAACACAGATTTGACAAGTGTGACCCAGTAGTGTCTACCTTTTCTTTTAAATTGCAAGTCCAGAGGATATTGACAGATGGTCAAGGTGTGAAAGTAGCTGCATGATGGCATTACGGTGCTGATTCCCTTCTGACAAGAGGGGAGGTGACCTCAGCTCCTCACATTAGGCCAATACAGGCAATCAATCAAGGCCTGTACTAAAGGGGAAAAAAATCAGTAGGCCCTCCCCTAAAGCAACTCTGACTCAGGGATGGTTGATCATAATCAAATAAGTCTACATATTCACTATTTCCAATCATGTGGACCTGTTATAATATAGTTTACACACTCAAACTACCAGCAATAAGTAATGTGTTCATTAACAAATCACCAGTGTTTGGGAGTAGTTTTGCAATAGCTTGGTGGTTGTTGAACTAAATTCAAATCTTGGTTGGGTTTTCAGTAGTTAATTACTTTTTTACCATATAGCGGTGTAGCTAACTACTTGAACTACACACTACATTTTATGCCAGAAAATGTCCTTTCTTTTTCGGCATTAGACCTACCAATCTCACTTGAAACATAGTTTTTGTGTTTGGTCGGCTAAAATTACACATTAACAACAGATTGATTGCAATTTGTAGTCTATGTAATTTCAGATTTAGAAATGAGATTTCAACATTAAGTAGTTTGGATGTAGTGAACTATTTTTTCAAAGTAACTTTAGTTAAGTAAAGTAATATTTTTTAAAGAGTAGCTTAACATCTTCCAGTGTGACATAATTGGTAGCTTGGTAAACTATATGTTCAGAGTAGCTTCCCTAACACTGGCAATCACAACACTTAACGTGGAGTAGGAATTCACTATTTTCCACTCGATCTATACAGGTAGTCAGCCATGAATTGCCAGCAATAGCAAGCCTCAATGACAAGGACCACAAAAAACCATGGCTTAGTCTACTATCCATTACATGGATAGTTCTCAGCCCTCTCCTGTACTCCCTGTTCACCCATGACTGCTTGGCCATGCATGCTTCCAACTCAATCATCAGGTTTGCGGACGACACTACAGTGGTAGGCTTGATTACCAACAATGACGAGACGGCCTACAGGGAGGAGGTGAGGGTCCTCGGAGTGTGGCGTCAGGAAAATAACCTCACACTCAACGTCAACAAAACAAAGGAGATGATTGTGGAATTCAGGAAACATCAGAGGGAGCACCCCCTATCCACATCGACCGGACAGTAGTGGAGAGGGTAGTAAGTTAAGTTCCTCGGTGTACACATCACGGACAAACTGAATTGGTCCACCCACACTGACAGCGTCGTGAAGAAGGCGCAGTCGTGCCTCTTCAACCTCAGGAGGCTGAAAAAATTCGGCTTGTCACCAAAAGCACTCACAAACCTCTACAGATGCACAATCGAGAGCATTCTGTCGGGCTGTATCACCACCTGGTACGGAAACTGCTCCGCCCACAACCGTAAGGCTCTCCAGAGGGTAGTGAGGTCTGCACAACCCATCACCGGGGGCAAACTACCTGCCCTCCAGGACACCTACACCACCCGATGTCACCGGAAGGCCATAAAGATCATCAAGGATAACAACCACCAGAGCCACTGCCTATTCACCCCGCTATCATCCAGAAGACGAGGTCAGTACAGGTGCATCAAAGCAGGGACAGAGAGACTGAAAATCAGCTTCTATCTCAAGGCCATCAGACTGTTAAACAGCCACCACTAACATTGAGTGGCTGCTGCCAACACACTGACTCAACTCCGGCCACTTAATAATGGAATTGATGGGAAATTATGTAAAAAATATATCACTAACCACTTTAAACAATGCTACTTAATATAATGTTTACATACCGTACATTACTCATCTCATATGTATATTTATATACTGTACTCTATATCATCTACTGCATCTTTATGTAATACATGTATCACTACACACTTTAAACTATGCCACTTTGTTTACATACCCTACATTCCTCATCTCATATTTATATACTGTACTAGATACCATCTACTGCATCTTGCCTATGCCGTTCTGTACCATCACGCATTCATATATCTATGTACATATTCTTTATCCCTTTACACTTGTGTGTATAAGGTAGTAGTTTTGGAATTGTTAGGTTAGATTACTCATTGGTTATTAATACATTGTTGAAACTAGAAGCACAAGCATTTCGCTACACTCACATTAACATCTGCTATCCATGTGTATGTGACAAATAAAATGTTATTTGACATGCTGTATATTTGTCCGTTGAGTCTAAGGTGACTGTTGCCAGGGATATTTGATTGGAAAATCGATATGAATCCACAAAGATAATAACTTGTACATTTACCACCCTTGGATGGAATGTAAAGGCTTTATATTGTAGCGTGGCAGAGAGTAATAACAAAGGAATGCGCCGGGGTTAAGGTGTCACGGCTCTTAATATTGTTTGGTGATTCATAAGCATCCGCGCATAGTTTCTAAACCCAGAAGAGCAACATCGCGAGACTTCCGTGAACGCTTGCGAAATAAACCAGGCCAGGGTTTGAAAAGTCAATGAGAAAAGTGAAACATTCTTCCTTTAGTTGTTCATTTTCTCGAAATCTAAATGGCACAACCTAGATTCGAGACAATGTCTTAAGTACTTGAACATGTTATTACTCCACCCTCGTGAAAGTGACAAACGGACACGTTTTAATTTTCGTCAAAAACAACTTTATATCGAAGGAGTGCCTGTGATTTGATGACCTACACATGCGCAATTGGGCGCGAGACGACCTTTATAGACACGATGACGTATTTCTACGCATCAGCTTAGCTTGCCAACGTCGCCATGACATGTACTGGTGAAGCAGCTTTAGCCTGTCTTCATACCGTACTGTCGGTCTGTGATTAGCTGCAAGTCAATAATAGGCTACTTCCGACCGAGCGAGGTTGTAATAATGTCTAGTGGACTTGAACTTAACGTAGCAGGCGTAATAGAAAATAGAATTTGTCTTTGAACACTGGTTAGAAAGTAGCCTGGATCAAACAACTCAATACTCCATTAGAATGTTACTTTGAAACAGTATATTTGCGGATACTTACTTGAATCTTCCCTGACAGTGTTGACACTGGGCTCCAACCCATCCTTGGTCACAGACGCAAGTTCCATTGATGCATTTACCAGAAAAGCAATTTTTATCACAGGACTTGGAGACTGTGGCTTCGGTGTAAAACACCAAGTACAGCATAAGGAATGCCCCCAAATATATTTTGATGTCCTGGGGTCGCATATTTGGATATCTAGTCCATGTGCATAGATGCATTCCTCGGCAGTCCCCTCCCATTTTACTTTAGAAACAGGTAAAGGTCTCCTTTTCTGGTTAAGACTCCCTTATTCACAGATTGAGTGACTCAATTAAAATGTCACTTATCGGTAATAAATACTTTGTAAGCAAAGGTTTGATGTATGTGTGGGATAGCCTAGCCATGAAGCTAAATACACTCAAACATTCAAATTGGCTTATTTATTGGCTATAGAAACATAGCTGAGTCTGAGCATATTACTGGAGTCCCGCAACTAAAGCATCTCTCATCAGACAACAAAGCCTGCAAATGTGCACTGACTTTATGCACTCCTATTAAACTTTCTTGAACTAACGTTAATGAATGCTCACAGCGTTATTCCCAGAGGCTAAGAAGCCATTTTAAAAACCAAAGAAAATCGGTGTGTTTTCTAAGTTGTATTCTAAATTAAGTATTTTCCAAGCAATTTTCAAGTTCACCATCCTAATGCTTCCCGAAAAACTGGAAGAAAATAAAAGGTCACAGGATTGATCCTGGGATGTTAGTTCTGGATCCCAATTTCCATTGCAAGAGTCGGTTGTGGATGTTGTTCGCTGCGGTGGAGAATGCAGCAACCCGGACAAATAGATCAAGTTGACCGTTCTCCGTTCCGCTTTTTCCCACTTTCAGTTGAGACCCCTTCACTGAAGATAATGACGCTTATTTGCATAAAAATTATTGTAATCCTTGTCAGAGAAAGCGATATTCACCGATGAATAACAACACGATCACCTCCTTACGTGATGATACTCGCACAGCTGGTTTTCGACAGGGAAACTCCTGGACAAAGCTCCGAGCATGAGCAGAGCAAAATTACGCATTTAAAGAGACAGTACACGAATGCGCGCTGCTGTCCCTGTACTGGTTAGCCCTATCCGAGATCCTTGGGACGTCTGTGCCTAAACTCTAACCTTAACCCCTACCCTAACCATACCCTAACCTTAACCCTTGCCATTTTTAACAAGAACTCCTTGTACTTCTCAGAACCTTGTTTTTCTTCTTCTCTGGTATAACGGCGTTCGCAACAATTGGATGTGCATACCGCCACCTACTGTACGGGTGGATAATAAGGATCCACAAATGGAAAAAATGTGTGTGAAAAATATTCATATAAAACGATAAATAAAATGCAACTAATCAAAATCAACCTGCTTTTCTGTAAAAAAAAATATATATATATATATATATAAAATAACATTTCATCAGGTTCCCACACAGGTTCACAAGGAGCATTGTGCCATCTTCCAAAGACAGTAGTCCTTACAGTGCTTCTGCCGTGAACTCTTGAAACCTCAAATACATTTTTGGCCGCATCACAATGTCAAGCTTCTTGGATTTCTTGGACACTTGAGCAATATAATTTATAACAGTGGCAATAAACACTACAAAATCCACCTTCACAATGTGTGTATCCAGGTCTATTGACTGACAAGGAACATTTATAATGGGCTGTGGAGCATCACCACCATCTCTTCAGCGCTGTCGCCACTTACCCCATCGACTCTCAACCACCTCCACATAGGAGATCAACTGGACAGCCCTGATCCTTGACACCTCGACCTCTTGACTTTCATGTTAACAGGGCACTCAGAGAATATAATCCCCACCACAGTTGCAACATTTTACATTCACACTCTTCAATAACATATTCCTCCCATCTGCAAACACTTGACACATTGCCAAACTTTTTACACTTCTTGCATTTAAGCAGGTTTTGCAGAAAAAACTCACAGCATACCTTATACAGTATATCCCAGCTTTACATGGGTTTACTCTTCATCAAACATCATTAATACGGATGTACTATTCTCCTTTTTCCCCCCATACACCATACGGGTCATACATACAATAAGCACTTCTTTCAGGCTGAGATATTGATTATCAATGTTCAACGGGATGCCAGAGATAACACCTTTTACCAGTGCCCTGTTACGAAAATCAAAGCTGTCCACTTAATGCATCGATAATTTTGCGAGCCACAATGCACACTCCTTTTGCTCTTCAAAATCAAAGATTATTGGTCACATACACGTGTTCAACAAATGTTATTGCAGGTGTAGCGAAATGCTTGTTTCTAGCTTCAACAGTGCAGTAATATCTAACAATTCACACAAATCCAAAATAAAGGAATGGAATTAAGAATATATAAATATTTGGACAAGCAATGTTGGAGCGGCTTAGACTACGATACAGTAGAATAGAATACAGTATATACACGAGATGAGTAATGAAAAATAATTCAACAATATTAAAGTGACCAGTGTTCCCTTATTACAGTGGCCAGTGATTTCAAGTCTATGTACAGTATATAGGGCAGCAGCCTCGAAGGTGCTAGTGATGGCTATTTAACAGTCTGATGGCCTTGATATAAGCTGTTTTTCTTTCTCAATGATGCACCTGTACTGGCCTAGCCTTCTGGATGATAGCGGGGTGAACAGCTTGGTTGCTGACCTTGATGATCTTTTTAGCCTTCCTGTGCTGTAGGTGTCCTGGAGGGCAGGTAGTTTACCTCTGGTGATGCGTTGGGCAGACCGCACCACCCTATGGAGAGCCCTGCGGTTGCGGGCGGTGCAGTTGCCGTACCAGGCGGTGATACAGCCCGACAGGATGTTCTCAATTGTGTATCTATAAAAGTTTGTGATGGTTTTAGGTGTCAAGCCAAATTTCCTCAGCCTCCTGAGGTTGAAGAGGCGCTGTTGCGCCTTCTTCACTCCACTGCCTGTGTGGGTGGACCATTTCAGTTTGTCTGTGATGTGTATGCCAAGGAACTTGAAGCTTTCCACGTTGTGCATTGTGGTCCCGTCGATGTGGATAGGGGGTGCTCCCTTTGCTGTTTCCTGAAGTCCACGATCAGCTCCTTTTTTTTGTTAACATTGAGTAATAGGTTGTTTACCTGGCACCACACTCCCAGGGCCCTCACCTCCTCCCTGTAGGCTGTCTCATCATTGTTGATAATCAGGCCTACTACTGTT
Source organism: Oncorhynchus masou masou (assembly GCF_036934945.1). Classification (NCBI taxonomy): domain Eukaryota; kingdom Metazoa; phylum Chordata; class Actinopteri; order Salmoniformes; family Salmonidae; genus Oncorhynchus; species Oncorhynchus masou. Next base: position 58,482,312 of record NC_088234.1, read on the forward strand.
GTGTTGTCTGCTAACTTGATGAAGGAGTTGGAGGTGTGCGTGGCCATGGGTGAACAGGGAGTATAGTAGGGGGCTGAGCACACACCCTTGTGAGTGTTGAGGATCAGTGAAGTGGTGTTGGTTCCTACCTTCACCACCTTGAGGTGGTGCATCACGAAGTCCAGGACCCAGTTGCACAGGGCAGGGTTCAGACCCAGGGACCCGAGCTCAATGATGGTGTTGAATGCTGAGCTATAGTCAATGAACAACAATCTTACAGATACCCAACACCATACCACTCCTAAGTCATGGTTACTTTAAATACATCCACTATTCCCAGCACCTTCTTCACCATCCTCATGACTTCAAAAAGGTTCCCCAAATGAACATCATTGTCCAAAAAAAAGTTGCTCTGACAAGAAACATTTCATCAGACTCCTTTTCAACAACAATTCTAGCCCTTTCGTTCCATTCTTGGACTTCACTGTTGTCCACTCATCCTTCTCACTAACTGTACTCCTTGCACTTTCAGCTTCAAACAGCACTTCCGCTTCCGCCTTCTCGCGTGGCTTCTTCTTCCTCGGTGGGGTTTTTCAGTGGTTGGAATCCCACGGTAATGGCGCATTACTGCCACCTACTGTGCTGCCTGCTGCTGTCCCTGTACTTCTCAGAACCTTATCACAATCACATCACACAATATCCCCATGGGCAATTTCAAACCATTGTTGCAGAAATGCTTTCCTGTCTTGGTTACTGACCTCAAGTGCCCTTGTCTCTGCTAATGTATTTAATCTCAATTTGTTTAAAATGGCACACACCTGAGGCCAGGAAGATGATTGATTATGGATGCTGTTGAACAGAAACAATAGCCTATCATGGATTCAGCCTCTTCTAATCAACCAAGAAAATAAGCTATAATTATAACAATGTAAATGGTGTGCCATAGAATAACCTAGGCCTAGATGTGTTGAGTGAGTTTTATCATTTTCTATGCAATTTGTTGCTTTGGTTTTAATCGAATTGTCAAGAATCAATAAACATTTTTCTTTTTAATTTCCCCCCGATGGGACTATGTGACCCAATCAATATTTCTGCATTGACTCCAGGGTGAGCAAAATTCCTAGCTGCATAATGGAATTTACCCAAGCAACCAGAATACAAAGCCAGCTTAAATGATTCACTGTGGAATACTTTTTCTACCCAGGTACTTGTTTTAAAGACCTTTTTCTGAGTTGTAATGAATTCAGGTCTGACCTTGTTCAGCATCACCTTCAGTAGGATTACCAGTTATAATGGTTATCATCATTAGACCCTAACATCCATTTACTATTCTGGTTAATAGAATCAAGTCACTCACACATTCATGCCAATGCTATTAAGTCCCTTATTGCTTTAGTTAAAAATATTCTGCTTCTCTTAGAGTTAGAAGAGGTCATGTTTTATTTTGTTTAATCAATTAAACTCCATGGATTTTTTTAAATGTACACTAAGTGAATGTACTTTGTAGGAGGGGAACACGTCTCTGTTGCTAGAAACCAAGCAAAACACACATAATCCTGCATGTTTATGGCAGGCCCAGAGAAACATTAGAGAAATCTTTGAACCAAATTAGTTTTCCTCTTTGTCCAACAACTATGAAGTAGAATCGGGGAAAATAGCCATACTAGCTCATACACACACACGCTAACAGGAAATGTTCTTTAATGCCTCATCATGACATGCTGTTTATGTTCCCAAAGTGGGTATCCCCGGGGTCCCTGGGTAAGCCATGAGCCAGATGTTTCCTGGTGGACTGTGTATAGTTGATATAGCTACCTGGCTGTGCCCTCTTTACTGCATGCACCAAAAATAGGTTGAGCCCATTGTTCCATGACTTCCCTGAAATAGCTAATAAAATAAATTGCTGATCAGGGATTTTCTTTACCGAATGGTAAGAACAAGAAAATGGTTTTGTATCAGAATACACTGTGGCCACTGATCCTTTCTTTAGACGTTGGGCCTAGTCAGTGGCGACCCGTTTTTTGTTGTTGTTGGCTGTTGTACATGTTATTTTGGCCTTAATACATGTCACATATCAGTTTGCAAACAATGTAAAATATATATATATACACGTATATGTATAGAGTTAATAACGCTGCATACAAACATGGTCTCTTTTGGCTTTCTTGAGTAAGGCAGCTCCAAAATGCAGGTGTTTCCGCGAGCCCAGTGCTTTCTTTGGTGGAGTGGCAGCCAGCGGAAAATACAGAGCGTAGGGGTTTGTAATCTTCTCTAGTTGCGCCGTAATTGGCTCTGTTCTTTCACTCATGGGGACACTACATTACTGCAAAATCTACAGGAATATCTAGAAAGTTCAAGCCCCCTTGGGTGCTGCCATATATTTACATTAGAATTGCCCATCCAAGAAGGCTCATAGTCATTGGGTACAGATAAAATGGTGTCAAATCACGTTATATCTACTGTCAACATCATACTTTCAAAATCTTAGCTAGCAAGCAGTTATCATCATGAATCACGTCGACAATCTACTGGGAAATCCTTTTCAATCCTTGTCATATGAAGAGAAATTACAGATTAAACGCATTCGTGCTCATTGGTCATTAGACATAAACATTACACAACAAGTTGGAAATCGAAAATACAACAATGAGTGGTTTGGAAGGAATCAGTGGCTAACTGCAAAGCAATCACTATTTTGCTTCCCCTGCTATTTGGTGGAGAGGGTGTGTGAGCCAAGTCTGAGTTTAAGGGTCTCTTTTCCAATCTTAAAAGGAGAAACATTCACACGCAATGTCATGGGACAGAAAAGGTTGAATACATTGACCATACTGTCAATCCAGTATGACTGCCACGTTCAAAACAACTGGAAACTCAGACTTAAGTGAGTTCCAGACAACTGGGAACAACTGGAAAAACTAGCTGTGGCTGGGAAAATACGTTTTGAACGGTCATCCAACTCGGAATTCCAAGTTGGTAACACTGGCCTCTTTCTAGAGCTCCAACCTGTAGATCACTGACATCATGATTCAACCTTGTTTTTTTTCCAGAGTTCCCAGTTGTCTTGAAAGCACCATAAATCCAGATAATGCCAGACTTTGATGTTTAAGTTTAAGCTTAATGACAAAATTTGCCCACAAGAAGGACCAACGCGCCACCTTCCTGTTCAAGTGCGCACAGCACAACGGTGAGTCCAGAAATGACTTGTAAGCTGCTGCATAAATTATGTAATATGCCAGGTAGATATGTATATTGTAGCTAAGAAAGTAATACTAAGTGTATGTTGTGTAGTAATACTGCTGTTAGTAGCCCATGTGCCTCACCCTAATAATTTGGTCCCTTTCCCCCTCATAACTTAATATACTGTTCTGACTTGTAAGATACTATAAAAGATTTCATTGTCTGCTTATATGCCCCCTTTATTTATCCTAGGGTTCTGACTTGGGGAGAATACTGTAAGAATGGCCTATGTTCTGAATACTGCCGCTGTACATTTCAAAACTGCTGAACAAATAGTTCTATTGACTACATCTATCATATCTCGCTCATTAATGTCTTAATCGAAATTACGGACGGCCACTTATCCGCTCATCATTCCCTTATGCCATAGTTTGTACATCTCAAATGTCCGTATAAACCACAATTGTTTAAGCAAGTCAGCCATATCAGCCATATTTTTTTTAAAGGCAGTAAATGAGGCTGAATAATCTGTTTCTCTGCCAGACAAGGCTCCGCTGATATCCAGATGTAGCTGTGTTAAGGATTCACTCCATTGTGCTGAAAAGAAAGCTCTGCTGTTGAGACAGCTTTATGTAGGCCCTAACAGTTTGTGGACACCGTTTGTCACAGTTATAGTGCAATTCATGTTTGATTAGTGTTGTGGAGTGGCTTTGCTGGCATGCATCTAAAAATGTTTTGGGGAGTTTGCCCCATCAAGATTTACATGCTAAAAATCGCCAGTGGGCCTAGATAAGATTCTCATATGATAAACAGAACAACTCTAGTAAGATCATCAGCTCTGCTATCTGACCATACCATATCCAGATCAGCAGTGTTATGACAGTCTGTTTGCATGCTCATTGGCTCCCTCATGCATCCACAAACTGTCACTGCAAGTCGTCCATCCTACCAATCACATTGTACTGTCAATCCAAAAGAGAATGATTCAGCCCTAGTGATTGAGGGCAGAGGGCAAAACCAAATCTATAGGTCACACTCTGACAAGATATTGCACATTGCCAAGCCCATTTCAGACAAATCCTGTTATACAGTATCAGTGAGCCAGCCATGAGGGTCATCGGTGAGGATGGGAATGTGATTTCATATCCTCTGAGCGGCTTGTGCCAGACAGGGTTTATGAAATGCTGCCATCTGTCCTGCCTTCAATTTGCAGTGCGTCTAAACAGGGAGGTCTGAGGCTGGGCTGGGGTAAAGCACTGACAGGATGATCCATCTTGTTACGTCAGAATGAGAACTCACGCAGATGACCCCCTCTTCAATCACGTAATGTATGACCACCAGGATCAGACACTTTCCCTGCAGTATGGGTTTAAAATCAGGTCTCTCTCTCCCTCTGTTTCTCTCTCCCCCAATGTGCTTTCTTAGCATGGGAAACATTTGTTTACATTGCCAAACCAAGTAAAATAGATAACTCAAGTGAAATAAAAAAATCAACAACAAACATTACACTCACAAACATTCCAAAGGAATAGAGACATTTAAAATGTCATATTATGACTATATGCAGTGCTGTATTGATGTGCAAATAGTGAAAGTCCAAAAGGGAAAATAAATAAATATGGGTTGTATTTACAATGGTGTTTGTTCTTCACTGGTTGCCCCTTTCTTGTGGCAACAGGTCACAAATATTGCTGCTGTGATGGCACACTGTGGTATTTCACCCAATAGAGTTGATCAAAATGGGATTTTTGGGTCTGTGTAATCTGAGGGAAATATGTCTCTCCAATATGGTCATACATTTGTCTCTCTCTCTCTCCCACTCTCTCAGCCTCTTTCTGTGATCAAATCAAAGTTTATTTGTCACGTGAGACGAATACAACAGGTGTATGTACAGTGAAATGCTTACTTACAGGTTCCAACCAATAGTGCGAAGAAAAAAAAGGCATGTGTGTGTGTGTGTGTAGGTAAGTAAAGAAATAAAACAACAGTAAAAAGACATTTGAAAATAACAGTAGCAAGGCTATATACAGACACCGGTTAGTCAAGCTTATTGAGGTAGTATGTACATGTGGGTATGGTTAAAGTGACTATGCATATATGATGAACAGAGAGTAGCAGTAGCGTAAAAGAGAGGGTTGGCGGGTGGTGGGTGGGACACAATGCAGATAGCCCGGTTAGCCAATGTGCGGGAGCACTGGTTGGTTGGGCCAATTGAGGTAAAATATACATGAATGTATAGTTAAAGTGACTATGCATATATGATAAACAGAGAGTAGCAGCAGCATAAAAGAGGGGTTGGGGGGGGCACACAATGCAAATAGTCCGGGTAACCATTTGGTTACTTGTTCAGGAGTCTTATGGCTTGGGGGTAAAAACTGTTGAGAAGCCTTTTTGTCCTAGACTTGGCACTCTGGTACTGCTTGCCATGCGGTAGTAGAGAGAACAGTCTATGACTGGGGTGGCTGTGGTCTGACAATTTTCATGGCCTTCCTCTGACACCGCCTGGTGTAGAGGCCCTGGATGGCAGGCAGCTTTGCCCCAGTGATGTACTGGGCCGTACACACTACCCTCTGAAGTGCCTTGCGGTCAGAGGCCGAGCAATTGCTGTACCAGGCAGTGATGCAACAAGTCAGGATGCTCTCGATGTTGCAGCTGTAGAACCTTTTAAGGATCTCAGGACCCATGCCAAATCTTTTTAGTTTCCTGAGGGGGAATAGGCTTTGTCGTGCCCTCTTCACAACTGTCTTGGTGTGTTTGGACCATTCTAGTTTGTTGTTGATGTGGACACCAAGGAATTTGAAGCTCTCAACCTGCTCCACTACAGCCCCGTCGATGAGAATGGGGATGTGCTCAGTGCTCCTTTTCCTGTAGTCCACAATCATCTCCTTAGTCTTGGTTACGTTGAGGGATAGGTTGTTATTCTGGCACCATCCGGCCAGGTCTCTGACCTCCTCCCTATAGGCTGTCTCGTCGTTGTTGGTGATCAGGCCTACCACTGTTGTGTCGTCAGCAAACTTAATGATGGTGTTGGAGTCGTGCCTGGCCATGCAGTCGTGGGTGAACAGGGAGTAGAGGAGGGGACTGAGCACACACCCCTGGGGAGCTCCAGTGTTGAGGATCAGCGTGGAAAGCGTGTTGCTACCTACCCTCACCACCTGGGGGCGGCCCATCAGGAAGTCCAGGATCCAATTGCAGAGGGAGGTGTTTAGTCCCAGGTTCCTTAGCTTAATGCACAGTAGTACTGGTAGATATAATACATGAAAATTTGTCATTTTCAGCTCTGTATAGTCATTATACCGTAAGAACCGTATCCATAGACAGGGCTTTCAACAAGGTCTGTATCTGTGGAGGCTGTCCTCCCCTCTGCAGCTTCACTGCTCTGTTCAGTCCAAACATCATATTGTTTTCGTGTCAGGTTAATGCTTTTACAATATGTTCATATTCTATTTTTATAAGGGGTTGATTTCTATGTGATTGTTGCTTTAGGTTAGTACAGATTAGGGTATAGAGAAATGTGCACATAGTATATTTGTTAGGACCTTTGTTGAAAGCCCTGTCTATGGATACAGTTCTTATGGTATATATACTATACAAATCTGAAATTGATAAATTGTCATGTATTATATCTACAAGTACTACTGTGCATTAAATATAATCACACACCCTATGAAATATATGATAAAATTTTTTTAAACTATGCTACATATGCCCGTTAGGACTATTGTACCCTTCTGCAGTCACGAGTGGCTCAAATTCCTGCAGTCCCTCTACAGATAATATTGTCTCTATAATGTTGTCAAGATATGAATGACCATTCCAGTATGACCTTGGTTATGGTTGCAATAACACAAAAGACCACAATCGCCAACCAGATGATCATTTGATTAAATAGAACTGGAGATCAGAGGGCAGGACTTGTCCATGTGAGTAATAAGACGGTCGGCTTCAGGGCCAGTTGTTTTTTGATTCAGTGTTTGCCTGTTTGAGAGACAGTGTAATAAGGACATAACTTAGTCTTGTAGATAGGAGCCTCGGCACTTATTGGAGCCTAATGATCCTTTACAATGCCCAAATCCAATTTTCTCACACCAAAGACATGGCACGCTTTAATAATATCTAGGTTATTTTTATTTTTTATTTTGAGTGAGTCAAATTATGATGGAATGGATATCTTTTCCAATAGCATATTATTTTTCTTATGACAGCACAATTTAATATTTAGTTGTTGCGTCAATCAATCAATAGGGACTCGATATGGAAAAGTTCAAAATTCTTGGATGAAGATGTCTACCATACTGTACTATCAAACATTTATTTCTATGAAATTGAGTGTGGTTATCGTACTCTATACAACAGATAAATAATAACCATTAAGTGCCGGTTCTACACAAATTCTCTGTACCTCCCCACAAAGTCTCTATGGATAAAAGCATCTGCGAAATGGTATATAATATTGATATTATTTTAGAGAAGCCCTTGAGATTAACCTAGTGTAGCCCAGTGTATAATCTTCCCATTGTAGGGGATCCTGATTCTGTGATTTTGTCCATTTATCCAGTCACACAAGCGTACAAGAGAGGGAAGTGTGTGTGTGTGTATGTATGTGCATGAGTGCATATGATACCGAGAGACAGAGAGAGACAGAGAGCAAGAGAGATAAGGATAGCAATATAAACATTTCAAACCCACTAATGCAATATTAAATGGTTGGAGACATCCTGTTTGTAATTGTATAATCCATAGAGGTGGATAGAGGGCCCTTCTATGACAGCATGAGCAGTGCCATTGAGGGCTCCCTCCATTTTCAAATCAAATCAAAATCAAATCAAATTTTATTTGTCACATACACATGGTTAGCAGATGTTAATGCGAGTGTAGCGAAATGCTTGTGCTTCTAGTTCCGACAATGCAGTAATAACCAACAAGTAATCTAACTAACAATTCCTAATCTACTGTCTTATACACAGTGTAAGGGGATAAAGAATATGTACATAAGGATATATGAGTGAGTGATGGTACAGAGCAGCATAGGCAAGATACAGTAGATGGTATCGAGTACAGTATATACATGTGAGATGAGTGGCCTTGAGATAGAAGCTGTTTTTATGTCTCTCGGTCCCAGCTTTGATGCACCTGTACTGACCTCGCCTTCTGGATGATAGCGGGGTGAACAGGCAGTGGCTCGGGTGGTAGATGTCCTTGATGATCTTTATGGCCTTCCTGTAACATCGGGTGGTGTAGGTGTCCTGGAGGGCAGGTAGTTTGCCCCCGATGATGCGTTGTGCAGACCTTACTACCCTCTGGAGAGCCTTACGGTTGAGGGCGGAGCAGTTGCCGTACCAGGCGGTGATACAGCCCGCCAGGATGCTCTCGATTGTGCCTCTGTAGAAGTTTGTGAGTGCTTTTGGTGACAAGCCGAATTTCTTCAGCCTCCTGAGGTTGAAGAGGCGCTGCTGCGCCTTCTTCACAATGCTGTCTGTGTGAGTGGACCAATTCAGTTTGTCTGTGATGTGTATGCCGAGGAACTTAAAACTTGCTACTCTCTCCACTACTGTTCCATCAATGTGGATAGGGGGGTGTTCCCTCTGCTCCCTTAAAGTAGTCAATTTCTTATTTTTCTACTGTACTTCTATTAGCTGGTAAATAAACTGAAAAGGTGCATACTGCCACCTGGAGTGTGTTGACAGAACAGGTATAAAGCCGAGGTTGGTAATTTACTGCCATCTGCAGTTATGGAATGTTTGCTCAGGAGTATAATGAATTGGCTTATCCATCCTGATGAGCTGGATGAAATTATGTGATCTTTGCTTAACCTATAGGATCCCCCACCCAGTTGACTACAGTATTTTCTGCAGTTACATTAATTATAAATACTGTTTTGTTGCATTTATCATTATAATGTATATTTATATTATTTCTAAATACTAATATGTTTTTTGAACAGGATAACCTGTTTACAAGCATGATACTTTTAGTTTGTAGCTTGTTGGCCATTCGTTTTTCTCAATGATATTTACTACTTCACTGGTAATTCCCACTTGGTTATGTACGCACCATTAGAATGCAACAGGTGGGACCTTTTAGATGTCTATCACTATGGAGAAGTACCTGATAGGATTATTTCAAGTACCTGCTGTCCCTTTAAAAAGGAAACTGCAATCAGCCATTTTGAGGAGACGACCGTGTGGAAATGTCTGTTTGGGGCTCAATGAAATGTTTGATGAATGTTAGAGTGTGTCCTTTATGGTAAGCCTTCTATTTCAAATGAGTAATATTATTGAACATGTTTGTTTAATAATATAAACGGTTTGATAACCATCTTGTACATGTAGTACTTTTCATATTAAATAATTGTTTATTGATTATTACAGTTAATATTTGTAAAGCCATTATGTAATAAATGATGACATGACTTTCTCATTTGATGGCAAATTAATTTGGATGAATAGAATCAGATAATATATTAAACTGTATGTATATTAGGTGTGGCCCTTTGATATAGCATGGATGTTTGCATGACCAGTCTAGGATTTATAATCCACTGCAAGTTATTCTGAAATTAAACTTTTTTTCTAAAATATTGTACTGTGAATATATTTCAAGAACAACTGACAGAATTCAAAACCAGCTTCTTCGGTGCTGAGATTTTGAGTAAAACAAACATCCACTAGGTGGCCACAAAAGACAGGGGATCCAATAGGTAGCCATGCACAACATACAGTGATTATTTGGAAAGCCAGGAGCTGCTGCTGACCATGTGACCTGAACATGGAAAAACACAAAACCCTGATTGCAAAGGTATAACATAAGCCGTGTTCACACTGCATTTAGCCCAGGGCTAAGAGCCTCTTTAGCACTGGGCTACGGGAGCTTTTAGGTCGGTACTAAGGTGTTCATACTTACACATTCTAAACTGGGCTAGCACCAACCTTAGTCCAGGGATAGCTGGCCTGTTCTGGAGCAGGGTTAGCACCAACTTTTTGGGGCTAACCATTTAGATGTTACCTAATTTGAACATTCTACTCCAGGAAAGTGACAGTTGGTTTCAGTTAGCCCTGCTTGTGTGAACACAGGCTAAGCTAGCCCAGGGACAGTGTTAGCCTGGGGGTAAGAACAAAACAGTAGGAGGCATATTGTGTACCAAACCTGCTTCCCCAAATTATACACATTTTTGCTTATTATCATTAGCCTATCTCACCGAGCAGAGGAAAAGCCCAATCAACTAATTGACTCAGCCCAGGGACAGTTTTTGCAGTGATTAAACTGAGCCGCTAGCATGAAAAGGAGAGCATTCCTACACACACTTCGTGGTGTGCTCTGTGACAGCTATGCAGTCTGTATTATGGCCTGATTCAAGCTGTCCCCTGGGTCTCAGCAGCTCTCATTAGAGGTTCTGTGAAAACTTTACTTGGCACCTGAGACATGCCCTATTAAAACACATACAGTAATTGGCCATCTTAATCACCAGCACAGTACTGCCATGGAACCATAAATGGCTACTGTAGGATAGAAGTTGGAACGTTGCATAGATATACGAATCTCAGGCAACACAAGAGTACACGCTATGCGTATCTTTTGACACTGACAGAAATTTTCTATTGTATTTCTCTTCAAAGGAAAATGTGGTGTGTGGGTGGTGTTGCCAAGGTGACCATGTCCAAAATGTAGGACCATGACATACTTCAAGACAGGGTAAGTACAATAATAATTTCACTCTTTTGGCACAGGGTGTCTAAGAGGAACCCAGTTAATTAAGTATCAGAAGCTTTAGTTTTATTTCCTAGATAGTCAAAGCTGAACAGTATATCCCCAGTGGACATTAAGGCATGTTGTAGCCTACATCCCAGGGCCCAGTGGACTATAGGAGGGAGAAGCACAGAAAACTCACTCCAACACTGAATCACATTCATTATTCATTGTGCTAAACCCAAACTGTCATCTTCCAACACTCGCTCCAAATCCACGGAGGACACTTAAGTGCATAGAATGGGAAAATAAAGTATGTGAAGCCTCAAAGGGGCATGACTAAATGTCTGACCATCCCTCAAAAGCAAACCCCCAAAATGGTAGCAAACAAAAAGGTATATTCACTTCCAATGCCATGGAAAAGACAACCTTGACATCAATCCAATTTACTAGAAAACTTAACTCTCTCCCTATTATCCTTAGAGGACAAGAGGCAGTTAAACATTTCTGCCAGCCTGCAAAGCACAATAACAATGAAACTTGTTTAATTCAGGGTTAGCCAGATATGTGACACAATGTTTATCAACTAATTCATCCTAAAACAAAACAAAAGACTGGTAGTTGATAAAAAAAAGCTGCAATGCCTTGGCTACAGAGAGAAGACGCAGAGGAGAGATGGAGGTAAGGTCCTTTTGATCATGTTTTGGAATGTTTTTTTGGGGATATCGATTTTGGCTGAGGCATGTGCTGAGTAATCATTGGAGGCTATGCATATGACATTGCTTAATTAAATCACTGCAGGTCAAGTGTTTTCTGAGCCCGAACAATATAATGGTGTGTTCTACACATTCAATTTGAAGCAGTCGACAGACTCAACGAATGACCAAAGTTTATCCTCAATTTCATGCACAGTGAATAATAATGAATCCGGTTTGTACAGAGATTGTCACAAAGGCAATTAATTTTCGGTCCCAATTCCAGGGACTGGGGACAAAATGACATATGTTTTATATTAAATGAGAATGAAAAACTAAGTACTGAATGTTCGCAGAATATGATGGTAGGGGATTAATACGGTGCACGCACTACGAAAGGCAATACAACAGTCTAACCTCTGGATTTAGCAGAACGGTATTCAACCTACGATTCACAGTTTTACCTTATCACTCATAGCAGCTTTAGATAGATACTTGCGGCCGCTGATTTTCTTGCTTCTATCAGGATGGACTGCATTAGTTAAGGCTGGTTTAATTAATAATATATTGTCTATTTGGCTGCATCCTGCAAGTACACGGCTCAAAGGGCCTTTAAGGCTTTTTTCATGGTGTCAGTTGCTAATACTTTTTGTTAGACTTTGTTGTGCCTAATCCTTTGATGCTGAGAAAGTATTCAATTGAAGCGCAGCATATTTATCTATATTTCAAGACTTTGAAGTTGTAATGTCATTTAAAGCGGCACAGTATGCATTTCTGTTCAATAAACAAATATATACCGTACTTATATATTTAACCTTTATTTAAATCCAGTGGCATTATTCATTGGTGGATTTTAAAGACGTATTTTAAAGACGTATTTGTAACCCATACGAGGCTATATTTGTTTACCGTAGCTCCCGTTGACGTGTTTACTAAGTCATTTCATGGCTCGTTTAAATATCGCTGGGTAAAATTGGACAAGGTGCAACCTAATCTGCCGCCGCTGGTTATGGCATCCACATAATGTCCTAATTTGCAAACTGTTTTTAATGTCATATCCCACACATTCTCCTTTATGTGTGCAGGCGGAAAACAACTTTGGAAGCAAGTAAAAAATGTGTCATATGCCAACATTAGTTTGATAATTAATTGCCATAAAGTAAAATTGCAGTGATCCCAATTATTTTAAATTATAGTTTAAGTATGTGTAGTTTACACTGTAAAACAATCCTGCTGTTTATACAGGCACTTTTCTGGCAGATAGTTATCTGTAAATGATTGTAAAAAAAGTACAGTATGTTACCATATATTCCAAAGAAACTTTGGTTTAACAGTATTTATGGTATCATACTGTACCTTTTTTTAATAGTAATTTACATGTTACTGGCTGCCAGTAAATTACTGTAAAAACAACAGAATTTGTTTTACAGTTTAGCTATCTTCTTATTCTAGGCTAACTTCAGATCAAGATCAATTGTATTTTAGTCTCTGAACCAGAGCCAGAAGGTGGGCCCAGTGGTAGTTATAATGTTGGCCAGAGTTCAGTATGCTGGATGGACTCCTGATGCTTCTCTGATAGGCTCTTATGGTAGAGAATGTGATTGGAATATAATGGGATTGACGGCAACCTTTAACAAGAACCAGGAGGGCACAACACCTGCCTCTCCTTGCAAAGATACAAACATGACTCCGCTTCATTTGATGTTGTTCTTTTGGACCGAGTGGCGTAGTGGTCTAAGGCACTGCATCCCAGTGCTAGAGCCGTGACTACAGACCCGGGTTCGATCCCGGGCTGTATCACAACCAGCTGTGATCGGGAGTACCATAAGGTGGCGCACAATTGTCCCAGCGTCGCCCGGGTTAAGGGAAGATTGGCCGGAGTAGGCCGTCATTGAAAATAAGACTTTGTTCTTAACGGACGAGCCAAGTTAAATAAAATAATGCAGTGCAGATATTGATAGAGTAACGTGGGAAACTTCATAGTCATAATGTAAATGGTTGTCTGAAAGGTTAAAATAATCGGGTAATTAAGAATCAGACATTTGCTATTGATCCTAAATAAAATGATACACCTCAATCGATCCTTTAACGTACATGTAGCGTTATAGTTCTGTGCATTTGGGAGAGCTCAATCTATATCTCCAAACTCATTGCTCAATTTTAGCACATGTGGATGATCCAAGCCTTTATGAACAATTGCTACCAAAAGTAAAGCAGCTAGACACAGCTGTCATTAATGGGCTGGTTGAGTGATCTCCTATAAACTGTCTTTTGTGCTAAGTAATTTCTCCAAACTATGTGACACCTACCGAAACTATAACAATGGTGAAAGTCCAGCTGAATTATTCACCTACTGTGGGTCCCAACAAATGAAAGGGTAGTGTAGGTGAAAATAGTCCAGTGTTATCTCTATTCATCAGGAAGTTATAATTATTCGTCCTAAGTATATACTATCTATACATACCACATATTTACTGTATATTCTGGATTCTGACACATTCTCACTCTGTATCTACTCTTGATTGTTATTTCTGTTTAGGTTTTTGATTATTTGTGTATTTGAATTGTATATGCGAGACATTCCACTGCCCTGTTGGAGTTGGTAACATAAGCATTTCTCTGCACCTGCTTTAACACCTGCAAATCTTTAATTTGATTTTATTTGAAGGCAGACTTTCATGCTACAATGAGTCCTAATTAAGGAGCTCTGACTGTTCCTCTGGAAAAAGAGGTTGAGGTAATTAGACTTCAAGCTCTGTTGCCTGTGTGACTTGTGATGGGCGGAGGTGAGCAGAGGTAACTGCGGATCATACATATTGGTGTGTGTGTGTGTGTGTGTGTGTGTGTGTGTGTGTGTGTGTGTGTGTGTGTGTGTGTGTGTGTGTGTGTGTGTGTGTGTGTGTGTGTGTGTGTGTGTGTGTGCGGGCATTCTGGCATTTATGTATGCGTGTGTATATCTTTGTGTGTCTGTGAAGGCTCCCTCTGATGATCAAGGATATCCCTGCTTGAGATGGAGAGTTGTGGAGGTAAAGACCAAGTGGTGGAGGTAAAGACAGAGAGGAGAGTGGTGGAGACAGGGAAATAGAAAGACCGAGAAACAGACATGAGGGGGAGATGGAGAGAGAGAGCCTCCTACCTCTGCCAGTAAAGCCTAGTCTCATAGACTAGGCGTAGCATAGTAAATGTAAATCCGGGTCACTCAAATTAGTATGATACAGTATGGTTACTTAAGGCAAAAACAAAAATAGGGTGGATGGGAAGGTGTATAATGCAAATGTCTAGCAACCCAAAGGTTGAGAGTTCAAATCTTATCACGGACAACTTTAGCATTTTAGCTAATCAGCAGTTTTTCAACTATACATTTTAGCTACTTTGAAAAAAACTTAGCATGTTAGCTAACCCTTCCACTAACCTTAAACCTTTAACCTAACTCCTAAACTTAAAACTAACTTAACCCTAACCCCTAGCCTAGCTAACATTAGCCAGCTACCTAACAGTAGCCACCTAA
Source organism: Oncorhynchus masou masou (assembly GCF_036934945.1). Lineage (NCBI taxonomy): Eukaryota > Metazoa > Chordata > Actinopteri > Salmoniformes > Salmonidae > Oncorhynchus > Oncorhynchus masou. The sequence continues at coordinate 58,497,357 of NC_088234.1, forward strand.
CTAGAATCCATAACATATCATACGTTTTGTGAATTTGTAACATATTGAATGTTTGGAAATGTGTAACATATTGAACGTTTTGCAGATTCGTAACATATAATACTAATTGTAATACGTAATATCATACAAAACAGGTGATGGACATCCACAAATGAATATATATATATACCAAACGTAACATATCATACTAAATGGAGTGTCAGATTTACATACAGAATAATACTAAATGCTCTGAGACCAGGTTGGCCGGCACCGACGGCAGTGTTGCTGACTCTACTGGGGTCTGATCCTGACGGGGGTCTCTTCTTCTTCCGTCACGCTGCATCAGCAACACAACATATGGGATCCCTGAGTCATACAGCTAGGGTGGAGCCCCACTCCAGGGGGCTGAGCAGAGGGCTTCTCCAGCCCAACCTGCCATGAGCCAAGCTGCTGTCAGGGGGCTTTATGGAGCTCCAGCTGAAAGGGGGTGGTCCCCCAGTGGTCCCCGCTAATACCATCTACAGAACCGTCCAGCAGCAGGATTACTCTGCGGGCATCTGGCTCCGCAGGAAAGAGAAAAAACTTGAACATGTAAGCCAAGGGACCGTTAAGTTGCTGTAACTGTGAAATCTATAGATTTCTCATGGCTGTTCTATCTCTGTTTGCAAGTTGTTGTCTATTAGGTATTTTTATCTGGTTGTTTCTATACTTGGCTGTTTTGTGTTAGCATTTCCAGTGGTTATTTGTTATATATTGCCTGCTGAATGATCTTATCTGCTCTTGTAGCGACTTCATTTTCTGACATAAATGATACAGTTGAACCTTATTGCTGTAGACTGGTGTTGTATTATTAATTACTCTTCTTTACAGTGTAGAAGTTAGGGTCCAGAAGTCTATTGGATAAGCTGCTGCAACCACTGAGTGATTTGTGACAAGGGAAGGTACGCTAAAGTCAGACTGTACTGTATGTAAATTCTCCCTGTGCTCAGTTGATGCTCTTAGTGGATTGAGCCTAATGTAGATGAGTTCATTGAGGATAGAGAGGAAATATGTTCTCCTCGTAGCCGTACTCTGAACCAAAACTGATTTATCTGTAAGTAATGCTTCAAAGTGCTCTTCTTATTGAAGGAGGTCAATATGAGTCTGACAAAGAAAAGCTAGTTTCTTGGCTTGCTTCCAGTCAGTGTGTCTTAAAAGGTTTCTATTTATATTATATCAAGGCATCTATAAAAACGCAAATGTGCCTGTAGATATGGTCCAGTGAATGTTTACCCTTGTGTCTAGCCTGCGGCCAGCAGTTTGAACTGGAAATGGTGCATTGAATATTTGATGGTTCAAAGGGATTGGGCTGTGTTTATATGCGATGCTTTCCAAGCCCAGCTGTCTGCTCTCACTGCTTACCAAAAGAGGAGGAGAGGAGAGAGTTCTGCACTCCTCCTGGCTGCCTGTCTTGTCACAGCACCCAGTTAGCCAGCTCTTACCCATCCCTCCAAAACCAATTGAATGGTTTGATGAAGCCGTGTCCTTTCTGAGTTTCACTCTTTTTCTACAGAGAAAGTTGTAGAAACTGTAAAGTATGTCTTGAGCAATAAGGTATGCAATTTTACTGAATTTGGAACAGGGCAATAGAAGAGCTAATTACCGACAACAAAACAACACATGAGATGATGTATTCTGTAACACCTTGCTTTGGTGAAACTTGAGTCTTGGAGGGATAAATAAATGGATCTGTAGTCATGAACCGTCACTCACCTTAAATCAACTGTGAAAGGTGGGAATGGGGTGTAATCTTTGTTTTGCTGGGAGAACTCGGAAACTCATAAACAGCGAAGCGCCAAGAGGCTTGGGGAAATTGCTCGGGAGAGTCGTGCTGTGGCGTGAAGCGGTAGAGGTGCTATGCTTGCTGTTGACATAAAGCAGGGAAGATTGTAAATGGCAAGGTGTTATTGCAGATGTTCTTCTCTCAGTATCGCCTGGACTCAGTGGACTGTGTGGGTGAACCCCTGCTGAACCCATCATATCACACCACATAGTGAGAGTTTATTTTGCACTGAGATGAGAAGTTATCTGTATGAGTTAGGACCAATGATGTATATAAACCCTGGATTGATCATGCTGGGTTTAAAGCCACAGGTTGACACTCCCTCATAGGAATGAATGGAATTCAAAGGTCAAGTAGGGAGTGCTTGTATTTGTCCTGTTTCACAAACGTACAAGTGTGTAACCTGTTCAAGTGTGTGGTGTGAAATAGATTTTTTTTTGCATATCCCGCACACCCTGAGACACCCTCTGTGAGGTCACAGCATGGGATTAGCCATTATTGATGGTGACCCTGAAGCAATTAGGGTTAAGTGCCTTGCTCAATGGCAGATCAACAGATTTTTCACCTCGTCAGCTCAGGGATTCAAACTAGCAAACTTTTGGTTACTGGCCCAACACTCTAACCGCTAGGCCACCTGCCACCCTCTGTATTTCAATTAAATGTTTCAAGGACAAAATTACATGTATTTAAGTATCTTTGTTGTTTTTGTGTGGACAGTAAAATTAATAATATAAACATTTTATTTTAAGGATTTCTTTTATTTTTTATGTTTAGTTCACATAATATAATTTTAAAAGTATGCATAAACGTGTCGAATAGAAAAACATGTGAAAAAAACAAATAACATTTATATAGCTTCCAAAATGATTTTTACAACGGTGGGGGAGTGCCAAGATGGAGGTATGGTGGCTTCAACACAGCACCCCCCTATCTGTGTGTGTGTGTGTGTGTGTGTGTGTGTGTGTGTGTGTACACACACACACACACACACACACACACACACACACACACACACACACACAGTATATCTCTATCTCATTGGTTAGGACTTCCAGGAGAAGCAGGTTCTGTTTTTCATTTACTGGATAGTTCAGAATATCACATCTCTCGACTCTCGCTCTCTCTTGCACCTGCTGTCTCGACTTCTGAATGCTCAGCTTTGAAAAGCCAACTCACATTTACTCCTGAGGTGTTGAACTGTTGCACCCTCCATAACCACTGTGGTTATTTGACCCTGCTGGTCATCTATGAACATTTGAATGTCTTGAAGAACGATCTGGTCTTAATGGCCATGTACTCTTACAATCTCCACGCGGCACAGCCAGAAGAGGACAGGCCACACCTCGGTACCTGGTTCCTCTCTTCCTAGGTTCCTCCATTTTCCAGGGAGTTTTTCCTAGCCAGTGTGCTTCCAAATCTGCATTGCTTGCTCTATGGGATTTTTCGTCTGCGTGTCGGTATAAGCACTTTGTGACAACTGCTGATGTAAAAAGGACTTTATCAAATACATTTGACTGATAAGTCTCCTTTGAAGTTGAACTCTAAAAGATGCTAAAAATCTAAATTAATACACCTCACAAATATATAGCTAGTGGGTTATTTGCTAATGACATCAGTGACCACTGCCCTATTGCATGTATCAGAGATACTAGGCTAAAAAAAACCTGACCCCCATATAATTCCGAAGAGAAACTATAAACACTTCTCAGAGCAAGCCTTTATCCATGACCTTTATTACTCAGAGCTTTTATACGTGAACTGCATAATGGACCCAGTTTAACGTTCTCTTTCTTTTCATCAATTTTTACCTTCATGGCTGAAAAACACGCCCCATTAAAGCGACTTTTAAAAAACTAACTAATCCTTGGTTCTCCTGTGATTTGAAAATCCTTTTTCTGCAAAAGAATCAAGCATGGGCCTTGGCGAGGAAAACTGATGAAACAGCTGATTGGCTGCTTTTTGGGCAATTGAGAAATAAATGGACCGGAGAAATAAAGAAGGCTAAATCTAGGTATTTTCTTGATGCTCTGACAGAGTCTGCTGGTGATCCCTCTAAATTCTGGAACACTGTCAACTCACTTAAACCAGGAAACTCCTTGACTTCCCTTCTGAAGCAAATTACATCGGAATCTGGGATCATCAGTGACCGAACTGAAATTTGTGATGTTTTTAATAAGCATTTCATTTCTGCTTTGATTCATTTTGAAAGAAAAAATGGCCAACATGATCCTGACCGGTCGATTGTTTCGGTCCCTCGGCCTTCAGCTGATGTGGAAAACAGTAAGCAGGTTTTTAATTTTCAAAAACTTATCTGCACTATCTGCTATAGATTCTAAGAAATCAGTAGGCACTGAAAATCTGGATCCATATTTACTCAAGTGTGCAGAACCTATTATTGCTGGTTTAGTGACGCATATTTTGAATCAAACATTAGTCGTAGGAAAGATTCCTAAATCTTGGGAAAACACTTTTGTTTTACCACTCCTCAAGAGAGGTGACGGTAGTGAGTTGGATAATTATCGGCCCATCTCTAAGCTCTCCACTTTGGCTAAAATTCTAGAGTTACTGGTGAATAGGCAACTACAATCTTTTTTAAGTGTTAACAATACTCTTTCTAATAATCAATCTGGCTATAGACCTAAACACAGTACTATTACGGCCACTGTACGTGTTGTAAATGATATTACTAATGCTCTAGATAATAGAAAGTACTGTGCCGATTTGTTCATAGATTTATCTAAAGCTTTTGACACTGTAGACCATGCGATACTTTTGGGTAAGCTGTCGTCAATAGGACTGGGACTGGATGCCTGTCGTTTGGTTTCATGACTGTCAAAAGGATAGAAGTCAGGCTGTTAGTCGACTGCATCCAGTCAGAGCCATTGGAGTTGGTTAAAGGGGTCCCACAAGGTTCTATACTTTGGTCCATTACTGTTCACTCTACATAAACAATATCGGTGATGAGTTAAGAAAGTGTCAAATTCATTTATATGCTGATGACACTGTCATGTACTCTATCGTTTCAACGGCTGACCAAGCATTACCATTATTGGAGACAGATTTTAAGATATTACAAGGGTCTTTTATACAGCTGAAACTTGTTTTAAATGCAATGAAAACACATTTTTTGATTTTGAATAGGTTCAAAGAGTTGGTTGAAAATACACTTGCACTTACGAGCTTAGATGGTTCTCGAATAAATCAGGTCTCTGCATATAAATACATAGGGATATGGTTGGATGATGAACTGTCTTTTAAAATGCATATTGATGAACTTTGTAAACGGCTAAACATCAAGCTGGGCTTCCTCTATAGAAACAGGACATGCTTGTCCTCTACAAATAGAAGACAAATTGTGCAAGCTACTTTTACGTCTGTTATAGATTATGGGGATATTATTTACATGCCTGATACGGCATCAACACTTAAATCCCTGGATGCTACTTATCATTGTGCACTTAGGTTTATTACGGGTTCTAGCTACAGAACTCACCACTGTGTTTTATATCAATATGTGGGTTGGACTTCGCTGTCCGTGAGACAAGAACAACATGCTCTCGTGTTTGTCTGTAAAGCATTTCTGAATAAGCTACATTCTTATTTATCATCACTCATCTTGAGGCCCATGCGATTTCCACAGAGTTGGATATGGCTGCCTTTTCCTGTTACGCTCCTTGCCTATGGAAGAGCCTGCAGACTAAACTTACAATTGAGACTCTTGTCCCACTTGCTCATTTTAAATATTTATTGGAGCATTTTTATTTTTGTATTGCTTGCAACTGTTTCGGGTAATGCAAGTTCTTGTGCTTGAATCTGTATTTAAACATTAAAAAAAGTTATCTGTGATCGTTTTGTTTGTCTTGTGTAGTTTTTTAATCATTGTACCTAAACTGTACGTGTAACCATGTATACGCAGGGCCCAGCTGTAAAAGAGACCTTGGTCTCAGTCTGTGTTCCTTGTTGACATAAAGGTATAATAATAGCAGTGTGCTGCTTCGTCTATATAGCTTTGACTAAAGGCAGACATAATCATTGTTATAACCCATCTAGTGTTTGATATGTCAAATCACATTGGGTATGACCTCTAGCTAAACTCCCCTGGTCAATGTTCATATGAAGGAATTTGAGAATGTCAAGTCTCAAATAAAACATCCTTCAACATCAGTACCATATGTCCCCTCCTGTCAGGAAGCTTCCACTAGTAGAACACAGCTGGGCAAATTGTCTCACTCCCATGTGAGATGAGTGATGTATACTCCAGTTATCTATGGAGAGGAGGAGTTATCTGTGTGAGTTAGGACTCCCAGAAGAATCCGGGTGAGTGTTTTTTGTGTGTGTTTTTTTGTCTCCAGAATCGCATCAGAGAAGTCTACTTCAAAGTTGAATTGAACAGAGAAAATGGTATTTCAAAGTGTGTAGCTGTGAGCTGCTTTGTTTATAGAGCTTTGACCGGTGGCAGGAATAATCATTCTCAACTCGTGTTCGATGTGTCCAATTACGGAAAGAGTAGCCTAGCTGTTGCATTAGTAACGGCTAATTGGGGATCTAAACAAATAAATCAGTAGCCTGTTTTGTTTATTGGTTAACAGACTAGCAGCTAGGTGAATGGTATCATGGGAGAGGCATTCTCTAGTTCAATAAGAAGCAGAGCTGTATTTGAGCAGTGTTTGATCTAAAGATGTAAGACACATTGCCTTAGTTATAGTGCCTTTGAACTTTGCAGGTTGAGTGTATTGATGCAAGAGAACCTTTCTACTATGGCAAATGGTAGTCAGCCTCCCAACAGGGTGCAGAGTGTCCAGAGCGGTTTTCTTCTCAGGGAGAGATTGAAAAAACCCTAGCTGTGACAGTAAAACTAATCAAATCAACTGCCAGGCCTGCCTTCTTGCCCGTTTCCTCAATGTCTGTTAGAGTTAAAGATAAGGGACAGTTCAGGCACAACCTTGTCTCTGCTGGTACCACACTCACCCCTCATTCAATCCCCCAACCATCAAAGTGTTAGTTATGACCTGAAATGACAAGAACCATTGCATCAACTTGTAGACTTGCCAACTAAGCTTTTACTTCCAAACTTTCTCCTCTACCAAGGGTATGAGTGAAACTGTTGTTTCGTCATCATCATAGTTTAATTCAAACATAAAGAAATGTCTTCAATAAATGTAGGGTTTATTAGATGTTTTATGCATTGTGATTGAGTTTTTCTTACATCTAAGCTGACAGTAGCAAGAAAATCCCATTGTACTGTACAGACACATTAAGCCATCCGCCTGGGGAAGCTACACCAGGAGCTACATCAGGGAGATGAAAGATAAATGAGGATAACGTTTTAGTTTAGCTTGGCAAGCATTGGTTTTCATATTACAGAGCAACAATAGACCATGACAACACTACAGAGCCATACCGTCCAGTATTTGTCTACAGTCGTGGCCAAATGTTTTGAGAATGACACAAATATTAATATTCACAAAGTTTGCTGCTTCAGTGTCTTCAGATATTTTTGTCAGATGTTACTATGTAATATTGAAGTATAATTACAAGCATTTCATAAGTCTCAAATGTGTTTATTGACAATTACATGAAGTTGATGCAAAGAGTTCATATTTGCAGTGTTGGCCCTTCTTTTTCAAGACCTCTGCAATCTGCCCTGGCATGCTGTCAACTAACTTCTGGGCCACATCCTGACTGATGGCAGGCCATTCTTGCATAATAATGCTTGGAGTTTGTCCGAATTTGTGGGATTTTGTTTGTCCACCCGCCTCTTGAGGATTGTCCACAAGTTCTCAATGGGATTAAGGTCTGGGGAGTTTCCTGGCCATGGACCCAAAATAGTGATGTTTTGTTCCCCGAGCCACTTAGTTATCACTTTTGTCTTATGGCAAGGTGCTCCATCATGCTGGAAAAGGCATTGTTTGTCACCAAACTGTTCCTGGATGGTTGGAAGAAGTTGCTCTCGGGGGATGTGTTGGTACCATTCTTTATTCATGGCTGTGTTCTTAGGCAAAATTGTGAGTGAGCCCACTCCCTTGGGTGAGAAGCAACCCCACACATGAATGGTCTCAGGATGCTTTACTGTTGGCATGACACAGGACTGATGGTAGCGCTCACCTTGTCTCCTCCGGACAAGCATTTTTCCGGATGCCCCAAACAATCGGAAAGGGGATTCTTCAGAGAAAATAACTATACCCCAGTCCTCAGCAGTCCAATCCCTGTACCTTTTGCAGAATATCAATCTGCCCCTGATGTTTTTCCTGAAGAGAAGTGGCTTCTTTGCTGCCCTTCTTGACACCAGGCCATCCTCCAAAAGTCTTCGCCTCACTGTTTGTGCAGATGCACTCACACCTGCCTGCTGCCATTCCTGAGCAAGCTCTGTACTGGTGGTGCCCCGATCCCGCAGCTTAATCAACTTCAGGACAGGGTCCTGGCGCTTGGTGGACTTTCTTGGGGCGCCTTGAAGCCTTCTTCACAAAAATTGAACTGCTCTCCTTGATGTTCTTGATGATCCGATAAATGGTTGATTTAGGTGCAATCTTACTGGCAGCAATATCCTTGCCTGTGAACCCCTTTTTGTGCAAAGCAATGATAACGTTTCCTTGCAGGTAACCATGGTTGACAGAGGGAGAACAATGATTCCAAGCACCACCCTCCTTTTGAAGCTTCCAGTCTGTTATTCAAACTCAATCAGCATGACAGAGCGATCTCCAGCCTTGTCCTCGTCAACACTCACACCTGTGTTAACGAGAGAATCACAGACATGATGTCAGCTGGTCCTTTTGTGGCAGGGCTGAAATGCAGTGGAAATGTTTTTGGGGGATTCAGTTCATTTGCATGGCAAAGAGGAACTTTGCAATTATTCTGATCACTCTTCATAACATTCTGGATTAGATGCAAATTGCCATCATACAAACTGAGGCAGCAGACTTTGTGAAAATGTATATTTGTGTCATTCTCAAAACTTTTGGCCACGACTGTATGTGGCACATTGGCCACTATAGCCACAGATACAGCAGAGGGTGCTATCGTCAAGCCTAAAAGAAGAGCTAAGGACCTCAATGTTATGGTCTAACTGAAGTGATGCAGGCGGCTTTGAGCTTTAATTTACATGGCACCATAACAATTTGTGAGAATCTACATACAGTGCGGACCCCTTTACTTGTTCCACATTTTGTTACTTTACAGACTTATTTTAACATGGATTACATAGTTGTTTTCCCTCATCAAGCTACACACAATACCTCATAATGACAAAGCAAAAACTGGTTTAAATGTTTTTTTTTGCATATGTATAAAAAAACTGACATTTACATAAGTATTCAAACACTTTACTCAGTACTTTGTTGAAGCACCTTTGGCAGCGATTACAGCCTCAAATCTTCTTAGGTATGATGCTTCAAGCTTGGCACACCTGTAATTAGGGAGTTTCTCCTATTCTTCTTTGCAGATCCTCTCAAGCTCTGTCAAGTTGGATGGGGAGTGTTGCTGCACAGCTATTTTCAGGTCTCTCCAGAGATGTTCGATCGGGTTCAAGTACGGGCTCTTTTACTCTTTTTAATTTTTACTCCACCAAAGCACATTCAGAGACTTGTCCCGAAGCCTCTCCTGCGTTGTCTTGACTGTGTGCTTAGGGTCGTTGTCCTGTTGGAAGGTGAACCTTTGCCACAATCTGAGGTCCTAATTGCTCTGAAGCAATTTTTCATCAAGGATCTCTCTGTACTTTTCTCCATTCATCTTTGCCTCGATCCTGACTAGTCTCCCAGTCCCTGCTGCTGAACAACATCCCCACAGCATGATGCTGCCACCACCATGCTTCACCGAAGGGATGGTGCCAGGTTTCTTCCAGACGCGACACTTGGCATTCAGGCCAAAGAGTTCAATCTTGGTTTCGTCAGACCAGAGCATCTTGTTTCTCATGGTCTGAGAGTCTTTAGTTGCCTTTTGCCAAATACAAGCGGGCTGTCATGTGCCTTTTACTGAGTAGCGGCTTCTGTCTGGCTACTCTATCATAAAGGCCTGATTGGTAGAGTGCTGCAGATGTGGTTCCCCTTCTGGAAGGTTCTCCCATCTCAACAGAGGAACTCTAGAGCTCTGTCAGAGTGACCATCGGGTTCTTGGTCACCTCCCTGACCAAGGCCCTTCTCCCCTGATTGCTCAGTTTGGCTGGGCGGCCAGCTCTAGGAAGAGTCTTGGTGGTTCCAAACTTCTTCCATTTAAGAATGATGGAGGCCACTGTGTTCTTGGGGACCTTCAATGCTGCAGAATGTTTTGGCACCCTTCCCCAGATCTGTGCCTCTACACAATCCTGTCTCAGAGATCTATGGACAATTCCTTCGACCTCATGGCTTGGTTTTTACTCTGACACATGCTGTCAACTGTGGGACCTTTATAAATACATGTGTACCTTTCCAAATCATGTCCAATCAATTAAATGGTATTTCTGTTTTCACTTTGTCATTATGGGGTATTGTTTGTAGATTGCTGCTGCTGATTTTTTTTTTACCATTTTAGAACAAGGCTGTAAAGTCGCTAAATGTGGACAAAGCGAAAGGGGCTGAATACTTTCCGAAGGCATGTATACATACATAAGGTAATGTATACATACAGTAGCTACCTCAATTACCTCGTACCCCTGCACATCGACGCGGTACTGGAACTTCCTGTATATAGCCATGCTATTTTTTTACTCGTTATTCTTTATTCACTGTGTGTTTATCCTTGTATATTACATTCATTTTGGTAGAATTTTTCATATTGAAAAATGACCCGTAAGTAAGCCTTTCACTGTTAGTCTACAGCTGTTTTGCAACGAAGCGTATGACAAATACAATTTCATTTGACACGCACACAAACACTTTCTGTAATGACATGACGGTGGAGGCAGGTAGCTTAGCAGTTAATGTTCGGCCAGTAACCAAACGGTCATTGGTTGGAATGACAGAGGTGATTCTATTATGACTATCCTTTAACTTATACTTTCCAGTTGTTCAACAAAACAATGATTCCAGTAGTGGGAGAGGCATGCATCTGCATCGAGATAATGACACGGGTTCGCTTGTGGTTTTCTACGTGCGCGCATGTGTGTGTGTGTGTGTGTGTGTGTGTGTGTGTGTGTGTGTGTGTACGTGCTCATTAGACAGGGCAGATGGGTCATGTCTAATCCTGCTAACTCAGAGCAGGCCGACACACTGCTGGTTGATTCTCTGTCAAACGGCTCCAGTGGGACCAATGAAGCAAACCTTCAGAGCATACTATATCAGCCCTCACAGTGTAGGTTCTGGCTTAGTCTACTGCATAGTCTACTGTAAAGGTATACTTAGTCTACTGCACATCTACTTAGTCTACTTAGTATAATGCTTAGCCTACTGTAAATTGGCTTGAGTCATTGTGATAAAAGGAATTTTTGCTCTCCATTTTATGCACATACAGTATGTATTTTGGGAATTGTAAGATGCATCACTATTATCATGGAAAACAATAAGTAAAACTACAGAACGTTTCAAAATCTATTGAACAGCTATTTTGAATTAAATCAATAGGAATAGTAAGCTATCCTGATAGCCAACTTCTATGGTATGTCAGGTTAATACAGAAGGTTGTTGTGTCTCCATATGCATCCGACTCCTATTACTTTTTATTCATCATCTCAACTGTCAGGTCTGACCTGGTAAACCATTATAGGGTACCCCTCTTCAGTAACAGTTCAGCCCCAACCCTCAAGACCTGCTCAAGGTCCCAAACGATATCTTAACCGCCATCGATAAGAAACAATACTGGGCAGCCTTATTCATTGACCTGGCCAAGGCTTTCGACTCTGTCAATCACCACATCCTCATCGGCAGACTCAATAGCCTTTGTTTTTCAAATGATTGCCTCGCCTGGTTCACCAACTACTTCTCAGACAGAGTTCAGTGTGTCAAATCGGAGGGCCTGTTGTCCGGGCCTCTGGCAGTCTCTATGGGAGTGCCACAGGGTTCAATCCTTGGGCTGACTCTCTTCTCTGTATACATCAATGATGTCGCTCCTGCTGCTGGTGAGTCTCTGATCCACCTCTACGCAGACGACACCATTCTGTATACTTCTGGCCCTTCTTTGGACACTGTGTTAACAACCCTCCAGACTAGCTTCAATGCCATACAACTCTCCTTCCGTGGTCTCCAACTGCTCTTAAATACAAGTAAAACTAAATGCATGCTCGCTAAATGCATGATCGCTCCCCGCACCTGCCCGACCGTCTAGCATCACTACTCTGGACAGTTCTGCCTTAGAGTATGTGGACAACTACAAATACCTAGGTGTCTGGTTAGACTGTGAACTCTCCTTCCAGACTCACATCAAACATCTCCAATCCAAAGTTAAATCTAGAATTGGCTTCCTATTTCGCAACAAAGCATCCTTCACTCATGCTGCCAAACATACCTTTGTAAAACTGACCATCCTACCGATCCTCGACTTCGGCAATGTCATTTACAAAATACCCTCTAATACCCTACTCAATAAATTGGATGCTATCTATCACAGTGCCATCCGTTTGGTCACCAAAGCACCATATACTACTCGACACCGCGACCTGTACACTCGTTGGCTGGCCCTCGCTTTATACTCGTCGCCAAACCCACTGGCTCCAGGTCATCTACAAGACCCTGCTAGGTAAAGTCCCCCCTTATCTCAGCTCGCTGGTCACCATAGCAGCACCCACCTGTAGCACGCGCTCCAGCAGGTATATCTCTCTGGTCACCCCCAAAACCAATTCCTCCTTTGGCCATCTTTCCTTTCAGTTCTCTGCTGCCAATGACTGGAACGAACTACAAAAATCTCTGAAACTGGAAACACATTTCCCTCACTAGCTTTAAGCACCAGCTGTCAGAGCAGCTTACTTATTACTGCACCAGTACATAGCCCATCTATAATTTAGCCCAAACAACTACCGCTTCCCCTACTGTATTTATTTATTTATTTTGCTCCTTTGCACCCCATTATTTATATTTCTACTTTGCACATTCTTCCACTGCAAATCTACCATTCCAGTGTTTTACTTGCTATATTGTATTTACTTCGCCACTATGGCCTTTTTTTGCCTTTACCTCCCTTATCTCACCTCATTTGCTCACAGTTGTATATAGACTTATTTTTGTACTGTATTATTGACTGTATGTTTGTTTTACACCATGTGTAACTCTGTGTTGTATGTTTTGAACTGCTTTGCTTTATCTTGGCCAGGTCGCAATTGTAAATGAGAACTTGTTCTCAACTTGCCTACCTGGTTAAATAAAGGTAAAATTTAAAAAAGCACCAGACATTTCCAAACCGCAGACACACACAAGTACTTGACCCTGTAGATGTTTTAATTTTTTAATGTTTTAAATGATTATTTATTACAAAAGACACAAGGAAGGGGTAACATTAAAGTATTAGAACATGAAGGACAAACAATACAGCATCAAGACACTATCAAACATGTATCAGTTTTTCTGCAACAGAGCCATCCTTATGTGTGAGGGTGCGTGTGCATGATAGTGATATGAAATATATGTCTTAGTTGTCATAGTTTCCATTTTCATGATCACAATCTTGTGAAACCCGAACCCTCCAAGGTCCCCCACAGTTCCCCAATTGCTGTCCCTCAACCATTCGAGACCTCCCCCAGAGCCCCCCCACCCCCCACCCCTCCCCCTTGAAGAAGAAAAATACAATTAATTCCATCCCCCCCAAGAAAAAAGGAAAAGACAGAAGAAACAGCAAACAACAATGCAAAATCAATAAATTAAAAACAAAGGGCATCAAGGACAACTGAAATTATAACAGCAATGCCTACTTTATATGTTTGTGTTCTTGTATGTGTTTATTTTATTTTTTTCCTTCATCTTTTGACCATCATTCTCTCTCTCACACAGCAACTCCACTCCCACTTGTCTCCAATACCACAGACCAACCCTCAGCTTCCCTCAGCCCATCCCATCTATCTCTGCTGGCCACCCACTTCGTGTTTCTACGCAACACATATCTTTCATCTATGCTATGATGCTTAACGTACAATTTCAATCTATCTAATTTAATAGAATCTACTGATTGCGTGTTGAAGATAAGTACTTTTACTACGAGTATTAGTATATTAGTAATTGACTGACCCTGTCTCTCCATCTCCTAACAGTACTATTTCTAGGCTCAATTTCAGATCAATGCTATGCATTTTCAGCCATTCCTGAACCTGAGGCCAGAAACAGGCTACCTGAGGGCAATACCCAAATAAATGGTCTATTTATTCTGTATCCTCACAACAAAATCTGCAGAGCTTCAATGATTATATGCCCCAAATTTTCAGCATTTTGTTGGTGGCAAGAATTCTATATAATAATGTTTGCTGAAAAACATGAAGTTTTGAATCTTGCGTTGTTTTATATATCAACTCATACACCCTGTACCATGGAATCGGTACATCAACAATCTCTTCCCAACTATTTTGCAATCTGTATGGCACAGTTGTCAACATCCTGGTCCTCAAATGAAACTGGTATACTTTCCTATTTATGCTATTTTTATTCCTCCCTGTAGACTTATCTAACGTCTATGTCAGACACATTGGCCTAATATAGTTTACTCAAATCCCCTCTGCACTTAAGGCATTGAACTTCCATGTGTATTATGCATAAATGTAGATAGTTCCCCATTGTTTCATAATAGCATTGTTAATCATAGCTTTCTGAAATATGCATTTGTACTGCCGGCTAAGTGACCATCAGTATTGTTGAAGTGGGGACCATTACTATTATCAGTATTGTTGATGTGGGGACCATTACTATTATCAGTATCGTTGACGTGGGGACCATTACTATTATCAGTATTGTTGACGTGGGGACCATTACTATTATCAGTATTGTTGACGTGGGGACCATTACTATTATCAGTATTGTTGACGTGGGGACCATTACTATTATCAGTATCGTTGACGTGGGGACCATTACTATTATCAGTATTGTTGACGTGGGGACCATTACTATTATCAGTATTGTTGACGTGGGGACCATTACTATTATCAGTATTGTTGACGTGGGGACCATTACTATTATCAGTATCGTTGATGTGGGGACCATTACTATTATCAGTATTGTTGACGTGGGGACCATTACTATTATCAGTATTGTTGATGTGGGGACCATTACTATTATCAGTATTGTTGACGTGGGGACCATTACTATTATCAGTATCGTTGACGTTATCCATTACTATTATCAGTATTGTTGACGTGGGGACCATTACTATTATCAGTATTGTTGACGTGGGGACCATTACTATTATCAGTATTGTTGACGTGGGGACCATTACTATTATCAGTATTGTTGACGTGGGGACCATTACTATTATCAGTATTGTTGACGTGGGGACCATTACTATTATCAGTATTGTTGACGTGGGGACCATTACTATTATCAGTATCGTTGACGTGGGGACCATTACTATTATCAGTATCGTTGACGTGGGGACCATTACTATTATCAGTATCGTTGACGTGGGGACCATTACTATTATCAGTATTGTTGATGTGGGGACCATTACTATTATCAGTATTGTTGACGTGGGGACCATTACTATTATCAGTATTGTTGACGTGGGGACCATTACTATTATCAGTATCGTTGACGTGGGGACCATTACTATTATCAGTATCGTTGACGTGGGGACCATTACTATTATCAGTATCGTTGACGTGGGGACCATTACTATTATCAGTAACGTTGACGTGGGGACCATTACTATTATCAGTATCGTTGACGTGGGGACCATTACTATTATCAGTATTGTTGATGTGGGGACCATTACTATTATCAGTATCGTTGACGTGGGGACCATTACTATTATCAGTATCGTTGACGTGGGGACCATTACTATTATCAGTATTGTTGACGTGGGGACCATTACTATTATCAGTATTGTTGACGGGGGACCATTACTATTATCAGTATTGTTGACGTGGGGACCATTACTATTATCAGTATCGTTGACGTGGGGACCATTACTATTATCAGTATCGTTGACGTGGGGACCATTACTATTATCAGTATCGTTGACGTGGGGACCATTACTATTATCAGTAACGTTGACGTGGGGACCATTACTATTATCAGTATCGTTGACGTGGGGACCATTACTATTATCAGTATCGTTGACGTGGGGACCATTACTATTATCAGTATTGTTGACGTGGGGACCATTACTATTATCAGTATTGTTGACGTGGCGACCATTACTTTTATCAGTATTGTTGAAGTGACCAGAATATTGTTCTCAACAGCGTTCTGGTCATCTCCTGCTTGGCAAAGTCTAAATGGATAGATACAAAAGTTGATATTGTTTTCTTTATCAGATGTAAATCTTGTTGGGTTGTTTTTGTTTCTATACTGTATTGACAGTAGAAAGTGCACTTGGAAGGACATTATTTTATCACCAATTCTCCCTCTTACTCATTCATAAAGCAATTTAACGACTGGATGTACAAGCTTAGAAAAAAAGCTCCTCTCTTGAACCTGAAAGTGTTCTTATCCTCTCCCCATAGGCAAACCCTTTGAAGGACCATTTTTGGTTCCAGGTATAACCTTTTCCACAGTGTTCTACATAGAACCCAAGAGTTCTACCTGGAACCAAAAAGGGTTATCCTATGGGGACAGCCGAAGAACCTGTTTGGAACCCTTTTTTTCTAAGAGTGTATCTGTAAAGATCTGACACCACCTTAAACCCTGACCAGTGACAGTATTCTCATCGCTTCACTGCAGGACCATTGCTAAAAAAAATGGTCCTTTTTACTTTTATATTTCAGAGATTCATATGAGATCATTTTAGGAACATTAGGAGACACTGAGGGACTGGGAGTGGTATAAGATTAATTGGGGCTGTCAATTGTGTAGTGTCTCAGATCTAATTAAATCCAAATCTAATGAAATTGTGCAAAGGCAATTGCAACTCGTCACTCGTACATTACTTTCTCCGACATCCCACCACACCCCCACCTCCACCACCCCCCCACCCCCATTCCCATTATATATTTTCACACCCCTGAAATATTGTTTCAAATGCATTTATGTAAGTGTGATAATTAGACCTCAGTGGAAATACTGTTAGCAGTCATGGTGATGATTATTGGGGGAAAAAATTATATCTTCAACATTTGTAGATGGACTTGGTATTTCACAAATGTAAATTAATGTGAACCAGCACTTTTGATTGAATTGTCCTGATATGATAATTGATAGGCTTTTCATGGTCAGCACCATATTTTGACTGGGAGTTTATCACTGTAGTCTGATGTGTACTGTTTGTAAATACGTAAGGGGGAAAACCTTTCAATACATAGGATCAAAACCTAAACATAATCTTCTTCTGCAACACAATATTTTTTTTCTCCTGAAGAAGACCTTTACTGAGTGATGGATGCATTTCAATGAACTACTGGTTCAGTTTTTCCAGGTAAACACATTCAGAGGTAGTGAGGTGGCTTTATCTGTAACAAATCAGATCAAACAGCTGCTATCATTGTTCGTTTTAATTCTTTATTTTTCAAGCTGTCATGTCCGGGATTGGAACCAAGCATCGTAATATCCATGGCTTTGTTTTGCGTCATCATTTACATTACATTTAAGTCATTTAGCAGACGCTCTTATCCAGAGCGACTTACAAATTGGTGAATTCACCTTCTGACATCCAGTGGAACAGCCACTTTACAATAGTGCATCTAAATCATTTAAGGGGGGGGGTGAGAAGGATTACTTATCCTATCCTAGGTATTCCTTGAAGAGGTGGGGTTTCAGGTGTTACTCTTAAACAGCTACAGTATATGACATTGTATATAATATTGTAGTTCAAAGGCAGGATGGTGCAGTAATCTGGTTTTGTTTCTGCTGGCTGTCATCTGTGGGGGGATATGCTTGCCAGCCCCCCTCCCTCTACCCCTCTCAGGTAGTAGTATACTGTGTGCCTTTATCTGCCCTGCTCATAGCCAATGATCTGAGCTATGGCTTTCCTGGCCTTGGGCCTGTAGAATGTCTATTGTTCCTCTCCTCTGCTGCAGTCAGCTGGGTGCTTCATTATCCAGAAATGCACAGTACACTGTCCAACACAACACTGATACACTCTGTAGATCAGACAGCACTGACCAGTAGAATAGAACTGCAGTAATAAATACTGTATAGCACACTAAGGCAGAACAACAGCAGAGCAGATCAGCGGCTGGCTAGATTGGATGGAGAAAGCAGACAAAAGAGCAGAGACAGATGTATCTGATAATTCAGCTCAGGTTGTCTGATGGATCAAACACTAACCGAGTCAGAGAAGATGGGCTGTTAGACGGACAGCAGTGGCTAGACAGAAATCGGATTAGACACCTATGGATTTGACCAGACGCTCAAGATGACACCCTCACAGATGATTTACTTTTGTTTGGTGATTGAAGTCGATGGCAGCTTTGACATGTTTATATTTATGGGATACATGTACACTGTACAGCAGATCATGCCTGTGTTGTAGGAAAACAGTGTGTGGAGACTGCCCTCTATTGGTGGCTGTGTGTTATAACACTGCTGCAGGGAAGGTTGACTATTCAGCATTTTAATTAAGGTGAAAATTAAATCAGACTGGAAATACCATGGGTCATACCAAAGAAGTGTGTGTGTGTGTGCTTTGCAATATATTGGTGATTGTAGCTTAATGTTTATTCAGTACACAGTATGGGAGGATTATGTTGCCAAGTGGAATAGACGTTGAATTGATGTCTGTCCCCAGTGGTGTCTTTTCTGACATCTAACACACTGCAGCGTCACTTTCACAATGGTATAAATGTAACCGATTGGTTTCCATAATCCTGTAATATTCAAATACACCTTGGTTTTAAACAGGTTATTATTTTGTCATCGTGGTGGCTTCAAATGTTCATCTATGCAAAACATTTCTGTGCAGGTACTTATCCTATTGGTAATATTATAATCATGTGATGTAATCATATGAAATTTGAAAACATTGCTATCAGTTTGCCACTTCATGCCACCTATAGTGTTCAATGTCTTTCCTTTGCTATGGATAATTTGTTTGTAATCTACACATATGCAGGGTGTGTATAACTCATAATACCCGCTGAGGATTTATAATTTATCTACTACAGACCTGCCAACTACAATTTCCTTTGGAATCATGTGAGCTATCTAATATTATTCATGCATATGTGTGTATCAATTTATATAGTGTGCCTGTCTGACTTTGTGTGAGAACTGAGGAGCTACAGGAGTTGTGATTTTGCCCAGATGTACCGGTCTGCCTCTGGCTGAGGTTCTCACTCCGTATGGCTTGAACAGAGGGAGGGGAAGATGGCTGGAGTGGATTTCTATTGGATGGAATAGAAGAGGGGGAAGGATCATGAAAGGTAGGAGGGCTGAGGAGAATGGACCATCTATCTTTCCCAATCTCACGATCTGTGTTTCCAACTAAAGGGTGGAGAAGTGTGAGGAAGAGATACAGAAGGGGAGGGAGAGCGAGCGGGTGAGGGAAAGGGAAGGAGAAGGGGAAAATGTAGTGAGAAATAGAGAGAGTATGAGAGAGGGAGAGATTGATAGCATGTCAGGACTCAGTAGCTTCCTGTTTCTACACTCTACATTATACCTTTCATTTGGACGCTGTCCAACCAACAGGAATAGCAGCGTGTGAGAGGGCAGCATCCCCTGCCCTGTCAGAAACAGGCTCCTGCCCAGAAAACAAGCACACACACACACACACACACACACACACACACACACACACACACACACACACGTGGTGCGGAGAGGACTATCGACGCAGGGGTGCATCATGAAGGTGAGTTCTACTCACTCAAAGAAAGCCAAATAATTTCAGAGAGGTCAGCAGCTACTGTTTCACTAGGAACGTTGCCAGCTGGTGTCATCTTTTAGCTCGCATTCATGTGTCAGCTTACGTGGGATTGTGTTGTTGTAGCTCGCAATGACACTTTGAAATTTAAAACAGGTGAATGTGTTTTTGGCTGTGAACAGTGTTGTTCTCTGAGCTTTTGATGCTACAGTATGTACGTATGATATGCTTAGCTGAGAGGTCATTGATCTCGGTGCAAACTGTATATTTTGATTTGCTTGCCTTTTAAGTACTTCACAACACCACTGGGTTGTAGTTTTTGATGAAGACATTGAAAATAGGTGAGGGATTTGGGCTCTTCAGTAGTTGGGGGCTGGGATGTACAGTATAACGTTGAGGGGAAGGCAGTGTTGCTGAAGGTGATGCTGGGTTGTTTGCTTGAGGATGAAGTTACACCAAAGAGATTGCTGTGACGGCATATATCACTAAATTACTGACCACATTTAGTCATGACATGAAACAGCTCATGGTTTCATGCTAAACAACATTCCCAGATTTCAAATGTTTATAAGGTTGGTGGGTGAAAACTTTAATGAGGATTTGGGGATGCTGTTCATTTCCATATTTGTCAAATGGTTTTGGAATTTGGTGTGGTTCCAGTCATTTCTGTCATCTGTCATATTGTTGTCACATTGCAGACGACACCACTGAGATGCTGAGGATGTTTGACCGGGGATACAGGGTTGAAGGGTTTGTGTAGGTATTTTTTACAACCTCTTTGGGGGGTGTCACAGCTCACTTAGCAGTAAGGGAAAACGCAAAGTGCAGCAACTCTCCCTCGCATCGGCCGTCACTCTTTCAGCACCGCTGCACAAAACAAAGCTGACAACTGAAGCATGCAGCCAATATGACACAGGCTGACCTGCTATTCTGCCTGTGGGGAAATGAGTGGAGGGGGAGGGGTTTCTCTCTAAATTCCACTCGCAGACAGGATCTCTATGCATCGAGTGTGCCAACGCGCGCACACACATACACACTGAGCTAACAGAACTCATCCAGCAGAAAGCCCATAGGAGAGGGAAGCCAGAATTACTTGGAGTGGTACCCATGGAAACATCACCACTGGCTCACCTCTGCCTCCTCAGGTAGTTCCAAATCAAATCGTATTGGTCACATATGTGTTCAGCAGATGTTATTGCGTGTAGTAAAATTATTTTGCTTCTAGTTCCGACAGTGCAGCAGTATCTTACAAGTAATCTAACAATTTCACAACAACTACCTAATACACACAAATCTAAGTAAAGGAATGGAATAAGAACATATAAATATGTGGATGAGCAATGTCAGAGCGTCATAGGCTAAGATGCAATAGATAGTATAGAATAGAGTATATACATACGAGATGAGTAATGCAAGATATGTAAACAGTATTAAAGTGACTAGTGTTCCATTTATTAAAGGGGCTAATGATTGCAAGTCTGTTTGTAGGCAGTAGCCTCTCTGTGCTAGTGATGGCTATTTAACAATCTGATGGCCTTGAGATCGAAGCTGTTTTTCAGTCTCTTGGTCCCAGCTTTAAAGCACCTGTACTGACCTCGCCTTCTGGATGATAGCGGGGTGAACAGGCAGTGGCTCGGGTGGTTGTGCTTGATGATCTTTTTGGCCTTCCTGTGACATCGGGTGCTGTAAATGTCCTGGTGGGAAGGTAGTTTGCCCCCGGTGATGTGTTGTGTAGACCGCACCACCCTCCGGAGGTGCAGTTGCCATACCAGGCGGTGATTCAGCCCCACAGGATGCTCTCAACTGTGCCTCTGTACAACAATGCAGTTGGTGGGGTCAGTTTATGAGATCAGTTGGCGGGGTCAGTTAAGGATTACATTGTTACTTACGGCTTACAGTCTCTGAGGATATGAGCAACATATCTTAGTCCCACACACTGGCAGACTGTTTGTTTAGCAGTGTTTCCCAAACTCCATCCTGCCCCCCCCCCCCCCTCCCTTGGTGCACGTATTGTTTTTTGCCCTAGCACTACAAAGCTGACTCAAATAATGAAAGCGTGATGATGAGTTGGTTATTTGAATCAGCTGTGTAGTGCTGGGGCCTCAGCTCTGAGTTTGGGAAACACTGGTTTATGGCACAAGTGTCACAGTGTTTTGTGTGTGTGGGAAGCAAACTGAAATTCTAATATTGTTTTCGCAGACCTCGTGCTGTGAGACGGTTCCCTGGGCAGTATTCTGTCCTAATGTCTGAATCTTATTTCAGACTCATTCTGCTGACTGGTGTAATATGGAAGCACTAGGTATGCCAAGCTTTACATAGTATGCCAATCCAATGTATTTTTTATTTTTTTACATATGTAAACTATTAATGGAACTTTGATTGCACAAAATAACCTTTTTAAAATCATGACTGCAACATATTAGCCTCTTAAACAATGTCTTACTTTATTGCTTACGTCGCTTCTATCACAAGGGGACGGACCCTACCCCTCCTACCCAAGTGCATTAGGTCACAGTGCTCTGGAGATCATATATCACAAGGATTGAATGAGCGGATGGGCTGACCACGGACCAGTTATGGTCAGGAGCTCAGAGGTCTCTGTGAGCCTGTAATGGCCAAGCCAGTGCTGCAGGCTACAGTCTATAGGGGCTCCACGAGGGAGGGACTGGGACGGCAACAGTGCTACCATCCCTGGCTGGACCAATAACACTGCAGCATGGAGAGACATATCATTGATCGTCTCTTGACTGGACTAAACTAATTGTGCCGTTCTAAAAATAATGAGATCTAATAAGTGTGCACTGTCTGATTTATAAAAACATGAATTACTGCATGTCCCTTTATTAGATTATATGCAAAGGGAATGGCTTTGAATTGTGTTTGAGATAGCTTGGTTGATGCTTGAAAGTGATTTATTGATCAAATATTCTACCTTCTCTCTCCATTCTTCTACCAAAATGGAATTTCTGATTATCTGGCAGGGCATTTAACCCATCTTTTTCTCAATTACTGGAAGAAATTGATACATTTTACAGTTATTCGCAATAATTTCATGTCACACATGCAAACACACACACACACACACACTTTCCACTAATTGGTCTTTGGATCTGAAAAAAAGATCAGAGTTGGGTTGCTTGTCTAAGCACATCCATATAGACACACAAATGGACACTAACATAACACATTTCCCTAATGCAGAATGTGTAAGTTCTTTAGCTTGCAGAGTGTGTCCGAGTCTCTTTTAGTATGTAGCTTGGAGCAGTAGTGATGGGAGTTTACACACCCTCTAAATCAGACAGCAATTCGCAGATCAGCATTGATTTCCATTGTTACGTAGACCATACTTAACTTCACATTTCTGTGTCACCAGAGGTTTTTAGCTTCATGGATAAATGATTAGACTGTATTAGTGATTTAAATACATGGGTACTTATTGTTGGAGCCCAAGCACAGAGAGAGAGAATCTGTCTGGACATTTTAATTCACGGGCAATAAAAATTAAACACCAGGTGAAAAACCTTGGTGTTGTTTTAGATTCTGAACTCAATTTCAAATCCCACATTAGGAATGTGACAAATACCTTTTTAACCACTTGAGGAACATTGCCAAGGTGTGACCATTTCTCTCTCGTGCTGACTCTGAGAGACTCATCCATGCTTTTATTACGAGCAGGCTTAACTACTGTAATACTCTCCTGTCTGGTCTACCCAAGAAAGCCATTGGTCAACTGCAAAACATACAGAATGCTGCAGCATGGGTACTGAGCAAGACCAGACGAAGAGCACACATTACATCAGGTTTAAGGTCTCTGCAATGGCTGCCTGGGAGTTTTAGAATTTATTTTAAGATTCTTCTATTGGTTTTTAAATCAATCCACGATTGTGCACCCCAATACATGTCAGACATGCTTTTAAGTTATGTACCCAGTATGTCCCTCAGCTCCTCTGGCACTGTCCTTTTAACTATCCCAAAGGCTAGGATGAAGAGGCATGGAGAAGCAGCCTTTAGATATTATACCCCCAGCCTCTGGAAAAGCCTGCCAGAGAACCTGAGGGGAGCCGAAACTGTGGACCTTTTTTGCTTCACTTTTCCTTAGGGTGATTTTTAATCGTTGGGTTTTTGTTATTCTTTAATTTTCTATCCTCTTATGTTTGTGTTGTAAATATTTAAGTTGTTTTAGTTTCCTTGTTTATAATTTTTTTCCTGTGAAACACATTGCGTTGCATTCCATGTCTGAAATGTGCTGTATAAATAAAGCTTGATGATTTGAATATAAAACTTGACAGATATGCAGAGAGGGCAGAAGCAGGAAGAATCATTAGAAGAACCGTAGGATATATACAGTACTATTTCTACTGTAAATGGAGAACACTGATAGCTTACTGTAGCTGACAAAACTGGTGTTTCTGCACCATCATACAGTAATTTGTTCTATTTCTTTGAAGTGTTTGAGGCTTTTATTATATTCTATTCTGTCCTCTGACAAAGATGGTGGTTAATTGGTCCCTAGTCTAGGGGAAATGGCCTGCTTTCTGTCAGTGCAGCAGTTCTGAAATTTCTGCTGCGTTGTTCCCATCATCATGGTGTTCGTGCTCCACCAGCTGTCCTCTGGTCATGAAAGCCCCTGGCTGAGGCTTCCCAGGGATGAGGGGAAGGGTCCCAGGGTCTGGAAAACTAGTCTTCTCCCATCTGGCATTAGAGGTGTCTGGAGCCTCAGATTTCATGTTGCTCTAATGGAGGCTTAATTGACTTATTGATCAGAAGGGGCCTGGATGCGATCAATGGGCTGAGCTGCCTGCAGGGCAGGGAGCGGGTCCCAGCCCTTCAGACTAAAGTAGACGCGATCCTTACCAGTTACCACTCCAAGAGATCGTGGAGAGAGAGAACATGTTCCTGACATATTCTCAGGGTGTTGATACTGTATCTTGTTGATTGCATTTGTTCCACTGGAGCCATTCTATAGCTACATAAATAACATGCACCTTTTTGGACAGTTTTCTTTTTCTCTTTTACCCTCTCTCTGTTTTCTCTTTCCAGTAATGTTTTCTAATTTCCTCTCAGGTTTCTGTGGTTACTCAGAGGTCTGTATTGATATGGATCTATAATGAATACATTCCCATTAATAAAGAGGAAGACGATAATAGAAAGAAATACTCAAAAAAGAAAAGCATATCTGCCATTTTTTCCCTTGTCATCTTTCCCTGATTTTTTAAAAATATTTCCACCATCCTTCTTTATCCCATAACATCCTGTGGAGTGTAAATCTTTGTGGGGAGATGTCGTGAGTTCCAAGGCAAACGCCAGTGTTTGTCTTCTGACCTTTCTGTGTGGAGGCGGTATTGGAAAGGTCAGGGAAAAGGTCTCACGCAAATTTCAGCCACAGAACCATAGCAATGATCGACTTGACTGCCATTGACAAGGAGATGCATCACAAATATGATGGCTGACTCATGGATATTGAATAGTTGCAACTGATTGTTAATGACAATTATTAGCGACCTCACCTCACATTTCCAATGTTAATGTTCCTTTAGGAGATTCCACATAAAGATCCTGTCTGGTGTTAACTTGGGTTGGTGCAATTCAATATGCTACAGTCAAAGAACCATTAGAGCTAAACAATATGCATTCTAAACACCCATCACTCCATTGTGTAATTGGCAGTATTAATCACTGGGTCACATGGGCTCCAATAACCAATCACAGACAGCAAAGCTCCTCCTGTTGGAATCTATGCAGCACATCTGTCAGTAACCGGCAGATAGCTAGCTCAGGCCAGGGAAGAAGGACTATCCACGCTTATTGTAGCCACAAATTTCAAGGCTGACCCCAGTACTGCAGGCATTGTTTGCAGAAAACAGGATCCCCTATTCAAGGGAATGAGGAAATGTCAATCTTCATGTAAAAAATAAAATAAAACCGAAGACAATCATGGTAGCAATTATTGCTTCTATTACACCAGGTGTATGTCCTGATTATTCAAAAAAATTGAACAGGGAGTTATAAGTATAATTTAGTTGCTAATGGCAACCAGCAGTACCCCGGTTTGCCTTCAACATGAGTTACTCAATGAAAGGGGGCAGCACTGAACTAGCCTGCAACATCACTTCCTGGATTAGCGCCAACTGCACATGTTATGTTTCCATGAGATGCCATCTTAACCTGACTTCCTTTGCTTCAAATGTACATTTTACCTGTAACATGTTAGTATTGAAATCGTAAATTACTTCTCAAAGTGTAGACTGGGGTCTAGTACCCAGTGAAAACATGACACACTGGATCAAGGAGGATGATGGATAATATTGTCAGGACTCACAACAATCAGAGCTAACCTTCAGGCCCAGTCCCGATGGAGTGAATAGATCGCAACACAATCCCCCCGTGATTGGGAATTGATAAATGCTGCAGGCGTTATGTAATGCCTCTACACAAATTGCCAACAGATTGAAACTGGGCGTGCCTCTTGTTTGTTTTATTGGAGATAATGCATTAGGAAAGGAACAGTGAGTCAGGTCTCTAAAGCCCTGTTCACATTGGCAGTTTGAAGTGACTCAAATTCCTAATTTTTTTTGCATATCCGATTAAAATCAGTTGTTTTTCCTGCTGTCTGGACAGCCAAAAAGCAAATGGATTTCAAAAACAAAACTGATTTGAGCATTAAGGCTCGCAGTGTGAAAAAAGGCTTAAGATAAACAGTAAGTTGAGTGACAAACAACATGCCATGTGGCCAATGCGAACTGTGGCTATGATCAACCTTGTCTGCTACACAAATCTCACAATAGCAGTTTATGATCTAAAGTTGTTAGTGATTTTCGATAATATCAGAAGATGTGTAGGCTTTCAAGTATAGGGATCTGTTTTCTCAAGGGTTTTACCTTCCAAATGAGCCCTGTTCAACTAAGCTGTAACTACAATTTGGGTATCAGAGCAGTTCTTCTTATCTTTGAATCCAAAATTCCCCTTGATATTCCATCCCGTTCTCTCCCCTCTGAATGAGATGAGCTTGAGGTTCCATTGATTGGTTCAACTATGTGACTGGCCCTCAGATTGAACCTGACATACCTGGCAAATAGCCACACCAATACAGATATCCTAAAGCTTGCTTGCCAAGCTTTCTGTTCCTGAGTTGCATTGCCATGTCAATCATGATCCTTTTGAAACGGTTCTTGGTCCTCTTCCTCTGCGACATTTCTGAAGTCGCACTGTTGTGTTGAGGTATTACACAGTCCTCTGAGAGGCTTTTTAACAGCTTCTAGACAAAATGATTCATTCTTAACCAACATGACTTGAGCAGCTATTCACTTCTAGGTGGAAATATTCAGGGGCTTGGAAAATGTATACCTTTTGCACTGAACGTATATTTTCTGGGCCATCAGCACACGAGTACAGTCTGTCATTTATTCTGGAGATGGAAAAGGAGTGAAAGACCATGCATCCCAGAGTGCTTAGCCTTGATGTGCTGAGTATGTGCAGAGACACATCCAGCTGACAGGACACACTGTCCTGGCATCACTCACTGGCTCTGGGGACATTCACGCTGTCATGTACAGAGTTGGTAAAGTACTGTAGTAAAACAGTTCTGTGTGATGGGAATGGCTGTAGAAAGCCAGGTAATAAGAAGACAGGAGCCAGGAGACCGAGGAACCAGACACTGTTTGGACGAGGTGGTGCATTTGCCAGCACTTTTTTGCAGGTGTCAGAGATACGCACACAGAATAATACCTTGTTTTTATGTTAGTATTCTAGGGAGTAGTTCAATGGCCTTAACGTTGTGAATCCACCCGCTAGTAAAAAGGTGACGTGTGAAGTATCACGATCTCTTTCAATAATGACAGGAATGGAGGAGGTCTTTATCCTAGTGAGATTGCTAAGGCGAACACCGCCATGTTTAGTTTTGCCCAACCCAGGTCGAGGCACAGACACGGTCTCAATGGGGATAGCTGAGCTGACTACACTGACTGTGCTAGTGGCAGACTCCACTATGCTGACAGGCTGGCTAACAGCCTGCTGCCTGGCCTGCACCCTATTTCATTGTGGAGCTAGAGGAGTTAGAGCCCTGTCTATGTTGGTAGATAAGATGAGAGCACCCCTCCAGCTAGGATGGAGTCCGTCACTCCTCAGCAGGTCAGGCTTGGTCCTGTTTGTGGGTGAGTCCCAGAAAGAGGGCCAATTATCTACAAATTCTATCTTTTGGGAGGGACAGAAAACAGTTTTCAACCAGCGATTGAGTTGTGAGACTGCTGTAGAGCTCATCACTCCCCCTAACTGGGAGGGGAGGGGGCCAGAGACAATTACTCAATGCTTAATTGCAATTCATCTGATCACTCTTCATAACATTCTGGAGTATATGCAAATTGCCATCATACAAACTGAGGCAGCAGACTTTGTGAAAATTCATATTTGTGTCATTCTCAAAACTTTTGGCCACGACTGTACTTTACTGACCTATACGCTACTTTTCTGTACTGAGCTGTTTGGGCCAAATGAAGGTCAGTATGGAACGGACCGAAAAAAAATGTCATCTCATAGAGAGAGAGATTTCTTCTCCACACTCACGCTTTGACCACCAGATGACAACGAATACAATCATGAGCTGAACATAACAGTATGCCAATGGAAGGGAGAACAGTGGCAGGTGACCCAACAGTGGTTTGACTACTATGATTTGCATTGTAGCCAATTCAATTGCAGTAATTCCGATTTGGTGACATAATTACGAGTTTTAATCACTTAATAATTCATAAGCAAAATTGATATAAATAAAAACACTAACCAATTAATAGAGCTACATTTTACTTCTGTGAACTTTTATCTTCCCTCATGAGGGAGACAAATTAGAATATATCTTGAAGATATGTGTGTTTTTGGTAGCGGAATAGCAAGGCACAAGCAATGTTTCTTAAACTTACAGAATGCAGAAAACAACTAAATATGTGTTGATATTAGTTGGCATGTGTCTTTCAGCATTATTGTGCATTATTGTGTACCTTTTTAAGACTATTTCTGGTAGATGTTTTGTTCGACCCCTTTTTCATTTGTGTGTATTGGGTATATGTTGTGTAATTTTAGATATGACTGCACTGTCGGAGCTAGAAGCACAAGAATTTCGCTACACCCACAATAACATCTGCTAATCACATGTATGTGACCAATAAGATTTGATTTGACCAGAAATCAGAGCTATTACTTATGCCAATTTTTGTTTAATGGAAAATGGTTTAAACATTTATCTTTGCATTTATATACCCCAAATATAGACTCTTATAGCATTCATTTGACACCCAGTTTGGGAAATGACCTGTACCAACAAATTGATCCAACTTGAAGGGGCAATCAGTGGTTGCTACATCCATTTTTGAACTTGTATATTATTGACATGTAGGCCTACCCATGATTCATGAATAATATATATTATAAACGCCTCATGAGCTTATTTCAACCGTTGTTGTACCCCATTAGAACCCAAAATAGAAGCTAGTTTTACTCCAATGTTTGTCAACAAAGAAAATGTAAACAAACTAGATGGTTCTCAATACATGATTGAAACTATAGTTCTGATATCATGGATGGTCAGTCCTTGTGTCCATAGATCCGTCTATGAATTTGAGTGATTCCATTTCTCCAGCCCCATCCCTCAGCGTTTTACTGAACCGGGGGTGGGGAGGCTGTTTTAGTGTTTCTACTGCTGATTGCTGCTTTAAATGTATCATAAATTAAGCTAATTTAAGTTGGGTCGATTACTGCCTTGGTGAGCTATATTATTTAGGTAAAGTCAACCTTAGCAAAACTGTTACAGACCTCTGCATATAAATGGTTTATTTATATAGTAAAGTTGTTTTTGACCTTTTCAAATGATCTCTCTGTGTTCCTTTGAAACAGCATGAATATATGTTGATACATAACATGCATATAACAACATGTATGAGGACTTTCCTGTGAGTTCACCCAACAGAGGTCCTTCCCTTTGTCCTTGGTGCAATGGATAACCTAATACCCACTGAATAATGTAATAAAACTCTTCTTAACATAATAGAGTTTCAGTAGTAACCAAATAAAGCCAGATATTACATTATCCATTGCTTGAAGATGTACACCTGACTGTTTACTACTGTAACTATCCCTCTACCTGAGGTGATCTACAGCTGCAGTAATTCCTTTTCCTTAGTTGTTGTGCGTTATACCATCAGTTTCATTTATTCCACTTCGCTCTCTTATAGTTACACCTCCCTCAGAGAGGTGCAAGATCTGAAGCTTTCCCTGTTACTTTTGGGCAGAGGGGCCATTTGTACTTGTTAAAGGGACACGCTTGAAAAATGTGATGTCCTCAAAGCATTATTCAGGAAGCGGATTTAGCACCAACCTTCAGATATTTCTTGAAACTCAAAGGTTTTTTATTTCCAGGTTATTTATAATTCAAGACCAAGCTTCTCCTAGATTGCACATACAGTGCCATCAATCTCATCTTTATTTTTTATTTTTGGTCCTTGAAGTTGTGAAGTTTTCTTTTCAAATCAATCTACAGTTTTGGTGTCTTATCAGTGTTTTACACATTCTCCACACTACTGTAAGTCCCCTGTGTGTGAACTGTCTATATGTAGAAGGTAAAGAGAGTTCTTACACCACTATGCATCAAGAGTCTGTTGTTTAGGGAAATCCATCCAATCCTTTCACCCTGGTGCCTTCGTCAGTGTTCAGCATGAGTTTCTGCACCCACATCAGTCTACCAGAGACATGACCTGCTCTTTAACCAAGTACCAAGCCATTAGATGTCAGGAACGCCTGTACTCCTCAATTATCCCGACTAAACTACGAGGAAAAATCCTCTTACTAAAGTACAGATGAGAAATGATATAGTATTTAGTTATACTCTGGTTCTTTTTTATCTGCACAATATGCCAAGTTTGATAAGAAATCCTTCTCTTCGTTATACCTCATTACTACATTACTGCTGTACTAGTGTCTGAAAGAATGGGAAAGTAAGTTGTGGTCGGCAAAGCTTCTATTGAAACAGAGTAATATTTCCAATCTAACTCAGTACTGGCACCTTTCTGAGCACTTATGTATAACAGTGTATAACTCAACTTTTTGGTTACACGGTTGAATATTTATACAATCTAATTTCCCCTGTCCTATTATTTTCCATTACAAGCTGGTGAGCGATGGCAGTTCTTCATAGAACAGCTGTGCTCATAACAGACAATGAGTCTCTTGAGGCACACTGAATATTAACTCTCTCTCTCTCTCCACTATTTCCACAAGGATGAGCAGTTTCTGTTGCAGATCTCTGCATCATTTCATAGGTGACGCATGTCCGCACAAACATTGTTATGTCCATGATGTAAGGTTATGGTAAAGGCACTGTGGTAGACCTGCCTTGTGGATGGTACGTAGATACTCTGTGCTGAGTGCTCTCTGGGGCTTGATGAAGGAATATTGTAGGTTACTGAACCCTCTAGTACAGAACAGATATGCAGGCTGTCTGTTAATCACTTCTGGGAGCCAAATATAGATTAAAGCATGCCTTTCTGCTTTGGTTTTTAGTGAATGCAATTAGTTTGTTACAAATGTGACCGACCCAAGAAGCTCATTTAAATTATACAACTTCCATGAAAACATCAAGAAATCGCTGATTGTCAGGCCCTGTCGGTTTGGATCACCACTTGAAGCTTTATGCTGAAAGAAAGAAAAATCTGTTTTGTTGCGGGCATACACTGTAGACACCTTTCTTTCTGGGATAGCTGTATACAGATAGTTCATCTGAATTTGATCACTCTGTCATCTCAAATGTATAGGTGTATTCAAAGTTGAAAAAGGCTTCTAAAGTTTGTAATTTCCACTTGAACATTTCTGATGTGATTTGCCCTCATGAAAAATCTATCAACCCCTATAAAAAATGACCATTAATTATAATTCACATACAACATTTCTTGTTACTGCAGGGTAATTTTCCTGCTGTGAGAAACTGGCCAAATTAAGATGGCACATTTTATACATGCTAAAGTGTACAGGGGACAGGCTTTTCCAACGCCTGTACTGTATATAAGCTAAATCCAAGTCAACAGACAAACGCTCCAGCTGTTCCTCTATACTGGAATTGAATTTTCAGCAACTACAAAGGGAATAGAAAAAATCTTGTTGCATGATTTGATCATCAGCACAGACATCTCTGGCCACAGCAGCGGCTTACAGATACTTGGCTTGCCCCGAAACAAGACTGTCTGTTCATGAAACATGAGGCTTTCTTCTCTGCATAGGTTCTCCAATGGTTAGAGACAACATTAGTCAAATTATTCCAGGATAAGGAGTAAAAATAAACTCTTAGAAAAAAAGGTGCTATCTAGAACCTTAAAGGGTTATTGGCTGTTCCCCATAGGAGAACCCTTTGATGAATCCTTTTTGGTTGGAAGTTGAAAACCCTTTTGGTTCCAGGTACAACCCTTTTGGGTTCCATGTAGAACCCTTTTCTACAGAGGGTTCTACATGGAACCAAAAAGGGTTATCCTATGTGGACAGTCGAAGAACCCTTTTGGAACCCTTTTTCCTAAGCGTGTAGAATTGCATGAGCTCTGAGTGTTATCTCCCTGTGCTGCGGTATAACCCTTTCCTTTGAGGGCATGGTAATCTGCAGCTCTAAAATAGGAGGAATCATCATCCACTTAATTAGGCCCCTGACATTTGCCTGTCTCTTTCTTGTATACAGTAATAAACTATTTTCACAATGGGTCTCTGAAAATATGTGACTTGTCGACATTTGCATTACCATTTTTAATATTACAGGCATCTAATTAGTTAAAACACTCTAGATAACTGATGCCAAAGTACCATGACTACCATGGTAAAATAGTTGTAAATCACCTTCCATTATGTTCTGAGAGAGAGTTGACTGTAATGGCAGTGAATACACTCACTTTGTGCAAATTACTATTACAGGCCAACTTTCCACTGCATGCTCAACATCTATCATTTTAGCCTAATGTTTTAATCCCTGATGTAGAAACGCCCTCTTTTCAGCACACATCTCTGCCTCATATCCCTGAATCTGAATGCCCATCCATACTGACCTTCCCTTCAAGTGGGTGTGTGACTTACTGGCACCCTGCCAGCTGGCATGTACCAGTCATCAATCTTTTTCACAGGGACTAGAACAATGGAGCTAGCTTTTAAAGCGGCAGCCATTTTGAGCAGGCTTGGGGCTTCCCACAAAGTCAGTCCAGGCTCAAGGTAGTGGGGCACAATGAGTTGTCTAATGTAGTAGTCAAAGATGTTGTCTGTTCTATCAATCAGTCAAGCAATCAAATATATTTTATAAAGCCCTTTTTACATCAGCAGTTGTCTCAAAGGGTTTTACAGATACCCTTCTTAAAACCCCAAAGAGCAAGCAATGCAGAGGCGTAGGCACAGTGCCTAGAAAAACCAAGGAAGAAAGTTATTGTGTACCGGTTTCCTTAGGAGTAGCCTATTGTATTCAGAGATTGGAGTCACTATTCCTCTATACTTATATTCATATATTGATAAGGAGCCTTATGGACCTAGACATGGCGCTCCGCTACCACTTGCCGTGCAGTAGCAGAGAGAACAGTTTATGATTTGGGTGACTGGAGTCTTTGACAATTTTTAGGGCCTTCCTCTGACACGCCTAGTATATAGGTCATGGATGGCAGGAAGCTTGGCCCCAGTGATGTACTGGGCCTTACGCACTACCCTCTGTACCGCGTTACGGTCGGATGCCGAGCATTTGCCATACCAGGCAGTGATGCAACCGGTCAGGATGCTCTTGATGGTGTAGCTGTAGAACCTTTTGAGGATCTGAGGACCCATGCCAAATCTTTTCAGTCTCCTGAGAGGGAAAGGGTGTTGCCCTCTTCACAAATGTCTTGGTGTGTTTGGACCATGATAGTTTGTTCGTGATGTGGACACCAAGGAACATGAAACTCTCAACCTGCTCCACTGCAGCCCCATTGATGAGAATGTGGGCGTGCTCGATCCTCCTTTTTCTGTAGTCCACGATCATCTCCTTTGTCTTGATCACATTGAGGGAGAGGTTGTTGTCCTGGCACCACACGGCCTGGTCTCTGGCCTCCTCCCTATAGGCTGTTCCATCGTTGTTGGTGTTCAGGCCTACCACTGTTGTGTCGTCAGCAAACTTAAGGATGGTGTTGGAGTCGTGCCTGGCCATGCAGTCATGAGTGAACCGGGAATACAGGAGGGGACTAAACACTCACCGCTGAGGGGCACCCGTGTTGAGGATCAGCGTGGCAGATGTGTTGTTGCCTACCCTCACTACCTGCAGGCGGTCTGTCAGGAAGTCCAGGATCCAGTTGCAGAGGGGGGGTGTTTAGTCCCAGGGTCCTTAGCTTAGTAATGAGCTTTGTGGACACTATGGTGTTGAACGCTGAGCTGTAGTCAATGAACAGCATTCTCACATAGGTGTTCCTTTTGTCCAGGTGGGAAAGGGCAGTGGGGAGTGCCATTGAGATTGTGATTACTGTTTTCTTGCTCAGTCTTATCGAAGAGTACTTGTTCACATAGGAGGACATGGCTGTTTTTCAGCTAGGGAGAATATCTCCGGTAACTGAAGGACTGTTGACTCTGGACCCCATTCAGGAGTCTGATAACTGGCAACGTTTCAAGTGCACACTAGCACTATGACCCCTCCCAACAACACAAATCTAATTCAAACATATGTCCTCATGTGTGAGAGAGGTCTATTTACCTATAATTGTTATTCAAGGTTTCTTCTCAGTAATGAACTCCGTGTAGCTGACCATATAATGGCCTTTTGTGTTCAAGAGTAATTATGTTATGGCTCCTGCAGCAGTTAAAGAGATCAGGTCATATTTGTTATTGTTTTACTTGCGGAGTAATTAGGTCATGGTTGTATGTCAATAGCCATTATACAATGTTCCGGTTGGAGTTGTGATTTACCACCACACAAAGTGCATTGGGTATACATTTTAATGTACACAGATAAAATGAGTATACTGTGCATGAGGGAATATTTCAATAGATATTATATGATGTTATGATGAGAACTTTGTTTTTACCGTCAGGGCACCCAAGTATGTAAGAACAAGACCAACCGAATCTAAGCAATCCTGTGGCGGACGGCAATAGCATCGAACAGTCCCCGCGATATGCAACTGTTCAGGGAAGTCAGGAACCAATACACGCAGTCAGTCAGGAAAGCTAAGGCCAGCTTCTTCAGGCAGAAGTTTGCATCCTGTAGCTCCAACTCCAAAATGTTCTGGGACACTGTGAAGTCCATGGAGAACAAGAGCACCTCCTCCCAGCTGCCCACTGCACTGAGGCTAGGGAACACGGTCACCACCGACAAATCCATGATTATCGAAAACTTCAACAAGCATTTGTCAACGGCTGGCCATGCCTTCCGCCTGGCTACTCCTACCTCGGCCAACAGCTCCGCCCCCCCCGCAGCTCCTCTCCCAAACCTCTCCAGGTTCTCCTTTACCCAAATCCAGATAGCAGATGTTCTGAAAGAGCTGCAAAACCTGGACCCGTATAAATCAGCTGGGCTTGACAATCTGGACCCTCTATTTCTGAAACTATCCGCCGCCATTGTCACAACCCCTATTACCAGCCTGTTCAACCTCTCTTTCATATCGTCTGAGATCCCCAAGGATTGGAAAGCTGCCGCAGTCATCCCCCTCTTCAAAGGGGGAGACACCCTGGACCTAAACTGTTACAGACCTATATCCATTCTGCCCTGCCTATCTAAGGTCTTCGAAAGCCAAGTCAACAAACAGGTCACTGACCATCTCGAATCCCACCGTACCTTCTCCGCTATGCAATCTGGTTTCCGAGCCGGTCACGGGTGCACCTCAGCCACACTCAAGGTACTAAACGACATCATAACCGCCATCAATAAAAGACAGTACTGTGCAGCCGTCTTCATTGACCTTGCCAAGGCTTTCGACTCTGTCAATCACCATATTCTTATCGGCAGACTCAGTAGCCTCGGTTTTTCGGATGACTGCCTTGTCTGGTTCACCAATTACTTTGCAGACAGAGTTCAGTGTGTCAAATCAGAGAGCATGCTGTCCGATCCTCTGGCAGTCTCTATGGGGGTGCCACAGGGTTCAAATCTCGGGCCGACTCTTTTCTCTGTATATATCAATGATGTTGCTCTTGCTGCGGGCGATTCCCTGATCCACCTCTACGCAGACGACACCATTCTATATACTTTCGGCCTGTCATTGGACACTGTGCGATCTAACCTCCAAACGAGCTTCAATGCCATACAACACTCCTTCCGTGGCCGCCAACTGCTCTTAAACGCTAGCAAAACCAAATGCATGCTTTTCAACCGATCGCTGCCTGCACCCGCATGCCCGACTAGCATCACCACACTGGATGGTTCCGACCTTGAATATGTGGACACCTATAAGTACCTAGGTGTCTGGCTAGACTGCAAACTCTCTTTCCAGACCCATATCAAACATCTCCAATCGAAAATCATATCAAGAGTCGGCTTTCTATTCCGCAACAAAGCCTCCTTCACTCACGCTGCCAAGCTTACCCTAGTAAAACTGACTATCCTACCGATCCTCGACTTCGGCGATGTCATCTACAAAATTGCTTCCAACGCTCTACTCAGCAAACTGGATGCATTTTATCACAGTGCCATCCGTTTTGTCACTAAAGCACCTTATACTACCCACCACTGCGACTTGTATGCTCTAGTCGCCAGACCCACTGGCTCCAGGTCATCTACAAGGCCATGCTAGGTAAAGCTCCGCCTTATCTCAGTTCACTGGTCACGATGGCAACACCCATCCGTAGCACGCGCTCCAGCAGGTGTATCTCACTGATCATCCCTAAAGCCAACACCTCATTCGGCCGCCTTTCGTTCCAGTACTCTGCTGCCTGTGACTGGAACAAATTGCAAAAATTGCTGAAGTTGGAGACTTTTATCTCCCTCACCAACTTCAAACATCAGCTATCTGAGCAGCTAACCGATCGCTGCAGCTGTACATAATCTATTGGTAAATAGCCCACCCATTTTCACCTACCTCATCCCCACAGTTTTTATTTATTTACTTTTCTGCTCTTTTGCACACCAATATCTCTACCTGTACATGATCATCTGATCATTTATCACTCCAGTGTTAATCTGCAATATTGTAATTATTCGCCTACCTCCTCATGCCTTTTGCACACATTATATATAGACTCCCCTTTTTTTCTACTGTGTTATTGACTTGTTAATTGTTTACTCCATGTGTAACTCTGTGTTGTCTGTTCACACTGCTATGCTTTATCTTGGACAGGTCGCAGTTGCAAATGAGAACTTGTTCTCAACTAGCCTACCTGGTTAAATAAAGGTGAAATAAAAAAATAAAAATAAAATATTGTATTAAGTGTCCACCTCACTGGGGAAACTATAGCATTGGTTTTCTGTGTAGTGGTTTGCGAAAGTATTCACCCCCTTGGCATTTGTACTTTTTTTTTGCCTTACAACCTGCAATTATTGTATCATTTGATTTACACAACATGCCTACCACTTTGACGATGCAAAATATTTTTTATTGTGAAACAAACAAGAAATAAGACAAAAAAAAACAGAAAACCTGAGCGTGTATAACTTGACTTCGGCGATGTCATTTACAAAATAGCCTCCAACACTCTATTCAGCAAATTGGATGCAGTCTATCACAGTGCCATCAGTTTTGTCACCAAAGCCCTACCTTATCTCAGCTCACTGGTCACCATAGAAGCACGCACCCATAGCACGCGCTCCAGCAGATATATTTCACTGCTCATCGCCAACACCTACTTTGGCCGCCTTTCCTTCCAGTTTTCTGCTGCCAATGACTGGAACGAATTGCAAAAATCACTGAAGTTGGAGACTTGTATCTCCCTCACTAACTTTAAGCGTCAGCTGTCAGAGCAGCTTACTGGTCACTGCAGCTGTACACAGCCCATCTGTAAATAGCCCATCCAACCAACTACCTACCTCATCCACATTTGTTTTTGTTTTTCTGCTCTTTTGCACACCAGTATTTCTACTTGCACATCCTCATCTGCACATATCTCTCCTGTGTAAATTGCTAAATTGTAATTACTTCGCCACTATTGGCCTATTTATTGCCTTACCTCCTTACTTCATTTGCACACACTGTATACAGATTTTTCTATTGTGTTTTTGACTGTACGATTGTTTATCCCATGTGTAACTCTGTTTTTGTCGCACTGCTTTGCTTTATCTTGGCCAGCTTGTAGTTGTAAATGATAACTTGTTCTCAACTGGCCTACTTGTCAATAGTCAATATTTTGTAGAGCCCCCTTTTGCAGCAATTACAGCTGCAAGTCTCTTGGGGGTATATCTCTATAAGCTTGGCACATCTAGCCACTGGGATTTTTTGCCCATTCTTCAAGGCAAAACTGCTCCAGCTCCTTCAAGTTGGATGGGTTCCACTGGTGTACAGCAATCTTTAAGTCATACCACAGATTCTCAATTTGATTGAGGTCTGGGCTTGGACTAAGCCATTCCAAGACATTTAAATGTTTCCCCTTAAACCACTCGAGTGTTGCTTTAGCAGTATGCTTAGGGTCATTGTCCTGCTGGAAGGTGAATCTCCGTCCCAGTCTCAAATCTTTTGAAGACTGAAACAGGTTTCCCTCAAGAATTTCCCTGTATTTAGGATCATCCATCAGTCCTTGAATTCTGACCAGTTTCCCAGTCCCTGCTGATGAAAAACATCCCCACAGCATGATGCTGCCACCACCATGCTTTTCTGTGGGGAAGATGTTCTCTGGGTAATGAGAGTTGTTGGTTTTGCGCCAGACATAGCATTTTACTTGATGGGCAAAAAGCTACATTTTAGTCTCATCTGACCAGAGTACCTTCTTCCATATGTTTGGGGAGTCTCCCACATGCCTTTTGGTGAACTTCAAACGTGTTTGCTTATTTTTTCTTAAACAATGTTTTTTTTCTGGCCACTCTTCCGTAAAGCCCAGCTTTGTTGAGTGTATGGCTTAAAGTGGTCCTATGGACAGATACTCCAATCTCCACTGTGGAGCTTTGCAGCCCCTTCAGGGTTATCTTTGGTGTCTTCGTTGCCACTCTGATTAATGGCCTCCTTGTCTGGTCTGTGAATTTTGGTGGGTGGCCCTCTCTTGGCAGGTTTGTTGTGGTGCCATATTCTTTCCATTTTATAATAATGGATTTAATGCTGCTCCGTGGGATGTTCAAAGTTTCAGGTATTTTTTTTATAACCCAATCCTGATCTGTACTTCTCCACAACTTTTCCCCTGAACATTTTGGAGAGCTCCTTGGTGCCGCTTGCTTAGTGGTGTTGCAGACTCTGGGGCCTTTCAGAACAGGTGTGTGTAATACACACACACACACACATACACATACACACATACACACATACATACATACATACATACATACATACATACATACATACATACATACATACATACATACATACATACATACATACATAAAATAGTCCAAATTATTTATTTATGTCCATTACATGAAATCAAAATAAAAATCCATTAATATTACAGGTTGTAATGCAACAGTGTAGGAAAAACACCAAAGGGGATGAATACTTTTGCAAGGCACTGTATATCTGAAGATGTCACTGGAGGATAATGATTATCCAATACGTTCTCATTATAACCAAGTGAGCATCCCACTGAGATTAGCAATCAGACAGAACACAATATAAACACCCTTCAGTATGGGACTAGATCAGTCTCTAATTATTATGTCATTACTATGTAATACCATGGTAGCAAATTAATTATAGCAACCACATTTGTTTCCTGCTTTCCTTTGATTGTTATGTTTGGGTGGATTAGTAACTGAATGCCTGGTCTTATCATAAGTTTAAGTTCCCCCATGGCCATATGATAAACATGATTAGCTTGATAGAGCAAAAGAAAGAAAGAAATGTGAAATTCTGAGCAACAATGTATAATTTGCTTTTGAATGTATTAATTCTACATCCACATTTCCCCAGTTCAAAGCCGGCGTGTCTTTCTATGGACACATGGTTTAGATCAAATGGTGCCACTTTTGAGGATCATAATTGGCGGAGTGAAAATACTTTAGAGGTCTCACATCATCAGAGTTCCATTATAGATGACCTGGGACTCCGTCAGCCGTATCACAGTAAATGTACTGAGAGCACATAAGATCTTTCAGAAGAGCTGATACACGCTAGGGGTAACATTGATAATGAACATACTGTCTATATTAGTAACAAAGGGCACAGTGTGTCAGGACCCGGTTACGAACCTGGGTCTCCGGAGTGAGAAACAGTCACTTAACCAACTGAGCCACGAATAGTCAGCAGAACCCAGAAGATGAGGCAGACACAGCAGTACTTAAGACGGTGAATTTAATAAAGTAAAAAGGAGAAGTCCTTAAATACAAAAATGGCAAATCCAAAAGGTGGTAGGAATAGCACAAAAAAGCCTCGAGATACTCAAAAACAAAAACAGAATTCCACAAGAGCATCCACCGGAATCGACAAGAATACAGTGAACACTAGGGCTGGGTGCTAACATACAAACACAGAGCACAGAACTGAGGGAAACTAAGGGTTTAAATACAATCAGGGGAAACGAGGCACAGGTGCAAATAATAATGGGGAACAAGGGAAAA
Source organism: Oncorhynchus masou masou (assembly GCF_036934945.1). Taxonomy (NCBI): domain Eukaryota; kingdom Metazoa; phylum Chordata; class Actinopteri; order Salmoniformes; family Salmonidae; genus Oncorhynchus; species Oncorhynchus masou. Next base: position 58,537,643 of record NC_088234.1, read on the forward strand.
AACATAAGGTCAAAAAGCACAATGGGGGCATCTAGTGACCAAAACCCGGAACAACCCTGGCCAAATCCTGACACAGTGTTCACCTACATAATATTGTCAACATAGTTTCCACTATAAGATTTTCTTTTATGAAACGTAAGTTGCCTTCATTAGGCTACTTTGGTTTATTGGTAAAAGTCGGATCCCCATTAGCTTTTATCGAAGCAGCAGCTATTCTTCCTGGGGTCCACAAAACACGAGGAAAACAAGAGCAAAACTTACTGTTATTGATGTTGTCCTGTAGTATACAGTAGTGTATATATATATATATATATATATATATATATTATTACCATTACAATTTCACAGGGTTGGCCAAGGTCCAAGTGCCCCTTTGATTTGGACAAGCCCTCCAGAAGTACTTTTTAATTTTTTATAAATGATTGATTTGGGGCCAAATCTAACTGTTTTCAGTAGATCACTGTACCACCAGCCATGGCTTCCCCTGCAAATACTTGTTCTCCCTTTTCCAATTATTATCGTTACAAATAAGGGTAATCTTTTCACCATATTGAGCAGCCATTTGGATCCAGCCCAAATATGCCAAGTTATCAGCAGAAAATGCCTCTTTACTGGGTTCCCTGTTGGCTTCTTTCCCCCATATGGCTGATCCTGACCATGTACACTATGTAAATGTATGCGTTGACTTCCCTTGGGAACGTGCTGCTATAATTTATGATTTGCTGTGCAGTGCAATAAAGCAGCTAGGTTGGGGCACTAGGTTGGGGCACTGACCCTCTAGGTAAATAAAAATGACCAACAATCAATGTGTTGCTTTCTTTTACAGTCTCAGCAGAAATGCATCGTAATCTTTGCGTTGGTGTGCTGTTTCGCCGTGCTGGTGGCCTTGATCTTCTCAGCAGTGGATGTCTGGGGAGAGGATGAAGATGGTATAACAGAGGAGAACTGTAACAAGAACTGCAGGTGAGATATCCTCCAGCCATAACAATCTCTCAATTCCCATAGCCCAGTTTTTCTAAAATTATCTTTATGGATTTCACCTAGGATTATCCGATCAAATGGATAGAGAGAGAATGAATTAATGGAATGGTAATCCCCATTTAAGTCAATGATCTGTCCGTTCTATTCATTCTATTTCTATGCATTTAATCTATGCATTTAATCCAGATAACGTTACATTGTCAATCAAGTACACTATATATACAAAAGTATGTAGACACTCCTTCAAAATAGTGGATTCTGCTATTTCAGTCACACCCATTGCTGACGGTTGTATAAAATCAAGCACACAGCCATGCAATCTCCATAGACAAACATTGCCAGTAGAATGGCCTTACTGAAGAGCTCAGTTACTTTCAAAGTGGCAATGTCATAGGATGCCAACTTTCCAACAAGTCAAGTTTGTCAAATTTATGCCCTGCTAGAGGTGCCCCGGTCAACTGTAAGTGCTGTTATTGTGAAGTGGAAATGTCTAGGAGCAACAACGGCTCAGCTGCGAAGTGGTAGGCCACACAAGTTCACAGATCTGGACCGCAGAGTGCTGAAGTGCATAGCGCGTAAAAATAATCTGTCCTCGGCTGCAATACCAACTACCGAGTTCCAAACTACCTCTGGAAGCAACATAAGCACAATAACTGTTCGTTGGGAGCTTCATGAAATGGGTTTACATGGCTGAGCAGCCGCACACAAGACTAAGATCACCATGCACAATGCCAAGCATCGGCTAGAGTGGTGTAAAGTTCACCGCCATTGGACTCTGGAGCGGTGGAAATGCATTCTCTGGAGTGATGACAGCAAATGCTCTGGCAAACAAATAAACAAAACACCATCCAACCTGGAACTGAGTGAGTAATGATTAGTCTGAAACAATTTATTTACTTTCAAAAGCCAAGAAGAAAAATATATTACAATGATATATTTTACTTTAAAAGGACTGAATGCTAAGGCTACTAAGCTTGCTAGGACAAAGAGCTACAACTTCAATTAGCACTGATGTGTCGATGCCTTTGAGCCCAACAAATGGCAGGCTACCCCACCCAAATCCAAAGGCCTCGAAGCCCCCTCCTGCTGTTCAGGGCCATCCACTGGCAATTTATACAAGAAATCTGCCAACAGAAATAAAAGCTTCTCCCAAGTGGGTGTGCCACACACCTACTCTCATTCCTGCTGCTTGGATTCCACCTGGCAAGCGCTCACTCGCCTTCAGCCCACACACTGTTGGGGCTGTGACTCGTAACTTACATGGCTTGCCCAAAGTCGTTAAATATTTTTTAAATCTTGTGCATCTTGCTATTTTGCTATTTGCTTCATGACTCCTGCATGCTTTGTTGACTACAAACTTCCTTTACCCAACCATGGGACAGATTGTTTGTTCCCACACTCGGGACTCTGACTATTGGTTACACAGACTTACACAGACTCCCATCCCATTCTAACCACCTCTTGCCGGCTTTGTATTCATTTTACCTGATGAAATTGCTGTACAATATGATCGTATTGCCATCTGATGCACATTCAGATGTCGTAAATCAGCACTGCAGAGCTTTCCCTGATTGTATTACTGTTGATCAAATCACATTTATTTATATAGCCCTTCTTACATCAGCTGATATCTCAAAGTGCTGTACAGAAACCCAGTCTAAAACCCCAAACAGCAAGCAATGCAGGTGTAGAAGCACGGTGGCTAGGAAAAAATCCCTAGAAAGGCCAAAACCTAGCAACAAACCTATAGAGGAACCAGGCTATGTGTGGTGGCCAGTCCTCTTCTGGCTGTGCCGGGTCTAGATTATAACAGAACATGGCCAAGATGTTCAAATGTTCATAAATGACCAGCATGGTCAAATAATAATAATCACAGTAGTTGTCGAGGGTGCAACAAGTCAGTTGGCTTTTCATAGCCGATCATTAAGAGTATCTCTACCGCTCCTACTGTCTCTAGAGAGTTGAAACCAGCAGATCTTGTTATGTACTTGAGTGAAGACCCAAAAGCGGTTTTAACAGAAAACAGAGTTCTTTAATGAAAAACAGGAATGGCATAAATCCTCTTCCAACGTTGTCAATGGAACAAAAAGAACGTTAGTATAGTGCAGGATGCACCTGCCAGGCAGACTCCGACAGGATAGGACAAGGTGGAAGCAAACGAGACGACAGCTTGCTTCTGGCATCAAAAACACAAACAAGAATCAGACACTGAAAGTAGCAGGAACAGAGAGAGAAATAGAGACCTAATCAGAGGGGGAAGAGAGAACAGGTGGGAAAGAGTGAATGAGCTAGTTAGGGGAGATGTAGAACAGCTGAAGAATGAGAGACAGAGAAGGTAACCTAAAAAGACCAGCAGAGAGAGACAGAGTGAAGAGAAAGGACAGGAACAGACATAACAAGACATGACAGTACCCCCCCACTCACCGAGCGCCTCCTGGCGCACTCGAGGAGGAAACCTGGCGGCAACGGAGGAAATCATCGATCAGCGAACGGTCCAGCACGTCCCGAGAGGGAACCCAACTCCTCTCCTCAGGACCGTACCCCTCCCAATCCACTAGGTACTGATGACCACGGCCCCGAGGGCGCATGTCCAAAATCTTACGAACCCTGTAGATGGGTGCGCCCTCGACAAGGATGGGGGGAGGGACGAGCGGGGGCGCGAAGAACGGGCTTAACACAGGAGACATGGAAGACCGGGTGAACGCGACGAAGATAGCGCGGAGAAGAAGTCGCACTGCGACAGGATTAATGACCTGAGAAATACGGAACGGACCAATGAACCGCGGGGCCAACTTGCGAGAAGCTGTCTTAAGGGGAAGGTTCTGAGTGGAGAGCCATACTCTCTGACCGCAACAATATCTAGGACTCTTGGTCCTACGCTTATTAGCGGCCCTCACAGTCTGCGCCCTATTACGGCAAAGTGCCGACCTGACCCCCTTCCAGGTGCGCTCGCAACGCTGGACAAAAGCCTGAGCGGAGGGGACGCAGGACTCGGCGAGCTGAGATGAGAACAGCGGAGGCTGGTACCCGAGGCTACTCTGAAAAGGAGATAGACCGGTAGCAGACGAAGGAAGCGAGTTGTGGGCGTACTCTGCCCAGGGGAGCTGTTCTGACCAAGACGCAGGGTTACGAAAAGAAAGACTGCGTAAAATGCGACCAACAGTCTGATTGGCCCGTTCGGCTTGACCGTTAGACTGGGGATGAAAGCCGGACGAGAGACTGACGGAAGCCCCAATCAAACGGCAAAACTCCCTCCAAAATTGAGACGTGAACTGCGGGCCTCTGTCGGAAACGACGTCAGACGGAAGGCCATGAATTCGGAAAACATTCTCGATAATGATCTGAGCCGTCTCCTTAGCAGAAGGGAGCTTAGCGAGAGGAATGAAATGAGCCGCCTTAGAGAATCTATCGACAACCGTAAGAATAACTGTCTTCCCCGCTGATGAAGGCAGTCCGGTGATAAAATCTAAAGCGATGTGAGACCACGGTCGAGAGGGAATGGGAAGCGGTCTGAGACGGCCGGCAGGAGGAGAGTTCCCAGATTTAGTCTGCGGGCAGACCGAACAAGCGGCGACAAATCGACGCGCGTCACGTTCCCGAGTGGGCCACCAGAAACGCTGGCGAATGGAAGCGAGCGTACCCGAACGCCGGGGTGGCCGGCTAACTTGGCAGAGTGGGCCCACTGAAGAACGGCCGGACGAGTAGGAACGGGAACGAACAGAAGGTTCCTAGGACAAGCTCGCGGCGACGGAGTGTGAGCGAGTGCTTGCTTTACCTGCCTCTCAATTCCCCAGACAGTCAACCCGACAACACGCCCCTCAGGGAGAATCCCATCGGGGTCGGTGGAGACCTCAGAAGAACTGAAGAGACGAGATAAAGCATCAGGTTTGGTGTTTTTTGAGCCCGGACGATAAGAAATAACAAACTCGAAACGAGCGAAAAACAGAGCCCAACGAGCCTGACGCGCATTAAGTCGTTTGGCTGAACGGATGTACTCAAGGTTCCTATGGTCAGTCCAAACGACAAAAGGAACGGTCGCCCCTCCAACCACTGTCGCCATTCGCCTAGGGCTAAGCGGATGGCGAGCAGTTCGCGATTACCAACATCATAGTTACGTTCTGACGGCGATAAGCGATGAGAGAAAAACGCGCAAGGATGGACCTTGCCGTCAGAGAGAGCGCTGAGAAAGAATGGCTCCCACGCCCACCTCTGACGCGTCAACCTCAACAACAAACTGTCTAGAGATGTCAGGTGTAACAAGAATAGGTGCGGATGTAAAACGATTCTTAAGAAGATCAAAAGCTCCCTGGGCGGAAACGGACCACTTAAAGCACGTCTTAACAGAAGTAAGGGCTGTGAGGGGAGCTGCCACCTGACCGAAATTACGGATGAAACGACGATAGAAATTAGCGAAGCCCAGAAAGCGCTGCAGCTCGACGCGTGACTTAGGAACGGGCCAATCAATGACAGCCTGGACCTTAGCGGGATCCATCTTAATGCCCTCAGCGGAAATAACAGAACCGAGAAAAGGGACAGAGGCGGCATGAAAAGTGCACTTCTCAGCCTTCACATAAAGACAGTTCTCCAAAAGGCGCTGGAGGACGCGTCGCACGTGCTGAACATGAATCGAGAGAGACGGTGAAAAAATCAGGATATCGTCCATGTAAACGAAAACAAAAATGTTCAGCATGTCTCTCAGGACGTCGTTAACTAGTGCCTGAAAGACAGCTGGAGCGTTAACGAGGCTGAAAGGAAGAACCCGGTATTCAAAGTGCCCTAACGGAGTGTTAAATGCCGTCTTCCACTCGTCCCCCTCCCTGATGCGCACGAGATGGTAGGCGTTACGAAGGTCCAATTTGGTGAAAAACCTGGCTCCCTGCAGGATCTCGAAGGCTGAAGACATAAGAGGAAGCGGATAACGATTCTTAACTGTTATGTCATTCAGCCCTCGATAATCCACGCATGGGCGCAGGGACCCGTCCTTCTTCTGAACAAAAAAAAACCCCGCTCCGGCGGGAGAGGAGGAGGAGACTATGGTACCGGCGTCGAGCGAAACCGACAAATAATCCTCGAGAGCCTTACGTTCGGGAGCCGACAGAGAGTATAATCTACCCCGGGGGAGTAGTTCCCGGAAGGAGATCAATACTACAGTCATACGACCGGTGTGGAGGGAGAGAAGTGGCCTTGGAACGACTGAACACCGTGCGCAGATCGTGATACTCCTCCGGCACCCCTGTCAAATCGCCAGGCTCCTCCTGTGAAGAAGAGACAGAGGAAACAGGAGGGATAGCAGACATTAAACAGGTCACATGACAAGAAACATTCCAGGATAGGATAGTATTACTAGACCAATTAATAGAAGGGTTATGGCGCACTAGCCAGGGATGACCCAAAACAACAGGTGTAAAAGGTGAACGAAAAATTAAAAAAGAAATGGTTTCGCTATGATTACCAGAGACAGTGAGGGTTAAAGGCAGCGTCTCACGCTGAATCTTGGGGAGAGAACTACCATCTAAAGCGAACAAGGCCGTGGGCTCCCTAACTGTCTGAGAGGAATGTCATGTTCCCGAGCCCAGGTCTCGTCCATAAAACAGCCCTCCGCCCCAGAGTCTATCAAGGCACTGCAGGAAGCAGATGAACCGGGCCAGCGGAGATGGACCGGAAAGGTAGTGCGTGATCCAGAAGGAGAGGCCTGAGTAGTTGCGCTCACCAGTAGCCCTCCTCTTACTGATGAGCTCTGGCTTTTACTGGACATGAGGTGACAAAATGACCAGCGGAGCCGCAGTAGAGACAGAGGCGATTGGTGATTCTCCGTTCCCTCTCCTTGGCCGAGATGCGGATACCCCCCAGCTGCATAGGCTCAGCATCCGAGCCGGCGGAGGAGGGTGGCAGTGATGCGGCAGGTGGCAGTGATGTGGAGAGGCGGAGCAACGGAGAACGCGAGCTCCTCTCCACGAGCTCGGCGACGAAGATCAAACCGTCGCTCTATGCGAATAGCGAGAGCTATTAAGGAGTCCAGACTGGAAGGAACCTCCCGGGAGAGGATCTCATCCTTAACCTCGACGAGGAGACCCTCCAGAAAACGAGCGAGCAAAGCCGGCTCGTTCCAGTCACTAGAGGCAGCGAGAGTGCGAAACTCAATAGAATAATCCGTTATGGATCGATTCCCCTGACATAGGGAAGACAGGGCCCTGGAAGCCTCCTCCCCAAAAACAGAACGGTCAAAAACCCGTATCATCTCCTCCTTAAAGTCCTGATACTGGTTAATACACTCAGCCCTCGCCTCCCAGATTGTCGTGCCCCACTCACGCGCCCGTCCGGTAAGGAGAGAAATGACGTAGGCGATGCGGGCTGCGCTCCCGGAGTAAGTGTTGGGCTGGAGAGAGAACACCACATCACACTGAGTGAGGAATGAGCGGCACTCAGTGGGCTCCCCAGAGTAACACGGCGGGTTGTTGATCCTGGGCTCCGGAGACTCGGAAACCCTGGAAGTGGGCGGTGGATCGAGGTGGAGTAGGTGAACCTGTCTTGTGAGGTCGGAGACTTGGACGGCCAGGGTCTCAACGGCATGTCGAGCAGCAGACAATTCCTCCTCGTGTCTGCCTAGCATCGCTCCCTGGATCTCGACGGCGGAGTGAAAAGGGTCCGGAGCCGCTGGGTCCATTCTTGGTCTGATTCTTCTGTTATGTACTTGAGTGAAGACCCAAAAGCGGTTTTAACAGAAAACAGAGTTCTTTAATGAAAAACAGGAATGGCATAAATCCTCTTCCAACGTTGTCAATGGAACAAAAAGAACGTTAGTATAGTGCAGGATGCACCTGCCAGGCAGACTCCGACAGGATAGGACAAGGTGGAAGCAAACGAGACGACAGCTTGCTTCTGGCATCAAAAACACAAACAAGAATCAGACACTGAAAGTAGCAGGAACAGAGAGAGAAATAGAGACCTAATCAGAGGGGGAAGAGAGAACAGGTGGGAAAGAGTGAATGAGCTAGTTAGGGGAGATGTAGAACAGCTGAAGAATGAGAGACAGAGAAGGTAACCTAAAAAGACCAGCAGAGAGAGACAGAGTGAAGAGAAAGGACAGGAACAGACATAACAAGACATGACAGATCTGGGACAGGTAGCACGTCCAGTAAACAGGTCAGGGTTCCATAGCCGCAGGCAGAACAGTTGAAACTGGAGCAGCAGCACGGCCAGATGGACTGGGGACGGCAAGGAGTCATCATGCCAGGTTGTCCTGAGGCATGGTCCTAGGGCTCAGGTTGATGATTGATGTTTGATGATATCTGGCAATGTGCATGTACACCCTGGCCCATCTACTGCTGCTAGCCCCAATTCTGACTTGTGCTCTGATATCTGCTTCGCTGATTTCTGCTCTCATAAAAGCCTGTGTTTTCTGCACGTTAACACTAGAAGCTTATTACCTAAAATGGATCAGTTGAAAGTGTGGGTTCACAGCTCCAATCCACATCTGTTGGTCATTACTGAGACATGGTTAAGGAAGAGTGTTTTGAATTCTGATGTTGAATTCTGGTTATAACCTTTTTCGGCAAGACAGATCTTCCAAAGGTGGGGGAGTGGCAATCTTTACCAAGGATCACCTTCAGTGCTTAGTTCTCTCCAACAAGTCAGTCCCCAAACAATTTGATTTTCTAGTATTAAGTATTAAACTTTAAAATAGCTCTTTGTTGACTGTTGCTGGGTGCTATCGTCCTTCTTCAGCACCGGCCTGTACCTTACCTGCCCTAAAGCTCTCTCCTGGCCCCTTACACTAAGTCTGAATTTGTCCTGTTATGTTACCTAAACTGGGACATGTTTAAACCACCTGACCAAGTCCTAAAGCAATGGGACTCCCTAAATCTTTCTCAGATTATCACCAATCCAACAAGGTATGACTCCAAACACCCAGAAAATGTGGGTGTTTGGGGATCAAGCTTCTTTTTTTATATTTTCAGTGGTTTTGTCAACAAACACACCCCCATAAAGAAAATGAGAATTAAAAACAGGTTCAGCTCCTGGTTCGACCGTGATCTTGCAGAGTTACTCCAACTCAAGAATTGCATTTGGCGAAAGGCTTGGCACATGTATACTCAAGCTGACTGGCTGTCGTTCAGGCAAATTAGAAATAAGTCCACTAAGGCTATCCGGAAGGCCAAAGTTAGTTACTTTAAGGAGCAGTTCTCTCTCTGTGAGTCTAACCCCAAGAAGTTTTGGAAAACAGTTAAAGACCTGGAGAATAAACCCTCTTCACAGCTGCCCATGTCCCTTAAAGTTGATGATGTGGTTGTGTCTGACAGTCAGGATTCCTATTTGACTCAGCCGTGCCTCCTTGTCCATCCAACATTTCCTCATGTTCCACCCCTACTAAATGAGACTATCCCTGACGCTTCTCTCTCTTTTTTCCCCCTGCCCTACTACAAAGTTTCTCCTTGCAGGCAGTCACTGAGTCCGAGTTGCTAAAGGAGGTCCTGAAACTTGACCCCAAAAAACCATCTGGGTCAGATGGTTTTGACCCTTCTTTAAGGTTGCAGCCCCTATCATCATCAAGCCTCTCTCCAACCTTTTTAACCTGTCTCTCCTTTCTGGGGAGGTTCCCATTGCTTGGAAGGCAGCCATGGTTTGTTCTTGAAACAAAGGGGGAGATCCAGCTGATCCTAACTGTTATAAATCCTGCTGTGACTCGGGGGCAGTATTTTCATTTTTGGAGAAAAAAAAACATTCCCGTAATAAACGGGATATTTTGTCAGGACAAGATGCTAGAATATGCATATAATTGACAGCCTAGGATAGAAAACACTCTAAAGTTTCCAAAACTGTAAAAATATTGTCTGTGAGTATAACAGAACTGATGATGCAGGTGAAAGCCTGAGAAAAATCCAATCCAGAAGTGCCCCATGTTTTGAAAGCTGCTGCATTCCAATGAGACCCTATTGAGCAGTGAATGGGCTATCAACCAGATTACTCTTTCTCAGTATTCCCGAAGGTGTCTACAGCATTGTGACGTAGTTTTACGCATTTATGTTGAAGAATACCCGTAAGGGCTACATTGCGCAAGTGGTCACCTGATGCTGCCAGAGAGATTCTCGCGTAAAATACAGAGGTAGTCATTACTCCAATCGGTCCTACTGAAGAACTAATTGTCCCGATGGATATATTATTGAATAGATATTTGAAAAACACCTTGAGGATTGATTATAAACAGCGTTTGCCATGTTTCTGTCGATATTATGGAACTAATTTGGAATATTTTATGCCGTTTTCGTGACTGCAATTTCCGGGTGATTTCTCAGCCAAACGTGAAGAACAAAGGAGCTATTTCGCCTACAGAAATAATATTTTTGGAAAAAGGAACATTTGCTATCGAACTGGGAGTCTCGTGAGTGAAAACATCCGAAGCTCATCAAAGGTAAACAATTTAATTTGATTGCTTTTCTGATTTCCGTGACCAAGTTACCTGCTGCTAGCTGGACAAAATGCTATGCTAGGCTATCGATAAACTTACCCAAATGCTTGTCCAGCTTTGGCTGTAAAGCATATTTTGAAAATCTGAGATGACAAGGGTGATTAACAAAAGGCTAAGCTGTGTCTCAATATATTTCATTTGTGATTTTCGTGAATAGGAATATTTTCTAGGGATATTTATGTCCGTTGCGTTATGCTAATTAGTGTCAGGCGATGATTACGCTCCCGCATGCGGGATGGGGAGTCACTAGAGGATTTATAGGACCATTTCTATTTTTCCCCATTTATCAAAAGTGTTGGAAAAAGTGTCAATAATCAATTGACTGGCTTTCTTGATACTATTGCAATCTGGTTTCCGCTCAGGCTATGGATGTGTCACTGCAACCTTAAAGGTCCTCAATGATGTCAACTTTGCCCTTGATTCTATGCAATGTTTTGAGGCAATTAAAAAAATATATATATATTGACTTGGCCAAAGCATTTGATATGGTAGACCATTCCATTCTTGTTGGCTGGCTAAGGAGTATTGGTGTCTCTGAGGGGTCTTTGGCCTGGTTTGCTAACTACCTCTCTCAAAGAGTGTATAAAGTCAGAAAATCTGCTGTCTCAGCCACTGCCTGTCCACAAGGCTCAATCCTAGGCCCCAAGCTCTTCTCAATTTACATCAACAATATAGCTCAGGCAGTATTAAGCTCTCTCATCCATTTATATGCAGATACAGTTTTATACTCAGCTGGCCCCTCCCCAGATTTTGTGTTAAATGCTCTACAACAAAGCTTTCTTAGTGTCCAAAAAGCTTTCTCTACCCTTAACCTTGTTCTGATCACCTTCAAAACAAAGGTCATGTGGTTTGTTAAGAAGAATGCCCCTCTCCCCACAGGTGTGGTTACTAACTCTGAGGGTTTAGAACTTGAGGTAGTCACCGCATACAAGTACTTATCAAAAGTGTTGGAAAAACGTGTCAATAATCAATTGACTGGCTAGACGGTACACTGTCCTTCTCTCAGCATATATCAAAGCTGCAGACTATAGTTAAATCTAGACTTGGCTTCATCTATCGTAGTCGCTCCTCCTCACCACAGCTGCCAAACTAACCCTAATTCAGATGACCACCATACCCATGCTAGATTACAGAGACGTAATCTATAGATCGGCAGGTAAGGGTGCTCTCGAGCGGCTAGATGTACTTTACCATTCGGCCATCAGATTTGCCACCAATGCTCCTTATAGGACACATCAGTGCACTCTTTACTCCTCTGTAAACTGGTCATTTCTGTATACTTGTCACAAGACCCACTGGTTGAGGATTATTTATAAAACCCTCTGAGGTCTCACTCCCCCTATCTGAGATACCTATTGCAGCCCTCATCCTCCACATACAATACCCGTTCTGCCAGTCACATACTGTCCCCAAAGCACACACATCCCTGGGTCACTCGTCTTTTCATATTGCTGCAGTTAGCGACTGGAACTAGCTGCAACAAACACTCAAACTGGACAGTTTTATCTCAAATCTCTTCAAAGACTCAATCATGGACACTCTTACTGACAGTTGTGGCTGCTTTGCGTGATGTATTGTTGTTTCTACCTTCTTGCCCTTTGCTGTTGTCTGTGCCCAATAATGTTTGTACTATGTTTTGTGCTGCTACCATGTTGTTGTCATGTTGTGTTTCTACCATGCTGTGTTGCTGCCTTGCTATCTTGTTGTCTTAGATCTCTATGTAGTGTTGTGTTGTCTCTCTTGTCATGATGTGTGTTTTGTCCTATATTTTTATATACATATATTGTATTTATTTATTTAAATCCCAGCCCCTGTCACCACAGGAGGCCTTTTGCCTTTTGGTAGGCCGTCATTGTAAGTAAGACTTTGTTATTAACTAACTTGCCTAGTTAAAAAAAGGTTAACTAAAATATTTAATAAATAAAAATGAATCTCGCATCACCACCTGGCAGACAAATATGGGTTAGGCAGATGCCAGGGGAACGCTACCTGCCCCATTGCATAGTGCCAAATGTAAAGTTTGGTGGAGGCATAAGGGTCTGGGGTAGTTTTTCATGGTTCGGGCTATGTCTCTTAGTTCCAGTGAAGGGAAATCTTAACGCTACAGCATACAATGACATTCTAGACAATTCTGTGCTTCCAACTTTGTGGTAACAGTTTGTGGAAGGCCCTTTCCTGTTTCAGCATGACATTACCCCCGTGCACAAAGCAAGGTCAGAAATGGTTTGTTGAGATTGGTGTGGAAGAACTTGACTGGCCTGCACAGAGCCCTGACCTCAACCCCATCAAACACCTTTGGGATGAAATGAAACGCCTGTTGCGAGCCAGGCCTAATCGCCCAACATCCGTGCCCGGCCTCACTAATTCTCTTGCAGCTTAATGGAAGCAAATCCCAGCAGCAATGTTCCAACCTAGTGGAAAGCTTTCATTTTGAAATGAGATGTTCGACGAACAGGTGTCCACATAAATGGCCTTCTGTTGGGCTGCATCGATGACAGGGCACATCTGAAAGCATTGTGTGAGAAATAATCTATTTTGAGCGATGGGTTTGTTTGAGGAAGATAGAAATCCACTGTGCTCATTCAGAGTGGAACCTATCCCCTTTGCCTAGTAAGCTAAGTCAGTGTGGTGTAGAGAAAATGTAATACTTTGATCAAGACATTAATGTCAATTATGGGAATCATAGTTCTCCAATTCTGGCATATATATACAATTTTGTATGTGTCATAGGCCAAGACCTTTATGAGGCAGGGATCTTGTATTGCTTGTATTCAGGAAGTCTGCTTCAGGGGGCAAATTAGATTCATTTTTGGATTAGGGTACATAGGCCTTGTAAACAGAATATTTCATCAAATTAATATCCTGTGTGCAGGATAAACTTCTGTGCTGCGTCAGACGTTTTCCCAGATTAGGGCTGCAGTGTGCCAGAGAGGAGGTGCTGCTTCCTTCCTTATGACTCTTTGTAAACTGTCAGCATTTGGAGCCATTATTGACCAGTGCTACATTTCACTGCTGTTAACTTGGTCTATTTCAGGACCTCCTGTATCTTGCCATGTCTGATCCCATTGGCTCCTGCTGTCTTAGCATTAATTGTCTGGGATTATGCATGGAGTGCTGTTTTAGAATGATTGGGGTTCTGTTCATGATGAAATTTTGCCATGCCATGGTAGAGCTTAGTGAACGTAATGTTCCGTGAGCAGTATGGGGGTTGATAGCATCTCTCTACAGCTCTTTCACTTCAAGAGTGCTGAAGTACTTTTTATACTTTTCAGACTAATAATAGTTTGAGGGGTGCTTATATTTGTTATTTTACACACAAGTGTAATGGGACTGTGTTTCTTGCATATCCCAACTCCCCAACTACCATTGTACAACGCCCCTGGAGCAATTAGGGTTAAGTGCCTAGCTTTTACTTATTTTACCCTTATTTTACCAGGTAAGTTGACTGAGAACACATTCTCATTTACAGCAACAACCTGGGGAATAGTTACAGGGGATGGGGGGTGATGAATGAGCTAATTGGAAGCTGGGGATGATTAGGTAGCCATGCTAGGAGGGCCATATTGAGAATACAGCCAGGAGACCGGGGTTAATGCCCCTACTCTTACAATAAGTGCCATGGGATCTTTAGTGACCACAGACAGTCAGGACACCTGTTTAACGTCCCATCCGAAGACTGCACCCTACACAGGCCAATGGGATATCTTTTTTTAGACCAGAGGAAAGAGTGCTTCCTACACCACTTCCAGCAGTATCTGGTCTCTCATTCAGAGACTGACCAGGACCAATCCTGCTTCGCTTCAGAGGCAAGCCAGCAGTGGGATGTAGTGTGGTATGCTTGCTCAAGAGCACAGCGGCAGATGTTTTACCTTGTAGGCTCTGGTATACTGTTTGAGCTCCTATTTCCTGTCTCGCATGAGTAATGTCAAATTGTCAACCTATACCCGATTGTCAAACTGCGCACTCTGCAATCAAATTTCAAATCAAATTTATTTATATAGCCCTTCGTACATCAGCTGTTATCTCAAAGTGCTGTACAGAAACCCAGCCTAAAACCCCAAACAGCAAGCAATGTAGGTGTAGAAGCACGGTGGTTAGGAAAAACTCCCTAGAAAGGCCAAAACCTAGGAAGAAACCTAGAGAGGAACCAGGCTATGTGGGGTGGCCAGTCCTCTTCTGGCTGTGCCGGGTAGAGATTATAACAGAACATGGCCAAGATGTTCAAATGTTCATAAATGACCTGCATGGTCGAATAATAATAAGGCAGAACAGTTGAAACTGGAGCAGCAGCACAGCCAGGTGGACTGGGGACAGCAAGGAGTCATCATGTCAGGTAGTCCTGGGGCATGGTCCCAGGGCTCAGGTCCTCCGAGAGAGAGAAAGAAAGAGAATTAGAGAGAGCATATGTGGGGTGGCCAGTCCTCTTCCGGCTGTGCCGGGTGGAGATTATAACAGAACATGGCCAAGATGTTCAAATGTTCATAAATGACCAGCATGGTCGAATAATAATAAGGCAGAACAGTTGAAACTGGAGCAGCAGCACAGCCAGGTGGACTGGGGACAGCAAGGATTCATCATGTCAGGTAGTCCTGGGGCATGGTCCTAGGGCTCAGGTCCTCCGAGAGAGAGGAGAGAATTAGAGAACGCACACTTAGATTCACACAGGACACCGAATTGGACAGGAGAAGTACTCCAGATATAACAAACTGACCCCAGCCCCCCGACACAAACTACTGCAGCATAAATACTGGAGGCTGAGACAGGAGGGGTCAGGAGACACTGTGGCCCCATCCGAGGTCACCCCCGGACAGGGCCAAACAGGAAGGATATAACCCCACCCACTTTGCCAAAGCACAGCCCCCACACCACTAGAGGGATATCTTCAACCACCAACTTACCATCCTGAGACAAAGCTGAGTATAGCTCGCAAAGATCTCCGCCATGACACAACCCAAGGGGGGGCGCCAACCCAGACAGGATGACCACATCAGTGAATCAACCCACTCAGGTGACGCACCCCTTCCAGGGACGGCATGAGAGAGCCCCAGTAAGCCAGTGACTCAGCCCCTGTAATAGGGTTAGAGGCAGAGAATCCCAGTGGAAAGAGGGGAACCGGCCAGGCAGAGACAGCAAGGGTGGTTCGTTGCTCCATTTTATTTCTGCAATACAAGGTGTATTAAGCTATTAGTGTCTAACATCAACTAAGGCCTTATTGCAATGATATTCTACCTCACAACTTTAGGTTAATCCAAAGATTCCTATAGCCAATTAGATGCGATCATATTGTGCATTGCTGTACTTGTCTAACAGCTGGTATTGAATGTCTGTTGACGAGGTACATATTGATCCAAGGCTGTGTAGTGGCAGACTAGAAACTAAATAATGTAGTTTCCAGATGGTGATGGACCTAGAAAAGGGTTAGTGGTCTCATTTACTGGTAGACCTTTGTTTAAAATATATCTTTGGAATCCACTGCTCCTGATAATGTAGTAGGAGAACTAGACTGTTTATTTACTTCGTACAAGACTTTATACATGAAAGTCCCCATCAAATGTTTGTTTTAATGTCACCTAAACTGTATAATGAATCAAGGGGCATAAGAACAGTTTGTCAGATATGTGTTTTTGGCTACTAATTACCAGTGCAGTCAGTATTCACCCAGTGCCCTATAAAGGAATGATGACTGTTTACTATTTCTGGCAGACCTTCAGTCAGTAGCATCCAAGACACTCTACCTGGGTCATATTCTATACAGTAAACAAACAGGCTCAAAGTTCTGCCAGCATCTGGAGTCTGAATGAATGGATTGTCTTAGCCACTGACAGCAGTATTATAACTCAATGAAACTCCAGGGCTGAAACATACTAAATCCAGTCTCAGGCCCAGGCAGTGAGATTCTTCCATTTTATTTCTGGAATTTATCCTCATATATACAGTACCAGTCAGAAGTTTGGACTCATTCAAGTCTTTTTCTTTTATTTTTACTAGTTTCTACATTGCAGAATAATAGTGAAGACATAAAAACTATGAAATAACACATATGGAATCATGTAGTAACCAAGAAAGTGTTAAACAAATCTTTGAGATTCTTCAAAGTAGCCACCTTTGTCTTGATGACAGCTTTGCACACTATTGGTATTCTCTCAACCAGCTTCATTGAGCCAGTCAGTTGTGTTGTGACAAGGTAGGGGTGGTATACAGAAGTTAGCCCTATTTGGTAAAAGACCAAGTCCATATTATGGCAAGAACAGCTCAAATAAGCAAAGAGAAATGACAATCCATCATTACTATAAGACATGAAGGCCAGTCAATTAGTAGGTGTGGTAGGAGTAGGTATGTCCAAACGTTTGACTGGTACTATATCTGTATTTGAGTATTTTCAGCAATTTTATTTTTTTATTTTACCAGGCAAGTCAATTAAGAACAAATGTTGCCTGGCAAGCGGCATAAGGCCTCCTGTGGGGCAATGGGGGCGGGGATTTAAAGTGTAAGAAAAGCAACAGCAATATATCAGACATTTGTAATGACATTAAAATAATGCATAATAATACTTTTTTCATGACTTACGTCATCGTACTATATGTGAATTTGCCTATTCCTATTGGGATGTCATAAATAATACATGAAAACACTGATTCCAGGCATATCTAGCTCGTCATCTACCATGGGTCTCATTCACATTCACAGAGCCTTGGCTGCTACTATCAAAATAGTTTCCACCATTTAACATGCCAGTCTGCTCCAGTGTGTCTGCCTGGACAGGCTTTCTGCTCGTTTGCAGAGCCGTTGGGTTTAACTGGACTTCTTCGTTAGCAACTCTGTGCGTGTCATGGATGCACCACTGAAGGACATCAACAACACTGAAATCAGCCTTTCAGATAGGTGGGAGGGATTTCATTGTCATTCCAGAGATTTAAAACTTTAGCTTTCACTTTGAAAATTACTGAAGTTTCCTCCACTTGGGTATCAAGTAATACACACGGCTGCACATTGGTATTTCAAATGAGGGTGGCCTAATGTGCACGCCGTGTAAAAAAAATCTATGGATGTCCTTAGTGCTGAAACAAATGCTCTCCTCACTTTACAGAGACCTGCTTGCTGTTAGAGGCATACATAATCCCCGTGCATTATTTATTGAGTGAAATGGGTTGTTGTTTTTTCTCATTAAGATGACATGTTCTTCTTCCCTGGTCTTCCCCACTTTTGTGTTTCTAATTCTAATGGTAAATAATGCATGGAGTGACTGTTCAATTTATCAGTCTCTGAATCTTGCATGCTATTTCCAGAGTTTGCTTGTTTGTGTGTTATTGCATTTTGTCTATTCATGTTTTAGAGATTTAAAGCTTACAGAATAATCTACCATACTTTCTTGATCCTAACCTAAATCAATCCAAGTTAATTTCACAAACACATTTGTTTGACTACCATTCTCTTTGGGATATGTAGTGCTTTACTTATGGAACATATGAACACCTTAGTGTCCTTTACCATATTCCTTTTTTCCAACGTCATGACCTGATTTCAAGTGGTTAGTCACCCAGTCACTTTTTCTGGTACGCCACCGGTCAATTTGGTTTTGCAGCACTGATGGTATTTTGTCTGCTTGCTGACTCAACCGGGGCCAGGAACTGAATGTCTGCTCAACATCTCACTTGACTTGCCCTATTTCCGTTTTATGTGATTAACTGTGTTTTCCTCCAAATGTTTTTTATATATAAGTTACCCACTTTTTTCTCCCCATTTCGTGGTGTCCAATTGTCCCATCATTGCAACTCCCGTACGGACTCGGGAGAGGCGAAGGTCGAGATCCGTGCGTCCAACGAAACACGACCCCGCCAAGTCGCACTGATTCTTGACACAATGCCTGCTTAATCTGGAAGTCCGCCTCACCAATGTGTCGAAGGAAACACCATACACCAGGCGACCTTGTCAGCGTGCATCCCCCCAGCCCGCCACAGGAGTGGCTAATGCTGCAGTGCCTTAGACCGCTGCGCCACTCTGGAGGCGGTTTCCTCCAATATTCAACCATTTCCCAGCATGAAGAATGTTTGCTCGGTATTGGATCGGTATGAATCAATGATCTGGCAAGATAAAGCAGGAGCAATTTAGTTTTTTGTAATTTTTTGTTGCAATTTTTATAATTATACAGATAAGAAAGAACAGGTAGAGGGAAAAACATACACTGATCCTCTACCAGATCAAACCCACCCCTACCCCCCATGCTCTAACAGAACACACACTGATTCCCTACCAGATCAAACCCACCCCAACCCCCCATGCTCTAACAGAACACACATTGATCCCCTACCAGATTAAACCCACCCAAACCCACCCCCCCCCATGCTCTAACAGAACACACACTGATTCCCTACCAGATCAAACCCACCCCTACCCCCATGCTCTAACAGAACACACACTGATTCCCTACCAGATCAAACCCACCCCAACCCCCCATGCTCTAACAGAACACACATTGATCCCCTACCAGATTAAACCCACCCCAACCCCCCATGCTCTAACAGAACACACACTGATCCCCTACCAGATTAAACCTACACCAATGCTCCAACAGAGCCCCACCCCAAAACCAGACTTAAAGCAGGTATTATATAGAATTTGAGTTATATATACAGTTGAAGTCGGAAGTTTACATACACTTAGGTTGGAGACATTAAAACTCGTTTGTCAACCCCTCCACAAATTTCTTGTTAACAAACTATAGTTTTGGCAAGTCGGTTAGGACATCTACTTTGTGCATGACACGAGTCATTTTTCCAACAATTGTTTACATACAGATTATTTAATTTATAATTCACTGTATCACAATTCCAGTGGGTCAGAAGTGTACATACAAAGTTGACTGTGGCTTTAAACAGCTTGGAAAATTGCAGAAAATTATATCATGGCTTTAAAAGCTTCTGATAGGCTAATTGACATAATTTGAGTCAATTGGAGAGTCAATTACCTGTGGATGTATTTCAAGGCCTACCTTCAAACTCAGTGCCTCTTTGCTTGAAATCATGGGAAAATCAGCCAAGACCTCAGAAGAAAAATTGTAGACCTCCACAAGTCTGGCTCATTCTTGGGAGCAATTTACAAATGCCTGAAGGTACCACGTTCATCTGTACAAACAATAGTACGCAAGTATAAGCACCATGGGACCACTCAGCCGACATGCCGCTCAGGAAGGAGACGCGTTCTGTCGTCTAGAGATGAGCGTACTTTGGTGCGTTCAAAGTGGTGATCCTAACTGACCTGAGGGAATTTGTACGAGGATTAAATGTCAGGAATTGCAAAAAACTAGGTTTAAATGTATTTGGCTAAGGTGTATGTAAACTTCAACTGTGTGTGTGTGAGAGAGATAATCCAAAAAAGTAAACAAGAGTAAAAATAGTGATAGAAATTCCAATTTGGGTTTGTTTATGGAGTTGTGAAAGTAGCTGGGTACATGTCTTCTACAGAGGATAGGAAAGGAGGCCAGATATTAATGTAATTGCAGATCCGCTAATGGAGTAGCACATTTTCTCTGGCTTGATGTTGCATGACTTCCTTTATCCAAACGTAGGAGGAAACCCATCCCTCAGAGCCATTCGGGTTTGATAAAAGCATGCAGTGTGTCTAAAGCACTCAGGCTGACACACTAATTCCAATATGTTTACCTTATATTCAGCACTCCTGCTGGGCTAGAATGGGGTTTGAAACATTAAGGAGAGCAACTGAATTTGCAATGTACAGAAATGTACTGCGTGGTGTGTCTATGAAATTGAAATAGAACACATTCTTGGCAGATGTAACACAGTTCTTAGAAGATTTAATTCAATTACTTATGATCAATTAGCTTTGATGATGTCCTTATGGCCAAGCACACAGTTTGACGTACATCTGTGTTCGTTATTGTCGGATCTGTGTTTGTTGTCAGGTTGCTATGACAGCCTAAGTCACTGATATATGTTTCACTTAGACCTGGATACATTCATGGAGAGACAATAGACACTGTGTTTCTAAAATGTATTTCAAGTTTTAATGTCATGTGCACTGAACTGCCTTTCTTGCAAGCTCCAAACCCCAAATGCAGTAATCAATATCAATGTAGCACTAAAAATAACATAACAAAAACACACAACAAATAAGACCATGAGAAAGTAAGAAGCTATGTACTGTACAGGGTCAGTTCCAATACCATTGGACAATGTGCAGGGATACTGGAGTGATACTATGTATTAGGGTCAGGTGACTAGGCATCAGGATATATGAATCGTAATTGATTGTATGCGCACACGTGTGTGTGTTTGAGTCCTGTGAGTGTGCATACAGAGGGTGCAGAAATAAAACACGGGTCAACTCAGTCCGTGTAGCCATTCTGTTAGCTATTTACCAGTCTTATGGCTTGGGGATTGAAGCTGTTCAGGAGCCTATTGGTGTCCAGACTTTTATTAAATCCCTTGTTTTTTTAATTTTAATCCCATTTTCTCCCCAAATTCATGGTATCCCATTGGTAGTTACAGTCCTGTCCCATCGCTGCAACTCCCGTATGGACTCAGGAGAGCCAAAGGTCAAGAGCTGTGCGTCCTCCGAAACACAACCCAGCCAAGCCGCACTGCTTCTTGACACGACACCCGCTTAACCCTGAAGCCAGCTGCACCAATGTGTCAGAGGAAACACTGTACACCTGGCAACCGTGTCAGTGTACATTGCGCCCGGCCATCCACAGGAGTTGCTAATGCGCGATGGGACAGGAACATTCCTGCTGGCCAGACCCTCCCCTAACCCAGACAACACTGGGCCAATTGTGCGTCACCCCATGGGTCTCCCAAGATGCTCTCAATGTGGCAGCTGCAGAACTTTGAGGATTTGAGGGTCCATGCCAAACGTTTTCAACCTCCTGAGGGGGAAGAGGCACTGTCGTGCCTTCTTCACAACTGTGCATGTGTGAGTGGACCATTTTAATTCCTTAGTCATTTGGACACCGAGGAACTTGAAGCTCTCGACCTGCTCCACTGCAGGCCCGTTGATGTAGGTGGAGGGTGTGCTTGCCCCCCCCCCAGATCCACGATCAGTTCCTTGGTATTACTGATGTTGAGGGAGAAGTTATCCCGGCACCACACTGCCAGGTCACTGACCCCCTCCCTGTAGGCTGTGTCGTCGTAGGCTGTGTCATCATCGCCGGTGATCAGGCCTACCATCCTCATGTCGTAAGCAAACTTGATAGTGTTGGAGTTGTGCATGGCCACACAGTTGTAGATGAACAGAGAGTACAGGAGGGGACTAAGCATGCACTCCTGTGGGGCCCCCGTGTTGTGGGTCATCGTGGTGGAGGGGATGTTGCCTACCCTTACCACCTGGGGTTGGCCCGTCAGGAAGTCCAGGATTCAGTTGCATAGGGAGGTGTTTAGTCCCAGGCTCCTAAGCTTGGTGTCGTGTCTTTGGCTATGCCGGATTAATTGATATGACATGCTATTCTATAAAATAATTGATCCGTAATTAATATTACCTGATTGAGCTAATCATATAAATGTAATTAACTAGAGAGTCGGGGCACCACAAAATAATATTTATAGAGCTGTTATCTTCTGAATATACTCTTAAAGACCTAGTAATATTTTACATCGATAGCAGTCAATATTAATCGTCACCTTAATTCAGTCTCATCTGAATGTTGTAAATTCTTGGTTATCGTCACGAACCCTGGCTAACAAGTTGAATCAGCAATACAAAATTGGGTTTAATTATCTATTTACTAAATACCTAACTAATCACACAGAATTACACATACACATAATTGATCATAACTTGATTACAAATGACGTCATAAAGAAAAACGTCATATGACAGATATGACAGCTTGTTACACAAAAGAAAGGGGGCTGGGTTTGAGTGAAAGAGCGGGAAGACTGATGAAGAAAGGGCAAAGCTGTGCTATCGTAAATACAGTATCTGATGCATTCTGAATTACCGCCTATTTGGAAAAGGAAAATGCAATAAATATTTACTCTGAGCTGCGCCTCGGTAGGTTGGTGATAGATGGAAGGCCTTGTTGCCAAACCGAGTCCTTTGTCCTTTGAAGAATGTCCCTGGTGGTCAATTGGATACGTTGTAGTAACGTTGTTGTGTGATAGACGGGATACTCTGTCTGTTCCTTCCTATCCCTCGTTTGCAGCTGCTGTTGCTAACTCCACGGCTAGGAAGTATCACTTCTGTAGTGAATAAGAGTTCAAAGTACATACCATTCGCAACCAAAGCTCACACGGATGTTGGCTTCGTTCTGAAGTTATTATCTGAACCATTCTGACATCGGACCGTCGTCCTCACATCCTCGGAACAGGAGGTTATATTGTCGTCAAGGCTTTATATAGGAAGGGAGAAAAGGGGTGTGTTTCATAGTTAACAACCTATGTCTCTTCATGTGGGCGGGCCACTTAGTCGGGCCTAATTCACAGATGACAACCGAACTGACATCATATTAATTAAGTACCACCGCATATGTTCAATTGGTCGGATTACCAGAATATAGTTCATTTCCCCTCACCTTCTGATGTTCCCAGAATCTCTATGTTAACCAAGGTGTTTGCAAATGTAACATCAGTAGGGTAGAGAGAGGAAAAAGGGGGGAAGAAGTATTTATGACTGTCGTAAACCTACCCCCAGGCCAACGTCATGACATTGGTGAAGAGCTTGGAGGGGACAATCATGTTGAACGCTGAGCTGTCGTCAATGAACCGCATTCTCACATACAGTTGAAGTTGGAAGTTTACATACACCTTAGCCAAATACATTTAAACTCAGGTTTTCACAATTCCTGACATTTAATCCTGGTTAAAATTCCCTGTCTTAGGTCAGTTAGGATCACCAGTTTTATTTTAAGAGTGTGAAATTTCAGAATAATAGTAGAGAATTATTTATTTCATCACATTCCCAGTGGGTCAGAAATTTGCATACACTCAATTAGTATTTGGTAGCATTGCCTTAAACAATTTAAACTTGGGTCAAACATTTCGGGTAGCCTTCCATAAGCTTCCCACAATAAGTTGGGTGAATTTTGGCCCATTCCTCCTGACAGAGCTGGTGTAACTGAGTCAGGTTTGTAGGCCTCTTTGCTCTCACACGCTTTTTCAATACCGCGCACAAATTTTCTATAGGATTGAGGTCAGGGCTTTGAGATGGCCACTCCAATACCTTGACTTTGTTGTCCTTAAGCCATTTTGCCAGAACTTTGGAAGTATGCTTGTGGTCATTGTCCATTTGGAAGAGTATTTGCGACCAAGCTTTAACTTCCTGTCTGATATCTTGATGTTGCTTCAATATATCCACATTGTCCTCATGATGCCATGTATTTTGTGAAGTGCACCTGTCCCTCCTGCAGCGAAGCACCCCCACAACATGATGCTGCCACCCCAGTGCTTCACGGTTGGGATGGTGTTCTTCAGCTTGCAAGCCTCCTCCTTTTTCCACCAAACATAATGATGGTCATTATGGCCAAACAGTTCTATTTTTGTTTCATCAGATAAGAGGACATTTCTCCAAAAAGTACAATCTTTGTCCCCATTTGCAGTTGCAAACCATAGTCTGGCTTTTTGATGGTGGTTTTGGAGCAGTGGCTTCTTCCTTGCTGAGCGGCCTTTTGGGTTATGTCGATATAGGACTCGTTTTACTGTGGATATAGATACTTTTGTACCTGTTTCCTCCAGCATCTTCACAAGGTCCTTTGCTGTTGTTCTGGGATTGATTTGCACTTCTCACACCAAAGTACATTCCTCTCTAGGCGACAGAACACATCTCCTTCCTGAGCGGTATGACGGCTGCGTGGTACCATGGTGTTTACACTTGCATACTATTGTTTGTACAGATGAACAGGGTACCTTCAAGTGTTTGGAAATTGCTCCCAAGAATGAACCAGAGTTGTGGAGGTCTACAATTTTTCTTCTGAGGTCTTGGCTGATTTCTTTAAATTTTCCCATGATGTCAAGCAAAGAGGCACTGAGTTTGAAGGTAGGCCTTGAAATACATCCACAGGTACACCTGACTTGAATGATGTCAATTAGCCTATCAGAAGCTTCTAAAGCCATGACATAATTTTCTGGAGTTTCCCAAGCTGTTTAAAAGGCACAGTCAACCTAGTGTATGTTAACTTCTGTCCCACTGAAATTATGAAATAGTGAACATTCATAAGTGAAATAATCTGTATGTAAACAATTGTTGTAAAAATGACTTGTGTCATGCACAAAGTAAATGTCCTAACCGACTTGCCAAAACTATAGTTTGTTAACAAGAAATTTGTGGAGGGGTTGAAAAACAAGTTTTTTTTAATGACTCCAACCTAAGTGTATTTAAACTTCCAACTTCAACTGTAGGTATTCCTCATACAGTATAGGTGGGTGAGGGCAGTGTGGAGTACAATTGAGATTGCGTTGTCTATGGATCTGTTGGGCCGGTATGCAAATTGGAGTGGGCCTAAGGTGTCTGGGATGATGGTGTTGATATGTGCCGTAACCAGACTTTCAAAGGAGAGGTTGAAAATGACAGTGAATATACGTGCCAGATGATCTGTGCATGCTCTGAGAATGCTCCCTGGAATACTGTCCGGCCTTGCGAGTGTTAAACCTGATCTAAAGACCTTACTAATGTTGGCCTTGGAGAGCGAGGCAAAGTAGAGATTTCCTGCTGGAGTGCCAATTTGGTGGGGTAAAGAAAAAAAACAACAACTTGGGTTCAAATTCTTTTAAATTCTTTTAAATTCTCATGTTCAAATCCCCGAGCTGACAAGGTACAAATCTGTCATTCTGCCCCCGAACAGGCAGTTAACCCACTGTTCCTAGGCCGTCATTGAAAATAAGAATTTGTTCTTAACTGACTTGCCTAGTTAAATAAAGGTAAAATTAAAAAATTACTTTAAGTATTTCAAAGAAAACAAGTACTATTTGAACCCAGGCTTGAGACTTCACTGGTTTAGAAGCCTTTTTAAACTTTTCATCTTTGATTTCCATTACATTTATGATACTATAATTCACTCTACTTGAAAGCAGCCGGATGCATAGATAATGATTCTAAATGATGCCCTGGAAAATGTGATACAGTTCCATTAGAGTTCTGCCCCGGTGTTCCTGTTAGAAGGCAGTCCAGCCACTCTTCTATTCACCCCTACAACCGATCTCGGTGATAAATGTCTAGATGGATAATTTTCTAAAATATAGTGTAGGAGGTAATCATAGGTGAACGTCAATGCATATGACCTCGTTTTACAACATCCCAAGGCAGCTGCACAAATTACAGATGATTCTGTGGCTAATGCAGACAGACATAATTGTCTCTGTGCTGTAAATTACTCTATTAAAATAAGTTATTTAATTAAACTTCTCTGGCTTCTAGGTCTTTTCAATTACAAGGCTGAAAAACAGCCATGTGTCATTAAATTAGTTTTTTTTTCTCATTTTCAATCTCAGGGTAGTGCTTGTGGAGAATATTCCAGAAGATGTCACCTTCTCTGAGAATGCTACGTCCCACCTCCCCCTCTCTGCTGGGCTGCACAGCCTGTTGGACCTGGCAGTGGCTGGTCACTCTGTGGAGATTGTGTCACCTCAATGGAACCTGAACCCCTCCGACTATGAATCCAGATTCCTACAATCTTCTAGGCAGGTAAGCGCAACAACCAAACAGGTAGCACCCCCAGGCCAAATAAAGCATTACTGTTTATCATACCTAGCCATAACACTGACTTTACGTGGCAATTTTACTTATGGTCTTTTTCTTGTCAACAAATCCAAATGTATTGTATAAGATGCTCATTACTGTTCTTCCACCAAGAATACAAATAGCTCAAGTTCAAGTTTTATTGTAAAAGCACAGTGAAATGCTTAACTGCGAGATCTATCCAACAGTGCACTTATTAATAAAATAGTCTAAATAATCATTTAAAAAAAGTACATAATAAAGAAAACAAGAAATAAGAAACAGCTGTATCCAGGGACTATGTATACATATCTTGTTCACCTTATTCCAGCTGCTGTGACTTCTTGTTGCTTCAAAGATCAGCCTTAAGTCCAGTCCAGTCCATCGCTCACACATTGTCTTTATAGACTTATGCAGACTGGGTATGGCCACTTTCTGCCAGAATGTGCCATTAGTAGATTGCAGCCAAAGCCAAGCCCATCTATTGTGTTGGCACACCAGTAGACCCCCCCCCCCCCCCCCACTCCTGCTTACACCGAGGCTAAGGTTACACAGGGGTTTGTTTGGCTATAATGGCAGCGTTGAGGTTTGGACAACCCCTGTATCTACCCACTGCCATTTAGTTCATTAGGCCTAATGGCACCCTTTGGCAGTTTAACTGGAGAGAAATTGCACTTGGGGGCTCTCTGGCCTAGACAATTATAATTGCTGGAGCCTGGCCCAATGTTAAAAATTACATTAAAATAAAATGCATTTTTGGTTATTTTTTTAATTAATTTTTTTACTATAATCACAATTCAGCAACAAACAAAAAAATATTTAGGAAATCTGTTCCCAACTATTCCCACGAAATAAAAATAGATACTTTTGTATATATAGTGTATGTGGACACCCTTTCAAATGAGTGGATTTGGCTATTTCAGCCACACCCGTTGCTGACAGGTGTATAAATTCAAGCACTCAGCCATGCAATCGCCATAGACAAACATTGGCAGTAGAATGGCCTTACTGAAGAGCTCAGTGACTTTCAACGTGACAAGTCAGTTTGTCACATTTCTGCCCTGCTCGAGCTGTCCCGGTCAACTGTGAAGTAGAAGTGTCTAGGAGCAACAACGGCTCAGTCGTGAAGTGGTAGGCCACACGAGCTCACAGGACGGGACTGCCTAGTGCTGAAGTGCGTAGTGCGTAAAAAAATGTCTGTCCTCGGTTGCAAAACACTCACTACCGAGTTCCAAACCTCTTCTGGAAGCAACAACCGTACAATAACTGTTCATCGGGAGCTTCATGAAATGGGTTTCCATTACCGAGCAGACTCATACAAGTCTAAGATCACCATGCGCAATGGCAAGCCTTGGCTGGAGTGGCGTAAAGCTCGCCGCCATTGGACTCTGGAGCAGTGGAAAAGCGTTCTCAGTAGTGATGAATCATGCTTCACCATCTGGCAGTCCGACTGACGCGTTTACACTGATGCCAGGAGAACGCTACCTGCCCCATAGTGCCAGGTTTGGTGGAGGAGGAATAATAGTCTGGGGCTGTTGTTCATGGTTCAAGCTAGGCCCCTTAGTTCCAGTGAAGTGAAATCTTAACGCTACAGCATACAATGACATTCTAGACGATTCTGTGCTTCCAACTTTGGCAACAGTTTTGGGAAGGCCCTTTACTGTTTCTGCATGACAATGCCCCCGTGCACAAAGCGAGGTCCATACAGAAATGGATCAGTGTGATCAGTGTGGAAGAACTTGACTGGCCCGCACATAGCCCTGACCCCATCGAACACCTTTGGGATGAATTGGAACGCCGACTGCGAGCCAGGGCTAATCGCCCAACATCAGTGCCCAACCTCACTAATGCTCTTGTGCCTAAATGGAAGCAAGTCCCTGAGGCAATGTTCCAACATCTAGTGGAAAGCCGTCCCAGAAGAGTGGAGGCTGTTATAGCAGTAAAGGGGAGACCAACTCCATATTAATGCCGTGATTTTGGAATGAGATGTTTGATGAGCAGGTGTCCACATACTTTTGGTCAGGTAGTGTATGATTGTGTCTCAATGTAATCTTGGTATGAAATGATTGTTAGTTTCAAATGCAATATATTTTTGAGCTTACTTGTGGTCATTTTGCAGTGTACAAATTATTATAATTACATTTTGGCCCCCGACTGACTACTCGCTTTGACAAATCAGCCCGTGGCTGAATTTAGTTGCCTACCTCTGACCTATGGTGATCCAATTGATTGTGTTCTTGGTTACAGGGTCAGGCTTTGCTGCAAAGACTGCAGGGGCTGAAGAAGAAGGGAATCAATTTGAAGATAGCCAGTGGAATGATCAACTCTTCAGAGCTGAAGAGCCTGTCTCGACACAGTGAGTCATGTTGTCAACCACAAGACCAGAGCTACAGTGACATTTACATTCCGTATACAGTATATTGCCATTTTATAGAAAATACTGGGTAGTGAACGGTGTGTCAGGGAAGCGACTTAAAGGGCACACACCCTTACGCAATGCACCAATAGGGTTAACCCCATTGCTGTGATGCCTGTTGACAGGATGCATAGGGTGTTTGCATTTCACACCAGTGACCCGGGTTTGCTTCCCTCCGTCGCCATTCGCTACAATGGTGTCAGAAGTGGGATGGCGGCTGTGAGGAACGCACGGCCCGGACATGTCAGGGGTCTGAGTAGTCAAAGCACAGGAACTTGCCTTCCCGTTCACACTTGAGACCCAGGTTTGCTTCCCTGCCCCACCGTTCACTACAGTATCTACAAAATGGTCTCGGCACTTTTATCTCAAAGAGGGATATTACATCATGACTAATCTTACATGCAATATTAACATACATTGCTGTGAAAAAGTATTTGCCACCATTCTAATTTTCTCTACTTTTGGATATTTTGATACTAAATATTATCAGTTCCTGGAATGGTCTGATCAAAGTCGAGACCTAATCCCAATTGAGATGTTGTGGCAGGACTTGAAATGAGCAGCCCACAAATGTCGCTGAGTTTAAGCAGTTCTGCATGCAAGAGTGGACCAGAATTCCTCCACAGCGATGTTAGAGACTGATCATCAACTACAGGAAGCATTTGGTTGCAGTCATTGCAGTTAAAGTTGGCACGGCCAGTTATTGAGTGTTAGGGAGCAATTACTTTTTAACACAGTGGAATTGGGTGTTGCATAACATTGTTAATTAAATAAATAAAATAAGTATACATTTTTGGGGTTATTTGTGAACTCAGGTTCCCTTTATCTAATATTAGGTTGAAGATCTGATTACATTTACGTCATTTAGCAGAGGCTCTTATCCAGAGCGACTGCATTTTCATACCTTTTTCATACTGGTCCCCCGTGGGAATCGAACCCACAACCCTGGTGTTGCAATAACATCCTGTATCAAAAATATGCAAAAATGGAGAATCAGAAAGGGTGCAAATACTTTTTCACAGCACTGATTTCTATCTCTGTCGATTCTGTCTTTTCCTACCTGTGTAGGTGAGGTACACTACATTAACATGACAGCCCTGACCAAAGGCTTTCTGCACTCTTCTTTCTGGGTGGTGGACAGGCAGCACATCTACATCGGCAGCGCCACCATGGACTGGCAATCACTGTCCACGGTATCTTAGTATATTCACTTCATTATATTACCCACCTGTGTATATTTCTTTATTTTCTTTACCCCTTTTCTCCCCAATTGTGTGGTATCCAATTGGTAGTTACAGTCTTGTCTCATCGCTGCAACTCCCGGATGGACTCGGGTGAGGAGACAGTCGAGAGCCGTGCGTCCTCTGAAACCCAACCAAGCCACACTGCTTCTTGACACAAGGCCTACTTAACCAGGAAGCTAGCCGCACCAATGTGTTGGAGGAAACACCATACACCTGGCGACCGTGTCAGCGTGCACTGTGCCCGGTCCGCCACAGGAGTCGATGGTGTGCGATGGGACAAGGACATCCCTGCTGGCCAAACCCTCCCCTAACCCGGATGATGCTGGGCCAATTGTGCACCGCCTCTTGGGTGTGCGACAGCACCTGGACTCGAACCCAGAATCTCTAGTGGCACAGCTAGCACTGCGATGCAGTGCCTCAGACCACTGCACCACTCGGGAGGCCACCTGTGTATATTTCTGTAACATTTATTCTCCATTCAATGAGACCAGTCCACCCATGAGTGCTCCTCATACTGACTAATATGTTCCATACCTTGATTACGTAAACACTTTAACCAACCTACTGTGTACACAAAACCTGTTTTCATTTGAGGTCTGATATTACAGGCACTTTGAGGGTACTGTGTACAACCATCAGCTCTGGGGATTTTTGTCCAATGACTCTGCAATCAATATTTATTCAAACACTGCTAGTTACACTAGGAGAACCGCATCCATTAATTGGCTTAGGTTGCACAAACATCCTGAATATAAAAGAGATGCAACTTTTTATAGTTGGCAGAAAACATCACCGTTTTCACGTGCGTACGAGAAAGGACAATACTGAATTAATTAAGTGAGGACAAAAAGGGAGCGTGGTGCTGCTCAAAGCTGAAAAAGTACAAAAGGTTGATTTAAAGTGTGACCCCATTCGCTGTACCTAGCCCGTCTATCTTTATCACTTCACTGAAATAAACATTTGCTTGAGAAGTGCATCACTTGAAACCCTGCTGTGAGAAGGGATGGGAGATTTGGTGATTGGAAGGGCCTGGAGGACTACCTGCCTCGTCCAGGGCCAGAGGAGGGCAGAAGACTATGGGGAGGATTCAGGGCTGGAAGGGAGAGGAGCACTGGGCTGTGGAGAGGAAACAAAAAAAGAGGACAGGAGGGAGAAGGGAAAATGAAGTGTGGGGAGTAGGAGATGGGAGGAGAGGGAATGGAAAAGGGGGAATGGAAGGAGAGGAGGGGGAGGCAGGATGAGAAGAGATGTGTGAAGTAAGGATTTGGTATGGGTGGAGTGCCTGGGGGCACATGCTAACACCGTACAACATCTGTGCTGTTGCTTTGTTGTCTCTCAGATGAAAGAACTGGGCATCATCGTCTACAACTGTAGTTGCCTGGCACTGGACCTGCACAGGGTATTCAACCTCTACTGGCAGCTGCAGTATAAGGACTTTATACCATCCATGTGGTCCAAAAGGCTGAGCGCCCTGTGGAACAAAGATGAGAACCTTCCACTTCTCTTCAACAACACCAAGGCTGAAGTCTTTGTCTCTGTGAGTGACAACTAATCGTTCTCTCACATGGCTTCATGCATAAGGACAGGAGTTTGTCTGGACGATGTGACCTTTTAACAAGGGCCTTGAAATTATTTTTTAGCATTCTGTATCAGTAGTAATTTGTATCATTCTGAAGCAGGCTCATTTTATACTAAATTAATGAATACTTTACAGAGATTGTGAATTCTTTGGGGTTTTTCTTGCTAGCAATAATAAATTGCCAATATTTATGCATGCTATTTGAAGACTTTTCTTGGTTAAAGCCTTTACATTAGTCCTGTTATATAAATGATGTAAACATTTGCAATGTCCTCCCACAGTAATAACTTTGACGAGAGGTGACAGTTGGGTGAAAAAAGCTATTGTCTTATACAGCTCGATATGACTAATCAGCTGGTGTTTTAAGTACGCTAATGGGATGAAAAATTGCATTGCTTCCAACAAAAAACATACGTTTGGCTGGTTGTAAATTAGGCCAGTCGATGAACATTTCTGAAAAACAGAGGGAACGTTAATCATCAGAAGTATTGATAGCATGGAACTGTGATCTGTCATTTTTCTCATCACACACATCCTATGGGTGACAGGGCTTTAGGCTGTGCGGCTCCGTTGCTGAGGAACACACTTCCAGACACTATTAGGGCTGCAGAGTCTCTGGCCTCCTTTAAGGCACAGCTCAAAACTGTGCTGTTCAGAAAAGCTTTCAAGGACCTCTGTTAATTCTGTTCTCATGTCCTCCAGACCTGTATATAGCTTAGATTGTTGTCTGTGTTCTATGGTCTGTGTTTTTTATTTTTTATTTTATTTTATTGCACCTTGGTTGTGAGAAAAGAGCTTTACCAAATAAATTAATATTATTATTATATATCAAGAAATAAAGAACAGAGACAGGATCAGTTAGAGACAAGTAGAGAGAAGGTAACGATGCTGTTGGAATCCTAATGGACAATGATATGTTCCAAGAGGTAGTGGTGGTGGTGATGATGATGACGATTTGATAACAATAATGAGGACGACAACAATGACAATGATTCATTGCATCTGTAAAGCCTTGGCATTGACATGAGGGCCTCCGTTCTCTACTCTCCAATGATTTAACAGTCTTATCTTGTGGCAGAGCTCTCCAGATGTCTTCTGCCCTAAAGACAGGACCAGAGACCTTGATGCCATATCCTACGTGATCCAAAAGGCCAAGAGGTTCATCTACATATCCATTACAGACTATCTGCCTCTCACTAACAGGAATGCTCACAGGTGAGCAATTTGTTGACACTGACAGCACCTGATCACCTTATTGTTCATACTGACTGCACCTGATCACCTTATTGTTGATACTGACAGCACCTGATCACCTTATTGTTAGTGTTGTATTGTTCACCCATTTATACAATACAATGACAACTGATAGGATGAAACCGATAGGATGTAACTGTGTATAATGACCTGTAATTACCAAACAGATTAGTGTGTAACTCTTTGCTACCTTGGCAGATACTGGTCACGTATAGACGGGATGCTTCGGGAGGCCTTGATCCTGAGGAACATCGAAGTGCGTCTGCTAGTAAGCTGCTGGGAGCAGACGCATCCCTTGACCTTTAACTTTGTGTGGTCCCTGAAGACCCTGTGCATGGAGCTGGCCAACTGTTCAATGGAAGCTGTGAGTGTGGACACCACATGCCTACATCCTCATTACCTGGATACAAACTGATGTTATACAGAATCATCATAGCTACTTTACCAGGCTCATTATACCTACAGTGAGCTGGGACAATTATACATTTTTATTTTATTTGTTTAATCTATACTCCACCACTTTGGATTTGAATGATACAATGACTGAGGTTAAAGTGCAGACTGTCAGCTTTAATTAGAAGGCATTTTCATCCATATCAGGTGAACCGTTTAGAAATTACAGGACTTTTTGTACATAGTCCCCCCAAATTCACTTATATGTATTAAAGTAGTCAAAAGTTTAGTATTTGGTACCATATTCCTAACTTGCAATGATTACATAAAGCTTGTGACTACAAAACTTGTTGGAGGTATTTGCTGTTTGTTTTGGTTGTGTTAAAGATTATTTTGTGCCCAATAGAAATGAATGGTAAGTAATGTATTGTATCATTTTGGAGTCACTTGAATTGTAAATAAGAATATAATATGTTTCTTAAACCAGGGGAGCATCTTTGGTTTTAGAAGTGGGAGGGACAAAAAAAAGTTAAATCAAAATATATTTTATATTTGAGATTCTTTAAAGTGGCTACCCTTTGCCTTGATGACAGATTTGCACACTCTTGGCATTCTCTCAACCAGCTTCATGAGGTAGTACCCTGGAAGGCATTTCAATTAACAGGTGTGCTTTGTTAAAAGTTAATTTGTGGAAGGTAGGGGGGGTATACAGAAGATAGCCCTATTTGGTAAAAGACCAAGTCCATATTGTTATTTTATTGCTTCTCTTTAATCATTTGTTACTTTGTTCTTTTTTTCTCTTAACTGCATTGTTGGTTAAGAGCTTGTAAGGAAGAATTTCACTGTACCTGTTGTATTCGGCACATGTGATTTGATATTATGGTAAGAACAGCTGAAATAAGCAATGATAAATTCAAGTTCATCATTGCTTTAAGACGTGAATGTCAGTCAGGGTGGAAAATGTCAAGAACTTTGAAAGTTTCTTCAAGTGCAGTCGCAAAAACCATCAAGCACTCATGAGAACCGCCCCAGGAAAGGAAGACTCAGATTTACCTCTGCTGCAGAGGATAAATGGACATTAGACTGGTGGGAATCTGTCCTTCGGTCTGATAAGTCCAACCGCCGTGTCTTTGTAAGACGCTGAGTAGGTGAACGGATGATCTCTACATGTGTGGTTCCCACCGTGAAGCAGAGGTGTGATGGTGTGGGGGTGCTTTGCTGGTGACACTGATTTATTTCGAATTCAAGGCACACTTAACCAGCATTGCTAACAGCCAGCATTCTACACCGATATGCCATGCCATCATGATTCCACTTATTGGGACTATCATTTGGCTTTAAAAAAGGACAATGACCCAACACACCTCCAGGCTGTGTAAGGGCTATTTGACCAAGAAGGAGAGTGATGGAGTGCTGCATCAGATGACCTGGCCTCCACAATCACCTGACCTCAACCCAATTGAGATGGTTTGGGATGAGTTGGACTGCAGAGGGAAGGAAAAGCAGCCAACAAGTGCTCAGCATATGTGGGAAGTCCTTCAAGACTGTTGGAAAAGCATTCCAGGTGAAGCTGGTTGAGAGAATGCCAAGCGTGTTTAAAGCTGTCAAAGGGTTTGCTACTTTGAAGAATCTAAGATGTATTTTGATTTGTTTAACACTTCTTTGGTTACTACATGATTCCATATGTGTTATTTCATAGTGTTGATGTCTTCACTATTATTCTACAATGTAGAAAATAGTCAAAATAAAGTAAAAACCCTTGAATGAGTAGGTGTGTCCAAACTTTTGACTGGTACTGTATATTTTTTTTATCCTCTCGGATAAACACTCCAAACAGCCTACCCGACTGCTCAGAGGCGTCCGCATGGTCCTAAAGCACACCGTTGCCTGATTTGATTCAGAGGGATTGGGTTAAATGCGGAAGATACATTTCAGTTGAAGGCATTCAGTTGTACAACTGACTAGGTATCCCCCCTTTCCTTTGTATCACATTTCAATGATAAAACTAGATGGCACAAAAATGCAATTTCAGAATGAGGGGGGGACATGTTCCCCCCCTGTCCCCAGTGAAAGTTGCGCCCCTGTTCTATAAATCTCTACATTAATATGGATGCTACCATGAATACAGATAGTCCTGAATTAATCATGAATAATTATAAGTGAGAAAGTTAGTCACACATATCATACCACCATGACATGCTAACCTCTCACCATTACGATAAAAATGTTTGGGGGGTATGATATGTGCGTCTAACTTTCTCACTCATCATTATTCAGGACTATCTGTAATCATGGTAGCATCCACATTAATGTAGAAGTGATCAAAAACATGTTCTATTCTTATTTACAATAAAAGTGACTCCAAAAAAGCACTACATTATTTGACATTCCTTTCTACCGGCCACAAAATAATCAAAACGTGCTGTAGTACAGAGCCAAGACAAAATGTGTCACTATCCCAATACTTTTGCAGTGCACTGTATTTAATCATATCTACAGTAGGTCATGTAAAATGTATTCATCTCTACTGTACCTGCAAACCTACTGTAGGCCATGTAAAATGTATTCATCTCTACTGTACCTGCAAACCTACTGTACATCATGTAAAATGTATTCATCTCTACTGTACCTGCAAACCTACCTTAGGCCATGTAAAATATATTAATCTCTACTGTACCTGCAAACCTACTGTACATGTAAAATGTATTCATCTTTACTGTACCTGCAAACCTACTGTAAGTCATGTAAAATGTATTCATCTCTTCTGTACCTGCAAACCTACTGTACATGTAAAATGTATTGCTCTACTGTACCTGCAAACCTACTGTACATCATGTAAAATGTATTCAACTCTACTGTACCTGCAAACCTACTGTACATGTAAAATGTATTCATCTCTACTGTACCTGCAAACCTACTGTAGGTCATGTAAAATGTATTCATTAATCACTACTGCTAAGCCAGTCCTTGTGTGTTTTGTGCAGAAGTTCTTCAGCCCCAGGGAACAGAGAGATGGCACGCTACAGGGAATCAACCATAACAGATTAATGGTGACAGACAGTGCTGTGTACATAGGTGAGTTCACTTGCATTCATTTCAGATGAGTAATAACTATTTTGCAAATTTTTAATTTTTTTTTAAATTCAATTATTGGTCTAGCTACTGGTTGGTGGGTTGATTAGTTTGCTTGTGAGGTGGGTTGACCATTTG
This sequence comes from Oncorhynchus masou masou, assembly GCF_036934945.1. Classification (NCBI taxonomy): domain Eukaryota; kingdom Metazoa; phylum Chordata; class Actinopteri; order Salmoniformes; family Salmonidae; genus Oncorhynchus; species Oncorhynchus masou. Next base: position 58,573,849 of record NC_088234.1, read on the forward strand.
GCTAGTACCTTTGAATCTATATTTCTGATTAACGGTTTTGACGGGTGTCTGTTGTCCCACAGGCAACTTTGACTGGGTGGGGAATGAGTTTACGTTCAACGCTGGAGCAGGCTTGGTGATCAATCAGGCGGAGGGGGTGAAAGAGAAGAACTCAACGTTGGTGGAACAGGTGAGGGCTACGTTCGAGCGGGACTGGTATTCACGCCACACCAAGAGCCTGCAGGCTAACAAGATCCCAGTCTGCAACAAGCACCAGCTCAACCAACTGGCACAGCTCAAAATCGCTCAACCAACAGAGCGCAATTGGAGTAAGGAGAGTCCCAATGGCTCCCTGTGAATCCGAAGACGTGGTGCGTTACAAGACTGATTTATGCAGGCTTTAAGAGAAAAATAACAGTTTAATACTGAAATCGGACACTGTAGACGTAATGTAGGACTTGAAGGGCATTTGTTCATCTATTGAACCTTCTGCTTCTTTCATCCTGACTGTTTCTTACAGAAGACATTCATGGAAAGGGAACTAATCAAATAAATGGATTGTCTATTGAATGCTGAACCTCAGTAAATATAGTTAATCGTTTATTATCCATTTTGCCAATAATGACATCATTCATCACAACCCTTTAAAACCCTCTCGGGCCCAAGCAGGTTGGAGCTGCATGGACAGTAGTGTGGAGATATCCTATACAAATCTATACTCCAAAAGGTGTTTACCCGGTGTGTCTTCAATTTTCATTTACAAAGTGCAGCATACCTCCAACCTCGACCAAATGAACTGGGGCCATCTGTCTGTTGGACCACTGCTGAACAAATGAAACTAATGGGGAAAATAGGAATGCCAGAAACCTCACCTGACTCCTAAGATAAAGACATCTATTTGATGTTTATTGTTGCAGAGTAAAGACAATTATGCCCCATTGGCATTCATCTATTTTGGTATCATGTCTAAAATTCTGTTTTGGTCTAAACCAGAATGTAAACTGACTGGGGTTGATCTCAGAATCTTGACTCAATTTCCAGCATCCAATTTTAAGTAAAAGTTGCAGTCTTCTATTCTGTATATTTTCTTTGTTGGAAACACTCAATAGGGTAGAACTAGATATTTAACTTGTGATAGAGCTTTAGGGCTGTTATGTTTTTAACATGATCAAATCATTTCTATATTATTAATTATTGTTTGAGCGTCTTGCATCCTGAAAAGTGTTGAAACCACCATGTCCCTGGACAGTACTTAGTTTGTAATGGATATGCTATCATACCCCGGTCTTATGCATAGGTTAAAATGAAAACCAACTGCAGCGGTCAATAGCATACTAACATTGGAAGGAGCTGAGCTGCCCTTTTAAGGTCTAAGACAAGGATGGGCAACTGGCGGCCCCCCTTTTGTAGGCCCACGGATAAATTTTCAAAGCCTTAAAACAAAAGATCTGCCAGGGTCTCAACTTACTGTTGAGTTAGAATAGTAGATTACACAAGGTGACATTTTGAAATTTGGTTGTGCATCAGCAGTTTCTCTCGTTATGTCAGTCACTCAATTAGCCCATGTCAGCAAAAACAACTGTGATTGTAAGTTAGCTGGCCGCAGGACTATCTAAACTTCTAGTAATCATGGTTGATTTACCGACTTGGGGGGCCTCCATTGATGTTGTTAGTCATATCATATTAAAAACTGCAAACCTTTCTCTCCACCCCATGGCAAAATTAGTAGAATCGCATGAAATTAGTTATAAAATTGAGAAATCTTCTCCGCCTCATGGCAAATATGTATAGAAATGCAGGAAATTAACTCTGAAACATATAACTTCCACTTAATGGCCCCCAAAAGGCTCGGATTGCATGTGTGAGTATGGATGTGGGTACACAGATCCGTGAGCCACTGCTGCCCCCTATGATGAGTTTGGCTTTGTTGTGGCCCCCACCCCCATCAAAGTTGTCCATCCCTGGCCTAAGCTATTTGTTTGGTAAAATTACAAGACAATGATTTTACCGAATGGAATATTGGTCCTAGATTCCCAAGGTATTCGTGAATAATTAGGTTTATTAGGTATAACTGGAAAAGGGTGTTGTACCAGTGGGACAACTGTAGCTCTCTTTAAAAACAGATTGTGACTTATTGAACAGATATTGTAAACAATTGGAGGCTATTTCAGTCAGTAAGATCAATAGCATGACTTTTTAAAGACTGCTAAACACCATTTCCAGTTCCCCCAAGGACATGTTTTGAAATAAGACCTTATGCATTGGACTTAACACCGGCAAAGAAAGTAACCACAGCAACTCTTTACACCACACGTATGATACACTTTGCGCCTGAACATCAAAGATGATCAAATACAGGAGTTGTCAACACCTTTTTATGAACATGTCACTCCAATGACTAAATACTGTATGTAATAGGCCTATCTGTGCTGTTTGATTGGCATTACACTTCTATTAATTCTGTTTCATGTCTTTTCATAGTAATATAATGGGAGAATACTTTCTCCATGTTTACAGGTGGTTACCTTCACACATTATTTTATAACTGGGGTTCTGTTATATCATATTCTGATACAAGAAAAATATTAATAGTAAATTGAAAAAAATAACAATGCATGTACTTCCTGAAAATATTAATACGTTTGTCAGAGTTAACCAGTACATAAATGTAGCATTAACACATCTATGATGTACACTGCTCTTATGGCAGACAATGTTCTTAATCTGACAGTAAATATCTGTACAACAACGTACCCTTTAACGACAGGTAACTGCCAAAATATAGGAAACATCATCAGTGTCTTAATAGGGCGTTGGGCCACCACAGGCCGCCAGAACAGCGTCAATGAGCCTTGGCATCGATTCGACATGTGTCTGCAACTATTGGAGGGATGCAACACCATTCTTCCACGAGAAATTTAATCATTTGTTTTTTTGTTGATGGTGGTGGAAAAGGCTGTCTCAGGCGCCGCTCCAGAATCTCCCATAAGTGTTAAATTGGGTTGAGATCTGATGACGGAGACACACACACACACACACACACACACACACCCTTTAAACCCCCTATGCTCCTTTGAGACCCTCTTTCAAAGGCACAGATATCTCTTCTAGCCATGGTAGTCAAAGTAATGGGCAACTGGGAATTTGTATACATGACCTTAAGCATGATGGGATGTTTTAATTGCTTAATTAACCCATGAACCACACCTGTGTGGAATGAACCTGCTTTCAATATATATACTTTGCATCCCTCATTTACTCAAGTGTTTCCTTTATTTTGGCAGTTACTTTTATGTCCTCATGTCATAAAGAGGTAGTCAAAGGCACAGGACTGCTGTTGGTGCAACAGTCCAGAGTAGGCTACTTTATATATTGTTTTACGAGTGCATCAATAGTGACTGTCAATGATCTGTTTAGGAATTCACTTTGTCACTGCACAAGAAACATGTTTTCTTATTCAATTGCTGGCAAACCTTCAGTCACTGTATTGCTCTTGATGTAGCAATTCTGGGATAAACATTTCCTAACCTATACATCGAACACATTCATAACAGATTAGAGCAAACCAAATGTGGGTGTGTCCCAGATACAACCTACAGTATAAACTGTCCATGATTCACTGTTGCCACCTAGAGTTTGTTTAAGGAAAGATTATTTCTCTCACCTGCAAACAAGCACAAAAGATGTCTGAATACAAAGTAAAGATTAATGAATAGTCTTAGTCCTCATCATCACTTGCGCATTAGACAGACAGCCTACATTTTATTAGAATAGTCTCCTGTGTAGTTTTTCAAAATGTTAGATTAGATTTGTACATCCACAGTAGGCAAACATGTCATACGCTACTACTGAATGGTAAATGAATTCATTTAAAAGGTATGATTGTAATAATAGCTTGAAGGATACCACTGTGGTCGAGGTGATTTACAGTTAATTTAAAAGCACATTGCATCACAACACATGGAAGACCAGTGGAGGCTGCTGAGGGGAAGATGGCTCATAATAATGTCTGGAATAGAGCAAATGGAATGGCATCAAACCATGTGTTTTGATGTATTTGATACCATTCCACTCATTCTGCTCCAGCCATTACCACAAGCCTGTCCTCCCCAATTAAGGTGCCACCAACCTCCTGTGTTGACGACACTGATTGGGCTGGTTCGACATTGCAGCCGACAGTGCAGGCGACTGCCGACTGACTGTTCTACAAATCACCTTGCATTGTAAATAGCGGCTCATTATTTGTTGATCAGTCAGTCACAATTGACCCATTATACATTGCGGTTTTGATGCTCTCGAACATGACCATTAATTTCGATACTATTACAGTACAATGACTGCCCTCTGGAGGACTATGTCCCACCAGTTAATTATATACTGAACAAAAATATAAAAGGCAACATGTAATTTTACTGACTTAGAGTTCATATACAGAAATCAGTCAATTTAAATACATTCATTAGGCTCTAATCTATGGATTTCATGTGACTGGGAATACAGATATGCATCTGTTGGTCACAGATACCTTAAAAAAGATGATAGGATCAGAAAACCAGTCAGTATCTGGTGTGACCACCATTTGATTGTGGCATGTGGAAAGTTGTCCCACCCCTCTAATGGCTGTGTGAAGTTCTTGGATATTGTCGGGAACTGGAACATGCTGTCGTTCACGTCAAACCAGAGCATCCCACACATGCTCAATTGGTGACGGTGACATGTCTGGCGAGTATTCAGTCCATGGAAGAACTGGGACATTTTCAGCTTCCAGGAATTGTGTACAGATTCTTGTGACATGGGGCAGTGCATTATCATGCTGAAATATGAGGTAATGGCGGCAGATAAATGGCCCCAGGATCTCGTCACGGTGTCTCTGTGCATTCAAATTGCCATCGATAAATGCACTTGTGTTCGTTGTCCATAGCTTATGCCCGCTCATACCATAACCCCACCGCCACCATGGGGCACTCTGTTCACAACGTTGACATCAGAAAACCTCTCACCAACATGATGCAATACACGTGGCCTCCGGTTTTGAGGCATATTGAACGTACTGCCAAATTCTATAAAATGACATGAGGGCAGTTTATGGTAGAGACATTAACATGCAATTCTCTGGCAACAGCTCTGGTGAACATTCCTGAAGTCAGCATCCCAACTGCACGTTCATTCAAAACTTGACACATTTGTGGCATAGTGTTGTGTGATATAACTGCACATTTTAGAGTGGCCTTTTTTGAGAAATAATATTTTTGTGCATATGGAAAACGTCAGCTTATGAAACATGGGACCAACACTTTATATGTTGCATTTATATTTTTGTTCTGTGTACATTACACCATCTCTGTTTCCAAATGTACAAATAAACAGAGTAAATTATGCCTTACAAATATGTTCTCATGCATAATACAACATACTTTTTTTGCTTAATTTTGGCATGCCCACTGTTGCATGCCCTGCCTTTATGAACTGTAGGACTAAAGTACAATAGACAGCCTTATTTTAACAATATATATTTCAAAATACAAAGGACTGTATATTTATTGTATAACCTTGATGCCTATATCGAATTGATACATTTAATGTTTACTCTTAATAAAAAAAAATCTATGTATGTATTGTGGTTTTATTATGAGGCAACTGGACACGTTAAGTCCAGTCCAAACCCCGGTAACTATCCAAATTCAGGTAGGTCTACACGCTTTAATGACTATCCATTTCAGATTGTGTGATTTAAACTGTGGTGGTTTAACCTGTGAACTAATTAATCCGATCTCAAGAGTGGGGGTTAATTTACCACAGCGCCCGGGTGACAAGGGTGTGGGGGCTCTCAATCATGAAACTAGATTGCCAGTCTCTTGGCTATGCACACTATCACCCTATTCAGGCATAGAGAGGTATCTTCAACTAGCACACGGAAACTTCGCCCTTCACAACAGCGCCAATAAACGGGCTATTCAGGTAATGTAGGTAGTTTACAGAGAAATGTCAGGGATTCTTAGTATTGTGCGTTCAAAGGATCAGAAAGAATAAAACACTTAATAGGTTACCACACACTTGGTGGGCTGTTCAATTTGTAGAACGCTAAACGCTGATGTAATCGGTTACCATAGGTACCGATTAGGAGTCAACCCATTCGACCACTTCGAAATTCATGAGTGCGCATTTTCAGATTTTCTGCAGCTACGGAGAGGGATACTAACAATACATGGACTAGCTTGTTAGCTAGATCTCAACAAATGTATGCATACTTACACTTCAGTTGTGCATTTTGTTTAATTTCAAGACCAACCTTCCTCGCCTGAAGAGCACTACAGTGTATTTTTATTTTTAGCCAACATGGCTGAGGACAGCGAGTGGGTTGTGGAGAGCATCGCTGGATATTTGGGAAGTCCTGAATGGGTCATTCCATACACTGACTTCTTGGAAAACAAATGCACAGGTAAGAAAGGCCATTTGTTTTTCTACGTTTTTACGATAAAGAAAATTATTATAAACGGTTTTCAGGACCAGGATTACACATGCTGGAATCATCCTTGGCACCCCTGCTCGAGTGAGCTAGCTATCAAGCTGAATAACAGCCAGCTAGCTAACGTTAGCTATTAAATCTAGGTGGCATTAGCTAGCTAAAACTTTTACTGTAGCTAGCTAGCTTCAAGCGCGTAATGTTTTTGTTGGCGAAAGGGAGCAGTGATTTTCCAGCTCAGTTGTTTGGCATGCGTCAGTACGTCACATGTTTGAGCGACATTCATCCAACATGTCTTATTATAGCTTAGTTAATACTTTAAGCAAACAAAACTAGCTGGTTAAGTTATCCACTGGGTGAAACAGTATATATCTGTGCGTAGAGACCACTCGAACGCCTAGAAAGTTCCGATTCAAACGCACAATTTACCAGATCTGCATTAGAATGATCACCAAATATTGAGTTTCGCTGATCAACTCTCTGCATTTACTTCCGGTATGTACTTCCAAAAAATGTCTAAATAACAATGTACAAGCAACCGAAAAACATCCAGTGTGATAGGATTGAGCTGTTGTATTCTTCCGGCCTGATCGTGGAAGTAATATGTGATTTTTATTTGGACCTTTTTTGGAAGTACATACCGGGAGTAAATGAAGATACTTGCTCAGCGAAACTCCATATTTGGTGATCAGCGAATTTACATTATAACGCTTACAGTGGGGAATCGGCGCTTTCTGGATGTTAGCATACAGATACTGGTGCACACACTGGTTGAATCAATTTAATTGGTCAACGTGTTGTGACATGGAATCAACGTGAAAAATTCATTGGATTTGAAAAAAGTCATTAACCAGTACTGTTTTCATCTAATTTAAACAAGCGTTGTAAACATTGAAATTAGGGTTGAACTCAAATACATTGACTTACAGGTAAAAGTTTTGTTAATATCATTAATTTGCCATCTTATTTATAGGGCTAATGTAATGGTACCCCATTCATAGACGCCAACTGCTTTAGCTCTATTGATGATAGTATCTTCTTTATGGGAGCTTTTTGAAAGCTAACACGCATCGCTCTTTTGTAAACATAAGGACCATATTTCATAACAGCGAGAAATAATTTTCTAAAAACAAAAGGTTAAATTGATACACACATTGTTTATCCATGTTTCAGCGCTTGTTTACTGAAGACAAGAGGTGCTAGTTAGCTGTCTGGCATGCTCTTGAACACCTGTGTGGAAGCGTAACTCGGGAAGTGTAGTTTCGTTGGATCGAGGCAGCCATAGCTGTTTGGATCTGTAACTGCTACAGTGTAGTTTTGTCGGATGGAAGCTCCCATATCAGTATAGATCTGTGCTACAGTAAGGATATTTAAAATTTAAAGGATTGTTTCTCGCTGATGAAAGATAAGGGCTATATATTTCAAAAGTCGTATCACAAGCAACTACTATTGGCATTTCTAAAGGTTAAACCACAGCGTAGGGATTGTAGTTCACATGAGGTAGGGGAAGTTAATGGCTGAAAACTGCAGGGAGAAGGCAGAATGCCGCCTAAAGTAAAAAAAAAAAAAAGCTAATGTGATGGTACTACTTCTAAACTTCCAAAGATCCAATCAACCATGGATGAATGATGGTATACCTAGATACAAGCTGAAATGATGGTGTTCTTTGTTTGGTAAATTAGATGTAAGTGTAGACTACATAAACCCAAGCTCAAGTTAGGAGTTACATTCAACTGTTCAATGTTATTTAGGTAGTCTATGCAAATGAGTATGGAAGCTGTTCAATGTCTCAATGTTTTGACATGATACACCACATTAACATGTCAACGTGTTTTAATTGGCACGTGAAAGGGTAGGAAGCGTGAGTTTTTACTAGTGATGTACCGATATAAAAATTTTGGCTGATAGAGGCCTTTTAAGCATTCTAGTACAGTTAAATAGTTAACACACACACATGGACGCAGCGGTCTAAGGCACTGAAAGAGGCGTCACTACAGTCCCTGGTTCGAATCCAGGCTGTATCACATCCGGCCGTGATTGGGAGTCCCATAGGGCGGCGCACAATTGGCCCAGCGCTGTCCGGGTTTGGCCGGTGTTGGCCGTCATTGTAAATAAGAATTTGTTCTTAACTGACTTGCCTAGTTAAATAAAGGTTACACACACCACACTGACCAAAAAGTTATTTTGTTGCCATTTACGTATGTCTTCGTTACCAGTAAAACATAATCAAAACCAATTTCTTTCACTTGCTGTGCTGTTTCATTGTTCAGTCGTTTCATTCTCAACCAGGATTTCTATGTAATGCCATTTGGGTTTTTGCGTGTCAAAAAATATACTATTAACATTTTTTTTCCATTTTTTTTCACTAATATTTAGCCAGGTAGGCTAGTTGAGATCAAGTTCTCATTTACAACTGCGACCTGGCCAAAATAAAGCAAAGCAGTTCGATACAAACAACAACACAGAGTTACACATGGAATAAACAAACATAGTCAATAATACAATAGAAAAGGTCTACATACAGCAAAAGAGGTAGGATAAGGGAGGTAAGGCTATTTGAGTGTCAAATAACGCTATTTGACATGTCAAATAAGTTTGTTGACCAAACAGGACCTGAATATGACTGTCACATAATAATTTAAGGCGTGAATTCATTTTTTACGTAGTTATTACACATTGATTACACTATCACTCGTATTTCATATGTCACAAAGATTCATCGATATGTATGCTATGATGCTGCTAAGGTTGTCCCGCGCACCTATATTGCTGGCCATTAAAAAAGGGCAATGAATTCCATTATCTTGGCATTAATGGATTTCACCTTAGAGTTGTCTCACTGAAATTTTGTTACTCTTTCAAATGACTGCTTGACTTGTTGACTGCTCAATCCACACCGCAGACATTATGGGCTAGTTTAGGAAGGCTGTGCTGTACGTATAGAGCAAAATTTTACATGGCGTCATTACTTCATGTACCTTCATTATATAGGTATGCACATCAGCTTTGACATGGGTTTTGCACATCGGGCATTAAACTAGACATCAGCCGATTCCGATATTTTCCACGATATATCGTGCATCCATAGTTTTTACTCAAGTTAGTAACAACATTGTGGTCAAAGACTTAGTAACTTAGTTGTAGTCACGATCTAGTTACCTATAACTACAAACATAGTTATGCTTTAGCCTTTTCACATATTTATTAACTTATTTGCAGATATCTTAAATTACCCACAATGTACTAATTCTCAACATCCTATGGAGAATCTACTCTGCTCTTAGCTACACTACATGGTCAAAAGTATGTGGAGACCTGCTCGTCGAACATCTCATTCCAAAATCATGGGCATTAATATGGAGTTGGTCCCCCCTTTGCTGCTATAACAGACTCCACTATTCTAGGAAAGCTTTCCACTAATTGTTGGAACATTGCTGCGGGGACTTGCTTCCATTCAGCCACGAGCATGAGTGAGGTTAGGCACTAACGTTGGGTGATTAGGCCTGATTCGCAGTTGGCGTTCCAATTCAACCCAAATGTGTTCGATGGAGTTGAGATCAGGGCTTGGGCAGGCCAGTCAAGTTCTACCACATCAATCTCGACAAACCATTTCTGTATCGACCTCGCTTTGTGCATGGGGGGCAGTGTCATGCTGAAACAGGAAAGGGCCTTCCACAAACTGTTACCACAAAGTTGGAAGCACAGAATCATCTAGAATGTCATTGTAATCTGTAGCGTTAAGATTTCCCTTCACTGGAACTAAGGGGCCTAGCCGGAACCATGAAAAACAGCCCCAGACCAGTTCTCCTCCTCCACCAATCTTTACACTTGGCACTATGCACTGGGGCAGGTAGCATTCTCCTGGCACCCGCCAAATCCAGATTTGTCCGTTGGACTGCCAGATGGTGAAGTTTGATTCATCACTCCAGAGAACGTGTTTCCACTGCTCCAGAGTCTAATGGCAGCGATCTTCACACCAATCCAGCCGACGCTTGGCATTGCGCATGGTGATCTTAGACTTGTTTGTGGCTGTTTGGCCATGTAAACCCATTTCATGAAGCTCCTGATGAACAGTTCTTGTGCAGAAGTAGCTTCCAGAGGCAGTTTGGAACTCGGTAGCGAGTGTTGCAACTGAGAGACGGTTTTTACGCGTTACGCGCTTCAGCACTCTCCGATCCCATTCTGTGAGCTTGTGTGACGGCTTCCTGATTGGATTTTTCTCAGGATTTCGCCTGCAATATCAATTCTGTTATACTCACAGACAATATTTTTACAGTTTTGGAAACGTTAGTGTTTTCTATCCTAAGCTGTCAATTATATGCATATTCTAGCATCTGGTCCTGAGAAATAGGCCGTTTACCTTGTGAACGTTATTTTTCAAAAAATAAAATAGTGCCCCCTAGCTTCAAGAGGTTAAGCAAGGCACTTAACCCTATTTGCTCTTGTAAGTTGCTTTGGGTAAGAGCATCTGCTAAATGGCTAAAATGTCAATTAAGAATGTATGTCAATAAGCAGTGTCACCCTACTTGTTTAATTCAGATATTATGCATGCAAGTTTTCATAGTTGACCAATTTTGCTTTTTCTTTCAGTTTTTGATGACGAAGATGAAAATAAATTGACTTATACAGAAATCCATCAGCAGTACAAGCATTTGGTGAGTAGCTAGCTACAGTCTTTGGAATGGCTTGCAACATTATTATGCATTGGGTTTCTTATTATGATGATTTATCGTTACACATGTATCTTAAATAGACATATTCTGGAAGGGTCTGCATTTCCATAAATTAGTCCTGAATCAAGATGTGGAATGGCTGAGTTAGTCATGAATAGTTTGTCAGTGTCTTAACATCAAAGGTTTTGTCTCTGGAAAACGGTGATGCAACGAGCTACATTTACTTTCAGGTGGAGAAGTTGTTAGAAACCTACATGCAAGAGGTTGGCATCGATGAGCAGCAGTTTTTGGAGGCATGCTCCTCTCCTTTTGCCAAGTCCAAAACCTTACAGGTAAGCTCGGTCATCTTTCCTATACACTGCCACAAATTATGCCAGCTATGTAGATGTAGACGGATGAGTGTGCACCTTTACAATACAAATGGGTTGAGAACAGAACATCTAGATATTTACATATCCTTCAGTGCTTTACACAAGTCAGTGGAAGGAAAATGTAAACCATTGCTCTGAAAGTACCTTGGTCTATGTTTGGGCCAGGGCTCTCTCTGGATACAGCATTAAAGACTCTCCCTAAAAATAACATTATGTCAATGCCTGCTGTGATGACATATATAGGGGATTTGTATTATGATGATATCTAATGGTTGCTGGGAACTTGCCAGCTATTGGTCTCTTTTTTTGGACTCTGGCCATACTGAACAATATATTCTGTATCTGGGCGGAATTCAATAGCCTCCATCTCAGGACAATTCATTTAATGCACCATCAATGTAATGACTCATCAAGTAATGTAATACACAGTACATCTCTGACAGTAGAGCTCTTTGACATCCCAAAGGCCTAGTTGCCTTTTGATGAAGCCACGCGCTACAAGGTTTGCACTGAACTGGAAGCTAACCAAGTCATTTGGAATAATTATTGCACAGTTTTATTTACTTATCTGTTATTTTACCAGGTAAGTTGACTGAGAACACGTTCTCATTTGCAGCAACGACCTGGGGAATAGTTACAGGGGAGAGGAGGAACAAGCCAATTGTAAACTAGGGATTATTAGGTTACCGTGATGGTTTGAGGGCCAGATTGGGAATCTAGCCAGGACACCAGGGTTAACACCCCTACTCTTACGATAAGTGCCATGGGACCTCTAATGACCTCAGAGTCAGGACACCCGTTTAACGTCCCATCTGAAAGCCTGCACCTTACTCAGGGCAGTGTCCCCAATCACTGTTCTGGGTCAGTGGGATATTTTTCTTTAGACCAGAGGAAAGAGTGCCTCCTACTGGCCCTCCAACACCACTTCCAGCAGCATCTGGTCTCCCATCCAGGAACTAACCAGGACCAACCCTGCTTAGCTTCAGAAGCAAGCCAGCAGTGGTATGCTGCAGGTCAGGAAGGAGGAGTGGACAGTGCCAGAGTTTAACAACTCTAATGAGGTAGCTTACTATGGGATGGGTTTCTACAGGGACTTCCTGTGATATTGTTACAATTCAACTTTGGGCCCTATCTAATCAAACTCAATTACCAGGTTTCTGGGATAAATCCCAAACTATTCTTCTTGCACTACAAGTATGCCTAGCTTATGCACATTTGATGTGTGTAGATAAACAAACAATGTTTACAGTGTTTCTTTTTGTGCAAGAATACTAACTTATCCTGGAGACCTGTTTACTGATTTTATGAAATGGGCCTTCGGTTGTTGCCTGGTGGAACAAGCCGAGCGTATCGGTCAGTCTGCTTGACCAGGCCACTTCGGTTGCATGGCAAGCAATCAAGAACAAGAAGGGTACAGATTGAACTACCTGTGTAGAAAGGTAGGCTACATATTAATGACTTGAAGGCAAGCTCCTTTCAGTTCTGCTCATGCTGTTACCTGCTGTCTCCATGCCGACTGTTTTGACAGTTCACCGCCCACTAGGGCAGGGTTGTGATACTACTTAATTACCTTGCTGAAGCATTTCCCCGAGGTCTGAATCTGAGGACCTTATCACCATTGAGCCTAATCCACACCTTTCCCGACCCTTTACCTTCCTACTAATGGTAGGGAATATGAACTGTCAGAGTGGGGAAATGTGATAGGATTGGGTGTGCTCTCATGAAAAAACATTCAAGATAACTTTCAGCCTAGATCTTCTTGAAATGCGTCCTCCTGTCATGGACTGAGGAGCATGCCCCATCATGTTCAACTCCATGGTCAAAGAATGCATGGCCCTGCATAAAAATACATAATAGGAAATAGTTCAGGTACACAATGATGCATTCTGTTTCTCCTCAATCTGCTGGTGTTGTGAACCTGAGACTGTTAAACATACAGGAGCTCAGGTAGACCTGATCTATGACCAGATTAGTGGGCCAGGCCTAAATCGGGTTAGTGAGATACAGGAACAGCTCGATGGAGCTATTCCTGATGGAGAGTGTTACTTAGTCTCAGAGCCAACAGTGCCCTCTGGGACATACCTGGGCCAGAAAAAGACCTCGTTGTGATTTAAGTTACCAGGAGGCACATAATGTAGGCCTCAGGACAGAGACAGAGAGAGGAAGATAATTCAGACCTGACTCAAGTTTCAATTACAGTGCCAACTGCCAAGGTTGCACAACCCAGAGACAGAGAACTCAAAGAAACAAGTACAAATATGAATAATTCATAGGACTTGTCAAGATGGTTAGCAGATATAGAACAGTATTCATGCTTATTATTAACTGTACCTTTTGTACAGACTGTATTCCAGCCCGTCCTGGCCACAGACGACTTCCAGATGTTCAGGTCTCTCATGGTGCAGAAGAACATGGAGCTCCAGCTCCAGGCGCTGCAGGTCATTAAAGAGAGAAATGGTACACCTTTTCACTGTTGTCACACAACTCCTAATTAGGATTGAACAAATCTGGTAACTTTCCCAACATATTCAGATTTTGCAGAAGTCTTGATTGGAGGATTCTGCATGTCTTGCGTATTCCCTCCTGATTTGTGAAAGTTACTGGATTTTTTTCCTAATGCTTGCCTACCATACCAGCTTACACACTACTCCATCATGCGGGTGTGCCCACACACACACACTTGGCACAATGGCATCGATGAGCCTACACCGGTCCAAAACTATTTGTTCTAATGCTCCCCTCCTGTGTGCATAGGCGCCCTGCCTGAGTGTCTCACAGATGGCGCAGACGTGATGAGTGTACTGGAGCAGCAGGAGATGAAGATTATACAGGAGGTTCTGAAGTAAGAGACTCATAGAACTGGGGCCATTACACCAGCCCTCATACATGCACTGTCATTTTATAATACAAGGGTTTTCATCAGGTTCTCATAGGCTTTGTTGTGTCGTTTCCTTTAGTCATTGGCGCACACGTAGGGCCCATAGTTTTGCCTGAGCACATTATTAGACCGGGAAAGACTCCAGCTCCTGATAACCCCCCCCCCCCAAAGGAACAATAAAACAACAGAGGCTATATGCATGATATATTATTATATATTATTCGTAGCCGTCTATTTACCACCACAGACCGATGCTGGCACGAAGACCGCACTCCACCAACTCTATAAGGCCATAAGCAAACAAGAAAATGCTCACCCAGAAGCGGCTCTCCTTGTGGCCGGGGACTTTAATGCAGGCAAACTGAAATCGGTTTTACCACATTTTTAGACTCTAGACCACCTTTACTCCACACACAGAGATGCATACAAAGCTCTCCCACGCCCTCCATTTGGCAAATCTGGCGTATAATTCTATCCTCCTGATTCCTGATTACAAGCAAAAACTAAAGCAGGGAGTACCAGTGACTCGCTCAATACGGAAGTGGTCAAATGACACGGATGCTACGCTACAGGACTGTTTTGCTAGCACCGACTAAAATATGTTCCGGGATTCATCCAATGGCATTGAGGAGTACCACCTCAGTCATCGGCTTCATCAATAAGTGCATCGACGACGTCGTCCACACAGTGACCGTACCTACATATCCCAACCAAAAGCCATGGATTATAGGCAACATCCACATCGAGCTAAAGGCTAAGTGCTTTGAAAGGTTGGTAATGACTCACATCAACACCATTATCCCAGAAACCCTAGACCCACTCCAATTTGCATACTGCCAAAACAGATCCACAGATGATGCCATCTCTATTGCACTCCACACTGCCCTTTCCTACCTGGACAAAAGGAACACTTACGTGAGAATGCTAGTCATTGACTACAGCTCAGCATTCAACACCATAGTACCCTCAAAGCTCATCACTGAGCTAAGGATCCTGGGACTAAACACCTCCGTCTGCAACTGGATCCTGGACTTCCTGATGGTGAGGTTAGGTAGCAACATAACTGCCTCACTGATCCTCAACACTGGAGCTCCACAGGGGTGCGTGCTCATTCCCCTCTGGTACTCCCTGTTCATCTACGACTGCATGGCCAGGCACGACTCCAACACCATCATTAGGTTTGCTGATGACACAACAGTGATCAACGACCAGACAGCCTATAGGGAGGAGGTCAGAGACCTGGTCGGGTGGAGCCAGAATAACAACCTATCCCTCAACATGAGCAAGACAAAGGAGATGATTGTGGACTACAGGAAATTGAGGACGGAACACGCCCCCATTCTCATCAACGGGGCTGTAGTGGAGCAGGTTGAGAGCTTCAAGTTCCTTGGTGTCCACATCAACAACAAACTAGAATGGTCCAAACACACCAAGACAGTCGTGAAGAGGGCACGACAAAGCCTATTCCCCCTCAGGAAACTAAAAAGATTTGGCATGGGTCCTGAGTTCCTCAAAAGGTTCTACAGCTGCACGATCAAGAGCATCCTGCCCGACTGGTTGCATCACTGCCTGGTACGGCAATTGCTCGGCCTCTGACCGCAAGGCTCTACAGAGGGTAGTGCGTACGGTCCAGTACATTACTGGGGCTAAGCTGCCTGCCATCCAGGACCTCTACACCAGGCGGTGTCAGTGGAAAGCCTTGAAAATTGTCAAAGACCCCAGCCACCCCAGTCATAGACTGTTCTCTCTACTGCCTCATGTCAAGAGGTACCAGAGTGCCAAGTCTAGGACCAAAAGGCGTCTCAACAGTTTTTACCCCCAAGCCATAAGACTCCGGAACAGGTAATCAAATGGCTCCCCGGACTATTTGCATTATGTGCCCCCCCCCCAACCCCTCTTTTTACGCTGCTGCTACTCTCTGTTTATCATATATGCACAGTCACTTTAACCACACCTAGCTCAATTAGGCCGATGAACTGGTGCCTGTATATAGCCTCACTACTATTATATCCTTAGCTTAGTGATGAGCTTTGAGGGTACTATGATGCTGAGCTGTAGTCAATGAATAGCATTCTCACATAGGTGTTCCTTGTGTCCAGGTGGGAAAGGGCAGTGTGAAGTGCAGTAGAGATTGCATGATCTGTGGATCTGTTTGGGCGGTATGCAAATTGGAGTGAATCCAGGGTTTCTGGGATAATGGTGTTGATGTGAGCCATTACCAACCTTTCCAAGCACTTCATGGTTACGGACGTGAGTGCTACGGGTCTGTAGTCATTTAGGCAGGTTGCTTTTGTGTTCTTGGGCACAGGGACTATGGTGATCTGCTTGAAACATGTTGGTATTACAGACTCAATCAGGGACATGTTGAAAATGTCAGTGAAGACATCTGCCAGTTGGTCAGCACATTCAGTGTTGCTTGCCTCGACGCGAGCATAGAAGTGATTTAGCTCGTCTGGTAGGCTTGTGTCACTGGGCAGCTCGTGGCTGTGCTTCCCTTTGGAGTCTGTAATAATTTGCAAGCCCTGCCACATAAGACACGCGTCAGAGACTGTAGTATGATTCAATCTTAGTCCTGTATTGGCACTTTGCCTGTTTGTTTGTTCGTCGAGGGGCATAGCAGGATTTCTTAAGCTTCCGGGTTAGAGTCACTCACCTTGAAAGAGGCAGCTCTGCCCTTTAGCTCAGTGTGAATGTTGCCTGTAATCCATGGCTTCTGGTTGGGATATGTATGTACAGTCATTGTGGGGACGACATCCTCAATGCACTTCTTGATAAAGCCAGTGACTGATGTGGTGTACTCCTCAATACAATCGGAAGAATCCCGGAACATGTTCCAGTCTGTGATAGCAGAACAGTCCTGTAGTTTAGCACCTGCTTCATCTGAACAGTTTTTGTTATTGACCGATCACGGGTGCTTCCTGTTTTAATTTTTGCTTGTAAGCAGGAATCAGTAGGATAGCATTGTGGTCAGATTTACCAAATGGAGGGCGAGGGAGAGCTTTGTACGCATCTCTGTGTGTGGAGTACAGGTGATCTAGAATTTTTTTTCCCCTTTACCTTGAACCCTGTTAAAAAAACTGTGCTTTGAATTGAGGAGGGCAGTCCATAAGCGCAGACAAAGGATATCAAGGATCTGGAAGAAAAATCTTTATGGAGGAATGGTCTAAGATCCCTCCCTAAGTGTTCTCCAATCTCATAAAACATTTAATAAAAAGGCTCAGTGCCATTACCCTCACAAGGTGAAGTATTGAAAACAGGTGCCAATAATCTTGAACCCCATCTTTTGGGAGAGAAAAAAAGTATTACTTTTTAAACAATCTTTTCTCTGAGAAATTGTAGTAGTATAATAACATTTTCCTTTTTATTTTGCATACAATATAGCTCAGTATTTATTTATTTTATAGTCTCTAAATGGTGACAATAATGGCTGTGTTATTTAAGATCGCTCTGTATTCAACTACAAGTAACACACTAGTGCAACCCTATAAAACCATGGTGGTGTTTGATGTAAAGTAACCTCACTCTTATCATCTGAGTTAAACGACCATCTACTAGTAAACATATCTCCCCGATGTGTGTTTGTACAGGAGGTCAAAGGAGGATTATGACCTAGAGATGGCTCGGCGACTGCAGTCAGAGGAGATCGGCTCCACGTCCAGAAGCTGCTCTGATAGGCCAGTTCTAGAGGCAGTCAGCATCCAGAGGCCCACCTCCATTCAACAGACCAACAAGGTGAGTTATGAACCTAATACTGACTCATCAGTGTTGTAATACAAAAATACTGAACATAAGACTTTGTCTGCCTGTAGAATGTGATAAATGGTTCCTATTTCATGTATTCATAGCCATAGTATTCTTCTGAGCAATGTAGTTTAGCAGCAACACAAAAGAAGGGGAAGTGATGAGTACAGCAGCTTACAGTCCCTACATATCACGTTACTAGACAGTCTTCAATCAATCAACTAATGCAGAGTGACATGATCTGGCAGATATCCAGCCCTGTTCTAGGACATGGACTCACATTGTTAACTAAAGGTTTGACCTGTAACACTGTTTTTTCCGCATTATCGTTACAATATATGTTTTTTTAGCCTGTATATTAACCTAAAGTGGGGTATGTGACAACTCTCTTGTATGTTGCACATGCTCAGCCCAAGGCTGAGGCGAAGGTGTGGGACAGTGGTAGCCACCAGCCCTCTGTCCCTCTGGTCAATGGAAACGCAACGGTAACTCTCCTAGTAGTACAGTGCACACAGTCTGCTATTGCACTATGTTAGACCTGTGGTCGCCCATAAATGTTAGCTGTACAACCTGAACTTTGTGAACATCAGTGTGGCATAACTAGAACTGCTAGATGCAATGACATGGCTGCCCTGTGCCTTCCATGTAGGTGAACAGTACATCTCCTCAGAGAGGGGAGCTGAAGGCTGCTGGAGGTAGTGGGCAGATGAGTCCAGCCAATACCAGCACATCTCCCCCTTCTAAGTTGGCATCAGGTAATAACTGTTACATTCAGTCTCCAATACTGTTGGCTGACTGTTTCCCCTCCATATACTTTGGTGCTTGAAACAGTCTTCTCTGTTTCATGTTCTCAGTGAATCTGCTCTATTACTAGTCTGTAGTGATGTACCTTCCCTACTGTTCACTGGATTTACTCTGTGCCCTCAGTTTATAGTATACACTAGTCTGTTCCCCTTGAAGCCTTTCCTGTAGTGTAGATATAGCACATGAATGCTAAAAGGTTTATCTACATTACATGTCCCTTCAAATTAATGGATTTGGCCACACCAGCTGCTGACAGGTATATAAAAATCGTGCACGCAGCCTTGCAAACTCCATAGACAAACATTGGCAGTAGAATGGCTTTACTCAAGAGCGTAGGACTGCGTAGCGTGTAAAAATCTTCTGTCCTCGATTGCAACACTCACTACAGAGTTCCAAACTGCGTCTGGAAGCATCATCAGCACAAGAAATGTTCATCAGGAGCTTCATGAAATGGGATTCCTTGGCAGAGCAGCCGCACACAAGCCTAAGATCACCATGCGCTAAGCCAAGCGTCGGCTGGAGTGGTGTAAAGCTCGCCGCCATTGGACTCGCGTTCTCTGGAGTGATGAATCTGGCAGTCCGATGGAAAAATCTGGTTGGCGGATGCCAGGAGAATGCATAGCCATACAATGCCAACTGAACATTTTGGTGGAGGAATAATGGTCTGGGGCTGTTTTTCATGGTGCGGGCTAGGCCCCTTAGTTTCAGTGAAGGGAAATCTTAATGCTACAGCATACAATGACATTCTAGATGATTCTGTGCTTCCAACTTTGTCAACATTTTGATAAAGGCCCTTTCCTGTTTCAGCATGACAATGCCCCCGTGCACAAAGTGAGGTCCATATAGAAATGGTTTGTTGAGATCGGTGTGGAAGAACTTGACTGGCCTGCACAGAGCCCTGACACCTTTGGGATGAATTGTAACACTGCGAGCCAGGTTCAATCGCCCAACACCAGTGCCCGACCTCACTAATGCTCTTGTAGCTGAATGGAAGCAAATTCCAACATCTAGTGGAAAGCCTTCCCAGAAGTGGAGTCTGTTATAGCAGCAAAGTGGGGACCAACTCCATATTAACGCCCATGATTTTGGAATGAGATGTTCGACGAGCAGGTGTCCACATACTTTTGGTCAGGTAGTGTACTTCAGAGGTTTTGTGACTACTGGAGGGTTATGTGTTGATGCAGAACCACGAGTCCTTCCTGCTGTGAGGGTTCCAGTGAAGGGCATAGAGCTTCCGGCTGTCTCCAGGGAGAAGGACAGCAGCCAGGCAGTAGAGGGCTGGATAGAAGAGGCACGCAAGGAGGCTGGCATCTCCAAGCCGTTCACAGTGAGACTCTCCTACTGCATACACCATACAAAGGGCTTTGTGTTTTGGTTCATCATGTCACATGACATAGATTTGAATGTTTAAGGCTTTCCCAAAAATGAGAATTAGACTATTTACATTTTTCTGATGGTGCTGAAGCGTCGGACATACAAAGGGGGTTTGATGAAAAAGCTTTAAATCCAGGTAATGTGACATTAACCATAACACAGGGTCATATGTCATGCATTCTGAATAAACACCCAGGCAACATGACCAGTTTCGCTGAAGACAGATGGATTGTGTTTCTCTGTGTGTTCAGGAGTTGTCAGCAGAGCAGCAGGTGCAACTCCAGCAGAGGGCGCTGTACCTGAGGCAGCAGAGGGACAAACTTCAGGCCATGAAAAGAGAGCAGAGACCTAAACCAGCCACACCAGAGGAACCCCCTGCCCCCACTCCCAGCACACCGGTAACAGCTTTCATTAGTTACCACTAATAACGATAACAATGCACCACACCTCAGCTGATGACTGCAAATTCAAGTAGAACTCTGGTCTGCTTGTGTCATGTTTTTAGTGAGTTTCAAATGCAATCTTCTCTATTGGTTTCCCCTGATTTTCTGTTCACATTATTCCCTTGAAAGTGTTTTGTTCCTGCTCTTTATTCCCCTCTTCTTTTGCTGCCTTTCCAATCAAAGGACTATGTTCCCAAAATGAACAGGGGTGGTGCTAGTAGTGTACAGGAAGAGATGGTCAATGCCTCGCAGCCTGCAAGCTCTCTCGTTGGGGGACATAAACCCAAGGTGATCTGGGTTGAAGTGACAACTGTCTCCACTTTGTAGTGCTGCTGCCCCGTGTGCTTCAACTCTTCTGGCTCTATTCAGTCTAGATCGCTGCAGCTTTAGATTGCGCAATATGAAAAGGGTCATTTCCAATTGAGCCGGCATATGCAGTCGCCACGAACATCGCTTTTAGATCAGGCTGAACTTCGGCGATACTGATTGAATAAAGCCCTTGCTGTAGTAGATTTGTGACTTAAGTTTGAGTGGTGCTACCGTTCAACATTTGATACACTTTCTTGGTTTCCCTTCAAAGGAGATCTCTGTCGAAGATAAAAAGAAGTTACAGAAAAGAAAACATCTGGCTGAAAAACTGAAAGAGGAAGTCATCAAGAAGTAAAAGCTACTGCAATATACACCCCCCCCCCCCCCAAGAGTTTAATTGTAGTCAAAATGGCCCGGGACTGTGCTTGAGAAGGGGGCAAAAGGAAAGGTATTAAAATGGATCTTTATATAGAATCAGTGGTGCATTAATATTAACTATGTAAGATCATGTATGCTGTTTAATAAATCCTATTATTTTATACACTTTCTGCCAGAGATCTTGTGTGATAAACCTACTGGTCAGCATGGAAAGATGCAATTAACTTGTACATCCTGTTTTAAATCTACAAGCATGGGTACCTCCGAGGCAAACCTACTGGATAGGCATTTGGACTTTTTCAACACTCAAACCAAATGAGAAAGTTGACAGATTAAATTCAACTAGTATCCAGAGTAAAATAAAGCTAGATCCACAACTTTAATGCCAGGGTCACATTTAATCTGAAAACGTATCAACTGTATACAAAATTTTAGAATGGAGATAGTGGTAGTAAATGCACTTTGTACACATTTTTCAGGGAGAAAACAAACCTCTAGACATTAGAAATTGTTACATTTGGGCATTCACAGATGCTGTACGTACTTCGACAAATGCTTTCCACCTCTTCCTGACATCATACGTCTATCAGGGATAGGCAATAGATGGGGGTAGGGACCACCCAAAATCTGAACACAAGCGGGGCCGCAACGGCTCGCAGGTCTGCTTACACACATCCATACCCACAGATGCAGCCAGAGCAAAACAATTTAGCAGCCCCCATCTTGACAGAGAATTTGAAGTTTTAGTTTCATGCTATTCTACACATTTTGTAAAAGGGTGGATGCGTTTGCAGTTGATCATCCGATATATTAAATGGGGCACCCGGTAGGTAATTCAACCATGACCACAAGTTTAGATAGCTGGCCTAGACTAATTTACCAATTGTCAACATGGGCTAATTGAGTGACTGTCAGAAGAGAAACTACTGATGCAACAAAATTGCACCTAGTGTATTCTACTATTCTAACCCAATAGTAAATTGAGACCCACATTGTTCAACAACAAACATGGGGATGAGGGGGCATCCCTGGTCTATATAAATGGCAGTAGCTGGTCTAGCCACCACTGCTGCAATTTTGGATTGAAATATGTTCTGAGCCACAGGAAGTGTGCTAGCAACAAACTCAACCAATCAGGAGTACTGAACTGGATCACCGGTAGTATGTACCACTGAGAAGGGTTTCTGTTCTTTTAAAACAAGATACATACCTGCTGGAAAATAGACTTCTCTGAACAAAGACATCTGGAGCCAGTGAGTCAAAGCCACTGAATATACAAACTTCAGACATTCTCAGTGGGCTGCAAAAATGACTTTACTGCAGTTTAATACCAGAATTGCAACTCTTGCTTTCTACAATGAATTTAGTTAAGGGTGAACAGTGGTCCCACCATTTGTGCAGCAAAATTAAAAAAAAAAAAAAAATACACTGGCAGGTATAGCTCTCCCCTTTTTAAAATCACTTAAGGGGCATATGATGAAAACAAAACAAAACTGTACAGTACTTTTAAACTCATGAATACTGGATTCCTGACTAGTTGTGTGTGAGCCTCGGCAATGCAGCCCCAGCTTCGACAGTTGAGTCCTGCTCCTCAGAACTAAGAAACTTTTGTTTTCTGTAGGTTCGTTTTTTTTTGTTACTTATCCCCTCTTTTTGCCTAGTTCCCTCCACCCAACCCAAAGGAACAGTTCTGTAGGGTCAGCCAATCAAGCTTCCATTACTAAGCGGCTAGTCCTGCTAGCCTGACTGGCTCTCCCATTAGCACCTGCTCCCCCTTCTGTAGAGCGACTGAGGTTTGAGTGAAGTGCAGCGCCCCTGCTGGACCAACAGGGAAACCATGGCACTGTTCAACCTCTCTGGTCCACAGGCCAGATATGGGGACGTAGGAGCAGGGGGGCAGGGTAGGAAGATGGGAGTGGTCTCTGTCCAGTGGACTGTGACTGTGGCACAGCTGACCAAGACCAGACGATTTCACTGGCTTAGGAGCCCAGACGGGGACGTTTCCGTGGCGACTGCTCTTCGTCTTCTTCCTCCTCGTCTTCGTCGTCAGGGTAGTCTACAAGGCCGACCATCGCAGTCTGTCAACGAGAACACAGGTCACATTAGAACTCAAGTGACTCAACCCTGGGTTTGATAATTTTTACTACTGGGGTGGCAGGCAAATGGGGCTTTTTACTACAGATTGACAGGTAGAAAGAGGATATGGCTCACCTTGGCAATTAGAATGGCAGTTGACAGGGAAAGCTCACCTTGACTACCAGGGTGCCGGGTGTCGCGTCCGACTTGGCTGGGGAGCCGTTGGGACTGGCTGAGGCGGCGTGTGAGGCAGCTGGCTTGCCGTTGGCACCGTTGGCAGCCCCTGCAGAATGAGAGAAGGTAAACTTAAAGCTGCCAGTTGGGGTCTGCGTTGGGAAGTTCTCTTTGTCGTCACTCTCTTTAACTGTAAAGAGATGGAAATACATAGTGAACATACCATTCCACAAGTTGTGGGTTTGAACACACTGAGCAGAGTGGCGGCACTTACCTTTTTTTGCTTCCATATACTTTCCGTAGCTCTCTGGGAACTCTTCCTCTGGCCTACTTTTCTCAACAGCCTCTCCTTCGTCATCATCCTCATCTTCATGGAACCACATTTCCTCATCCTCGTCCAGCGTTCGGGCATCCCTACGATATCTGCTTGGATACAGTAAACTCATTAACAGGCTTTATATAAATAACAAAAATATAAGTTACTTGACAACGCAACATTGCTTTACTTTGCTCAACACAAACCAACTGCTATTGAAGTATATGCCAAGTTATCCTCTGACTGAACCAAACATATATTTTTTTCCACTTTTACGCCATTCCAGGTGTCCATGTCTGTGGGAGATGATGACAACACTGACCTGTTGAGTCTCAGGGTCTGTCGGTCCTTCTCCTGCTCATATCTGCCCTTTAGGCCCTTGAACGTCTGGACGTATTCAATGGATTCAAGTGCTTTGTAGTAGTTGTCTATGATGTGTGCTATCAGGGACTTAACATCCTCCTGTAGAGATAGATGTCATGAGAGTGTGTGCATGTGGTAAAATGGTAACCAGACATGTTAAGGGTGAATGGGGGCTTACAACTTTGATGAACTCAAAGAGTTCGATGATGGCTGAGTTTAGGAGGTTGTATCTAGTGCCATTGTCCAGCAGAGTGTTGATGACTGGCTCAAACAGGTTCCCTTTGATAATATAGCGGTTGTAGTACTCATCCTTCTGCCCGATTATCCTCCTCATGAAGCGCAGAGCACCTGTTAGACAAAATCAGTACAATCACCACTTTGAAAAGAGGCTGAGGAAACTCCATACCGGCAATTACTTGCAGTACGTTTTAGGTTGTGGATTTATCAATGGATTATACCCAGGAGCCAAGGGTCCAAAGGTCTGGGTTCTAGCTTGATGTGCTTCATTAAACAAATTCACTCTACTGACAATGTTTTCATGTCAACGCTTGGTGCTCCCCATATTCTAGAACCATGTCCCTCTGTAGTGTTTCCCAGGTGACTCACACAGCGCCAGGAAGGTGTGTTTAGAGTTCATTAGCACCAGGATTCGTCGTAGCAGGTCCTTGTTCATGATGTATGTCTTTATGTGGTACGTGTGGTGCTCAACACAGAATGTCAGCAGCTCCAGAATCAAAGCCAGGAGTTGAGCTGTCTGGAAATTATCTGGAAGACAGCGGCATGCATTTACAATAGGGAGAGACACTCCTAGTCAAATGAGATTTAGGATTGTAATATGGTTAAATACCAGGACACACTGGGTTGATCTTGGTGGACCCCTCTTGCAGAGCTGAGAGACATAAAAACAATGAATATCAGTCATATAAACAGATCCAAACGAAGACATCTTGGCCTGCCCACCAAAAAGATATGCATATCCACACAGAGCTGGACCTAAACACACCAAATTCTACAAAGGACCAGAGTCCATACACACAATGCATATATTATCAGTGCTATCCGGAATCCTTGGGACGTCCCTAACCTAAACCCTAACCCTCAATAACCATTTAAAATGTAAACTTCAATGAGGTTGGGACGTCCCAACAATTCTGGATAGCACGGACCATGCATGCATCCATTTAGATCTATAATCACGCGAGTTAAAATACAAAAAAATCGCCCCCTCCTCACCTTTGGACTTCTTCTCGTCTACAGTGTTGGCCAATAGAGGGGCTGTTAGGACCTGCATGCAGTACTTGTAGAAGAAGCTGAGGAACTCTGTCTTCTCCGTTTTCTGACAGGATTCAAATTGAAAGTATCATACAAATCATGAGGTATAGCTAGCTGTTCTGTTTTCTTGCATAATAATCATTACTCCTTGTGTTATGACAGAGTGCGTGTGTATTTCGACATGGTCTTACATTGGTGGGCGTCAGCATGTTCTCTGGGTCAATCAGTGTACGTAGGAGCCCCATCAGCTGCACAGCACCCCCCAGCTCAGGGTCCGAGTCACAGATCATCTGCTTTATCACCACGTTGATCAGCAGCACATCCTAATGAACATAGAGGGGAACTGTGAGTAGCGTCAAGTAGAGGAAACCTAGAACACCCTAGAGAATTCAGACTCATCTAATCTAAATGCTCAGAAAAGGTATGCTTGGGTTAACAGTAAACACCTACTATAAGAAACAGTTCAATGGTTAAATAATCATGCCTTCTCATTTACATAATCACATCTCCATATGGCACCTACATGTGTCAGAGAAATTTGAAAAATTGGCCCACTAGTATCACGTAGGGCTAGCTATATGATATACTTACATCATCAGTCTGCTGTGGCTCCTGCATAACAAACTCTCGGACCATGGAGGGGCTGAACTCCACCAGGTATGAGAATATGTCTGTGGCTGCAGCCCTCACTTGCAGGTCGTCCATCCCCTGTGGAGATGGTGAGACACACTAGTCACACACTGGGTATACACAGTGAGCTCAAACTAATAGCGCATTTAGCTCCATCCACGTGTTTCTGTAGGGGCTCGGGAGTCTTCGTGCAATCTGGACTAACTGACTTTCTAGACCTTTATAAATTCAGGATTAAAAGGATTCTTTAGGATTTAGGCAATGAATCCCTTTATCTACATCCCCAGTCAGATGAAATCACAGATACATTTTTTTTTTGTATGCATCCAGTATGAAGGATGTTAGAGGTAGTTTTGCGAGCCAAAGCTAACTAGCTGTAGCGCAATGACTCAATGTCTATGGAATCTACTATCATGCTAGCGGTCAAAGTCTATGGAATCTACTAGCATGCTAGCGGTTACCATTGACTTCCAATCATAGCGCAACGTTAGTTAGCAACTCCCTTCAAACTGTACGGAGGTAGACAAAAATGGTAGCCACCATTAATCTGATTTTGGGGAAGTAGATAAAGAGCTTTATACCCAAATCCTGAAGCATCCCTTTAAGAGACACTTTGGTACATTTAAATTCATTCCACTTTTTTGACATGTGCTGGCAAGATGCAGCCCTTGATGTTGAGATGAGATTTCACATTCAAGTGATTGAGAGAATGTTGCCACATCAAACACACAACCAAATGTCCAGGGTAAATATGCAAAAAGAAGACATTTAAAATGTACATAGTAACCATTCATACCATGACTATTTCAAGAGCAGGAAGAATGCCTAGATTCGCCAGAGTCTTGAAGAAAGCATCTCTATTTTGCGGTTGCAAGGTTTGTGAAAAAGCACAAAATTCTTTGAAGAAGTTCACCTGTGAAGAGGAAAGTAAACACAGGACAGTACTGAAACATTCATGACAAAAGCGGAGTATTTGTATGCTTTTAATAAATAGAGTTAATCATTAAACTTACTAGTTCCCTCCTTTTACCGTCCTCTGTGGCTTCATCCGTTAGCTGTGCAAAGACTTCAGTGAGGAACTTCTCATCCTCCTGTAGTGTAAGGCAGGGATATAAAGTTAACATACTCAACTGCATCTCAGATCTCTGTGGTCTGTAGAGGTTTTGTGGTGAGAGGTCATGTTAAAAAGCACTAGGCCTGAACACAAATTTATTACAGGGGTCAATAGACATGGCCATGTCCCTCTTGAGCTTCTAAACGTGTATAATTATACTGCCAAGGGAAGTTAAAAATAAAAAAATTAAATCATGCCACAGCCTTATCATTTTTATCAATGTGAGATCCAAGACATTCAGGGCCTACTGGTATGTTGGCTTCATAGAGTCCCCTCTTAAATTGAAGATTACCCATCAACTACAAAACTGTTCACTAATATCAGAGCCAAAGACAAACAGTTTGATCGAGAAGTAAGAAGCATCGATTTACAATACTGAAGACAACAAAGTGGCATGAGTATTTTATCACATTTCATATGATATTCTATTTATGTCAAATAAAATACATTGATAAGTAGGGATGCACAATATATATATTTTTAAATATATAGAAACGGTAAGCATATCGGAATTGGTCAATATTAGCTAAAAACGCCAACATCAGCCAGATGTCTAGTTTAACGCCAACGTACAAAACCGATGTCAAAGCTGACTTGCATACCTATAAACGTAGGTAGACGGCGTAATGACGCCACGATAAATATAACACTACACATGCAACACAGCATTCCCAACCTAGCCCACAATGTCAGCTGTGTGGATCGAGCAGTCATTTGAAAGAGTAAGAAAATTTCAGTGAGACAACTGAGGCGAAATCCATTAACGCCAAGATAATGGAATTCATTGCCCTTGACAATCAACCACTATCTGTCTTGGGTGGTGATGGCTTTTGTCGACTGGTCGAGCACCGGGTACACACTACCAAGTAGGCGCTATTTTTCAGATTTTGCCCTACTGGAGTTACACAATATGTTGAAACTCACATCCACAAGCAACTTGTTATGGGCGTCCCTGCTATTTGCTTCACAACGGGCATTTGGACCAGAGACGTCAACCCCATGAGCATTGAGTCAGACAGCGCAGTGGGTCGACGAGGATTTCATACTGAGGAAATCCGTATTACATGCTCAAGAATGTGCTGGTTTCATTCCGCTGCTGCCATTTCAATGGCATTTGAGAACATGTTTGAAACATGAACACTCTTCGCTCCAATTCGAACAACTGACTCAAGAAATAAGCTCAACTGTGTCTGCAGCAAATGTGATACCCTGTCATGGCATTGAAACCCCTGCACAACAAAAACGCCAACACAGACCGCCGGGTTAACTTGGAAAAGTACTCTAGTAGAGGCTGTGAACAATCGAGTCGGTGGCATTCTCTCTGAGCCTCTACTGTGTCGCCACCATGCTCAATGCTAGGTACAAAGACCACTACTTCGATGCAAACAAGAAACGGGGTTTACGTGAAATGTCCGGCTGCGTCTGTAACAAGACGGAAAAGGACACTGACAGTGTGCACCGAGGAAAAAAGGCCACGGATAGACAGAGCTGAAACTTCGCTGTTGACATGTATGATGAAATGGTTGAGACTGAACAAATGAACAACGAAACAGCACAGCAAGTAAGTGAAACAAATAGGTTCTGATTATGTTTTACTGGTAAATGGGGACATATGTAAATGCCAACAAAATAACGTGTGTGTGTGTGTGTGTTGCAACTATTTAACTGTACTAGAATGCTTAAAAGGGCGCAAATGTTTAATAAATATAAGCATCAACTTTTTTTGGCCATTCCAGGTTGTTTACAACAGCAGAATATCACAAATTGTAATCAATAAATGTATCTTCAGATCTACAGATGGGGCAAATTTCACAAGAAAATAAAAGCACCAAGAGACACTCAGTCACAACATTGTTGGTTTCATTCAATGGTTTCTTTATTTTTTTTACTTTTTTCTACATTGTAGAATAGTGAAGACATCAAAACTATGAAACCACACACATGGAATCATGTATTAACCAAAAAGTGCTAAATCAAACGAGGATCTTCAAAGTAGCCACCCTTTGCATTCTCTCAACCAGCTTTGAGCTAATCACCTGGAATGCATTTAAACTAACAGATGTGCCTTGTTAAGTTACATTTGTGGAATTTCTTTCCTTCTTACTGTGTTTGAGCCAATCAGTTGTGACAAGGTAGGGGTGGTATACAGAAGGTAGCCCTATTTCGTAAAAGACCAGGTCCATTACATTAAGACATGAAGGCCAGTCAACGCAAAACATTAAGAACTTTGAAAGTTTCTTCAAGTGCAGTCGTAAAAACCATCAAGTGCTATGATGAAACTGGCTCTCATGAGGACCGCCACAGAAAAGGAAGAACCAGAGTTACCTCTGCTGCAGAGGATAAGTTCATTCGAGTTACCAACCTCAGAAAAGGCAGCCCAAATAGATGCTTCACGGAGTTCAAGAAACAGACATCTCAACATCACCTGTTCAGAGGAGACTACGTGAATCAGGCCTTCATTGTCGAATTGCTGCAAAGAAACCACTAGTAAAGGACACCAGTAAGAAGAAGAGACTTGCTTGGGCCAAGAAACATGAGCAATGGACATTAGACCGGTGGAAATATGTCCTTTGGTTTGATGAGTCCAAATTTGAGATTTTTGGTTCCAAACGCTGTGTCTTTGAGATGCAGAATAGGTGAACGGATGATCTCTGCATGTGTGGTTCCCACCGTGAAGCATGGAGGTGGTGCTGTGATGGTGCTTTGCTAGTGACGCTGATTTATTCAGAATTCAAGGCACACTTAACCAGCATGGCTACCACAGCATTCTGCAGTGATTCGCCATCCCATCACGATTCCACTTAGTGGGACTATAATTTATTTTCAACAGGACAATAACCCAACACACATCCAGGCTGTGATAGGGCTATTTGACCGAGGAGGGTGATGGAGTGCTGCTGCAGATGACCTGACCTCCACAATCACCCAAACTCAACCCAATAGAGATGGTTAGGGATGAGTTGAACCGCAGAGTGAAGGAAAAGCAGTCAGCATGTGGGAACTCCTTTAAGACTGTTGGAAATGCATTCCTCATGATGCTGGTTGAGAAAATGAGTGTGCAAAGCTGTCATCAAGGCAAAGGGTGGCTACTTTTTTAGAATCTAAAATGTTTTGATTCGTTTAAAACTTTTGTTTGGTTACTACACAATTCCATGTGTTATTTCATAGTTTTGATGTCTTCACTTATTCTACAATGTAGAAAATAGTTGTTTTTTTAAATAAAAAATAAAAACTTGAATAAGTAGGACTGTCCAAACTTGACTGGTACTGTGTATATAAGGAGCACCTAACTTGACAAGGCTCACACTACATCATGGTTGTTGTAAGATCTTTCAGATACAAAGACCCAACTGATTGGAATAATTTACCAATAGAAAACAGGGCATTAAAATCTGTGAATTTAAAGCCCCTTTTCAAATGTTAAGGACAAACCGTTTGTGTTTTTAATTAATAGAAACATCACCATGTGAAGATATTTGTAAATCTGTATGTATATATTATAGGTACTTAGTTTATTAGTTGTATTTGTAGTTTATTAGTTGACTTAGTAGTTGTTGCAGGGGTTAATAAGTTGTATTAGCATTTTTATTAGTTGTAGCAGGAGTAGTTGTACAACAATGTTTCTATGCTGTTAGTGTACTTTTTTTAATTAATTATTGTTTCACTTATTATTAGACAGTTGCCATATGCTTGTTACTAAGTATGTTTGTTTTTTTTAACACTCAAATGAGATGTGCATCTCAAGATTTCATCCTGCAAAATGTGAAATGAATAAATAAATAGACTTACATCTGTAGTTAAGAATGGAAAGATCTTGTTTGGCACTGTTGGTTTGCAGTGACTCACCTGCAGCATGCTGACTATCTCCACCTTGTTGAAGAAAATGAAGGATGTGAGGGTGGAAAGGAAGTTCTCTTCGAAGACAGAAGGAGTGGGAAGGATGATGTCCTGGATGTACTGCACACGGTACGTCTGGTGGATCTTCTGCCGCAGCTCTGAGTCCGTGATGGGGATCACCTCCTTGAACTTGGCCGTCTTGGTGAGGAACTCGCGGTGCCTTTTGGGCTGTACCAGCGCCGGGTCGTACTCCAGGCAGCCCACCACGTCCATGATGCAGTCGTCTGAGAACATGACCTCGAAAAGAGCCGCCTTGTTGAGAAAAAGCACGCCACGCACAATCTCATACAGATGATGTAGGCCCTCACGGTTGTCCAGGTCTTCACACACCTGGAAGAGCTGCAGTAACTTCTTCATGTAACCTTCACTCATAAGGGCTAGGGCCAGTTTTTCCCGGCGGATGGGCGAGGACAGGACAGAAGTCACAAGGTCAGCGATCTCCTCCAGCCGGGCCAGCTCGCATGGAGGCAGCTCCACCAGGTGGCTGGTCTCTGGCATCTCCTCGAAGCGCTCCTCCTCAGACTCATCGATGGGGTCCTGGGTGATCTCCAGCGCAGGGTCTTTTCCCTGCACCTGGGGTGGAAATTGGACACAGGCCAAAGGTAAGAATAACAGAAGATCTCTAGTCCCCCATTGCAAAGGACAAACTTCTATAACATGATATTCTATCATTTAAAATTATTAAATACTACTGGCTTAGACTTATATGGGCATACAAAGAAAATGTATGTTTACTGGCCCCAAAAGAAGCAGCAGTGAGCTACTATGCACATACATGGTTATTCATAGTATTGAGGGCTGGAGCTTCAAATATCATGCAAATATGGTACAATCAATTTCTCCAGACAAGGCATGTTTTTACTTGTGTGTATGTCACCAACAGTTGTGACATGTTCTATAAATGTTGTTCCTGCAGTTAAAAAGTATGCTTTCTGGTGCCATAAAACGACTATAAATAGCATAGTAGTACTCATAAAACTTACACTGACTTACACAACCATATAGAGTAAACACCTTACAATACCTGACAAATCTTTTCCCAGATTTCATCACAGCCAGCTTTTTCCTGAAAACTCAGAGCCAGATCATAGTTCTCTGCTTCAGACCACACGATCAGAGTATCCTGAGCAGGGAAAGACAGTCCTCATGATCAAGTTCAGACAATTATATTTTCAAGTATTTGCATTGTCAAATTAACCACAACTGTACACATTCACAATTATTTAGATACATAGGCTACTTTTATAAATGGAACTTCCCCAGAGCAAATACAACACTGAATATACACTGAAGATACACAGCAGGCCTCGATAGAGGTAGCGTACTTACTTGTTGTTTTTGATATGCAGTATTTGGGCTGATTTTAGACTCCAGAAGAAGTGAGCCTAAAAGACATGAGGACATTTCGTTAGCAAACCACTACCATACTGAAATAATTATTTGCTGTCTAAAATGTTCCCAACTATATAATCAACAACTTAATTTATTAACATGGTGTGAAATAATGTTCGTCAAATAAGCCTTCAATATCAACAACAAGATGGCTGTTGTAACTGAAGATAATGCTGAAACCTGAACACTTTTACTGACAAACTGTGCATGTAAACAAAGACAACACACCATAAATTAGCTGACAATTTGTTTTGGGCTGGCCAACAACTATCCCTTTATTTACTACTGAGTTAGCCAAGTGAGTTTACTAGTAACGTTACCTAGCCAACGTTAAACTAGCAAGCTATGCAACAGTTATTTGACCAGGTTGCTAGTTGGCTGGCTAGCTCGTTATCTCGCTAGTTGGATACACTACTTTTAATGTACCAATGTTCATTAACAAGATAACTAGTTCGTTAATTATATAACCTTAAGTATTGAAACGGAAAGAGTTTCAAAGGAAGTCAGTTCAACCACATTTATATTGCAAGTACTGGCTAGCTAACGTTATGCTAGCGTTACATCGATAATTAAAACAAATCAGTTATCTTCAAGTCTAAATCACCCATACGGTTACAAATAACGTTAAACGTAAAACAAACTACATAACGTTAATTAGACAGTATTAGCAATATAGTGATTTAGCTACAGTAGTTGGCTAGAATAACTCATACAAGTCGACATCGGCAGTTACGTTTAACTAGTGAGCTAATAACAATTGATTGCCAACTGATCTCGCTAACTAGTTGGTTAGTTAGGTGATCGTTCGCAAACTAGCTAGCGATGTGGAATTATTGAATGGGAGGCCTGTGCTAGCTACCAGCTAGCTGGCTAACTACGAACAAAACAAACGTGACGAGCCATCGTCTACTTATAAGATATGCTAGTTAGCAACTCACCGTCGCTTTCGGCCCGAACTAATAATGATATTCCCTTTAGTCGTTCGACAAAGGTAGACGAGACATGTCCTGTGCCCCTGTCGTCCCACTGTCGGTCTTCATTCAGCGTGTATACTTTCACACGCCGCCGAGTATCCGACATAGTTACCTTGAGGAAAAACTAACGCGTTAGCAAGCCAACACTAACGTTAGTTCACCCTATCTTTAAAATAGTTGTCTAGCTATGTTCTTATCCCCGAGTTTCAAACGTGTTTCTACCCGCATGTCCCAGACATACATCTGAGTATGATTTACAATAATGTGCTAATTAATGAACATATTACGCGGTTGATTGTTGTTTTTACCCGCAGAAAGCAGGATATCTATCGAACTGTAAAATTCACCGTTGAAAACAACTACGACGGCCTCTTCACTATCGTCCACAGACCGCCATCTTGTAATCCGATCTTTTTCTTCCCCTACGTCAATCAAACAGCTACCGCCGCGGGGTCTCCTCTGAGGGGCTACGGAAACCAGTACTATGGCGTTAATGCTGTAATAGTTTCGATATGGTTGGGATACAGACCTGTCAGTCTCTGCTTTGCTTACAATATAGCAAAAAGAATGCTGTTGATTTCAATTTAAACAGCCAACTAGATATTGTAGCACTAACAATGAGTATATAGAATATTGGAATATGGCACGAGCAGTCACAGGTTCAAGTCAAGTGAATGTAAAACAATGGAATGTTTAGTTTACATATTTATTATTCATTGTATAAAATAGATAAACAAACTGACAGCATATTGTTATTTGACAACTCGAAATCCTATGACCACCAAGCTGATATCATTGCTGAAATCAACAGAGAATGAGAGTTCAGCAACCAGTGCTTGGATGTTGGTGAGTAAATGACAAATGGTAGTTCAGAGAAGTCAGGATAGATAGACTGTGGATGGAGACTGGACAGTTGGTCCATGTCTAGGAGGATAAGGGGAGTCAAGACGAGTTGCTGGTTGCTTGGCCATTCCCTGTGCCCATGGTGATGCTCTGTTTCTCACTCAGTGTCTTAACAACTGTTGCTGCTGGAGATTGTAACACTTTCCTTGAAAGCCTCATTCTTCCATCTGTTGGGTCTCGCCCAAAGTATTTAACCTGTTGATAGCATTCCATCAAAGAAAGAATATTAGTCAAGAAGTCAAGCAAATTAAGAAGGTCAGAAGACTGCAATACATACCTGAATCTGCTGTCCAACCTCTAATCCAATAGCACTTGGGTGTTTTATCTGGACAAATTCAGCATGTACAATTATTTCACTCTGCCAACAATTTTAGCTGAAACATTGTTTATTAATGGATTACTATTTAAAATCACACAAATTACAACTTATTGTAAATATAACTGAAAACAAGCCAACACATGCAGCCCTTTCCAAACTGGTAACATCTGTAAAACGTAATACATGTTGAAGTTCCTGTAATCCATGCATGGTATTCTGGGACTAGACTCTTACCCGTTTATGGTCCAGCTGAGAGTTATGGAGCAGAACAGCACTCATATTGGGATACAGCTTCACCATGACACCAATGTCCCTGTGGAGGAAAGGAGACAGAAGTGCAGCAAGTCATGAAGCTACCTTTTCAGCAATCCAATATTTAAATCAATCAATGGAACAAACATTTTAAAAACTTGACTGCATCACAGATGAAACAGCAGCCCCCAATAACGCAGTAGTGTGTACCTTATTTCCATGATGGTGGCAGTGTAAACAGCACCAAACTCCAGCTGCTGCTCTTGCTGAAAGGAAGAAAAAAAAGACATCCTCAGATTCATATCAGTACTGATGTGGGTAAGTACGGACTTTTTGGAGAATATAGTACAATGATGTTTAATGGGGAGTAAATAAAAATGAGGAATTGTAAGAAATTTGGCAATACAGTGGAATAAGACTAGGTTGGACTCACATCATCTTTGCAGATTTCTGTGATGAACTCCTGGGCTTCATTCATGGCACCAGGAGTAGGTGCAAACACAGAGAAGATCTCCTCATCCACCTGGCTTATCGTCACACCTATCCAATGACACAAAACAACCACACACACACAACAACCTGTAATTTCGCCATACACCAGGGATCATCAACTAGATTCAGCAGCAGGCAGATTATTTCTTGAGTCCAAACAGACATAGCATTTGACTAAAACAATGATTTCAAACCTTGCTTACATTTGTATACGATTGCATGCTATATATATATATATAGTCATTTACAACATTAACAATGTCTACACTGTTTCTGATCAATTTGATGTTATTTTATTGGACACAAAATGTGCTTTTCTTTCAAAAACAATGACATTTCTAAGTGACCCCAAACGTTTGAACAGTAGTATATAAACTCAGCAAAAACAAAAAAACGTCCTGTCACTGTCAACTGTGTTTTTCAACAAACTTAATTAACGTGCAAATATTTGTATGAACATAAGATCCAACAACTGAGACAAACTGAACAGGTTCCACAGACATGTGACTAACAGAAATTGAATGTTTCCCTGAACAAAGGGGGTGTCAAAATCAAAAGTAACAGTCAGTTTCTGGTGTGGCCACCAGCTGCATTAAGTACTGCAGTGCATCTCCTCCTCATGGACTGCACCAGATTGGCCAGTTCTTGCTGTGAGATGTTAACCTACTATTCCACCAAGACACCTGCAAGTTCCCAGACATTTCTGGGGGGAATGGCCCTAGCCCTCACCCTCCGATCCAACAGGTCCCAGACGTGCTCAATGGGATTCAGATCCAGGCTCTTCGCTGGCCATGGCAGAACACGGACATTCCTGTCTTGCAGGAAATCACGCACAGAACGAGCAGTATGGCTGGTGGCATTGTCACGCTGGAGGGTCACGTCAGGATAAGCCTGCAGGAAGGGTACCACATGAGGGAGGAGGTCTCCCCTGTAACGCAGTGTTGAGATTGCCAAATAATGACAAGTGTTTAAACCATTTATAATGAAGATCTGTTAAGTTATTTGGATTTTTACGAATTATCTTTGAAAGACAGGGTCCTGAAAAAGGGACGTTTCTTTTATATATATAAAAAACACAGTCAAAAGTTTGAACACACGTACACATTCACAGGTTCTTTATGTTGACTATTTTCTACATTGTAGAATAATAGTGAAGACATCAAAACTATGAAATAACACAGATGGAATCATGTAGTAACCAAAAAAAAGTTTTAAACAAATCAAAATATATTTGAGATTCTTCAAAGTAGCCAAGCTTTGCCTTGATGACAGCTTTGCACACTCTTGGCATTCTCTCACTCAGCTTCACCTGGAATACTTTTCCAACGGTCTTGAAGTTCCCACATATGCTAAGCGCTTTTTGGCTGCTTTTCCTTCACTCTGCAGTCCAACTCATCCCAAACCATCTTAATTGGGTTGAGGTCGTGTGATTGTGGAGGCCAGGTCATCTGATGCAGCACTCCACCACTCTCCTTGGTCAAGTAGCCCCACCACAGCCTGGAGGTGTGTTTGGTCATTGTCCTGTTGGAAAACAAATGATATTCCCACTAAGTGGAATTATAATGTAGTATCACTGCAGAATGCAGTGTTAGCCATGCTGGTTTAATTGTAGCTTGAATTTTAAATAAATCACTGACAGTGTCACCAGCAAAGCAGCCCTACACCATAACACTTCCTCCTCCGTGCTTCACGGTGGAACCACACATGCAGAGATAATCCATTCACCTACTCTGTCTCAAAGAACAAAAAAACACTCAAATTTTGACTCATCAGACCAAAGGACGGATTTGTGTCCTTTAGTAGTGCTTTCTTTGCAGCAATTCGACCATGAAGACCTGATTCACACAGTCTCCTCTGCACAGTTGATGTTGAGATGTGTTTGTTACTTGAACTCTGATGCATTTATTTGGGCTGCAATCTGAGGCTGGTAAGCGTAATGAATGTATCCTCTGCCGCAGAGGGAACTCTGGGTCTTCCTTTCGTGTAGCGGTCCAGTTAGATCATAGCACTTGATGGCTTTTGCAACTGCACTTGAAGAAACTTTCAAAGGTCTTGACATTTTCCACCCTGACTGACATTCATGTCTTAAAGTAATGATGGGCTTTCGTTTCTCTTTGCTAATTTGAGCTGTTCTTGCCATAATATGGACTTTTTTACCAAATAGGCCCATCTTCTGTATACCAATACTTCCTTGTCACAAATCAAATGTTATTTGGGGCAGCAGTGTAGCCTAGTGGTTAGAGCATTGGACTAGTAACCGAAAGGTTGCAAGTTCAAATCCCCGAGCTGACAAGGTACAAAATCTGTCGTTCTGCCCCTGAACAGGCAGTTAACCCACTGTTCCTAGGCCGTCATTGAAAATAAGAATTTGTTCTTAATTGACTTGCCTAGTAAAATAAAAGGTAAAATAAAAATTTGTCACATACGCTGAAAACAACAGGTGTAGAATGTGAAATGCTTACTTAAAGCACTTAACAAACAATGCCTCAAGTTAATAAAAATTGAAAATAAAAGCAACAAATAATTAAACAGCAGCAGTCAAATGACAAGAGGCTATATACTGGGGGTACCGGTACAGAGTCAATGTGCGGTGGCACTGGGAAGTCGAGGTGTGCAGGTAGAGTTAAAGTGACTATGCATAGATTATAAACAGAGTAGCAGCAGCGTAAGAGGGGTCTGGGTAACCCTTTGATTAGCTGTTCAGGAGTCTTACGGCTTGGGGGTAAAAGCTGTTAAGAAGCCTTCTGGACCTAGACTTGGTGCTCCCGTACCACTTGCCGTAGCAGAGATAACAGTCTGACTGGGTGGCTGGAGTCTGACCATTTTTAGGGCCTTCCTCTAACACCATCTGGTATAGAGGTCCTGGATGGCAGGAAGCTTGTCCTCGGTGATGTACTGGGCTGTACACACTACCCTCTGTAGTGCCTTGCGGTCGAACCTTCTGAGGATTAGAGGACCCATACAAATCTTAAAATCATTCTCCTGACCTGCAATAGGCTTTGTTTTGCCCTCTTCATGACTGTCTTCGTGTGTATGGACCATGATAGTTTGTTGGTGATGTGGACACCAAGGAACTTGAAGCTCACAACCTGTTTCACTACAGCCCCGTCGATGAGAATAGGGGCGTGCTCGGTCCTCCTTTTCCTGTAGTCCATAATCATCTACTTTGTCTTGATCACTTTGAGGGAGAGGTTGTTGAAATGGCACCACGTGGCCAGGTCTCTGACCTCCTCCCTATAGGCTGTCTCGCTGTTGTCATCGGCAAACTTGATGGTGGTGTTGGAGTCGTGCCTGGCCATGCAGTCATGAGTGAACAGGGAATACAGGAGGGGAATGAGCACACACCCTTGAGGGGCCCCCGTGTTGAGGATCAGCGTGGCGGATGTGTTGTTCCCTACCCTTACCACCTGGGGCGGCCCGTCAGGAAGTCCAGGATCCAGTTGCAGAGGGAGGTGTTTAGCCCCAGGATCCTTAGCTTAGTGATGAGCTTTGAGGGTACTATGGTGTTGAACGCTGAGCTGTAGTCAATGAATAGCATTCTCACATAAGTGTTCCTTTTGTCCAGGTAGGAAAGGGCAATGTTGAGTGCAATAGAGATTGCATCATCTTTGGATCTGTTAGGGCGGTATGCAAATTGGAGTGGGTCTAGGGTTTCTGGGATAATGGTGTTCATGTGAGCCATGACCAGCCTTTCAAGGCATTTCATGGCTACAAACGTGAGTGCTACGGGTCGGTAGTCATGTTACCTTAAGTGTTCTTGGGCACAGGGACTATGGTGGTCTGCTTGAAACATATTGGTATTACATACTCAGACAGGGACTGGTTAAATGTCAGTGAAGATGCTAGCCAGTTGCTCAGTGCATGCTCGGAGTACACGTCCTGCTAATCCATCTGGCCCTGCGGCTTTGTGAATGTTGACCTGTTAAGAAGGTCTTACTATGGAGAGCGTGATCACACAGTCATCCGGAACATCTGGTGCTCTCATGCATGTTTCAGTGTTACTTGCCTCGAAGTGAACATAGAAGTAATTTAGCTCGTCTGGTAGGTTTGTGTTACTGGGGAGCTTGTGGCTGTGCTTTGCTTTGTAGCCTGTAATAGTTTGCAAGCCCTGCCACATCCAACGAGCGTCAGAGCCGGTGTAGTACGATTCAATCTTAGCCCCTGTATTGACGGTTCATCGGAGGGCATAGCGGGATTTCTTAAAAGCTTCTGGGTTAGAGTCCCGCTCCTTGAAAGCGGCAGCTCTGCACTTTAGCTCAGTGCATTCTGATTCTGGTTGGGGTATGTACAGTGGGGCAAAAAAGTATTTAGTCAGCCACCAATTGTGCAAGTTCTCCCACTTAAAAAGATGAGGCCTGTAATTTTCATCATAGGTACACTTCAACTATGACAGACAAAATGAGAAGAAAAAAAATCCAGAAGATCACATTGTAGGAATTTTAATTAATTTATTTGCAAATTATGGTGAAAAATAAGTATTTGGTCAATAACAAAAGTTTCTCAATACTTTGTTATATACCCTTTGCTGGCAATGACAGAGGTCAAATGTTTTCTGTAAGTCTTCACAAGGTTTTCACACACTGTTGCTGGTATTTTGGCCCATTCCTCTATGCTGATCTCCTCTAGAGCAGTGATGTTTTGGGGCTGTTGCTGGGCAACACGGACTTTCAACTCCCTCCAAAGATTTTTTATGGGGTTGAGATCTGGAGACTGGCTAGGCCACTCCAAGACCTTGAAATGCTTCTTACGAAGCCACTCCTTCGTTGCCCGGGCGGTGTGTTTGGGATCATTGTCATGCTGAAAGAGCCAGCCACGTTTCATCTTCAATGCCCTTGCTGATGGAAGGAGGTTTTCACTCAAAATCTCACGATACATGTCCCCATTCATTCTTTCCTTTACACGAATCAGTCGTCCTGGTCCCTTTGCAGAAAAACAGCCCCAAAGCATGATGTTTCCACCCCCATGCTTCACAGTAGGTATGGTGTTCTTTGGATGCAACTCAGCATTCTTTGTCCTCCAAACACGACGAGTTGAGTTTTTACCAAAAAGTTATATTTTGGTTTCATCTGACCATATGACATTCTCCCAATCTTCTTCTGGATCATCCAAATGCTCTCTAGCAAACTTCAGACGGGCCTGGACATGTACTGGCTTAAGCAGGGGGACACGTCTGGAACTGCAGGATTTGAGTCCCTGGTGGCTTAGTGTGTTACTGATGGTAGGCTTTGTTACTTTGGTCCTAGCTCTCTGCAGGTCATTCACTAGGTCCCCCGTGTGGTTCTGGGATTTTTGCTCACTGTTCTTGTGATCATTTTAACCCCACGGGGTGAGATCTTGCGTGAAGCCCCAGATCGAGGGAGATTATCAGTGGTCTTATGTCTTCCACTTCCTAATAATTGCTCCCACAGTTGATTTCTTCAAACCAAGCTGCTTACCTATTGCAGATTCAGTCATCCCAGCCTGGTGCAGGTCTACAATTTTGTTTCTGGTGTCCTTTGACAGCTCTTTGGTCTTGGCCATAGTGGAGTTTGGAGTGTGACTGTTTGAGGTTGTGGACAGGTGTCTTTTATACTGATAACAAGTTCAAACAGGTGCCATTAATACAGGTAACGAGTGGAGGACAGAGGAGCCTCTTAACTTCTTGATACTACCCATCCCGTATCCGGGATCGTGAATACAGCCTCAGGCTCATTAGCATAACGCAACGTTAACGATTTCTGAAAATCGCAAATGAAATGAAAATAATATGCCTGCTCTCAAGCTTAGCCTTTTCTTAACAACACTGTCATCTCAGATTTTCAAAATATGCTTTTGAACCATAGCAATTCACTAATTTGTGTAAGAGTATTGCAAGCTAGCTTAGCATTTTGCGTAGCATTTAGCACGCAACATTTTCACAAAAACCAGATAACCAAATAAATAAAATAATTTACCTTTGAAGAACTTTGGATGTTTTCAATGAGGAGACTCTCAGTTACATAGCAAATGTTCAGTTTTTCCTGAAAGAATCTTTGTGTAGGAGAAATCGCTCCGTTTTGTACATCACATTTGGCTACCGAAACTAACCGAAAATTCAGTCACCAAAACGTCAAACTTTTTCCAAATTAACTCCATAATATCGACCGAAACATGGCAAACGTTGTTTAGAATCAATCCTCAAGGTGTTTTTTCACATATCTCTTCATTGATATGCCGTTCGTGGAAGCCTGCTTTCGTCTCAGAATCCCATGGAAAAATACCAGCAGCTGAAAATGACGCACCAATTTCGACGGAGGACACCGGGCGGACACCTGGCAAATGTAGTCTCTTATGGTCAATCTTCCAATGATATGCCTACAAATACGTCACAATGCTGCAGACACCTTGGGGAAACGATAGATAGAGCAGGCTCATTCCTGTCGCATTCACAGCCATATAAGAAGACAATGGAAAACAGAGCCTCAAAAATCCTGCTCATTTCCTGGTTGCAGTTTCATCTTGGTTTTGCCTGTAGCTCCTGTTCTGGGGCACTCACAAACAATATATTTGCAGTTCTGGAAACTTCAGAGTGTTTTCTTTCCAAAGCTATCAATTATATGCATAGTCGAGCATCTTTTTGTGACAAAATATCTTGTTTAAAACGGGAACTGTCATAGTTGAAGTGTACCTATGATGAAAATTACAGGCCTCTCATCTTTATAAGTGGGAGAACATGCACAATTGGTGGCTGACTAAATACTTTTTTGCCCCACTGTACGTCCGGTCACTGTGGGGACGATGTCATCGATGCCAGTGACTGAATGTGGTGTACTCCGCAATGCCATCGGAAGAATCACGGAACATATTCCAGTCTGTGCTCGCAAAACAGTTCTCTAGCTTAGCATCTGCTTCATCTGACCACTTTCTTATTGACCGAGTCACTGGTGCTTCTTGTTTTAATTTTTGCTTGTAAGCAGGAATCAGGAGGATAGAACTATAGTCAGATTTGCCAAATGGAGGGCGAGGGATTGCTTTGTACGCATCTGTGTGTGGAGTAAAGGTGATAAAGGTAAATGTAAAGGTGAGTTTTTTTCCCCCACTGGTTACACATTTAACATGCTAATAGAGATTAGGTAGAACAGATTTGAGTTTCCCTGCATTAAAGTCTCCGGCCACAAGGAGTGCTGCCCCTGGATGAGCATTTTCCTGTTTGCTTATGGCCGTATATAGCGCATTGAGTGTACCTGTGGATGTATTTCAAGGCCTACCTTCAAACTCAGTGCCTCATTGCTTGTCATCATGGGAAAATCAAATGAAATCAGCCAAGACCTCAGAAAAATAATTTTTAGACCTCCACAAGTCTGATTAATCCTTGGGAGCAATTTCAAAATGCCGGAAGGTACCACGTTCATCTGTACAAACAATAGTTTGCAAGTATAAACACCATGGGACCACACAGCCATCATACCGCTCAGGATGGAGACGCGAGATTAATGTACTTTGGTGCGAAAAGTGCAAATAAATCCCGGAACAACAGCAAATATGTGAAAATCTGAAGGAAACAGGTACAAAAGTATCTATATCCAGAGTAAAGCGAGTCATATATCGACATAACCTGAAAGGCCGCTCAGCAAGGAAGAAGCCACTGCTCCAAAACCGCCATAAAAAAGCCAGACTACGGTTTGTAACTGCACACGGGGACAAAGATCGTACTTTTTGGAGAAATGTCCTCTGGTCTGATGAAACAAAATTAGAACTGTTTGGCCTAAATGAACATTGTTATGTTTGGAGGAAAAAGGGGTAGGCTTACAAGCCGAAGATCACCATCCCAAGCGTGAAGCCCGGGGGTGGCAGCATCATGTTGTGGGGGTGCTTTGCTGCAGGAGGGACTGGTGCACTTTACAAAATAGATGGCATTGTTAGGAAGGAAAATGATGTGGATATATTGAAGCAACATCTCAAGACATCAGTCAGGAAGTTCAAGCTTGGTCGCAAATGGGTCTTCCAAATGGACAATGACCCCAAGCATACTTCCAATACTTAAGGACAAAGTCAAGGTATTGGAGT
This sequence comes from Oncorhynchus masou masou, assembly GCF_036934945.1. Classification (NCBI taxonomy): domain Eukaryota; kingdom Metazoa; phylum Chordata; class Actinopteri; order Salmoniformes; family Salmonidae; genus Oncorhynchus; species Oncorhynchus masou. The sequence continues at coordinate 58,617,461 of NC_088234.1, forward strand.
GGCCATCACAAAGCCCTGACCTCAATCCTACAGAAAATTTGTGGGCACATCTGAAAAGCATGTGCGAGCAAGGAGACCAACAAACCTGACTCAGTTACACCAGCTCTGTCAGGAGGAATGGGCCAAAATTCAACCAACTTATTGCGGGAAGCTTGTGGAAGGCAACCCGAAACATTTGACACAAGTTAATACATTTAAAGGTAATGCTACCAAATACTAATTGAGTCGATGTAAACCTCTGACCACTGGGAATGTGATGAAAGAAATAAAAGCTGAAAGAAATAATTCGCTCTACTTTTTTGACATTTCACATTCTTAAAATAAAATGGTGATCCTAAATTACCTAAGACAGGGAATCTTTACTAGTATTAAATGTCAGGAATTGTGACAAACTGAGTTTAAATGTATTTGGCTAAGGTCTATGTAAACTTCCGACTTCAACTGTATATATTATGCGTGGGAATACTTTGCAACAGATTTCCCCCCATACACTATGCACACCTATTTTGCCAATTGGCCTGGACCCCTTTTACTGCCGATACGGAGCCCCGCCGATTCATCACGACTGGATTACCGACGTAATCTGCCCGGGGGGGTTTTTCAACAGGCTCCTCCGTCGCGACGTCCCCTGAATGCTCATCTGCTAGCCGCAGCCCGCTAGCTGTCTAGAGCATATCGGACTGTTAGCTGAAGAGGTCCATCAGACAATTTCTTGGGCTTCCCATTTTTCCCATTGGCCTACCCATTGGCCTGGACCCTTTTACTACACGGAGCCCTGCTGATCCATCACAAATGGTCTGCCGACGTAACCGCACAAGGCGGCTACAACAGACATCCTCCGTCGCAAAGTCCCTCTAAAGCCATTCTGCTAGCCCCGGCCCGCTAGCTATCTGAATCGCCATGCCTCCAGTTCGCCCAGCTACTCCCTAATGTCAATATGCCTTGTCCATTGCTGTTTTGGTTAGTGATTAGTCTTCTTTCACTGTAGAGCCTCCAGCCCTGCTCAATATTCCTTAGCTAACCCATTTGTTCCACCTCCCACACATGCGGTGACCTCACCTGGTTTAAATGGTGTCTCTAGAGACTATACCTCTCTCATCGTCATTCAATGCCTAGGTTTACCTCCACTGTATTCACATCGTACCATACCTTTGTCTGTACGTTATGCCTTGAATCTATTGTACCGCGCCAAGAAACCTGCTCCTTTTACTCTCTGTTCTGAACGTACTAGACGATCAGTTCTTATAGCGTTAGCCGTACCCTTATCCTACTCCTCCTCTGGTGATGTAGAGGTTAATCAAAGCCCTGCAGTGCCTATCTCCACTCCCATTCCCCAGACGCTCTCATTTGTTGACTTCTGTAACCGTAAAAGCCTTGATTTCATGCATGTTAACATTAGAAGCCTCCTCCCTAAGTTTGTTTTATTCGCTGCTTTAACACACCCTGCCAACCCGGATGTCCAAGCCGTGTCTGAATCCTGGCTTAGGAAGGCCACCAAAAAAAACGAAATTTCCATCCCTAACGATAACATTTGCTGACAAGATAAAACTGCCAAAGGAGACAATCTCCTGCAGAGTTCTGTCTTACTATCCAGGTCTGTGCCCAAACAATTTCAGCTTCTACTTTTAAAAATCCACCTTTTCAGAAACAAGTCTCTCACCGTTGCCGCATGCTATAGGCCACCTTCTGCCCCAGCTGTGCCCTGGACACCATATGTGAATTGATTGCCCCCCATCTATCTTCAGAGCTCGTGCTGTTAGGCGACCTAAACTGGGACATGCTTAACACCCCGGCCATCCTACAATTTTGGCTTGATGCCCTCAATCTCACAATTTATCAATGAACCTACCAGGTACAACCCCAAATCTATAAACACGGGCATCCTCATAGATATCATCCTAACCAACCTGCCCTCCAAATACACCTCTGCTGTCTTCAACCAGGATCTCAGCGATCACTGCCTCATTGCCTGCGTAATGGGTCTGCGGTCAAACGACCACCCCTCATCACTGTCAAACGCTCCCTAAAACACTTTAGTGAGCAGGCCTTTCTAAATCGACCTGACCCGGGTATCCTGGAAGGATCTTGACCTCATTCCGTCAGCGAGGATGCCTGGTTATTCTATTTATTCCTCATCCATCTTAAATAAGCATGCCCCATTCAAAAAAAATGTAGAACCAGGAACAGATATAGCCTTTAGTTCACTCCAGACCTGACTGCCCTTGACCAGCACAAAAACATCCTGTAGCGTACTGCATTAGCATCTAATTTCCCCCGTGATATGCAACTTTTCAGGGAAGTTGGGAACCAATATACACAGGCGGTTAAGGAAAGCAAAGGCTGGCTTTTGCAAACAGAAATTTGCACCCTGTAGCACAAACTCCAAAAAGTTTTGGAACACTGTAAAGTCCATAGAGAATAAGACCACCTCCTCCCAGCTGCCCACTGCACTGAGGCTAGGTCACCACCCATAAATCCACAATAGAGAATTTCAATAAGCATTTTTCTACAGCTGGCCATGCTTTCCACCTGGCTTCCCCTACCCCAGTCAACAGCCTGCACCCCCCATAGCAACTTGCCCAAGCCTCCCCCATTTCTACTTCACCCAAATCCAGACCTGACTACCCTTGACCAGCAAAAAAACATCCTGTGGCATTCTGCATTAGCATTGAATAGCCCCCTTGATATGCAACTTTTCAGGGAAGTTAGGAACCAATATACACAGGAAGTTAGGAAAGCTAAGGCTAGCTTTTGCAAGCAAACATTTGCATCTGCTATGCTTTATCTTGGCCAGGTCGTAGTTGCAAATGAGAACTTGTTCTCAACTAGCCTACGTGGTTAAATAAAGGTGAAAAAAAATCCAGATAGTCTTCAAAGACACTCCAGACCCAAACTGCTACAGACCTATATCTATCCTACCATGCCTTTTCAAGGTCTTCGAAAGTCAAGTTAAACAGATCACCAACCATTTCGAATCCCACCGTACCTTCTCCACTATGCAATCTGGTTTCAGAGCTGGTCATGGGTGCACCTCAGCCACGCCAAGTTTCTAAACAATATCATAAACGCCATCAATAAGAGACAATACTGTGCAGCTGTATTCATCAACCTGGCCAAGGCTTCCGACTCTGTCAATCACCACATTCTTATTAGCAGACTCAACAGCCTTGGTTTCTCAAATGACTGCCTCGCCTGGTTCACCAACTACTTCTCAGACAGAGTTCAGTGTCAAATCGGAGGGCCTGTTGTCCAGACCTCTGGCAGTCTCTACGAGGGTGCCACAAGATTCAATTGTCGGGCCAACTCTTCTCTTTTTCACCTTTATTTAACCAGCTAGGCAAGTTGAGAACAAGTTCTCATTTGCAACTGCAACCTGGCCAAGATAAAGCATAGCAGTTCGACATATGCAACAGAGTTACACATGGAATAAACAAACATACAATCAATAATACAGTAGAAATAGCTATATACAGCATGTGCAAATGAGGTAGGATAAGGGAGGTAAGGCAATAAATAGGCTATGGTGGCGAAGTAATTACAATATAGCAATTAAACACTGGAGTGGTAGGGTGTGCAGAAGATTAATGTGCAAGTAGAGATACTGGGGTGCAAAGGAACAAGATAAATAAATAAATACAGTATGGGGATGAGGTAGATTGGATGGGTTATTTACAGATAAGCTATGTACAGGTGCAGTGATCTGTGAGCTGCTCTGACAGCTGGTGCTTAAAGCTCGTGAGGGAGGTAAGAGTCTCCAGCTTCAGAGATTTTTGCAGTTCGTTCCAGTCATTGGCAGCAGAGAACTGGAAGGAGACATCAATGATGTCTCTCTCGCTGCTGGTGATTCTCTGATCTACCTCTACACAGACACAATTCTGTAAACTTCTGGCCCTTCTTTGGACACTTAACTAACCTCCAGACGAGCTTCAGTGCCATTACAACTCTCCTTCCGTGGCCTCCAACTGCTCTTAAATGCAAGTAAAACTAAATGAATGCTCTTCAACCGATCGCTGCCCGCACCTGCCTGCCCGTCCAGCATCACTACTCTGGACAGTTGTGACTTAGAATACGTGGACAACTACAAATACCTAGGTGTCTGGTTAGACTGTAAACTCTCCTTCCAGACTCACATTAAGCATCTCGGATCCAAAATTAAATCTAGAATTGGCTTCCTATTTCGCAACAAAGCATCCATAATTCATGCTACAAAACATACCCTCGTAAAACTGACTATCCTACCGATCCTTGACTTAGGCGATGTCATTTACAAAATATCCTCCAACACTCTACTCAGAAAATTGGATGCTGTCTATCACAGTGACATCCGTTTTGTCACCAAAGCCTCATACTACCCACCACTACGACCTGTATGCTCTCGTTGGCTGGCCCTCGCTTCATATTCGTTGCCAAACCCACTGACTCCAGGTCATCTACAAGTCTTTGCTAGGTAAAGCCCCACATTATCTCAGCTCACTGGTCACCATAGCAGCACGCGCTCCAGCAGGTATATTTCACTGGTCACCCACAAAGCCAATTCCTCATTTGGCAGCCTTTCCTTCCAGTTCTCTGCTGCCAATGACTGGAACGAATTCCAAAAATCACTGAAACTGGAGTCTTATATCACCCTCACTAACTTTAAGCACCAGCTGTCAGAGCAGCTCACAGATCATTGCACCTGTACATAGCCCATCCAACTACCTCATCCCCATACTGTTATTTATTTATGTTTTGCTCCTTTGCACCCCAGTATCTCTACTTGCACATTCATCTTCATCTATCACTCCAGTGTTTAATTACTACATTGTAATTATTTCGCCACTATGGCCTATTTATTGCCTTACCTCCCTTATCTTACCTCATCTGCACACACTGTATATAGACTTATTCTATTGTGCTATTGACTGTATGTTTGTTTATTCCATGTGTAACTCTGTGTTGTTGTTTGTGTCGCACTGCTTTGCTTTATTTTGGCCAGGTCGCAGTTGTAAATGAGAACTTGTTCTCAACTAGCCTACCTGGTTAAATAAAAGGTAGAGGAAAAAAAACACTTTGGAACAGGGAACCGAGCCATACACTATGCAGCGATGAAGAGAGCTAATGTGTTGGGGTAAATGTTACCTGTTTGAGCTTGTAGTCTGCGGAGGTTATAGCCCCCTGGCCCAACAAATCGTGCTCGTCTGGAGACTGGGACTCTGACATTTTCTACAACAGACAGAAAACATACCTTGAAAGCAAAATACATAAATAATGGGAATGAAAAAGGACTAGCAACCAAGAGTCTTACCGACAACCGGACCATTCTCCTTTCTGTTAGCCCTGGGCTTGGCAATGGTATTGTTCATGATGCCCAAAATCTCCCTCTTGGCAACTGTAAGGATATAAAATGAGGGTGATGACTTCAATATTTCTCTCTCTAGAGAATGAATAGATAGCTATTTATGGGGCATGTCTTTCATGTCACCTGTGGCTTGCTGAATAGCCTCCATTACAAGTTTCAGAGGTAAGCCTGGAATCTTCACATCAGCCTAGGAGGAAGCATACATTATAGCAAAAAGAAACAGTCAACAAAATACAACAGCAGAGAGAAACCAATGGATGTTCAGCTACAGTACCTGTAAGGCATTGATACCCTTATTTGTTCCAGCCAATTTGAAGTCCATGTCTCCTAGGTAATCCTCGATTCCCTGTTGTGACAGAAAACACATAACAGTTCTACAGAAAGGGGATCTTATGATTATAGTACATGTGGTATTCCATAGAAAATGTAGTTCGCTTTAGGAATGGTGAGAAAAATATGAGTAATATTGAGTACCAGAATATCAGTCAGTATTCGGTAGTCCTGGATTTCCGATGGCTTCTCTGGGTTTGCCTTGGAGATGAGTCCAATAGCTACACCTGCCACAGCTGATGTAATAGGCACACCTGGAACACAGAAGTGCTATGTTTCACTGTAAAATGAAAGAATCAGCAACAAAAATGTAAAAAAGGTTTTAAGTATTGTACCAGCATCCATCAAAGCCAAACTGCCTCCACATGCTGACGCCATCGACGAGGAACCTGAGAGAACGAGAGTGCGCTCATCATACAATCATTGAAATGACTAAGATTTGGCAACTAAGCTTATAATAAGAAGTGGTCTAAAAAAAATTAGAAGCAAAATGGAGGTAATCCACAGAACTCACCATTAGACTCCAAAACCTCAGAGGTAACTCTAATAGTGAAGGGGAAGTCTTTTGGGATGACAGGTCTCAAAGACTTCTCCGCCAGTGCCCCTGTCAACATAGAAACAGAATATTATTTAAATAGTCACATGAACATAGGCATGCCATCCACACACTACCCATGGGCATATTTTAATCCATACCAACATACTAACCATGACCAAGCTCTCTTCTGTTCATTCCACTCATCTTTCCAATCTCATTGGTTGCGTAAGGAGGAAACTGAAACAGAAAAAGTTAATTTCAGCCCATGCAGATTTTGTTCTGCAATACCAAACCAATAAGCAAATCCTACTGGAATCCTTATTATTTACATATTGTGATACTCACCTCATAGTGAAGCATGAAATTCTTGTCTTTGACTCCACTGTTAAAAGAGAGCAACTCGTTTCAGCTAACATACACACACACACTTGCTTGAAACTTGCATTCAAAAGGACTGTAATTAATAATGTATAAGTTTACCTTAATGCTGTAGTAATGATGTCTGTTTTAATACTGGACTCCAAGGAGTCAAATGTTACAGAGCACAGAACCTAGACAGAAAAGGCTTTACTAACTAGGCTAGATACAATGATAAACAACCCAAAACAAGTCAGACTCTGCGAATATATTTCTCCTCTCTTCAACTTTCCAATGTCCCCAAAATGAATAGCACGCCTACACTGAGCACTTTTTTTATAACGCCAGATCCCTACCTGTGTCTGTCCCCTCTGGAAAAGTGCAGACCCATGAAGGGGCTTAAAGATGTCTGCCTCACAGGAAATATTTCTTAATGAAGTCAGGTTTCTTCCATCACACCTTTAAAACAAGGACATTATTAATGACATTAATGACACTTTTCTAAATACTACTGAGACATGCATTATTTTTTACCTCCTATATTCATTCAAAACCAGATTGCGGAAGACCTCTTTGGACACCATGTTGAAGGATTCCATCACCTCATAAGGTTCTGCATGAGGATATTTCTCTACAGAAAACAGACATACTGTATGTAGGCGGTTAGACAGTAAACGAACACACACGACCTTGGATGTTGCAAAAATCTTGTAAAAACATTTATTTGTGTCCCCCTGTTGCAGGAGAACTTTCCTGCAATTCAGGAAATGTAAAACTTTGTGTATTTGAGGTTTAAAAATGCTTCTGAAGTTTGTAATTTCCACTTTGAAATTAGACTTGACTTTTCCTCATGAAAAATGTATCAACACCTACAAAAATGTCCATTAGTTATTATTCACATTTCCTGTTTCTGCAGGATTATTTTCCTGCTGTAGCAAACCGTCTCAAATTAAGATCCTACATTTGTATATAGCAGTGATACAAACCTTTTATTTGTTCCTCTGTTTCTAGTCGCACTTTGTTAATGGCGTCATCTCTGGAAATCTGAAACACAATAAGTTACTAATTTTATTGAATGAAAAAGTACCACCAAAACACAATAGCAAAAATAACCAGACATAAATACTTACCTTGTCATGAGTGAAGTCTGTGAAAACAGCATAGACCTTTTCGGAGGCAAATCTGAAAGCAAAACCGTGTGCAGTCATGTAACCATAAAAAAAATATGGGAAATATCAAGTCAGAAAGAAATATGTCTTACTGTCGTGTGTGCTCAATATATCAAGTCAGAAAGAAATATGTTTTACTGTCGTGTGTGCTCAATATATCAAGTCAGTATGTCTTACTGTCGTGTGTGCTCAATATATCAAGTCAGAAAGAAATATGTTTTACTGTCGTGTGTGCTCAATATATCAAGTCAGAAAGAAATATGTTTTACTGTCGTGTGTGCTCAATATATCAAGTCAGAAAGAAATATGTTTTACTGTCGTGTGTGCTCAATCATTTCCTCAGGCGCAGAAAATATTTTGGGAGGGGTGCGCTTGGTCACTTTCGCTTCTCTGGCCATCTGCTGAATAGCCAATATGATCTGCTGTGTGTGCTTCACGCCAACCTTGACTGCATGACAGAAGTCCTGCTGCAACACATTCTCAGCAGATGCCTCGATCATCACTAAGACAAAAAATGTTTAATTTTTTTCAGGGTGGTAGAGAGGATCCTGTAGGAAAAAGGGATGTCTGATATAGCTGGACTACAGTACTAACCCACTTGGCTGAGAGGTGCTCCAGCCACTATCAGATTGATAGTGCTGGAAGCCATTTGCTTTCGTGTTGGGTTCACCAGGAACTCGCCATCCACCAGGCCAATGCGCACTGCACCTAAAACATCCACGAAACACAAACCATATAGTAAAAGCCTCATACAGGCAAAGAAAAACAAAAGGACAAGGATCTATAAGAGATACTAACCAATGGGCCCATTCCAGGGAATGTCAGAAAGGGTAAGGGCAGCAGAGGCTGTAGGGAAGTTAAATAGTTCATGTTATCACTGGATGTCAAAGATCATGTCAATGTTTTTACAAGGAAATCAATCTCTCATCACCTCCATTGATAGCCAGTACATCTGGATCATTAACACCATCAACTGCCAACAGGTTACACAGGACCTGAAAATATACACAGCAGGACTAAAATCAAGAGCATAACTTGTAATAACAGTGTAAACAAGGTACAAATCTATCGTTCTGCCCCTGAACAGGCAGTTAACCCACTGTTCCTAGGCCGTCATTGAAAATAAGAATTTGTTCTTAACTGACTTGCCTAGTTAAATAAAGGTAAAATAAATAAATAAAAACATATCAGTAATGAACCTACATAAGTACAACAATAACTACAAATACTGACTCACCTGAGTGTCATAGAAATAACCAGCAGGAAAAAGGGGTCTGATTGCCCTGTCTGAGGTGAGACAATAAAGAGATACAGTTAAGTCTGCTAATGGCATTTGCACTAAATCTAATATAGAACTGGAGTAAGAGTTAAGGCATAGGAGTTAGAATCATCTTCTCACCTATTAGCCTACTAGTCAGAATCTCATTTTCAGTGGTGCCCAACTCCCGCCGCAAGTGGTTAGTGGGGATTCTACCAGCAGCAGCTGCTTTCTGTCTGTAGTCCACCTGTCAAATCAAAAACACACCGTTCTAGCCAAGGGACCTGAATCACTCCAAGGGACCTAAAACCACTATGTTATAGCCTACTACACTAAAGAGATTATCACACACACAATGAACCATCCCACATCGAAGACAAAAAGCAGTGTTTAAATATGTTTGAAATGCATTGAAAAAAATGATATGACCCCACTTACAATAAAAATTAAGTATTAACTTACCACTAGTGGCATAAATTGGGAGGGGGACGGTTTTGTTTTGCTGACAGCTGTCACCATCACTGTTGTTTCCCCAAGCTGTAAAAAGAGGTGGAATTCATCCAAGTAACTGGTCTGAGCATCTTGTGCATATTCACTTTCAAACTCTCAAAAAATGCTTTGGATTTATACCTGCACAACAGCTGACCCATCTGCAAATCTGGCAAGTTTCCCTGTTGAGATCTCAAGTTTTCTTCAAAAGAGGGGAAATCAGAACACATCTGAAGTTAAGAGTGAATTGATGGGAGTCAATTAACCATTCATAACTGCAACGCAGATTTAGGAGGATTCGGACAAATATTCTATACATATTCCGTCTTATAAATATATCTGACTCTGACTATGCGCACCACTGCGTTGAATAATGAACTTAAAGCGTTGGCCCACAGGCTTGACCGGTTGTCACTGTTAACGTCATGTAAGTAGCTAAGTCAGACGTGTACTTACTTCTCACCCAAGTTCACACCCACTTTTTGTATCGTTCCATGGCTGTTCCAGACACTTTGGTGGCACAACCGCACATTTAGTCTGGCCAGCGTGGGCCCAAGCCTCAGTAAATGTTTCATATTCAAGTACAAACTACCATAAGAAATACTTTTCAATTGAACATGAAGCCTTTACACAATTTTACTGCCATGACAGTTCATCACATGCACGGAAGTACGTCACAAATAAATAGTGTCCTGTGATTGGACAAAAGACGTTCCACCATATCTGATTGGACATTATTATCTCCAAAACAAGGCGTTGCAACTGGGAGGACAATCCGTGACTTGCAGATAGAGCGCATGACCGGGGATCATAGGGTCTGAGGAAGCAAATCCGAGAGAGGGGGCGCATGTTTGAAATGGAAAAGCGTCGCGGTTGCTATTGATGAAGAAGAACATCATGATGAAGCAGCTGATTTACAAGTGGGATGCACTTTTGAGCGCTACATCCCGTGGGATTCGTGCTGATTGTACGGAGATTGTGACAACCGGTTAAATGGCGTCCCTTGACAAGACAAGAACAAGATGTATGTCAGGAGAAGTGCAGTATTATCATAAGGAGAGCCAAACTTGGAATATGAAGGAGGAATGGAGGGGAAAAAGAGAGGCAGAGGTCTAAGAAAGAGAGGGAGGAAGAGGGTGAGCTTGAGTTGGTTAAAAGTAGCAGGAAAAAAGTGAGATGGTTTGTTAAAGAAGAATGGTAGAAAGTGCAAGCACGGTGAATTGAAGACAGGATGAGAAATGGAAGTGAATGAGGGCGAAGTATCGGAGGTGGTAGGTATGGTGAACTCGGAGCCTGAGGCTTGCACTGAGGGTCGGGATAAAGATGAGTCTGTGACGGTAGGAGTGAAGTTTTTGGAAAAAGTTTTGGCTGATCTATTTGTGGTTTCGGGGTGGGTGAAAAGAGTTTAGTGCCGTGGAATCGGTGAGAGTAACCAGAAGTGGTCTTGTGATAATTGTTTGCGTTTCTGCTGGTCAGAGGGAGCAGCTGCTCCTTGTTAAACGAATGTGGGCAAGAGATGTGAATTGTTTTGCTCTCAAGAAAAGGGCGCCATTGAAGGGAGTGATTTACAAGGGGAGCGGAAAGTTGACCAACTGAAGGGGAAGATTCCTGGTGTTTTTGATGCTCGTCATTTGGTGTGACGCAGACAGAGTGGAGAAACAGAGTGATTGTCTGTTCTTTTGAGTTTTGATGTTGAGTCTGCCTGACAAAGTGATGGTAGGATATATAAGTTATCCTGTACAGGCTTTTGTACCGAATACATTGCGTTGTTACAGATGTCAAGCTTATGGGCATGTGGAAGGAGGGAGGTTCGTAGGTGTGCAGAAGAGCATGAGACACAGGAATGTGTAGCATTGGGGAAAGTAGTGGTATGTGTTAATTGTAGAAGTGCCCATGGGGCTGGGGATCAGAAATGTCCAGTGAGAGAGGCAGGTTGAGGTTTCCAGGGTTAGAGTAGAGCTGAAGTTGTGATATGCTGAGGCAGTGAAGAAAGTAGAGGAAGATGAGTCAAGGGGGAGAGATCCTGAGAGTGGTGTGAGTACCCAATACAGAGGGATAAACCAACAAGTGATATGTTTCTGCAAGATTGGATTTTGGGCATTTACAGCAATAGCTATCAATTGTACTCCAGGGGTGGAACTTAAGTCGCAGAAAATAGAGGTTGTGGTGGCAGCTGCAGAGAGGTATTTGGGTGTGCCGAGACTTGAAGATTTACAGGGTGTGTTAAGTGGTGGTGTCTCATCCTTTCAGGCTGTTGGCCTAAAGTAGGACTAAATAGATTTATATAGTGGAGTATGGTATTTATTTAAAAATGTGTGTGAGTGTAGCGTTAGATATGAGGGTATTTGTTGTATTAAAATGTATTTATTTTTTTAAAGTAAAGTATAAGGGAGTTATACTCCAGTCTAGTAGGTGGCGGTAATGCAACATTTATTGGGTGCCGCCAGCCGTTAAACATCGAAGAAGGCGTTGCAGTGCAGCATTTACAGCTCCAACCCATGTAAGCCTTGTTCACACTGCAGGTCTTAATAATCAAATCCGTTTTGGAATACTGACTGTTCAAATAAGTGCCCAAATCGGATTTCTGTGTGTTCAGACTAATAATTTGCTTACATGGCACACGCGCAGTAGGCTGTTTGGTGCTAGTCACTCAGAAGTTGTGTAGCATGCTTTGGTGATAATAATACCTGCCATGAAAGTCTCCCAGTTGCTTTGAAGGTTCGAAATCAGTGTAAGAACACTTAAAGCCTCAAAAGATATGATCCAACTTTGCCACAGCAGTCAACTGGCTAGCTTTTTAGCACATTCACTCATTTGTTTGTAATTCAACCATTAGCAACCTACCACAAGTTCTTGTCAAACTGGCAACACGATATGGCGTTCCAAAAAAAACAAAAATTTGCAGATTAGGCCATTCAGACAAGTCCCATGGCCACGAATCATATTTGTATCCTTAAAACTACCGACGAATGTGGTTTGAAATGTGTCTTGAAATCCCTGATTTAATGTGCTTTGTTCAGAATGCAGTAAAAATATAATTGAATCGGATATGCAAAATAATTGGATTTGACTCGCTTCAATTTGCAAGTGTGAACAATTTCTGTTCAAATTACAGTATGTCAAATTTACTAAATGTCTTTTTTTCTAAAGAAAATATGATTGAAGGGTGATGTTTGAACTTAGTTTAGCTGACTTTCCTAATGTGATTGTGTATCCCACACAATGACCATAACCATCAACATCAAGCAAATTCATCTAGCATAAAGCACGTTTTCATCCAAGCACTTAATGCTCATTAATTATCTGAAGCATGAAATGCCGACAGATAATTTGTTCGTTCGACATGGTAGGATCTTTTTGTGTCGGTAAAATTGTGAGAAATGGCGGTGGAAACGCCCTTATGCGCAAATATGTATAGAATAACTCATATCATGGACACTCACTGACATTTGTGGCAGCTTCGCATGATGAATTGTTGTTTCTACCTTATTGCCTGTGTGCTGTTGTCTGTGCCCAATATTGTTTGTACCATGTTTTGTGCTGCTAGTATGCTGCCATGTGGTGTTGCAACCATGCTGTGTTGTTGTTTTAAATTTCTCTTGTCATGACCGGGGCTGCGACTTTTAATCGCAGCTCCCGTCACCGCAGGAGGCCGCTTGGTTGGCCGTCATTGTAAATAATAATTTGTTCTTAACTGACTTGCCTAGTTAAATAAAATATTGAAGTCACCTTGGAGTCAGCAGTGATTATGTTGTGTGGTCCTCACACTAAAACCCGAGAAAGTATGCAGTTTATTCCGTACAGATTAAATAGCATGAACTTCACAGGCTGGTGAATGTGCAAGGTGACGAGCTTGATGCTCCTTTCAAATAAATATCGATGGTGACATGATGATTAATGCTTGGCTGCCATTTGACCAATACAACTAACATCGTTCTAAATCATACACGCACTGTATCTGCGAGCTGTTTGTTAGAGCGCATGTGGGCTCATTGGCTATATAGCAGTTTTTGTGACAAACCCACCAGTAGAGTTGAAAATGCGATAGAAACCCTTTTAACACATGTAATTCGGTACATGGGAATTTAACAGTAAACGTAATTTTTATGTGCACAACGTCATCACGCACAGCGCATTTTCCGCAACAACAAAAAAAAGTTTGATGGAAACATCTCCTGGTGGGAATATTCGCATATTATTTGAGCATATTCACATGAAAATCTCACAAATTGGATGGAAACCTAGCTATTGATAGTACCCTTTAATGAGGATTGTTGAGTGGTGCATAGCCTACATTATTATAAACCATCTCTGGTACAGTGCTGTTTAAAAATGTGAACACAAGAGGGCGCATGTTCTCACAATTAACATGATACTCACCGGGTCATGTCCCAAAGACCTCTTCTTCCTCCCAAAGTGTGCACTCCCTTCACCGGTTTGAAAGGAAATGACTGGTACAAGAAATATTGTGGAAACTCCCACTAGCCCATGCCTCCACCAATCCAATGCTTTTACATTTTTGGGAAGTAGTAAACGAGTGCACACTGCAGAATAAATTATATGTTATTGGGAAGCACACAGGGATAATGAGGTATGATAAACTAGAAATCTGTGGTTGTACAATGTCAGGCTTGCCAGCCATGCTGTAATTGTACTGTAATAGCCTAAATCACAATGTGAGTATATGTTGAAGGACTTGTAAGATAAGAATATGTTTTTTTGATCAACACAGCTTCTTCATCATGAATAATGGTTGTCTCTTACACTGTATATTTACCTGCTTTATAGTCAGTTATCAGTCAGTTATACAACCCAGACATTTAGGCCATACCCTATTTTGTTCTAAGGTTATGTAGAGTGAATTGTCTGTTTTTTTATTGCACTTTGAAAACCTATTTTAATTCTCTGGATGTAAAATAAAATTTGACAACCACTGTTTTGCAGTATTCAACAGATCATTATTATTTATTTACTTTCAGTGGTGAGGGTCCATCAATAATTCACATTTCTAATATCAATAATATTTTTATATGACAATAACCTTCATGGTGGCCATTACAGTCGTGAATCATTTTGAATAAGATTCTACTAACTTCGCACAACTCTTAGGGAAACATATCCATGTTTTTTGGGGGTCAACATTTGGATGGGGATCATTGATGGACGACAATATTCAATGCTTGTCACTGATTTTCAAGAATATTTAAGTCAGGACTATGACTACTAGACCATTCAGGAACACTCAACACCTCTTGGAAAGAGGCATTAGAATGTGTGTAATTCTGCTGAAAAATAAAGCTATCACAGAGTTAGGTTTTCAGAAGATTGTGGCAGGTTTTCCTCTAACTTGTTACCTGTTTCTCCTTTCATATTTATTTTGATCCTAACAAACTCCCCAGCCCCTGTCGGTAACAAGCATACCCATAACATGATGCTGCCTCCACAATAATCACCTTATTCAAAATGATTCACACCTGTAATGACTGCCAATGGTGTTTCCACCACAGGAGGCTGCTTAGGGGAGAACGACTCATAATAATGGCCGGAATGGAGCAAATGTAATGGCATCAAACACCTAGAAATCATGTATTTGATACAATTCCACATATTCCGCTCCAGTCGTTAACACAAGCCCGTTCTTCCCAATTAAGGTGCCACCAACCTCCTGTGGCTTCCACCAAGTATTAACTATGGCAGGGCTGCCAGAAAATGTGTGGTGAGGTGGCATTTGCCCCAGCACTTTTCAATCTGGTGTGACACTGTCACACCACTTTTGATTTAGTTTAATATAATACATAGATGCAAAGAGAGAAGGGCAAAGTGCATCTTTAAAAAAGTTATTTGTCTCATGATTTGTCAACTCGCAAACAATTTCTCTGTCCTTCACATCGGAGTGCTGCTGCAGGCTCTGCGCATGTCTTGACCAATTCGTTTCAAGGAAATCGCAGGTGGCGTGGGCCCGGGTACAACACACAATGCACAGTCTGCACTTTCTTCCGGTATGATGGTCCCCAGAAATCTTTTGTCCAGTTCCCAGTTTGTCACCTTATGGTCTCAAAGAAGCGGCAGCCCCCCAAAAGGCACAATAGTTTCATTACACATCACCCCTTGGCATCAAGTCCCTGATTGGTGAACAAGTTATCCAGTCACAGCTCTTTGTCTTTTGGCAGTGCTAGGGACACCCACAGTGCTTTTAATATAGTATTTTCAATTTACATATTTGCCACACATGATTACATTCTATGTTTTATTCATTCAGTAATTATTATTTAACATGTCCTCACCTGGGATTTGAACTCACAACCTTTTGGTTCACACCATTCCACACTTCCTGCTATACCACCATGTCTGTATCAATGACTGATTTCACCTGTAGGCCTATCCCTACACTTTGCAATTCAAAGTAAATCTCAGCTGTTAAAAATACACTGAAGAAAAAGTATTACATATTCAGAAGTAACATTAAAACAGAATAATATGCCCCACCAACATTAGACAACTGTACTGAAAACCCAAACTCAAATGTCTGAAATAAGTTAATTAAATCAATGAGAGAATAGTCAGAATAACTGATAACTAAAAAAGCAGTGCAGATTGCAATCTTTTGCTAAGTGCAGAGATGTATTATCGGTAATGATTGTGTAGGGGACTTATGAAATTCAGAATTTGTGATTCAGCAGAAAGATTAAACTCACAATTCAGAGGTTGAGAGTTTAAATCCCAGGTGGGGGTCATATTGAAGCGTTGGTACTAAGTGATCATGTCAAAAGTAATCATATTATCATTGATTAAAGATTTGTACACTATTTTAGCTGAATGGTGTACTGCTTACCTTAACCCCCATGCCATTTCATTACTTTACTTATAATGGATTGGGACACCTGGAACCATCACGTGACAAAAGACTCCAGGGGACCATGACACAACATCTCAAGAACATTCAGGGGACCATGAGACAATGTCCCAAGAACGTCCTAAAAACGTCCTCGGGGACATGCCCAGGACAAACAGGGAACTAGACAAAACAAAGCTCTCTCGCCCTCCATTTGGCAAATCTCACCATAACTCTATCCTCTTAATTCCTGCTTACAAGCAAAAACGAAAGCAGGAAGTACCAGTGACTCGCTCAATACGGTCAGATGACGCGGATGCTACGCTACAGGACTGTTTTGCTAGCACAGCCTGGAATATGTTCCGGGATTCATTCAATGGTATTGAGGAGAGTACCACGTCAGTCACCGACTTCATCAATAAGTGCATTAACGACGTCGTCCCCATAGTGACCGTACATACATACAGTTGAAGTCGGAAGTTTACATACACCTTAGCCAAATACATTTAAACTCAATTTTTCACAATTCTTGACAATTAATCCTAGTAAAAATTCCCTGTCCTAGGTCAGTTAGGATCACCACTTTATTTTAAGAATGTGAAATGTCCGAATAATAGTAGAGAGAATGATTTATTTCAGCCATCACATTCCCAGTGGGTCAGAAGTTTACATACAGTCAATTAGTATTTGGTAGCAATACTTTTAAATTGTTTAACTTGGGTCAAACATTTCGGGTAGCCCACAATAATTTGGGTGAATTTTGGCCCATTCCTCCTGACAGCTGGTGTAACTGAGTTAGGTTTGTAGGCCTCCTTGCTCGCACATGCTTTTCAGTGCTGCCCACAATTTTTCTATAGGATTGAGGTCAGGGCTTTGTGATGGCCACTCCAATACCTTGACTTTGTTGTCCTTAAGCCATTTTGCCACAACTTTGGAAGTATGCTTGGGGTCATTGTCCATTTGGAAGACCCATTTGCGACCAATATTTAACTGATGTCTTGAGATATTGCTTCAATATATCCACATAATTTTCTTGCCTCATGATGCCATCTATTTTGTGAAGTGCACCAGTCCCTCCTGCAGCAAAGCACCCCCACTACATGATGCAGCCACCCCCATGCTTCATGTTTGGGATGGTGTTCTTTGGCTTGCAAGCCTTCCCCTTTTCCCTCCAAACATAACGATGGTCATTATGGCCAAACAGTTCTATCAGACCAGAGAACATTTCTCCAAAAACGATCTTTGTTCCCATGTGCAGTTGCAAATTGTAGTCTGGCTTTTTTATGGCGATTCTGGAGCAGTGGTTTCTTCCTTGCTAAGCGTCCTTTCAGGTTATGTCGATATAGGACTCGTTTTTACTGTGGATTTAGATACTTTTGTACCTGTTTCCTCCAGCATCTTCACAAGGTCCTTTGCTGTTGTTCTGGGATTGATTTGCACTTTTCGCACCAAAGTATGTTAATATCTAGGAGTCAGAGCGTGTCTCCTTCCTGAGCGGTGTGACGGCTGCGTGGTCCCATGGTGTTTATACGTGCATGCTATTGTTTGTACAGATGAACGTGGTACCTTCAGGCATTTGGAAATTGCTCCCAAGGATTAACCAGACCTGTGGAGGTCTACAATTGTTTTCTGAGGTCTTGGCTGATTTCTTTAGATTTTCCCATGATGTCAAGCAAAGAGGCACTGAGTTTGAAGGTAGGCGTTGAAATACATCCACAGGTACACCTCCAATTGACTCAAATTATGTAAATTAGCCTATCAGAAGCTTCTAAAGCCATGACATAATTTTCTGGAATTTTCCAAGCTGTTTAAAGGCACAGTCAGTTTAATGTATGTAAACGTCTGTCCCACTGGAATTATGATACAGTGAATTACAAGTGAAATAATCTGTATGTAAACAATTGTTGGAAAAATTACTTGTGTCATTCACAAAGTAGATGTCCTAACCGATTTGCCAAAACTATAGTTTGTTAACAAGAAATTTGTGGAGTGGTTGAAAAACAAGTTTTAATGACTCCAACCTAAGTGTATGTAAACTTCTGACTTCAACTGTATCCCAACCGGAAGCCATGGATTACAGGCAACACCAAGTTTAAGGCTAGAGCTGCCGCTTTCAAGGAGCGGGACACTAATCCAGACTCTTATTAGAAATGCTGCTACATCCTCAGATGAACCATCAAACAGGCAAAGCATCAATACAGGACTAAGATTGAATCCTACTACATCGTCTCTGACCCTTGTCGGATGTGGCAGAGCTTGAAAGCTATTATGGACTACAAAGGATAACCCAGCCATGAACTGCCCAGTGACACAAGCTTACCACATGAGCTGAATGCCTTTTATGCTCACTTCGAGGCAAGCAACACTGAAGCATGCATGAGAGCACCAGCTGTTCCGGACGACTGTGTGATCACGCTCTCCGTAGCTGATGTGAGCAAGACCTTTAAACAGGTCAACATTCACAAAGCCGCGGGGCCAGACGGATTACCAGGATGTGTACTCAAAGCATGCGCGGACCAACTGACAAGTGTCTTCACTGACATTTTCATCTTACTGACCGAGTCTCTAATACCAACATGTTTCAAACAGACCACCATAGTCCTTGTGCCCAAGAGAGCGAAGGCAACCTGCCTAAATGATTTTCAGCCCGTAGCACTTGGTAGCCATTAAGTGCTTTGAAAGGTTGGTCATGGCTCACATCAACACCATCATGTCGGAAACCATAGACCCACTCCAATTCGCATAATGCCCCAAAAGATCCACAGATGACGCAATATTAATCGCACTCCACACTGCTCTTTCCCACCTTGACAAAAGGAACACCTATGTGATAATGCTATTCATTCACTACAGCTCAGCGTTCAGAACCATAGTACCCACAAAGCTCAAGACTAAGCTCCATCCCTCTTCAACTGGATCCTGGACTTCCTGACGGGCCGCCCCCAGATGATAAGGGTAGGCAACAACACATCTGCCATGCATATCCTCAACACTGGGGCTCCTCAGGGGTGCATGCTTAGTCCTCTACTGTACTCCCTGTTCACCCACGACTGCGTGGCCAAGCACTAATCCAACACCATCATTACGTTTGCTGCCGACACAAAAGGGGTAGGCCTGATCACAGACCACGAGGAGACAGCCTATAGGAAGGAGGTCAGAGACCTGGCAGTGTGGCACCAGGACAACAACCTCTCCCTCAAAGTGGGCAAGACTAATGAGCTGATCGTAGACTTTAGGAAAACGAGGTCTGAACAGGCCCCCATTAACATTGATGGGGCTGAAGTGGAGCGGACCGAGAGTTTCAAGTTTTCATGGTCCAAACACACCAGAGAGTTGTGAAAAGGGCACGAAAACACCTTTTCCCCCTCAGGAAACTGAAACGATTTGACATGGGTCCCCAGATCCTCAAAAAGTTCTACAGCTGCACCATCGAGAGCATTCTAACCGGTTGCATCACAACTTGGTATGACAACTGAACGTAAGGCGCTACAGAGGGTAGTGCGTACGCCCCAGTACATCACTGGGGCCAAACTTCCTGACATCCAGGACCTATTTACTAGGTGGTGTCAGAGGAAGGTCCAAAAAATTGTCAAAGACTCCAGGGACCCAAGTCATAGACTGATGCCTCTGCTACCACACAGCAGTGGTGCTGGAGCACCAAGTCTAGGACCAAAAGGATCCTTAGCAGCTTCTACCTGCATGTGACAAAAACAATTTTATTTGATTTGATCCTCCAGGGGACCATGACACATCCTAAATACTTCCTCTGGGACATCCCCAGGACAATCCGGGAACTAGAAAAAACCTCCAGGAGACCATGACACAACATCCCTGGATCGTTCAGGGGACCTTCAGGGCACCATGACACAAGGTCCTAAGAATGTCCTAAAAACATCCTCAGGGACGTCCCAGGACAAACTGGAAACTAGACAAAACCTACATGGGACCATGACACAACATTCCAAGAATGTCCTAAAAACAGGACAAACCGGGAACTATAAAAAGGTCCCCCAAAGAATGCTCCCTTGCGACCCTCATGCAATGTCCTAAGGACTAGTAAAGTTCAAATCCAGAAAACCTCCTAAAAAGGTCATGACATGGTTCTCAGTGACGTCCTGGGAACTTACAGGGAACTTGACAAAGAACCCCCAGAAAACGTTTCCTTGGGACCATCACGCAACATTCTCAGAACGTCAGTGGGATAACGTTGCGCCAAAACCCTTAAGGGACCTAATGGGAACGTCTGTTTGCTGGGATGCTGTATTGCATGGAAACAAGACTATTTTTCTGTCTGATCGACTGTAGGCTACTAACAACAGCAGCTGCATAGTCGGACCTACTATGCGCCCTGTCCCTCTGGCCAGGGTAAATTAACCTGTAATGTTGTGTGTTTATAGCCTATTTGTTTGTGATAAAATGTGAATGGGATCAATTTCGTTTATATTCAAATTTGTGTTGACAAGGCTAGACTTTTTTAATCCCAAATTATTAACTGGAATTAGTCAATAAACACAATAGCTGACATAGACTGTGAGTAAATGGTTTATTCGGCCTACATTTGCATAGGGCAAGGCTACACAATGCAAACCTGCATGAAGCAAACTCAGCCTTGTGAGTGTTTCTTTCTCTGTGTCTGTGTATAGTTCTTCTTTAACATATAATTCATATGAACAAGTACAAGGTTGTTGCAGTTTGACAGGGGTTTCATCCAGGAGTTCATAGCCCATATTAAACCTTTTTACAACAGATTAATAACATTTACATTACATTTAAGTCATTTAGCAGACGCTCTTATCCAGAGCGACTTACAAATTGGTGAATTCACCTTCTGACATCCAGTGGAACAGCCACTTTACAATAGTGCATCTAAATAACGTATAAGATCCAGATTTTTCACTGGTTTGGTTACCAGATCAGGAAAAACTACGGGCCCCAGATTTTTCTTTCACTTTACAAATTTGAATTACGTATATATCGGCAGAATTAATAATTGTTGAAAAAAATCTGAAAATTGACGAAAAAAATATACAATTATTGATATACTATACACAATTTAATTATTCACTTCTTTGTGGGACTAATTCGGTAGATATGGATATCTTCTATTGAGCCTATTACTGCTTGCTACTGGACATTTTGGTGTAGTTTGTTTTATTTTGGGGGGGCGGGGGGGGGGGTTCAAATTTCACACTGTAACACGCTATGCCTCGTGTCAAAAAGATCCCCTTTCTGTCTCTCAGGAGGGCATCCTGCGTATAATAAAAAGGAGATTAGTGTGAGCAGCCATGCTGAGGATTGGGTGGCAGGCTGTGGTTGGTATGGCAACAGATTAGTGCAGTTTTTTCCCCCCAGAGATTCTATTAGGTTTATCCAGTTGCCATGGATTTGGACAGGTTGAGATCTCCTGTCCTTACAGTATCCAGAGGCAAGGACCATTAGTGTCTTATGGACCAATCACTGAATGTTGCTGTCAGATTGCACTCAGATAATAATTGTTTCATGGTTTGTTTCTTAAAGCAGATAGTCTTGGAAATGCAATTCTAAATTATGTGTGTGCTTTGACCAGAATACAATAGCTAGGCACTGACGAAAGGCTGTATAATACCACAGTGATTCATTATTGGTAACTCCAATGAAATTTTCACCAGTGGAGTGAAAATTTGTGTTTAAGGGGGTTTGACAGGAAATCATTACTGTGTTTTAGGGATTACACATTAGACCATGCTGTGAAAATACTGTGCAAATATGTTTACAACAGGAAATCTGAGGCACAAATATTTAGAAAGAGTGAGGTGATAGAATACAATATAACATATAAAAATGCTTTTACATTGGCCATAGCCTGTCTACAAAAGCTTGAGATTCAAAGGGTACAATATCAATTTTGCTGAGCGATAATGGAATTAGATTTAATTTTCTACATAATTTCATCCCTGCCCCAGTTTACCAGACAATGTGTGGTGGTGATTATCCTTGGTCCTGCTCATTTCTCACCTGTCAAAAAGACATTAGCTCGTGGGCACAGTCAGTCATTTTGATTACTGAGGCTTGAAGTGCATGACAGTGTACCAGACCAGTAGGTATCATTGAAAGTTCTTATGAAACTCTAACATGACATATTTATTTTGACATTGGGCTGTTGATACTGTAGTCTTGTTGGAAAGCAGAAGGGAATGTATTGGTATTTTTCTTGTAATCAGGCTGAACTTTGCCACAGGGGCTTTATATCACCAGAAGAGGGATTTGATGCATTAGGTTTGATTTCCTATATCAGCCCCACAGGATGTTCTAAATAGACCAGTCATTCCAAAAGCATATGTCAATCATTTGACATTGTGTTAGAGTAACATTTATAGTGATGTATTTCAGTACACATTCTCATATTGGCTAAAGAGTCTAAAAGCTTTGTGGTGAAACATAAATAACTAAGAGGAAACAACAGTCATTCCTTCTGGAGAAAAAGAGAGAGAGGGAGAGAAAAAAAAACAGAATAAAAGAAAAAAATGGAGAAAAAGAGAGGGAGAGGCCTCTAGTTTCAGTAAGGGAGACACAAGGTCAGGGAGTCCTGGATAAATGCCTCTCCCTCTCTGCTGTTGAAAGGCCCATGGTGTTCAGAGAAAACGTGGCGTTTTGGTATTGCGGCATTGCTTGGTCAGTGGAATCTTTGCTTTAGGCTAAATTAACAAGATTTTGAATGTGAATGTTTTCCATTCACCTCTGCTGCAGCTCTGTTTGAGCACACTGGCATTGGAGAGTTTAAGTTTTCTTAGCCAAAGGGGCGGTCTGCGTTTTTAAGAAAGTTGCCAACGAAGTTGAAATAATTTGTTGAGTTGTTTTCCCTCCATGTGTTTAAGCTGCATAAGGAATGCTGCTGTCGCTCTATGACTGCACCAACACCGCTGCAACACCAATAATGACTTAGTCTGCTCTGTGACACACCATATAAACATGATGAATAATGGATGAATAAAAGAGATGAGAACAATCCCATTTTCAAAACAAAGGTCTACACACACTGCTCTCCCTTTGAAAAACACAAAGATGGAGCTCCACTAAGAACCTCCATGACTAATTCCACATAAAACCTAATTGCATTCAGATTGTTGTAGATGTGTATTACATGAGTCATGAGTACTTAATGATACTTAATGAGTATGAATTAGCTGTAAGTGTTTCAGAATCTATGTGTTCAGTCTGGCCTGTGGGTTGGCCTGCTGCATATTTGAATTGGAATCCCCTCCTACAAAAATGGTATGACAACATCCGTCTTAGTTCAAAGTCCTGCCCAAACCAGAGAACACATGGAATATCCACCCAACGTCCTCTTTTTAAGCATAAACATAGGCCTACATCCAGGGGAACGAGATAGTGTTCACAGGAAGCCACCGTGACAGTTATTCAAATGAGTTCAGAAGCTCTCCTTTGTTATCGCAGCAGACTGATGAATTACCTCAAGTAATTATTTCCAGGAAAGTGGTGTGCTTCTATACATTGATTTTAGCTGAGCCATCAGACATAACCATTTCCATGTCAATGATTGTGTTTAAATTGCCTTTTTGGTGGCATTGCCCTCTCTTGATTTATTCAGACAAACTAATTAATCAGTTAGGTTGATTGAGGCTTATCTCTTGAGGCTAATGACTTTGGGCTGGACTCAAAGTATGCCTCCTAGCTGCAGACACAGTTCACACTATTAGGTTTGTAATTACAGGTTGATAACAGTGTAAATAAAAATACAATATCAATTTCCGGGACCTACAAATCAGTCCATTCCAAATAGGTTAATGAAAGGGTTGCGTGTGTTTGAGAATAAATTATATGTGCACTGGCAAGGCACAAATGGAAGAAAATGGTATTCTATGTTTTTGGCCAATGACATACAGTATAGATATATAATTAAAGACTATCTGATTAGAATTTAGCTGTTCTATTTTGACTGTGTTGCTATTAGTTGTATTAATTGTTTCAAGGCAGACCATGTCTATCTCAGGCACACTGTAGGTATGGTAGTTTTCCCCAAGTGCAACTGAGATCTGGTCATGATGGTTGATGGGTAGCCAGCAGATTCCGACCCTACCGTTACGCTTGTTTAAACTGAGCTGCACTGTGGTCAGGACACAATCATGGTTAGATTAAAAGACTCTGAATGGTCAATCCGGGGTCTGTATTGGCCGTACAGTATTTAAGGCAATACGGCCTCTGCAGAAGTCAGGGCATTCATACCTCCTGCGCTTCACGGAGCAGAGCTGTTGAGCAGAGCTGTTGAGCAGAGTTGTTGTGAAGGAAGTTATACGGAGCCCTCCGCATTGTTACAAAATTTGGGAGGTGCTCTGCATCGCCGTGCGGGGCTTGATTTGGCCTCCAAAAGCCAACGGAGGCTCCGCAATTGTGTCACACCCTCCGTATGGAGCCTCCGGCCCGCATTGCCAGATCAAGCATTGCCTGATTAACCATAACTAAGCTATAAGACACTGCGATGCTGGTGTGAGATATGTCACACCAGCTCTGACCGATATCTCACAGTGTCTTAATCTAACCATGATTGCATTCCGACCCCAGTGCAGCTCAGTGTAAACAAGCGTTACGGTAGGGTTGGAATCTGCTGGCTCATTGAAGGGTAGAGTTCAAATTAAATCTAATCTCATTTTACTGGTCACATACACATATTTCGGGTGTAGCGAAATGCTTGTGTTCCTAGCTCCAACAGTGCAGTAGTATCTAATAATTCACAACAATACACACAAATCTAAAAGTAAAATAATGTAATTAAGAAATATATAAATATTAGGACGAGCAATGTCGGAGTGGCATTGACTAAAATACAGCAGAATAGAATACAGTGTATAGATATGAGATGAGTAAAGCAGTATGCAGTATGCAGTTGCCTCTAAAGTGCAGGGTTGAGTAACTGGGTGGTAACCGGCTATTTAACAGTCTGATGGCCTTGAGATAGAAGCTGTTTTTCAGTCTCTCGGTCCTAGCTTTGATGCACCTGTACTGACCTCGCCTCTGGATGATAGCGGGGTGAACAGGCTGTGGCTCGGGTGGTTGATGTCCTTGATGATCTTATTAGGCTTCCTGTGACATCAGGGGCTGTAGGTATCCTGGAGGGCAGGCTGTGTACCCCCGGTGATGCGTTGGGCAGACCGCACCACCCTCTAGAGAGCCCTGCGATTATGGGAGTGCAGTTGCCATACCAGGCAGTGATACAGCCCGACAGGATTCTCTCAATTATACATCTGTAAAAGTTTGTGAGGGTCTTAGGGTCTTAATTTCACCTTTATTTAACCAGGTAGGCCAGTTGAGAACAAGTACTCATTTACAACTGCGACCTGGCCAAGATAAAGCAAAGCAGTGCGACAAGAACAACAACACAGAGTTACACATAAACAAACGTACAGTCAATAACACAATAGAAAAATCTATGTACAGTGTGTGCAAATGTAGAAGAGTAGGGAGGCAAGGCAATAAATAGGCCATAAAGGCGAAATAATTACAATTTAGCATTAACACTGGAGTGATAGATGTGCAGATGATGATGTGCAAGTAGAGATACTGGGGTGCAAAGGAGCAAGAGGCTAAATAACAATATGGGGATGAGGTAGTTAGGTGTGCTATTTACAAATTGGCTGTGTACAGGTACAGTAATCGGTAAGCTGCTCTGACAGCTGATGCTTAAAGTTAGTGAGGGAGATATAAGACTCCAGCTTCAGTGATTTTTGGAATTCGTTCCAGTCATTGGCAGCAGAAAACTGGAAGGAAAGGTGGCCAAAGGAAGAATTGGCTTTGGGGATGACCAGTGAAATATACCTGCTGGAGCGCGTGCTACGGGTCAGTGTTGCTATGGTGACCAGTTAGCTGAGATAAGGTGGGGCTTTACCTAGGAAAGACTTAGATGACCTGGAGCCAGTGGGTTTGGTGACGAATATGTAGTGAGGGCCAGCCAACGAGAGCATACAGGTCGAAGTGGTGGGTAGTATATGGGGCTTTGGTGACAAAACGGATGTCACTGATAGACAGCATCCAATTTGCTGAGTAGAGTGTTGGAGGCTATTTTGTAAATGACATCACCTAAGTCAAGGATCGGTAGGATAGTCCGTTTTACGAGGGTATGTTTGGCACCATGAGTGAAGGAGGCTTTGTTGCGAAATAGGAAGCTGATTCTAGATTGAATTTTGGATTGGAGATGCTTAATGTGAATCTGGAAGGAGAGTTTACAGTGTAACCAGACACCTAGGTATTTGTCGTTGTCCACATATTCTAAGTCAGAACCATTCATAGTGATGCTAGTCGGGCTGGCGGGTGCGTGCAGCAATCAGTTGAAGAGCATGAATTTAGTTTTACTAGCATTTAAGAGCAGTTGGAGGCCACGGAAGGAGTGTTGTATTGCATTGAAGCTCATTTGGAAGTTAGTTAACACAGTGTCCAAAGAAGGGCCAGATGTATACAGAATGGCGTCCTCTGCGGTCTGCGTAGACGTGGATCAGAGAATCACCAGCAGCAGAGCGACATCATTGATGTATACAGAGAAAAGAGTCGGCCCGAGAATTTAACCCTGTGGCACCCCCATAGGGACTTCCAGAGTTGTGGACAACAGGCCCTCCGATTTGACACACTGAACTCTGAGAAGTACTTG
Source organism: Oncorhynchus masou masou (assembly GCF_036934945.1). NCBI lineage: Eukaryota > Metazoa > Chordata > Actinopteri > Salmoniformes > Salmonidae > Oncorhynchus > Oncorhynchus masou. The sequence goes on from NC_088234.1 coordinate 58,644,408, forward strand.
GTGAAACAGGTGAGGCAGTCATTTGAGAAACCAAGGCTATAGAGTCTGCCGATAAGAATGTGGCGATTGACAGAGTCGAAAGTCTTGGCCAGGTCGATGAAGATGGCTGCACAGTGGCGGTTATGATACGTTTAGGACCTTGAGCATGGTTGAGGTGCACCCATGACCAGCTCTGAAACCAGATTGCATAGTGGAGAAGGTATGGTGGGATTCGAAAAGGTCGGTGATCTGTTTGTTATCTTGGCTTTCAAAGATTTTAGAAAGGCAGGGCAGGATGGATATAGGTCTATAACAGTTTGTGTCTCGAGTGTCTACCCCTTTAAAGAGGGGGATGACCGCGGCAGCTTTCCAATCTTTGGGGATCTCAGACGATACGAAAGAGAGGTTGAACAGGCTAGTAATAGGGGTTGCAACAATTTTGGCTGATATTTTTAGAAAGAGAGGGTCCAGATTGTCTAGCCCGGCTGATTTGTAGGGATCCAGATTTTGCAGCTCTTTATTGAAGTCCAAGATCATCTCATTTGTTTTGTTGACGTTGAGAGAGATGTTATTTTCCTGGCACCACTCTGCCAGGGGCCTCACCTCCTCCCTGTAGGCTGTCTTGTCATTGTTGGTAATCAGGCCTACTACTGTTGTGTCATCTGTAAACTTGATGATTGACTTGGAGGCGTGCGTGGCTATGCAGTATTGGGTGAACATGGAGTACAGCAGGGGGCTGAGCACGCATCCTTGTGGGGCCCCTCTGTTGAGGATCAGTGAATTGGAGGTGTTGTTTCCCACCTTCACCACCTGGGTGGCGGCCCGTCAAGAAATCCAGGACCCAATTGCACAGGGCGGGATTCAGACCCAGGGCCCCGAGCTTAATGATGAGCTTGGAAGGTACTATGGTGTTGAAAGCTGACCTATAGTCAATGAACTGCATTCTTACAAAGGTATTCCTCTTGTGAAGATGGGATAGAGCAGTGCGATGGCGATTGCATCGTCTATGGATCTATTGGGGCGGTAAGCAAATTGAATTGTGTCTAGGGTGTCAAAGCACTTCATGATGACAAAAGTGAGTGCTACGGGCAGTAGTCATTTAGTTCAGTTATCTTTACTCTCTTGGGTACAGGAACAATGGTGGGCATATTGAAGCAAGTGGGGACAGTAGACTGGGATAGGGAGAGATTGAATATGTTCATGAAGTTGCATATGGTGTGCTGCTGTGCTGTCCCTAGATTTTGTTTTTGAAGTTGCAGCGGGGATTTGCATGTGGTCTTACATGTTGCAGGTTGTGTATGGGAACAAACCTTCGATTCATCCTCCTCATTGTGCACATTTTGTATGATATCCACAAGGTGTCACTGAAATGCCTTCAACCATTGTCAGTTCAATGAATAATCAGTCAATGCTTGGCAGCTATTTCTTTTTACTTTCATTCCTTGTCTGGACATTCTTATTGGTCTTTATGTGTTAACACAAATTATTTTTCTATTCTTGTTTGAGATAATTTATTATATGAGTACAACCCATAACCTACATAGGCTGCACACAATGCATAGGCCTAGTGACAGACTCACTTTACCTATAATCACTGACAAAGCTGACACATAAAATGTGAATCAACCTAACATAGTACATTTGAGGTTATGCACTGATAATCTACTCTCTATGTCTACATACAACATAGTGCATTTCATGTGGATGGGGAAATGTCCATGACAACGTCAAATAACTAACTAGCTCATTGTTCTATCTGACAATGTGCTTGCGCCCTATTTTCTTGAGCGCATTTGATTTTTGGCGGAAGAAGACACGTCCTCTACGGGTGAACGAGGAGGCTGGAATGGAAACGGAGTCGAGGGGGGCGATACTTCGTATAGAGCAGAGCTCCATCAGTAGACTCAAATCACCCAGTAGTAGGTTATACAGCCGTTATTCCCCTTTTCCAGCCAAGTGACTAAGTGATAGGAGAAGGACATCTCTGGCATATATATAATTGGAACAATCGTTGGCTTTATGCGGGGGAAAATGCAACCTTCAAGACTTAAAGGAACGTGATGGGAAGAGCATATATATACAATTTTTTTTTTACAGAATATTCTAACTCGACGTCCATTGGAGGAAAGCAGTTAATGTTTATAGCTCTGTGCTTCGTCATCATTCAACGTTAGATTTTTGTTTCATGGACCATTTTCTATATTATTAGCCTACCAGTACAGGTCTAATGTCTTAGTTTAGCACATGATTTAGCTGTAGATAGGTCAGCTGCCTTTACAGGCACAGACTAGATGGGATTCAATGGTTTAATGTTTTTTGATGGATTCCTTGTCCTTTAGTAAGTAAGTAGCAAGACAATCTAAGGTAGCTGCTGGTCCGAGAATTGTGGATTAATTAAATTTTTCAGCAAAACCAGACGTCTATGGACATTTGTTCTTCATCGGCGAAATGAGTGTACGTTTAATTAAACCAAGCACATGAACGGCGTCTAAATTAAGGTCGTGTTCAGAGGGGTGAAAACCGACGTTGAGAATATTCCCCGACAAGGACAAATACAATTTAATTCATATTCTCTGGAATTGTTGGTGTCCACCACAAGGAAATGGGAAGCGAGGTTTTTACGCCGTTGCTGGAGCAATTTCTGCTCACGCCTTTGGTTGCCTGGGTAAGGCACCCTAATTAACTATTCTCATGGAATTTGAGTCTCCTAATTAAGCTGGGTATCAAAAATAAATGCTAAATTAAAAGTGATTTGGTTTTGCTGACATATTTGGCGTATTGTCCTATTTTTCAGGTTAAGGCGGCTGGGCATTCATCTGGAAACGATGGCACCAAACTATCGGAATACATTGAATTAGTGGATGGCATTTATTTAAACGAGATCATGCTTGAGATGTAAGTAGTAGCGTATTTGTCTTTTATGGGTACTCTCTTCACACGAATCAATTAATGAATGGCCACGCATGCTTCTCTGATCCATTGGTCAACGTTCGCCCTGCACTGTAGGTTACAGTCGACGCAAACACCCATGCACACATAAATGATTATTGATACAAATTCAGGACTTAAATTCAAACAATGTTTTTATTAATTCCTTAGAATGACACATTTCATTGGTGAAATATGTCAACCAACGATGCAAGGATGGGGTGTAAATCAGAATGAAATCAGTGTGAATTGTAGGTATTTTATGCAGTCAGTTCCACCACCTCGAGTTCTGTATCGATGGCTCGAGTCGGCATCAGTTTATCTTCCACTCGAGCAGTCAGTCACAAAAAATGTCAGAACATGAAGTGTCATCTGCAGCCTACTGGAAGACTCCCTGGCGCGTGCTCTTCTTGCCTGCTAGAATTGTACGGAGGGCGGCTATTCTGCCTCAATCACCCAGCCGACCCCTTGAGGAAGATTCAAAATGAGGAATCCGTCAATCTCTGCCATGATCACAGACACGCAGGATAAATAAGAAGGCGGTCTCCACCCATGCTTTTGTCTGGGCTAGGTGTGCATGATACAGTGTGTCAATTTTGGCGTATTAATCCTGTACGTGTAGAATAACAATGACACCCGTAATCCAATTAACCCGTGCCTCTGACATGTATTATTGACATTATCGCCCTTTGACTTCAAAACCAGAAGGCAAACATCACATGAATTTCCTTTGTGTTATTGTCGAGCACTCTCTCCGTGCTCACTGTAAGCTTATTACTTATCATGCATTCTATTAACAGGTCTAAACTCTACTGTGCCAATTATCTCACAGTTGTCAGGTAGGCCTACTACGATCTGGCCTAATGCTGCCTTGGCAACACTGTCCTAGGCTCTCTGGTCTTACTGGGTTGCCAATGACCTTGCAAACCCTACTCGGTTCTGTTTCAGCAAATTTGGTGCTGTATTCATTTCCATTACCCCAGTCGTCATACTAGTAGGACTAGTTTACAATTGCCAATATAACATGTCAAAGCTTCATATTTGGAATTGTTGATTCTCAGCTCAAGAACAGTTTTCATTTTTAATTAACTGTAGTTCAGCTGTGCTTGTTGGTCAGCAGGATGTTGGGGCAGGCCAGTCATTTCATCCTAGCTTTGTGTGTGTGTGTGTGTGTGTGTGTGTGTGTGTGTGTGTGTGTGTGTGTGTAGTACATTTTTGGGCAGCTGTTGGCACTAGTCTGCCCAGCAAGACTCTCACACAGAGGGCACGTTGTCAGAAGCTGTTGTGAATCAGGTCTTTGTCTCAGTTTATGATGGCTACATGTTTAGTTAGAACAGTTTAATCTACATTGGCTCTTTTAAATGTCATATTTTACTGGTAAACATTTACCTTTAGCTGGATCAACTCATTTTAGTCCCGCATGTTCTGTGATTTATTTGATTGGCCCCTATCAAAATGCAGTGCCTCCAGTGGTCCATTTAGTTGTATTATAGCATTTTTGTGAGGGTAGATGTAGTTAATATTAACCAGGTTACTGGTTGATTTGGTTCTGCTCATATGGCTTCATTCAGCCTGTTCAACAGGTCATAGCTACCAAATGTGATGATGTCTGCAATGATGCTGAATTCAGAACACATGCGGAGCAGGGAGCATTATTAACCGCCCAGAGGTTTGCAAAGCTAATGGCTTTGCCAAACATGCCAACCCTCTCACTGCCTGTGTCTGTGTTGAAACTCCTGCAGAGTGCTGTTATTGTGGGCGTAATGGTAGGCATACTTGATATTGACCTGCCTGTGATCAATATAGCCTCGTAAAGGGGGGCTCAGTCTTTCCCATGAGCAGCCATTATCGAGAGAAGATTAAAACTATCCATTTAAAAATGCAATTCTACAAGGCATACAGCAATCATCCTTCTATCACAGTGCTGTGAAGACTTTTAGCTTTGCACATATTTCTAGTAGAGGATGCATCAAGTTGTAGAGCTTGTTGTCCAAATTCGGAGTTTGCCTGACTACCATTTGAAGCATCCCTTGTTGAATAATCAATGTGTGGGATTCATCACATACTGTACACAGATTGGGTCTCCAAATGATTTAAGCAGCTGTATGTATGTTATTTTGTAATAGCTCTCTCTGCAAGCTGTTGACAGGGAGGCAGGCAGACGCCAGTTGTCCAGGAAGCCCGGCTGGATAATCTAACGGCTAGTTGGAGGCACAGATGGCGTGGTGTCTCTGTTCTGCCCCTCAGTCACTACTGCCCAGCCAATTAGACCTCCCTTCAGCGACCTGTTTGGGTGAAGCACAGACTGGACAGAGAACTGTAATTTCCCTCTTCTCATCACAGTGGTAAAAAAACAAATCTGGTTGTACATGCATAATAAATTACAATGGTTTAGGTCAACATTTGGAATAAGGTGACTGGCTGCATATTCATAGTGTCTGCAAAGGTTGACCTCAAGGTCAAATTGTAGCCAATTCCAAGCTAGAAGCATTGAAGATAGATTTATGTATCAAGGCCATACTACATCCCCCCCCCCCCCCCATTCTGGAAGTGATATTGTTAGTATTAATATCTCCCATTTCAGTGTTCATATGCAATCACCTCAAAGTCCATGAAGCTAAGATCAATGAGACTATTGAGCATGTGTGACATACACAAGTGAATTCCACCTGAAGCCATGCAGCATTTGTAAGGAAACCACCCTACCTGTGTTCCTGAGCCCCTCTCTCAACACCTCCGTCAGGACAAAAGCACCGACCAAGCGCGGCCCAGTCCCAACCCGACATGACCACTTAACACAGTTTAGAGGAAGATAAGATAGATAAGAAATCTGTTGAATGACAACAGTTTCATTATCTTAATCCAGATAGGATTAAAATCTCCAGAAGACCCCCAATTCACACCCCTACGTGGGTTCTTTCACCTGGAAAAACGGGTTATAAGATGCAACAGTGTCAGCACCACCACCTCTCTGCACACTGATGAACCAGACACAACACGCCTCTCTGCACACTCTCTCCCTGTGTTTTCACTGAGCAGCACGCCTCCTGCTTTTGTTCTCTCCCCTGCTTCAGTAGAAGGGGTATAATTTGTATTCTTGCTGGATGGCTAGTGTGTATCTGCTGAATTCTCCACAGCTGGGTTCTTTATCCTTGGAGATCAAATTCTTCAGTCGTAGGCTACTGACTGCCAGCCAGATATACAGCCAGCCAGATAGATAGACAGACAGACAGACAGACAGACAGACAGACAGACAGACAGACAGCCATCCAGTCAGACAGAAGATGCTGCATCCTCCACCATTTTGCTTGGCAGTTATTTGCCACAGATCTCCCTCTCTTCCTAGACTACTTACCATCTATGTGCCTGAACCGAGACATATCTCCCTATCTCTCTACCTATGGTTGGTGTGAACACAACAGAGCTGTTTGTTCTGTCTTTGAATGGTCACGTAAACAGGGGACATGTCTGATGTCACTAGACTATTGAGGATGTTGAGCTGTAAAAAGCCATGTGAGTCATACATGCAGGAAACAGCTGTTGTGATCTTGAAAGGCTTCGGCTTTAACCAGGCAATGCAGAGACTCACAGGAATAGGAAAGGCCCAATGGAAATGTACAGCAATGACACAAAGCTCCATAGAGAACAAACTATCCATTAAAGCGCTTGAAAATAAGGCCGAGCTACAGTACCTACTGCCGCCGTTCCCTCTCCCTGGATTATATACCATGTATGTGCTGTCCTGTAGAGAGAGTATATTTCTGTAGATTGCCGTGATATCGGTGCTGTCTGTAAGGGGCTGAGAGCTGACAAAATAAATGCACACACAAGAACATGAAACGATGGCAAAGCACTACAGCAGCTCCATCTCTCTCTCTCTCTCTCTCTCTCTCTCTCTCTCTCTCTCTCTCTCTCTCACACTCACACACACACACACACACACTGTCATTCTGCTTCACTGTCATTCTGCTTCACTGTCTTCCTGCCTGCATAGTCTCTGGGAATTCCGCGAGTTAGCCGTCCAAGTGGCTGAGAAGTCATCACTCCTCCTCCCCTTGTGTGGTTTTGAACTAGGCTTATATATACACCGTAAACCGGGGTATTTTGAAATACAGACAGTATCATTTTCAATACTGTTGCTGGGGGTTAAGTCACTGCTTATAACTAACTATAAGATAAGTATAACTATAAGAAATCTAAGATGTGTGAAATAAATTATACCCAGCTCAGGGCTCCAGCTTTATTTGGTTTCCTAACTTGCTAGCTAAGTGACTAGACGTCAAGATCAAGTTTATTGGATAAAACAGAGACATGCAATCCCCGCCCCCTAAATGGTGTGTATTTTTTGTTGAAATAGCGCCCCTTGTGTGAACTTCCTGTAATATGGTATACCCCGGTATGGTACAGTAACGGTATGAAACTCTGGGTACCGCCCAACCCTAGTTTGGACTGAGAGGCTCACTGGGCAGCCGTTCCCTGCTCTACCCTCTGCCCCCACTGACTTTGATGCAGCGTGTCAGAAGTAGGTTACTCCCCAGCGCCGCGCACGTAGGATCCCCCGGGCGGTATTGTGCTCTGCATTGACTATCGACTTGTGCTTTGACTCTCCGTTTTTCAAAGCCTATTTAATCAGTGTGGTACAGTATTTAGATTTTGTCGACCTCACAAAGGGCCCTATTCAGGCGCCTGCAGCCAGTAACACTGGGGGGGATGTTGTCCAATGGGGGGGTGGGGGGGCCTCAGCCCAAAAAAACTAAGCCGTAGCAGGATTGGGATTGTGTTTTCATGGCACATTGAATTGGCTGTGTGTTTCTGGCCCTGTGATGTATAGAGATGTGAGTTACTAAATTAGCATCCTCATTCCCCAGCTTCCTCTCTGTGCAACCAGAGCTCGGCCTGACAGGATTACAGCTCCCGCCATGCTATTTAATTAAGGGGTTAAGGCGACCCCCACAGGGTTCCTCTAGAGGGCTCTGAATGAGCGGCAGGGTCACGTGGCCAGTGCCATTCAGAGCACTGTTAAAGAGGACCCTGTCTTTCTGATTTGCAAGACTGAGGCGGCAGTGTGTGTGGGAGCACAGCTGATCAAAAGGCCTCAACACATTCTCTGTATAGACAAGTCAGTTCTCAGGGATGGTGGCTTTCATTAAAAATCATTATTGTTGTCATTTTTTATTTAGCTGAGTTCATAGTTCAATGAAGCTCCCTGGTCTCATGAATTGGGCCTTTTATTTTATTTTATTTTCAACACGGGATTTTAGGAAGACGCCTGAAACTTGTTTATTACATTTTGCAGTTGCTTGGCAACGGGCCTCTTTTTTCAATCATGGGTATTATGACGGAGACTCATTTAAAGACCGTTTTATCTCTTACTGAGTAGAGTGGTCTTTCGTGGAATTATCTAGAACAGAGTTAATGGTGAGGGAAGAAATTGTGTCAAGGTTAATTTGAATTCAGCCATATACACATGAGGTTGTGTTAGACATCAATGCAAAAGGTTTGGATCGCAGATGCAGCCGTGTATTCACGTACATGCACACAAGCACACACGCATGTATACACACAACCCTGTTTACTATAGATTTAATAACCATGCCATTAATGGGTTAAATGGCCATGCGACTAATGAGATATTTTGTCATGAAGAATAATCGTGCCGTCCTCCAACATTGGGACATGCATAGTCTTTATCAGCAAAGCTTTAAGATCTCCAGACTAGACCAGTAGATCAGTGCAGCGCTGCATGGTCGCACCATCAGATGGGCTTCAGTGAGAAAGCTGGTCAGAGGAGAGTATCCAGAGACATCTGACCAGTGAAGGAGGCATGTCTGAATCTCTCAGCTCATAAACCATGTTGGTCCAAAACCTTTGGTTGATGATCATCAAAGCACAGGTCTGAACTGACAGGCAGTAGAGGAGAGACTCAAAAATTGGGTCAACTTTGATGGTTTGTTCGGTCATATGGTCTGTGAAGAAAGATGAGATTACAGTATATTCCTATGCTTATGTCTTGTTAGTGTTCAATCGTTCAATTCCACTTTATTGAATTTCAGGTACACTATATGTGGACACCTGCTCGTCGAACATCTCATTCCCAAATCATGGGCATTAATATGGAGTTGGTCACACTTTTGCTACTATAACAGCCTCCACTCTTCTGGGAAGGCTTTCCACTAGATGTTGGAAAATTTCTGCGGGGACTTGCTTCCATTCAGCCACACGAGCATTAGTGAGGTCGGGCACTGATGTTGAGCGATTAGGCCTGGCTCGCAGTTGGCATTCTAATTCTTCCCAAAGGTGTTCGATGGGGTTGAGGTCAGGGCTCTGCTCAGGCCAGTCAAGTTCTTCCACACCGAACTGGACAAACCATTTCTGTATGGACCTTGCTTGGTGCACGGGGGCATTGTCATTCTAAAACAGGAAAGGGCCTTCCCTAAACTGTTGCCACAAAGTTGGAAGCACAGAATCATCTAGAATGTCATTGTATGCTGTAGCGTTAAGTAGGGTTGCACATTTTGGGGAATATTCAGAGGTGGAAACTTTCCGTCGGAATTAACGGAATATATGGGAATTAACGGAAATATATGCAAATTAATATTAATACCATTTAAATGTAATGTTTTTTGCATTGAATATATTTACCATAACATATGGAGACAGAAACAAAAACATTTTACCTTATCATAAGTAGACATAATTAAAAATGATTAATTCCTTCCAATCGAAATTTTAAAAACTATTTAGTTACGTTGAACTTTAAGTAGAGTTGACTCTTCACATGGGATGATTTCACTAAACAACAAAAGAAAGGGAATGTTGAATGATCCCCAATGATCCATCGCATCTCCCAAAAATGTTTTCAACATACATCTGTAAAATTATAGTCTAGAAACTAAAGCTTTGGTTGTCCTTCTCTCAGGCTTATATGTCTTCTCCCTGGACCTCCTCGATGTCCACCTCTTGAACATCAGACTCTGAGGCCTCATCTTCACTGTCACTTTCCAACCTTGTTGAGGATGGCCCGTTGTCAGGCTCAAAAAGCCTTTGATGGCCACCAATTCTTCAACCCTTGTATCGGTCAGCCTGTTGTGTGCTTTGGTGTGTATGTTCCCAAACTAGGACCAGTTGCGCTCTGAGGCGGCTGATGTTGGTGGGATTTGGAGGATGATGGAGGCAACAGGGGAAAGAGCCTCAGATCCACAAAGTCCCTTCCACCAGCTGGCTGATGAGAAATGTTGGCACGACTGCCATATTGCATCTCCATCCCAAAGCCCTTGCTTGGAAGTGTACTTCGCCAAACTGCCAAGAACCTTGCCCTCATCCAGGCCAAGGTGGCGAGACATGGTAGTGATGACACCATAGGCCTTGTTGATCTCTGCACCAGACAGGATGCTCTTGCCAGCATACTTGGGGCCCAATATGTACACTGCGGCATGTGTGGGCTTTAGGCAGAAGTCTTCACGCTTTTTGATGTATTTCAGAACTGCAGTTTCCTCTGCTTGGAGCAACAGTGAGGTGGGCAGGGCAGTACGGATTTCTTCTCTTACATCTGCAAGCAGAGTCTGAACATCAGACAGGATGACATTGTCTCCCTCAATCCGTGCAATGGCTACTGCTATAGGTTTCAGGAGTTTCAGGCTGCTTACCACTCTCTCCCAAAATACATCATCCAGGAGAACCCTCTTGATGAAGCTGTCCATATCGGAAGACTGTAATATGGCCATTTCTTGGAGAGACTCCTTCCCCTCCAGGAGATTGTCAAACATGATGACAACACCACCCCGACAGGTGTTGCTGAGCAACTTCAATGTGGTGCTCTTATTCTTCTCACTTTGCTTGGTGAGGTAGATTGCTGCTATAACTTGATGACCCTTCACATACCTAACCATTTCCTTGGCTCTCTTGTAGAGTATCCATTGTTTTCAGTGCCATAATGTCCTTGAGGAGCAGATTTAATGCATGAGCAGCACAGCCAGTGGGTGTGATGTGAGTGTAGGACTCCTCCACTTTAGATCAAGCAGCCTTCATGTTCACAGCATTTTCTCTAACCAGTGGAAATTCCTCCTGTGGTCCAAGGTCATTGATGACTGCCTTCAGCTCATCTGCAATGCAGAGACCGTTGTGTCTGCTGTCCCTTGTGTCTGTGCTCTTGTAGAATACTGGTTGAGGGGTGGAGATGATGTAGTTAATTATTCCTTGCCCACGAACATTCGACCACCCATCAGAGATGATTGCAATACAGTCTGGTTTCTCTATGATTTGCTTGACCTTCACTTGAACTCTGTTGAACTCTGCATCCAGCAAAAGACTAGATAAAGCATGTCTGGTTGGAGGGGTGTATGCTGGGCAAAGAACATTCAGAAATCTCTTCCAATTAGAAGTTGACCGATGATGATTTTTCAACGCCGATAACGATTATTGGAGGACCAAAAAAAGCCGATAATGATTAATCGGCACATTTATTTATATATAATAATGACCATTATAATCATTACAACAATACTGAATGAACACTTATATTTTAACTTAATATAATACATAAATAAAATCAATTTAGTCTCAAATAAATAATGAAACATGTTCAATTTGGTTTAAATAATGCAAAATCACAGTGTTAGAGAAGAAAGTAAAAGTGCAATATGTGCCATGTAAAAAAGCTAACGTTTAAGTTCCTTGCTCAGAACATGAGAACACCAGATTTCATTCTGGTGGTTCCTTTTAACATGAGTCTTCCAATATTCCCAGTTAAGAATTTTCAGGTTGTAGTTTATTATAGGAATTAAAGGACTATTTCTCTCTATACCGTTTGTATTTCATATACCATTGACTATTGGATGTTCTTATAGGCACTATAGTATTGCCAGCCTAATCTCAGGATTGTGCTTCAAGCATTGCAAAGAGCTGCTGTCAAACGCAGGAAAGTGCTGTTTGAATGAATGTTTACGAGCCTGCTGCAGACTACCACCGCTCACTCAGACAGCTCTATCACATATCAAATCATAGACTTAATTATAATATAATAAATATACAGAAATACGAGCCTTAGGTCATTAATATGGTCAAATCAGGAAACTATCATTTCGAAAACAAAACGTTTATTCTTTCAGTGAAATACGGAACCGTTCTGTATTTTATCGAACGGGTGGCAACCCTAAGTCTAAATATTGCTGTTACATTGCACAAACTTCAATGTTACATCATAATTATGTGTCAGGATTTGGCCAGGGTTGTTCCAGTTGTTTGTCAGTAGATGTCCCCATTGTGCTTTTTGTCCCTGTGTTTTTCCCTTGACCCCCATTATTGTTTGCACCTGTGTCTCGTTTCCCCTGATTGTATTTAAACCCTTTGTTTCCCTCAGTTCTGTGCTCTGTGTTTGTATGTTAGCACCCTGCCCTAGTGTTCTGTGTGCTCTTGTCGATTCCGGGTAACGTTCTTGTGGTATTCTGTTTGTTTTTGTTTAGTTTTGGTGAGTTTCTTTTTAGGTCTTTTTGTGTTTTTCCTTCCACCTTTTGGATTTGCCATTTTTTATTTTTAGGATTTTTTCTTCATTAAATACACCGTCTTAAGTACTGCTGTGTCTGCCTCATCTTCTGGGTTCTGCTGTCTATTCGTGGCTCAGTTGGTTAAGTGACTGTTTCTCACTCCGGAGACCCAGGTTCGAAACCGGGTCCTGACATTATGTACAATTTTGTCAAATTAATGAAGGTCTTTGTTAGGAAGAAATGGTCTTCACACAGTTCGCAACGAGCCAGGTGGCCCAAACTGTTGTATATACCCTGACTCTGCTTGCTTAGAACGCAAGGGAAGTGACACAATTTCCCTAGTTAATATTGCCTGCTAACATGAATTTCTTTTAATTAAATATGCAGGTTTTAAAAAATATACTTGTGTATTGATTTTAAGAAAGACTGATGTTTATGGTTAGGTACAGTGGTGCAACAATTGTGCTTTTTTCGCGAATGCGCTTTTGTTAAATCATCACCCGTTTGGCGAAGTTGGCTGGGACTCGATAATAAATTAACAGTCACCGCATTGATTATATGCAATGCAGGATAAGCTAGTTAAACTAGTAATATCATCAACCATGTGTTGTTAACTAGTGATTATGTTAAGATTGATTGTTTTTTATAAGATAAGTTTCATGCTAGCTAGCAACTTATCTTGGCATCTTGTTGCACTCGTGTAACACAGTCTCCTCGTGGATTGCAATGTAATTGGCCATAATCGCCGTCCAAAAATGCAGATTACCGATTGTTATGAAAACTTGAAATCGGCCCTAATTAATCAGCCATGCCGATTAATCGGTCGACCTCTACTTCCAATGCACATTGCCTGTGAGCATCAGAGGTGAACCAGTTGCATACACAGCTTGAGCAAGACATTCATCAGCATTTCTCTGACAACGTTCCTCCATTGAGTCAAAAAACCTGATTCTTCACATATGATTTGACTATCGATAAGGTGTCAGAGGTTGCTTGTTGTGAGCGCTGAGGGAACTTTATGAACTTGGCCAGATGATTCTGCATCTTTGTTGCATTCTTCACATATGATTTGGCACAGTATTTGCAAATGTACACAGCTTTTCCAACTACATTAGCTGCAGTGAATTGTCTCCACACATCAGATAGTGCCCATGGCATTTTCCTGTAAAGTTTAGAAAACAATGAGTTTTAAAAAATTACAGATAAATAGTTAAGCGGTTAGATTAAACAACTCCTTTGTAAGACAAATGTTTTAACTTCTTCGATATAGGGGGCGCTCTTTTATTTTTTTTGATAAAAAAAACGTTCCCGTTTTAAACAAGATATTTTGTCACGAAAAGATGCTCGACTATGCATATAATTGACATCTTTGGAAAGAAAACATTCTGACGTTTCCAAAACTGCAAAGATATTATCTGTGAGTGCCACAGAACTTATGCTACAGCTGAAACCAAGATGAAATTTCAAACAGGAAATGGCCCAGATTCTGAATGTGCTGTGTTCCAATGTCTCCTTATATGGCTGTGAATGCGCCAGGAATGAGCCTACACTTTCTGTCGTTTCCCCAAGGTGTCTGCAGCATTGTAATGTATTTGTAGGCATATCATTGGAAGATTGACCATAAGAGACTACATTTACCAGGTGCCCGCTTGGTGTCCTCCGTCGAAATTATTGCGTAATCTCCTGCTGCGTGCATGTTTCCATTTTCTTCAGAGGAGAAACACAACTGCCATGAATGATTTATCATCGAATAGATATGTGAAAAACACCTTGAGGATTGATTCTAAACAACGTTTGCCATGTTTCTGTCGATATTATGGAGTTAATTTGGAAAAAAGTTTGGTGTTGTAATGACTGAATTTTCAGGGTTTTTTCTTAGCCAAACGTGATGAACAAAACGGAGCGATTTCTCCTACACAAATAATCTTTTTGGAAAAACTGAACATTTGCTATCTAACTGAGAGTCTCCTCATTCAAAACATCTGAAGTTCTTCAAAGGTAAATGATTTTCTTGTTTTTGTGAAAATGTTGCCTGATGAATGCTAGGCTAATGCTATGGTAGCTATCAATACCTCTTACACAAATACTTGTGTAGCGATGGTTGAAAAGCATATTTTGAAAATCTGAGATGACAGTGTTGTTAACAAAAGGCTAAGCTTGTGAGTGAATATATTTCTTTCATTTCATTTGCGATTTTCATGAATAGGTAACGTTGCGTTATGCTAATGAGCTTGAGGCTATGATTACACTCCCGGATACGGGATTGCTCGACGCTAGAGGAATGGAACATGTATGGAAATGACATGTTCCATGAATGAATTAACACTCCTCAGTTAGCAGGCTCAAGCAAGCTAAAACCCACATGGTAGCAAAAACCTACTAGCAGAAATTGTTAACAAGTTAGAAATGATTTAAACACACTTTGTTGTAGGCTACTATTTACAAGTTAACAACAAATCATGTATGTCATAAAATATATTCACTCCACCCAGTATTGTAATCAAAACTTACCAGAAAGCATGTAGTCCTTGGCTCAGACAGTGTAGTGGTGTGGGCTCAATTGCATCTCATTAGTGTGCACGATCTTGAGAATCTTTTCTTTTTTCCCTTTTAATTTTTCCCTCAATTTCGTGGTATCCAATTGATAGTAGTTACAGTCTTGTCTCATTGCTGCAACCTCCGTACAGACCTGGGAGAGGCGAAGGTCGAGAGCCATGCGTCCTCTGAAACACAACCCAACCAAGCCGCACTGCTTCTTGACACAATGCACATCCTACCCGGAAGCCAGCCGCACCAATGTGTCGGAGGAAACACCGTACACCTGGCGACCTGGTCAGCGTGCACTGCGCCCGGCCCGCTACAGGAGTCGCTAGTGCGCGATGAGACAAGGATATCCCTGCCGGCCTAACCCGGACGACGCTGGGCCAATTGTGCGCCACCGCAGAGGACGCGTTTCCACAGCTCTAGAGTCCAATGGCGGCGAGCTTTACACCACTCCAGCCGACGCTTGGCATTGCGCATGAAGATCTTAGGCTTGTGTGAGGCTGCTCAGCCATGGAAACCAATTTCATGGATCTCCCGACAGACAGTTATTGTGCTGACGTTGCTTCCAGAGGCAGTTTGGAACTCGATAGTGAGTGTTGCAACTGAGGACAGACGATTATTACGAGCTTCAGTACTCAGCGGTCCTGTTCTGAAAGCTGATGTTGCCCACCACTTTGCGACGTTTCCACTTCACAATAACAGGACTTAGAGTTGACTGGGGCAGCTCTTGTAGGGCAGTAATTTCACAAACAGACTTGTTGGAAAGGTGGCATCCTATGACGGTGCCACGTTGAAAGCCACTGTGCTCTTCAGTAAGGCCATTCTACTGCCAATGTTTGTCTATGGAGATTGCATGGCTGTGCGCTCAATGTTATACACCTGTCAGCAACAGTTGTGGTTGAAATAGCCTAATCCACTAATTTGAAATGTTTTCCACATACCTTTGTGTGTATATATAGTGTAGCGACACAATGAATACCTCAAATTGTGCTATCTAGTCGTTTTAAAAACAATGGTACAAAATTATTTAGAATGCATGATTGAATACTCAGCTGTTGATTTATTTAAAGGGTAGGTAGCAAAATTGTTACCACATGTAACTTATGGATTTGCATTAGTATATGCATCAAAAGTCCCAATGCGAAGTTACACCTCTATTTTTCAAGTTATTATTAAAAGAAACGATCAGAATTCCGAACTATACCAAAGCCACGTCGGAAAATGTTTTACGGAAGACCTGGCAAGCCAGCCTATTCCCTAGAATTTCAACTCCCAACAAAAATAACATCAAACACATAACATGACGACTGGTTTCAATGTCATTTTCAGACAATTTACAAGCAAATACTTTATGAATTTCTTAGAAATCTGCTTGCAAGGATGCTAAGCAACCAGCCTGCTAACGTTAGCCCTGCTAGCCTGCTAACATTACATTAGCACTGCGTCAGCCAGTTGCTATCAACACCTAGCGTACAGGCACATTATAGTAAACCAGTGTTTTGGAAATACATAATGCCATCTAACCAGTTATCAGATAATGTTACCAGTATATGCAGTTATCTTAGCCAGTAAGCCAGCCAGCTAAAGTTTGTTATTTTAGCTAGCCTAGCTAGCGCACCACCACGGTCGACATAGCTAAGTAGTAAGCCAGAGAACAACTGGTCTAGCACAGGCAGGAACCCACAGAACACAACAACAAGTAGTGAGAGCAGAGACTTACCGATTGACGGCTGAGTTAGCTACCAAAGAAGAGCAAACAAGAGGCCTTCAGAGGGAGAGGCCATTTCACCGGCCGAGGGAGATTCGGCTAATCCAATAGCGATATAGTGAGGTAAATCCACATTGAATTTACTCGGTTTATATCCATCACTGCTGACATTCGCAACCACTACCAAATGTACAGGAGAAGAGGAGATGCAGTTTTTCACCTTCATTTATGTGGTTTCTTATTTGTGGATGTGCATAGTAGTTCACTAATGCCAACCCTTGGTTTGGAATGTAATTATATGCTAGCATGGCTAGTATCTAAAGTTAGCCAGCTGGAACTAGCTAGGTAGCATCGGTTCTCCATATGACGTGCCAGTGTGTTTGGAATGTCTGTTGTTAACGCAGGTTGACACTCCTGATAACATCAGCAGTCACACTGCTAGCCTTAGGGGAACACATCCCAATAGTGCTCCTTGACTGAACTAGAACGCTGAATTAGAAGTCGACCGATTAATCGGAATGGCCGATTAATTAGGGCCGATTTCAAGTTATCATAACAATCGGAAATCGGTATTTTTGGGCGCCGATTTCCGATTTTTTTAATACCTTTTATTTAACTAGGCAAGTTAGTTAAGAACACATTCTTATTTTCAATGACTGCCTAGGAACTGTGGGTTAACTGCCTTGTTCAGGGGCAGAACGACAGACTTTCACCTTGTCAGCTCAGGGGTCCAATCTTGCAAACGCACAGTTAACTAGTCCAACGCTCTAAACATTGCACTCCACGAGTAGCCTGCCTGTTACACGAATGCAGTAGAAGCCAAGGCAAATTGCTAACCCACATTAAACTTATCTTATAAAAAACAATCAATCATAATCACTAGTTATAACTACTAATCCAGGTGAAATTGTGTCATTTCTATTGCGTTCATTGCACGCAGAGTCAGGGTATATGCAACAGTTTGGGCTGCCTGGCTCATTGCGAACTAATTTGCCAGAATTTTACGCAATTATGACATACATTGAAGGTTGTGCAATGTAACAAGAATATTTAGACTTAGAGATGCCACCAGTTAGATAAAATACCGAACGGTTCCGTATTTCACTGAAATAATAAACATTTTGTTTTTCGAAATGATAGTTTCCAGATTGTATCATATTAATGACCAAAGGCTTGTATTTCTGTGTGTTATTATGTTATAATTAAGTCTATGATTTGATAGAGCAGTCTGACTGAGCAGCAGCAGGCCTGTAATCATTCATTCAAACAGCACTTTTGTGCGTTTTGCCAGCAGCTCTTCGCAAGCACAGCTCTGTTTATGACTTCAAGCCTATCAGCCTAATGGCTGGTGTAACCAATGGGAAATGGCTAGCAAGTTAGCTGGGTGTGCACTAATACTGTTTCAAACGTCACTCGCTATTAGATTTGGAGTAGTTATTCCCCTTGCGCTGCAAGGGTCGCGGCTTTTGTGGAGAAATGGGTAACTATGCCTCAAGTGTGGCTGTTGTCGATGTGTTCCTGGTTTGAGCCCAGGTAGGGGCGAGGAGGGGGACGGAAGCTATACTGTTACACTGGCAATACTATAGTGCCTATAAGAACATCCAATAGTCAAAGGTATATGAAATACAAATGGTATAGAGAGAAATAGTCCTATAAATACTATATTAACTACAACCTAAAACCTCTTACCTTGGAATATTGAAGTATCATGTTAAAAGGAACCACGAACTTTCATATGTTCTCATGTTCTGAGCAAGGAACTTAAACGTTAGCTTTTTTACATGGCACATATTTTACATGGCACACATTTTTACATGGCACGTATTACTTTCTTCTCCAACACTTTGTTTTTGCATTATTTAAACCAAATTGAACATGTTTCATTTATTTGTGGCTAAATTTATTTTATTGATGTTTTATATTAAGTTAAAATAAGTGTTAATTCAATATTGTTGTAATTGTCATTATTAAACTTTTTTTTAAATCGTCCGATTAATCGGCATCGGCTTTTTTGGTCCTCGGTATCTGTATCGGTGTTGAAAAATCATAATCGGCCGACCTCTACGCTGAATCCCTCTGAGTCTCACACTTGCCTCAAAGTAATAAGTTAAGTTGTTTTTGCGGCAAACTGTCACAGACTAACAACACAGTTAAGACCTAGCTCTGTCAGTACTGGGGTCCTCAACCTAACCATGAGAAATGTCAATGTTAAAACACTAGCTAGGATTCCATCCAATTGACAACACATTTTCATGCGAACATTCTCAAATCTGCATATAAACCATATGCACATTTTCCCAACAGAGATGTTTCCATTAAATTGACTTGTGTGATAACGTAGGGCACATAAAAATACATTTTGTGGTTAAAAAAAGGCATTATATAGCGAGTGTGCCCACTCTGGTATTTGCATGTGCAGTCTAGCTGGCTGAAGTGCATGTAAAACCTACATGATGAAATTATTATGGACAAAAGAGTGAGAGTTTTTTTTATTTTTAAACGGCAGCCAAGCATCGATTTATCATGTAACCAGAATAAGACCCTCAATGGTTATTGGAAAGGAGCATCAAGCTCATCAACTTGCCCTTTTCCCATCCTGTGAATTTCATCATCATTGATATAATCTGCAGCCTAATAAACTGAGTCGTAGTGGAAGGACCACACGCCATCGCGTGACTTCAGGTTTACTTCGATATGATGGTTATTATATCAATATTTACTCATAAAAGCCTTTCTTCCACCGATTTAAAAAAAAAGAAGAAGTTTATTGCATAATTCATTTTACGGACACATAATGATCCCTCCCACATTGTCAACATTTGTAAAGTTTCCAGAAAAATGTTCCGGTTCCATGAGTCCTGTCATGACATTTGTTTTATCCGACATGTACAATGAACAAAAAATATGAACGCAACATGTAAAGTGTTGGTCCCATGTTTCATGAGCTGAAATAAAAATCCCAGAAATGTTCCATATGCACAAAAAGCTTATTTCTCTCAAAAGTTGTGCACAAATTTGTTTACATCCCTGTTAGTGAGCATTTCTCATTTGCCAAGATAATCCATCCACCTGACAGGTGTGGCATATTAAGAAACTGATTAAAAAGCATTATCATTGCACAGGTGCACCTTGTGCTGGGGACAGAAGGCTACTCTAAAATGTGCAGTTTTGTCACACAACACAATGCTACAAATGTCTCAAGTTTTGAGGGAGCATGCAATTGGCATGCTGACTGCAGAAATGTCCACCAGAGCTGTTGCCAGAGAATTTAATGTTCATCTCTCTACCATAAGCTGCCTCCAACGTAATTTTTGAGAATTTGGCAGTGCTTCCAACCAGCTTCACAACTGCAGACCACGTGTATGGCGTTGTGTGGGTGAGCGTTTGCTGATGTCAATGTTGTGAATAGAGTGCCTAATGGTGGCAGTGGGGTTATGTTATGGGCAGGCATAAGCTACGGACAAGAAACAAAATTGCATTTTATCGATGGCAATTTGAATGCACAGAGATAGCGTGACGAGATCCTGAGGCCCATTGCCGTGCCATTCATCCACGACCATCACCTCATATTTCAGCATGATAATGCATGGCCACATGTCGCAAGGATCTGTACACAATTCCTGGAAGCTGAAAATGTCCCAGTTCTTCTATGGCCTGAATACTCACTGGACATGTCACCCATTGGGCATGTTTGGGATGCTCTGGATGGACGTGTATGAAGGAGATGTGGCAAATGGTGGTCACACCAGATACTGACTGGTTTTCTGATCCACGCCCCTACGTTCCTTTTAAGGTATTTGTTACCAACAGATGCATATCTGTATTCCCAGTCATGTGAAATCGATAGATTAGAATCCTAATTTATTTATTCTAATTGACTGATTTCCTTATATGAATTTTTGAAATTGTTGCTTGTTGCATTTTCGATTTTTGTTCAGTATACTTGCAAAAAAAGGTTGGATGGCAACCTGGTTACTGACTCACTTATCACGGTATTGCTAATGCAGCATTTGACTGAGTGACAGACAGCACAATTTACAGTTCCAAATGGATTTGTCTCATCTCTGCTGTTATTCTCATCTGTTTCTTCCCCATAGAAATCCTAAAGCCACTGTTCAAAGAACCAACAAGAAAGTGAACAATGACTCAACACTGCGCATACAAAACCTCTCCATCTTGATCCGACAGATCAAGTCCTATTACCAGGTGAGTGTACAGTGAACCCTGAAGCTCTAATGGAAAAATGATAGAGTGCATCTGGTGCTGAGGTCTGGTTCGTTGTGCTGAGCTGTTGAAACCATGTGTCTCCTAGCTATTTGGGATCAATGACGTATTTGTCTCTGAGGTTTGTCAGCAAGACAAGTTTCAGTGGAGACTGCCTTGGATGTACGTACACACACACACACACACACACACACACACACACACACACACACACACACCACACACTTACATTTAAACTACCCTATAAACACACACACACATTGGAAAATAAGTATAAACACACATATTTGAAGATGTCTGTGGTTGGTGTGATGTGGGACAGGGACCTCCATCCAGATGTAACAGAGGATTCTATAAATGGACGGGAGCAGCATGCAGCCAGTCAAAGGTTTAGAGCTGAAACACTGATGTGGGTCTCACGCTTTCACTAATGAAGATCCGGGATGTATTTTGGCTTCAGTTTTGTGAAGGCTCCGAACAGTATTAAAATGGACACAAAATTAGGAGTTACTTCCCCACTATAGTAACTTTAAAAGCTGTCTGCCTGTAGTGTCTCTGTTTTGCTGCTCAGCTGAGGTTTTTACTGCATTAGATCATATCATGTTCTTGCATGTGAGAGTAATCTCAGAGCACAGTTAATCATTTCCATTCTGCTCAAGTAATGAGAGACTTCCAATTAATCTGATGGACAGAGGGAAGGGGGGGCTTCCTGCTGACGATCTGGTATATGCCATGATTGCAGAGGGGAGGGGCTTTGGTCTTAATATCCTACATGTATTTTTTATTTAACCTTTTTACGCCAAGGAACTTCCAAACTTTCCACCTTCTCCACTGCTGTCCGGTCGATGTGGAAAGGGGGGTGCTCCCTCTGCTGTTTCCTGAAGTCCCTGCTCATCTCCTTTGTTTTGTTGATGTTGAGTGAGAGGCAAGTCAGTTAAGAACAAATTCTTATTTACAGTGAAGGCCTACCCTTGCCAATCCCTAACCCGGACGACGCTGGGCCAATTTTGCGAAGCCCTGTGGGTCTCCCAATCACAGCCGGTTGTGATACAGCCTGGAATTGAACCAGGGTCTGTAGTGATACCTCTAGCATGGAAAGCTTATCTAGCAGTCAGTACATCTGTCCAGCAGCTTTTTGCCAACCTCGCAGTCAAGAGGGAACACACTTAGTACTTCACATAGAAGGCAACAAAGAATTTCAGCCATGATAATTTGGTGTTTCTGCTGAAGGCGTTGCTGCTGGAAGAGATAATTGGTCGTCTCAGTGTGTGTTGGCACTCTGAATGATGATCAGGTAGTACGAGATCCAGCATGCACAACATAAACTGCTGGAATGCTTGGAGTTGAAGGAGTGGGAGTTATCAAGCATCACAGTCTCAGTGAAGAGAGGATTTCCTACGACTTAAGTCTCTGTCATTGGTCTTTCTATAATCATCTGCAGCTCAGCAAGTCTCATAGCAGCAACTGAAATACAATCTAATTTTATTCATCACATGCTTCGTAAAGGACATGTGTGAACTATGGGTGAAATGCTTACTACGTAGTCTCATTCCAATAAGCCCAATGCTCATCATCAAATGTTATTGGTCACACACATGCACCGAACACAGCAGGTGTAGACTTTACACTGAAATGCTTACTTACGGGCTCATTTCCACCAGTCCAGCATTAAAAGGTAAGACAAATATTTGCTAAATACCATATTGAAGAGTAGGATGATGGCCAAGGCTCTGGTCAAAGCTTGGTTAACAGTCCTACTTGGGTAGAAAGAATGTCCATTACCTTGGAACATCCAATATAAACATCCCTTGAACATCTCATTGAAACAGGGCCATTGTTTATCGACAGGTCATTAGCCTTGAGAAAGCCCTGCTAGGCCCTCTCAAAATGTCTTTCAAAATTATCTGTCACAGAGCCAAGAGCCTTAATAAGACCCTTAGTAGTCGCATGTAAGCTGGAAGCAGTAGCCTCAAGCACAACGAAACAATAAATGTGTTGTGCTTCTAGGGTGGGTGTCATCAGTCTTTTCTTGGCCCTCCCTGCCTTTGTGTTAACCTCGTGATTCATTATATATATATTCAGCCCGGTGTCCATTAGAAGCCCCCACTGTTCCTCCTGCCCTTTTCTAGCAAGTCTCTCAATGGTCGTTGAGAAGCTTTAGCTCCCACAACTACCCAGTTAACTGGAAACGCCTTGGCATTTTCCTTTTGTGTGGACAACATTTTCCCTTTGTGTGGCGTTGTTTTGGTGTTGGAGTAGACATGAGCAGAGCCTTGTCAGTTTGAGATCCACTTCATTACTACCTCATTCACTTTCATCAAGGGTTGAGATTGGATGGATGGCTGGCCTTTGGTGTGGATGACAACAGTTGTTGACTAGTAGATCAGAGTGGGCTGTCAGCAAACACTGCTTGTCTTTTTCTGGTGTCACTTTTCTCACTGATTAGAGAACACCAGTAATCGTCCGCTGTAACAAGAACAGCTCAGCCGTACGATCTTGAATGATGTGTCTAGAAGCAGAGTGTAAAGACATTAGCTCAGATTAAAGGTCAATTGCCGGTCAACAGACCCCTTGACATCTTAGTGAGGCATTGGCTTGAAGCCACCTTCAGCACATACTTCTTATTCCTAGGCTCTGGATTACCTACTATCCAGCCTTAAGTTGTTATCTCTGCCCTGGCTAAGGTTCACCTTGGTTCTTCAGTGCTGCTAGTTATCAACCTGAATGACTGGTGGGCCTGGTTGAATCTAAGCCAGGCTAGTGGATGGGTGGCCGATAGCCTATCGGTTAGAGCGGTGGGTGAGTAACTGAAAGGCCGCTAGATCAAGTTCCAGAGCCGACAAGGTGAAAAATCTGTCTGTGCCCTTGAGCAAGGAACTTATCCCTAATTGCTCCAGGGTTGCCATTGATAATGGCAGACCCTGGCCGTAACCCCACTCTCCGAGGGTGTCTCAGGGGGAGTTAGGATATGCAAATAATATTAGGACAAAATTAGCACCCACCAAATGATTTACATTTAGCAGACACACTTATCCAGAGTGACTTACAGTAGTGAGTGCATACATTTTCATATATTTTTTGTATATATATTAACATACCGGGTCCCAATCATTCACCATTCACATCCTCTGCGGCTGTTCAAAGTCTAGAAAAATGCGCTTGGTTATTGACACATTGAAAAATGGATTTGGTTTTCTTTGCTCTGGTACCAGTTGTTCCTTTTCCTGCCTTTTCATTTATCCATTTGAATCTCACACGTTCCAGATGGACATGTTAGAAATGTTATCAATTCTCTAGCTTCTATTTAAGGGAGTTAACCGCAGCATCTATAGTGAGCACATGGCAGCAGAGCAGATATGGTGGTGATGTACTAGTGTGTGTAGCTTGGTATTGCTTTGTCTGTCAAGCTTCTGCAGTGTAGCTTCACTCTTTAATATCAGGGTAGGAGGAACATTATTGAGTTACTGATCATGCTGACTCACCTCAAAGTCTTCCGGCGTCAGGCTATAGACCTCCACTCCTCTGGGATTACCCCCCCCCCTCTCCCTCATATGTTTTTTACAGTGTCAGCTCTCTCATGTATATACCATGTGTCCCAATGTTTCTGCTATTGCACTTATAGACTGTCTAGACACACTGCTGCTTAAATATGTGTAGGCGCTAGTCACTCGATGAAATAGGAAGGTAATAGCCTGTTGGGGGTTCTGTTGTTGGCGTGGAGAGGGTGTTACTACAGTACGATGCTGTATTGTGGTGGTGTTTTGTAGGAAGAAGCAATACTCATGAGTTGTTTCTGTCAGAAGGATTGATTGATTAGAGCCCAGTTGCCAACACTTTCCTAGGTATGACTTTGTAGTGTTATGCTAAGAGTGCATGAGATTTTCACTTTAAAATTGCATAACTTTTTATTTATGAAGTAGGCTATTCATTCTTTGTCATGTTCTTTCAGGATCTTCATCACTCAGCATTACATCATACCTTCTTCAGCTAGGCTTTGGTCACTGGGATCAGGGCATGAGGTAATCATTGGTGGATGCATCGCTCACAGGTCTACTGAATTCCACTGTGAAGCTGTGATCCTCACCAGTCCAGTGAATTCTACTGTGAAGCTGTGATCCTCACCAGTTCACTGAATTCCACTGTGAAGCTGTGATCCTCACCATTCCACTGAATTCCACTGTGAAGCTGTGATCCTCACCATTCCACTGAATTCCACTGTGAAGCTGTGATCCTCACCAGTTCACTGAATCACTGTCTGGTGATTCATCAAGTCTGTGATGGACCAGAAGGCGCTTTGGAGATCTAACCTGTTAACTCTATTTCACACTGGAATTAGTCATTTTACAAACATTCCAAGCTGCATTTTAAGCGATAATGTGGAGAGGATGTTGGGATTTATTGCATTTTTAGTTTCCTAGTAATGATACTTAGTCATTTTGGGTTTGCTAGTATTGTTGAGATTAGTCCTGTTAAGGCCTCTCTTCTAGGCTACTCAATCCAAATGAATGTTAGAACACTTTTTCATTTGGTGGTCTCGGGTTGGCACGCATACAGTCCAGAGCTGTTTGGAGCTCTCGCCAGCCAAACATGTTCCATGTGTGTAGCATCACGTCAAGCTCAAAAACAGACATGACTTATAGGCCTACACTTTTCAGTATCGATATGAATTGAAGAGTGGGCCTGTGTTATGTCGCCCTTTAGCACTGCTTTGCTTTGGGGTGTGTTGTGAAGGCAGTCGCTCGTTTTGTTTTCACTGCGTTAAGGGGAACAGAGCTCCATTCACACACAGGGCCTGGTCCTCGGGGAACTGAGCCTCATGCATCATGTGACCCCACCCCATGCCCAGTTTAGAAGCCATTAAAGAGGGGATGGCACACTCATAGCCCAGATCCTATTTGCTATCATCCAAACGTTAAATAATCATCCACATATGAGGCTTTAATGCTGCATGTGTCTATTCTGAGCCCCAGAGTAGTGGAGCTTGTTTTAGAGGCTCAGGGAGACTGTTCCCCTCTCGGTTATGGCTGGCAGACCTACACAAAGACTGTGGGCCAGAGGGCTGAGATGTCTAGAGCATAGCCTCAGGTGGATGTTGTTGTTTTTGTCTTGGACTTCATCATGGAAAGATTTAAAGGAATGTGTGTGTGATGTGTGTTGTTATGCGAAAGCTTCAAGCTGGAGGTTGTTTTTCTTTCTTTGAATCATCACCATCATCGGCAATCCACAACATTTATTTCATTTGGGAATCTCGTAATCCGTAAGGGATTTCTTCCATGACCCTAACATCTGAAACATGAGTGAATCCAGTTTATTAGGGCATGTAGGCCTGCTTGTGGCTTGAGGCTAATCTCACATGCTAAACCTAAATGTCCGGTTGATGTCAGAGCTGTGCACATAGCTAGTAAACACGCATCATCCCCAACGGCCTCAATGTTGTCCTGGGTTGCCATAAAGATATGATTGAAGCTAGATTCTACTCTGCAGCCCCTGTATGTGTATATATATATATATATATATATATATATATATACACACCAGTCTAGACAGTAGGAAAGTATAGACAATGTGATTTTTATGGCTTAGTAGAGTTGGATTTTACAGCTCATGGCATCATGTTCATCCATCTAAAAAGAGATGGTCTCAGTGACCTCACCGTGTTCAGAGAAATTATAATTGTATGATCTATCATCAGTACTGCCCCCTAATATATAGCCTAACAAACCACCCTCGTTGAGCACCACCAGATCTCTAGCAGGCCTGGAGTACTCTGTTAACACTCAAACTGGCAGGAGTACTCTCTGTTAACACTCAAACTGGCAGGAGTACTCTCTGTTAACACTCAAACTGGCAGGAGTACTCTCTGTTAACACTCAAACTGCCAGGAGTACTCTCTGTTAACACTCAAACTGGCAGGAGTACTCTCTGTTAACACTCAAACTGCCAGGAGTACTCTCTGTTAACACTCAAACTGGCAGGAGTACTCTCTGTTAACACTCAAACTGGCAGGGGTACTCTCTGTTAACACTCAAACTGCCAGGAGTACTCTCTGTTAACACTCAAACTGGCAGGAGTACTCTCTGTTAACACTCAATCTGGCAGGACTACTCTCTGTTAACACTCAAACTGGCAGGAGTACTCTCTGTTAACACTCAAACTGGCAGGAGTACTCTCTGTCAACACTCAAACTGCCAGGAGTACTCTCTGTTAACACTCAAACTGCCAGGAGTACTCTCTGTTGACACTCAAACTGCCAGGAGTACTCTCTGTTGACACTCAAACTGCCAGGAGTACTCTCTGTTGACACTCAAACTGCCAGGAGTACTCTCTGTTGACACTCAAACTGGCAGGAGTACTCTCTGTTAACACTCAAACTGGCAGGAGTACTCTCTGTTAACACTCAAACTGCCAGGAGTACTCTCTGTTGACACTCAAACTGGCAGGAGTACTCTCTGTTAACACTCAAACTGCCAGGAGTACTCTCTGTTAACACTCAAACTGGCAGGAGTACTCTCTGTTGACACTCAATCTGCCAGGAGTACTCTCTGTTGACACTCAATCTGGCAGGAGTACTCTCTGTTAACACTCAAACTGGCAGGAGTACTCTCTGTTAACACTCAAACTGCCAGGAGTACTCTCTGTTAACACTCAAACTGGCAGGAGTACTCTCTGTTAACACTCAAACTGCCAGGAGTACTCTCTGTTAACACTCAAACTGGCAGGAGTACTCTCTGTTAACACTCAAACTGCCAGGAGTACTCTCTGTTAACACTCAAACTGGCAGGAGTACTCTCTGTTAACACTCAAACTGCCAGGAGTACTCTCTGTTAACACTCAAACTGCCAGGAGTACACTCTGTTAACACTCAAACTGGCAGGAGTACTCTCTGTTAACACTCAAACTGCCAGGAGTACTCTCTGTTAACACTCAAACTGCCAGGAGTACTCTCTGTTAACACTTAACACTCAAACTGCCAGGAGTACTCTCTGTTAACACTCAAACTGCCAGGAGTACTCTCTGTTAACACTCAAACTGCCAGGAGTACTCTCTGTTAACACTCAAACTGCCAGGAGTACTCTCTGTTAACACTCAAACTGCCAGGAGTACTCTCTGTTAACACTCAAACTGCCAGGAGTACTCTCTGTTAACACTCAAACTGCCAGGAGTACTCTCTGTTAACACTCAAACTGCCAGGAGTACTCTCTGTTAACACTCAAACTGCCAGGAGTACTCTCTGTTAACACTCAAACTGCCAGGAGTACTCTCTGTTAACACTCAAACTGCCAGGAGTACACTCTGTTGACACTCAAACTGCACCCTTTCGCAACATCCTGATCCTCACATAATCAGTTGAGAGGCTGGCTAAAATGAAACCCCTACAGAGAGAGGCCTTTTTTTGACAGAGAGTAAGTGATCCATCCCCATAACCTGCTTTAGTACAGAAGTGTTTTAATTTAGCCAAGAATGACCCGAGTCCGGTACTCTAGAACCTTGACCTACACCACTATTTCTATCTAGTAAGTGATCTCATAACATTATAGCCACTTCAGAGACTTAGACTTAGGTTGTCTTATTAAGCATGCATGGAAGAGCAGCACATTTCAACCTTCATTTAGATTAAAGTCGAGAGAACAGAGCTTGATTTTGTAAGAGGGGCGGGGCACTGTTGGCACCTGCCAGAAGATACCTGTCTCTGTGAGTGGTAGGGCAGGTTTCAGACCCTACGGGAGGGGAGTGTGGGCTGAGCTTGTGCCAGTGGAGGTGCCTCCACCAGGCTAGGTCCTTGACTGTCTGACCCCTGGGGTCATTTGGTCAGCTGATGCTCCTAGTGAATGAGACAGCAGGCATAATTACATGGATGCAGTGATGAGAGGTCTGTCATTTATCCAAATCGGCACTAAATCTATGATCTTTTGGAAATTACAGTAACCTTGGGCCAGGATTGAATTGTTACATTAGCCGATCTGATGTAACCAGGCACAGTAGAGACCATGTTTTATGTCACTATTCACACCGGGAGGTATTCTGAATTATTTGCGCTGAACTCATTCAATTACATAATTATTTAAGTTGTGTACGCTTATCTCAACTCTGAATCAGACCTACAATACAGTCTAAAGGTTTTCATTATGCTCCTGCTTTTTTTGAAATCCTCAACATTAGGATATCTTTTCTTGCATTAATTTAACACGATACAGATCTGTCACGCATGGTGTTAAGTGGTGTGAGACTATGGTGTGTAACTAACTAGCCGGTGCTCAGGTGAGAAAGAGGAAGGCTGCTGTGGTGCAGCTTGTTTCCATTGTGTTGCTTTCTGGAGTTGCAGCCTCACCCCCTCTTTCCCCACTCTCTCTCTTTCCCCACTCTCCCCCTCTTTCCCCGCTCTCCCCCGCTCTCCCCCTCTTTCCCCGCTCTCCCCCTCTTTCCCCACTCTCTCTCTTTCCCCACTCTCTCTCTTTCCCCACTCTCTCTTTCCCCGCTCTCCTCCTCTTTCCCCACTCTCCCCCTCTTTCCCCGCTCTCCTCCTCTTTCCCCACTCTCTCTCTTTCCCCTCTCTCCCCCTCTTTCCCCACTCTCTCTCTTTCCCCACTCTCCCCCTCTTTCCCCACTCTCTCTCTTTCCCCGCTCTCCTCCTCTTTCCCCTCTTTCCCCGCTCTCCTCCTCTTTCCCCACTCTCTCTCTTTCCCCACTCTCCCCCTCTTTCCCCACTCTCTCTCTTTCCCCGCTCTCCTCCTCTTTCCCCTCTTTCCCCACTCTCCCCCTCTTTCCCCACTCTCTCTTTCCCCACTCTCCCCCTCTTTCCCCACTCTCTCTCTTTCCCCACTCTCCCCCTCTTTCCCCACACTCTCTCTTTCCCCGCTCTCTCTCTTTCCCCGCACTCACTCTTTCCCCGCACTCTCTCTTTCCCCGCTCTCCTCCTCTTTCCCCACTCTCCCCCTCTTTCCCCGCTCTCCTCCTCTTTCCCCACTCTCTCTCTTTCCCCACTCTCTCTCTTTCCCCACTCTCTCTCTTTCCCCACTCTCCCCCTCTTTCCCCACACTCTCTCTTTCTCCACTCTCCCCCTCTTTCCCCGCTTTCGCCCTCTTTCCCCGCTCTCCCCCTCTTTCCCCACTCTCTCTCTTTCCCCACTCTCCCCCTCTTTCCCCGCTCTCCCCCTCTTTCCCCACTCTCTCTCTTTCCCCACTCTTTCCCCGCTCTCGCCTTCTTTCCCCACTCTCTCTCTTTCCCCACTCTCCCCCTCTTTCCCCGCTTTCCCCGCTCTCGCCCTCTTTCCCCGCTCTCCCCCTCTTTCCCCGCTCTCCCCCTCTTTCCCCACTCTCTCTCTTTCCCCACTCTCTCTCTTTCCCCACTCTCCCCCTCTTTCCCCGCTCTCGCCTTCTTTCCCCACTCTCCCCCTCTTTCCCCACACTCTCTCTTTCCCCGCTCTCCCCCTGTTTCCCCGCTCTCCCCCTGTTTCCCCGCTCTCGCCCTCTTTCCCCGCTCTCCCCCTCTTTCCCGCTCTCCCCCTCTTTCCCCACTCTCTCTCTTTCCCCACTCTCCCCCTCTTTCCCCGCTCTCCCCCTCTTTCCCCACTCTCTCTCTTTCCCCACTCTCCCCCTCTTTCCCCACTCTCCCCCTCTTTCCCCGCTCTCCCCCTCTTTCCCCACTCTCTCTCTTTCCCCACTCTCCCCCTCTTTCCCCGCTCTCCCCCTCTTTCCCTGCTCTCCCCCTCTTTCCTTGCTCTCCCCTCTTTCCCCACTCTCTCTCTTTCGCCACTCTCTCTCTTTCCCCACTCTGTGTGTCTTCTTCTGCTGTCTGAACAGCTTAAGCCCATCTGCAGATTCATATTCACAGCATGTTTGTACTGTACAGTAGAGGATTGAAGTCTGCAGTGCTATGCCCAGAAGTGTGTGCATACGCACATGTGTGCAAACGAGAGAGACACCCAGCGAAGATTCACAGGCTGGGGAGAATAAACCCCGTTGTCGTTGCTATGGTAACCAACTCTGAGTGCTAATTCAGAATGCTTGTGATTCAAGCATTCCAAGTTCTTAAGCAAGCAACCATCTTCCCCCTCTTCTCTTCCTCCTCTCCAACACACACACAGGCGCACTCTCACTCTGCTGCACAATTGCACCCCTGTTTGAATGGGCTGCTTCGACAGACAGAGACAGAAACACAGCAGTCTCCTCCCTCTCTCCTTCCATCCCTTCCTACAGCTGGTTCCTGGGGCTGAGGATCCACACAGCCAGGGCACACTGTGTTGATGCCCAGCCCAGTCCAGCCCCGCTGAGGAAGAAAAGGGAGTAGGTAGATTAGCATTAAAGTGCCGATTGGGCCACGCTAAATGACAATTGAACCATGAGAAAATCTGCCTACTGTGAGACCAGCAGTCCCGGTTGTTGTCAGCTCGAATGTTGTCATTAATACATTGTTTGATTGGTTGACAAGATGAACAATGCTCATTGGTCAACCATGCATCTTTTGGTGCCCCGAGCGCCGAGCTAGCGGAGCGAGCACCACAAACCGTGGAGCTTGCAAAACTGCTTGCGTTTTGCCACCCTACTCATTGAAATCAATGAGAGACCTTGGTTGCTTACCGCGGCCTGTCTGTTAGCATCTTAAAGCATATGGCAGCAACTGTATTAGAAAGGTAAATCAGCAGGACAGAAGATGTCAGCAAGCAGTTTTATTGTGTCAGCAGAGCACACTGTCTCATAAGCAAATCTATGGATTTCACGTGACTGGGAATACAGATATGCATCTATTGGTCACAGATACTTTAAAAAGAAAGTAGGGCCTAGTCTATCAGGAAAAAGTAGCCACTAGGCTAAGAACGTTGGGGCAGGTAACCTAACATTGGGGGGGTTGGGGCAGGTAACCTAACGTTGGGGGGTTGGGGCAGGTAACCTAACGTTGGGGGGTTGGGGCAGGTAGCCTAAGGTTGGGGCAGGCTGCCTGGCATTGGGGGGTTGGGGCAGGTTGCCTAGCGTTGGGGGGGTTGGGCAAGGTAATCTAACGTTGGAGGGTTGGGGCAGGTTGCCTAGCATTGGGGGGTTGGGCGAGGTAACCTAACGTTGGGGGGTTGGGGCAGGTAGCCTGGCGTTGGGGGGTTGGGGCAGGTTGCCTAGCGTTGGGGAGTTTGGGGCAGGTAGCCTAGCGTTGGGGCAGGTTGCCTAGCATTGAGGGGGTTGGGGCAGGTAACCTAACGTTGTGGGGGTTGGGGCAGGTTGCCTAACGTTATTGGAGCAGGTTGCCTAGCGTTGGGGGGTTGGGGCAGGTAGCCTAGCGTTGGGGGGGGTTGGGGCAGGTAGCCTAGCGTTGGGGGGTTGGGGCAGGTAACCTAACGTTGGGAGGATTGGGGCAGGTAAACTAACGTTGGGGGGGTGGAGCAGGTTACCTAGGGTTGGGACAAGTAACCTAACGTTGGGAGGATTGGGGCAGGTAACCTAACGTTGGTGGGTGTGGAGCAGGTTACCTAGGGTTGGGGCAGGTTGCCTAGCGTTGGGGGGGTTGGGGCAGGTAGCCTAGCGTTGGGGGGGTTGGGGCAGGTAACCTAACGTTGGGAGGATTGGGGCAGGTAACCTAACGTTGGGGGGGTGGAGCAGGTTACCTAGGGTTGGGGCAGGTAACCTAGCGTTGCGGGGTTTGGGGCAGGTCATCTAACGTTGGGAGGGTTGGGGCAGGTAACCTAATGTTGCGGGGGTTGGGGCAGGTCATCTAACGTTGGGAGGGTTGGGGCAGGTTGCCTAGCGTTGGGGGATTTGGGGCAGGTCATCTAACGTTGGGAGGGTTGGGGCAGGTAACCTAACGTTGGGGGGTGGAGCAGGTTACCTAGGGTTGGGGCAGGTAACCTAGCGTTGCGGGGTTTGGGGCAGGTCATCTAACGTTGGGAGGGTTGGGGCAGGTAACCTAATGTTGCGGGGGTTGGGGCAGGTCATCTAACGTTGGGAGGGTTGGGGCAGGTAACCTAATGTTGCGGGGGTTGGGGCAGGTCATCTAACGTTGGGAGGGTTGGGGCAGGTTGCCTAGCGTTGGGGGATTTGTTTTTTTTTCTGCCCTTGAGCAAGGCAGTAAACTTCCAACAACAACTACTTCCTGGGCGCTGATGATGTGGACATCGATTTAAGCCACACCAGCTTGGGTTTTGCAACTGACTAGGTATTCCATTTCCCCTTGCCTAACCAAAAGTTTGCTGGTTTTAATCTCCAAGCCAACTAGGTGGAAACTCCGTCTGTGCCCTTGAACAAGGCACTAAACCCGTATTGCTCCTTTAAATCGCTCATGTAAGCATCTGCTAAGTGACTAAAATGTAAATGTACATTGAACAAAAATATAAACGCAACATGTGTGTTGGTCCCATGTTTCATGAGCAGAAATAAAAGATCCCAGAAATGTTCCACATACACAAAAAGCTTATTTTGAAATTGCGCATGTTGCATTTTATACATTTTTTCAGTATAGTTAGCATAGCATGTCAGGAGGATTCACATTCTGGCATAATGAGGGTTGTGGATGTTTTGAGCAACTCCTTTTGTTAACACCATGTTATCGCATAAATTAGTTATGTTTTGATGCACTGTGTGAAAACACTGTTTGAGCTGAGCAACATGGTACTAGAGAATGAAGGTTTGAGCTGAGCAACATAGTACTAGAGAATGAAGGTTTGAGCTGAGCATCATGGTACTAGAGAATGAAGGTTTGGTCTGAACAACATGGTACTAGAGAATGAAGGTTTGGCCTGAGCAACATGGTACTAGAGAATGAAGGTTTGGCCTGAGCAACATGGTACTAGAGAATGAAGGTTTGGTCTGAGCAACATGGTACTAGAGAATGAAGGTTTGAGCTGAGCAACATGGTACTAGAGAATGAAGGTTTGGTCTGAGCAACATGGTACTAGAGAATGAAGGTTTGGTCTGAGCAACATGGTACTAGAGAATGAAGGTTTGGTCTGAGCAACATGGTACTAGAGAATGAAGGTTTGGTCTGAGCAACATGGCACTAGAGAATGAAGGTTTGAGCTGAGCAACATGGTACTAGAGAATGAAGGTTTGGTCTGAGCAACATGGTACTAGAGAATGAAGGTTTGAGCTAAGCAACATAGTACTAGAGAATGAAGGTTTGGTCTGAGCAACATGGTACTAGAGAATGAAGGTTTGAGCTGAGCAACATGGTACTAGAGAATGAAGGTTTGGTCTGAGCAACATGGTACTAGAGAATGAAGGTTTGAGCTGAGCAACATGGTACTAGAGAATGAAGGTTTGGTCTGAGCAACATGGTACTAGAGAACTGAAACTCCAGTAACAGACCTCTGATTGTAACGTGACCCAGTTTTGAAGCACAGTGAACTCGGAGTTGATCAATAATTCAAGAGTAGACCGTGTGAACAGGAAGTGTAATCTATTCACCTCTCTCTCTCCACTGACACATCTGCTGAACAGTTTTACAGATTGATTATTTTCTCACCATGAATATTGCCAGGCATTCTACCACTCCGGATGATAGGGAGGCTTTTCAATTTCAAAGCGCTGCAATATTTCTGCCACCCCATTCTCATTATATCAGATCAACATAACACCCCACAGTGTGGTTCCCATTCCTGACTGTTTTATGTTTTATGCATGACAGATTGGGCTGTAAACTACTGTTAGCATGGACTAATCCAACCTCCATATTTTAACAGACAAACACTTATTTTAATATGCAAACTTGGTTTTAGCATTGATTCAGGCTCTGTGATTCAGCAGGTAGCCCAAGGCTGTTTGTTTGTTTTGCCTAGTCAAGCATCCATAATGAAACATCATGGAGTTTATCATTGGCCAATCTGTACACGCTACCCCCTTCTCCTTTACATAGAATTCAACCCCCCACTTCAAGCAGACAGGGGATTTAAAGATTGTGAGATGTGCATGAAATTCACATTTTCATGATCCATCAAACAGGAATATGCTTGATATCCTATATCTTGAATATGAGGCTTTCCATTGCCTGTGTTTTCCCTCCATGAAATAGGAGATTCTTAACCAAAATAGAGCGAGGGTGACTATGAGAGCATGTGCTGTGGGTAGACTGGGTAAAGATTACTCAGGCTTTTGACGCAGTGCCTGACCGTGCTATGTGCTCGTACTGCAAACGTGCCTGCCGAGAGAGACAGGGGTGTGTGTGTGTGTGTGTGTGTGTGTGTGTGTGTGTGTGTGTGTGTGTGTGTGTGTGTGTGTGTGTGTGTGTGTGTGTGTGTGTGTGTGTGTCAGTGAGGGGGAGGCAGCAGCTAGAAAAGGGGCAGGTGTTGTGTGTAGTTGAGAAAAAAGAGTGTATGTATTTGTCCCTCTGTGGGTTCCTAACTACCCAAGGCTACAGTTGCTGTCTTGGGGTCTGACTCAGCAGTCAGCACCTTAGGCCACATGGGTGTTCTGTGCTTCTCACTTTAAAATGCATTTAGGTGGGATAGCATTTAATGATGAGAAATCACATGCTATTCTACTCAATCTATTCTATTCTGGAAGCATGGACAAATGTGAAGGTACTCCCTTCCTGTGGGGTTAGCCATATAATCCTCCTCCCACCTTTCACCAGCACAGCAGAGCTGCAGCTCGTCCACACTGACGCTCTTATCCTGACTGACACATAAAACCATGGCAACCATGGCAAATTCTCTTTGTGTAACCCCAGGAAACGAATGACCTTGAGAACATTCTGACATCCTGTCCCTGGGCTAGGGTGACAGGCATCATCCGTTTTTTGTCCACGCGTGTCTGTTCTTCCTCCTGTCATTGTCATACACATCATATGAACGTCTACAACCGTACATCTCTCTGAACAGAGACAAGCTTATTAACAGCTGGATATGACCAGTAGACATAATCATTTCCCCTCTTTTGCCTTGACACCAGTGGTAGCAATGTGTTACAAAAGCATTGTGTACCTTCTGGCAATAAAAACCCAAACTGAAAGGGTTTATTATCCTTCACCATGAGGTAATCTCATGTTAAATAACAATACGCTTATTTTTCATTGCATCAGAGTGAAGAGTACATAGGCCCCATGTAACCCTCTTTAAAATGTCTATGTGGAGTTTGCCTCAGTGAACATTAAATATTGAAGATAATAGCCCTCATGTCTTTTATACTTGAAAAACGACTCTTTCAATTTGACCACAGAAGTCTCAGAAGAGGACGCAAATTAAGATTCACGAGATGTATGTTTCTAAATGTTATGACAGGTAGTTGGAGAAATATTTCAACATTGAACATATTTCGGGCGTGTTCTCTGATATAGGCCCTAGTCCAGTATCTTGGGGTTAGTTTAATTGTTAGACACAGATGCACCAACCCAAGCTCTCCGGACGTAATGTGAGCTGGACAGATGTCAGGCCACCGCCCCACATAGAATTTAATGGTTACTTTGGGTTGGAGTTGTTTGGCCCAAGGCCCAACACAGGCTTAAATTGCCATCCATACACAGTAAGCAAGGTCATTATCAAAGGCCTTAGTTCTGTTCCAAACAGCCAGTCAGTCCGGCAGTCTGTTAGAGATTAGAGACAGGCCCTAGGGCAGTGGGTCAAACCAGCACTGCCCACTAGTCTCATACCAGTCCAACAGACTTCTAAATGACTGTATCAATATTTAAAGCTGTTTAATGACAGTTCTCCCTCGTTTAGTGAGTACTTGGCTTTTGACTTAATAGATGAAGACTGTGGAGAATCAATCAGTCAGCATGACTGCCTGTCTGTCAGAGTACCAGCAGCAGCATGGTGGTGTGCTGAACTAGGAGGAGCAGGGGATAAGCAGCTTTACTAGTCAGCTGATGACAAGGTTTCTGCTGATGGTGTGACGGTGTGTGCCTGGTTTCTGTATGTGCCTTCTTGTGTGTGAGCTTTAAAGTGTGCGTTTTGATGGGCATCCTGTTTTCATGATGGACATATGAAAACCTTGTTGTTGCACATTCAACACACACACACAGGACGGGTGATATCATCAAACGATGCCACATGAGACCCTTGCTTTGTCTATTGGTTTCACAAATTGATACTCTTTATATAACATCCCCACTGGGCATCCCTCTGTCTGTACCATCGCTTCAGAGTAAACGGCTTCCCTGAAACTCTCTGGCTTAGCTATCGCATTGTGGAAGGAGAGGGGAAAGTATTAATGGTTCTGCAGTGGTCCTTTTAAAGATGGCGTCTCCGTCTTCTTATGCAATCACTACTCATTCTGATGGTCATTGAAAACAATATGTACACTTTTTTTCAGGATATATAACATCCTGTGAACATCTGTAATAATTACAAATACTGTAATAACAAGTCACATTGCAACAACTCTTACTGTAACAACTCTTACTGTAAAAACTCATGCTGTAGCAACTCTTACTGTAACAACTCTTACTGTAACAACTCTTACTGTAATAACTCTTACTGTAACAACTCTTACTTTAATAACAACTCATGCTGTAACAACTCATACTGTAGTAACTAATACCGTAATAACAACTCATACTGTACTGTAGTAACTAATACTGTAATAACAACTCATACTGTAATAACAACTCATACAGTACTGTGGTAACTCATACTGTAACAACAACTCATACGTTAATAACAACTCATACTGTAATAACAACTCATACTGTACTGTAGTAACACATACTGTAATAACAACTCGTACTGTAGTAACTCATACTGTAATAACAACTCATACTTTCTGTAGTAACTCATATGCTAATAGCAACTCATACTGTATTGTAGTAACTCATACGGTAACAACTCATACTGTAATAACAACTCATACTGTAATAACAACTCATGGTAATAACAACTCATATGGTAATAACAACTCATACAGTAATAACAACTCATACTGTGATAACAACTCATACTGTAATAACAACTCATATGGTAATAACAACTCATATGGTAATAACAACTCATATGGTAATAACAACTCATACTGTAGTAACTGATACTGTAATAACAACTCATACTTACTGTAGTAACTCATACTGTAATAACAACTCATACGGTAATAACAACTCATACTGTAATAACAACTCATACTGTAATAACAACTCATACTTTCTGTAGTAACTCATATGCTAATAGCAAGTCATACTGTATTGTAGTAACTCATACGGTAAAAGTTCATACTGTAATAACAACTCATACTGTAATAACAACTCATATGGTAATAACAACTCATATGGTAATAACAACTCATATGGTAATAACAACTCATACTGTAGTAACTGATACTGTAATAACAACTCATACTTACTGTAGTAACTCATACTGTAATAACAACTCATACGGTAATAACAACTCATACTGTAATAACAACTCATACTGTAATAACAACTCATACTGTAGTAACTGATAGTGTAATAACAACTCATACTTACTGTAGTAACTCATACGGTAATAACAACTCACACTGTAGTAACAACTCATACGGTAATAATAACTCATACTGTAAAACATCTCATACTGTAAAACAACTCATACATTAATAACAACTCATACTGTAGTAACTAATACTGTAATAACAACTCATACTTACTGTAGTAACTCATACGGTAATAACAACTCATACTGTAATAACAACTCATACTGTACTGTAGTAACTCATACTGTAATAACAACTCATACGGTAATAACAACTCATACTGTAATAACAACTCATACTGTAATACCAACTCATACGGTAATAACAACTCATACTGTAATAACAACTCATACTTAGTGTAGTAACTCATACGGTAATAACAACTCATACGGTAATAACAACTCATACTGTAATAACAACTCATACTGTAATAACAACTCATACTGTAGTAACTGATACTGTAATGACAACTCATACTTACTGTAGTAACTCGTACTGTAATAACAACTCATACGGTAATAACAACTCATACAGTAATAACAACCCATACTGTAATAACAACTCATACTGTAGTAACTCATACTGTAATAACAACTCATACTTACTGTAGTAACTCATACGGTAATAACAACTCATACTGTAATAACAACTCATACTGTAATAACAACTCATATGGTAATAACAACTCATACTGTAATAACAACACATAGTGTAGTAACTGATACTGTAATAACAACTCATACTGTAATAACAACTCAAACTTACTGTAGTAACTCATACGGTAATAACAACTCATACGGTAATAACAACTCATACTGTAATAACAACTCATACTGTAGTAACTGATACTGTAATAACAACTCATACTTACTGTAGTAACTCATACGCTAATAACAACTCATACGGTAATAAGGGAAAGGGGGATACCTAGTCAGTTGTACAACTGAATGTATTCAACTGAAATGTGTCTTCCGCATTTAACCAACTACAACTGTAATAACAACTATTACTGTAATAATAAGTCTTTTTGATGTGTTCCTCCAGGAGACCCTCCAGCAGCTGGTGATGATGCCTCTCCCCAACGTGCTGGTGCTGGGCAGGAACCCTCTCAGTGGTACGTCTTCATCTGATTGACCTGCCAACAGTGCACACTGTTACACTGGGAGTTCAGTTTTGGAAATATTCCATCTTCTCACTGAGGATGTTAGTGTCCTGTATTAGAATACAGTGTAGACTCCTGCAGTGTAGACTCCTGCAGTGTAGAATCCTGCAGTGTAGACTCCTACAGTGTAGACTCCTACAGTGTAGACTCCTGCAGTGTAGACTCCTACAGTGTAGACCCCTACAGTGTAGACTCCTACATAATGTGAACCCTTTAGAACTACATTATTATGCACCACACATCATGTAGGTCTGTTGCTTCATCTTGAAATCAGTTTTCCTCGTCCTTGTGGGCAGATGTCCTTTCCACCAGCTAGAATCGCTCTGTTCTCTTCATGGTAAGATATTGTGTTATTGGATAGTCATGTGAAACCAAGATAAAAACCAGCCATTGATTGTGTCTGCAACATATTTGGATTTAGGAAACACATTATTTGTTTTATTTCAAATCAAATTTTATCGGTCACATATATATGGTTAGCAGATGTTAATGCGAGTGTAGCGAAATGCTTGTGCTTCTAGTTCCGAAAGTGCAGCAATATCTAACATGCAATCTAACAATTCCCCAACAACTACCTAATACACACAAATCTAAGTAAAGGAATGGAATACGAATATATACATATAAATATATGGATGAGCAATGACCGAGCGGCATAGGCAAGATGCAATAGATGATATAAAATATGTTATATACATATGAGATGAGTAATGCAAGATATGTAAACATTATTAAAGTGGCATTAATAAAGTGACTAGTGTTCCATTCATTAAAGTGGCCAATGATTTCAAGTCAGTATGTCGGCAGCAGCCTCTCTGTGCTAGTGATGGCTGTTTAACAGTCTGATGGCCTTGAAATAGAAGCTGTTTTTCAGTCTCTCGGTCCCAGCTTTGATGCACCTGTACTTACCTCGCCTTCTGGGTGATAGCGGGGTGAACAGGCAGTGGCTCGGGTGGTTGTTGTCCTTGATGATCTTTATGGCCTTCCTGTGACATCGGGTGGTGTAGGTGTTCTGGAGGGCAGGTAGTTTGCCCCCGGTGATGCGTTGTGCAGACCGCAACACCCTCTGGAGAGACTTGCTGTTGTGGGCAGTGCAGTTGACGTACCAGGCGGTGATACAGCCCGACAGGATGCTCTCAATCTGTAAAAGTTTGAGGGTTTTAGGTGACAAATAGTGGTGCAACGGAGCACACAACTCTCGGATCGGATCACGGTTTTGAGTCACGGATCGGATCATTTTTCGGATCAGCAAAAAAAAAAAAGGGAGACATTTAACTTTGCTTTCCATTTATTACTTAAAGAACACTTAAAGCAAGGAACTTTTCAATGTTTAAATCCAATATTCAAATAAAATATTCAATACTCAATTGTTAAATTAAAGTGCAATATGAGGCATGATACCTTCTTCATTTGGACAATAGTGAATGAAAAAATAGCCTGTGTCCACGTCAAGTAAAAAAAGAAAGAAAGGAAAAACAGACCTGAGCTTATAACTTCACATTACTTTTCTAAAAGATGAGGATGTCTACATTGTCTGGGGAGAGGGAAGACCTCTTACAGTCATTATGTCTCCTGCCGTGGAGAACACCCTCTCGCTAGGGACTGAAGTGCCAGGCACAGCCAGGTAGCATCTTGCCACCATGACAATGTGAGGGTATATACACTCATTGCTTTTCCACCATGCTAGTGGAACACCATCCACTGGAATGCTGCTGCTGCCTTGTAGGATGCCATCTCGTCTTTGATGGTGTTGGCAAACGTCTTGCCTGTGTCCTTGCTCGAAAAGGTCTCCTTCTCTGTGGTGTAGTGAGCAGTCACAGTCACGTAGCTTTCTGTTACCCTGGAGGTCCACTCCTCTGTGGTGTAGTGAGCAGTCACAGTCACGTAGCTTTCTGTTACCCTGGAGGTCCACTCCTCTGTGGTGTAGTGAGCAGTCACAGTCACGTAGCTTTCCATTGCCCTGAAGGTCCACTCCTCTGTGGTGTAGTGAACAGTCACGTAGCTTTCTGTTAACCTGGAGGTCCACTCCTCTGTGGTGTAGTGAGCAGTCACAGTCACGTAGCTTTCTGTTACCCTGGAGGTCCACTCCTCTGTGGTGTAGTGAGCAGTCACAGTCACGTAGCTTTCCATTGCCCTGGAGGTCCACTCCTCTGTGGTGTAGTGAACAGTCACGTAGCTTTCTGTTACCCTGGAGGTCCACTCCTCTGTGGTGTAGTGAGCAGTCACAGTCACGTAGCTTTCTGTTACCCTGGAGGTCCACTCCTCTGTTGTGTAGTGAGCAGTCACAGTCACGTAGCTTTCCATTGCCCTGGAGGTCCACTCCTCTGTGGTGTAGTGAACAGTCACGTAGCTTTCTGTTACCCTGGAGGTCCACTCCTCTGTGGTGTAGTGAGCAGTCACAGTCATGTAGCTTTCCGTTACCCTGGAGGTCCACTCCTCTGTGGTGTAGTGAGCAGTCACAGTCACGTAGATTTCCGTTACCCTGGAGGTCCACTCCTCTGTGGTGTAGTGAGCAGTCACAGTCACATAGCTTTCTGTTACCCTGGAGGTCCACTCCTCTGTGGTGTAGTGAGCAGTCACAGTCACGTAGCTTTCTGTTACCCTGGAGGTCCACTCCTCTGTGGTGTAGTGAGCAGTCACAGTCACGTAGCTTTCTGTTACCCTGGAGGTCCACTCCTCTGTGGTGTAGTGAGCAGTCACAGTCATGTAGCTTTCTGTTACCCTGGAGGTCCACTCCTCTGTGGTGTAGTGAGCAGTCACAGTCACGTAGCTTTCTGTTACCCTGGAGGTCCACTCCTCTGTGGTGTAGTGAGCAGTCACAGTCACGTAGCTTTCTGTTACCCTGGAGGTCCACTCCTCTGTGGTGTAGTGAGCAGTCACAGTCACGTAGCTTTCTGTTACACTGGAGGTCTACTCCTCTGTGGTGTAGTGAGCAGTCACAGTCACATAGCTTTCTGTTACCCTGGAGGTCCACTCCTCTGTGGTGTAGTGAGCAGTCACAGTCACGTAGCTTTCCGTTGCCCTGGAGGTCCACTCATCTGTGGTGTAGTGAGCAGTCACAGTCACGTAGCTTTCCGTTGCCCTGGAGGGCCACCCGTCTGTGGTGAGGGCAACAGAGGGTG
Organism: Oncorhynchus masou masou; assembly: GCF_036934945.1. Taxonomy (NCBI): domain Eukaryota; kingdom Metazoa; phylum Chordata; class Actinopteri; order Salmoniformes; family Salmonidae; genus Oncorhynchus; species Oncorhynchus masou. The sequence continues at coordinate 58,686,911 of NC_088234.1, forward strand.
ACTTTGATAATTCGTCAACAATTTTTATATTTTCCTGTTCATAAAGATCTGGCATGATCTCCATATTGAAGTAGGTGCGCGAAGGGATTTCATAGCGTGGCTCAAGTACTTTCACCATATTTTGAAACCCTTTGTTTTCCACAACAGAGTATGGCCTCATGTCTGTAGTGATAAACATTCCAATATATTTGGTGATGGCTTCAGCCCGGTTTGATTCTGCAGCAAAGGGCTTAAATGTCGCAGTGAGAAGTTTCTTGTGGCACAATGCCTACACACCGTAATGGTGAACAGAACACACAACGTGAACAGAACACACAACTGCTTTTAAAAAAAATATCTAATCAACCTTCAGGCTTCAGAGTGAAACACAGCATCTGTCTTGCCTTTTATCTTTTCACTGCAACTCTGCATCGAGATTTAGGGAATTATTACTTTAAAAAGTAACAGCAGTAGTAAAACTGTATTTCACACTATGATGGTTAAACTTTGCAATTGATGCGCGGTCCACGTGCGTGCCGAACCGTTGCGGGGGTGATGCGTACGGATCAACTATGGTCCATTACACCACTAGTGACAAGCCAAATTTCTTCAGGTTCCTGAGGTTGAAGACGCACTGTTGTGCCTTCTTCACCACACTGTCTGTGTGGGTGGACCATTTCAGTTTGTCCGTGAGGTGTACGCAAAGGAACTTCAAACTTTCCACCTTCTCCACTACTGTCCCGTTGATGTGGATAGGGGGTACTACCTCTGCTGTTTCCTGAAGTCCACGATCATCTCCTTTGTTTTGTTGACGTTGAGTGAGAGGCAAGTCAGTTAAGAACAAATTCTTATTTACAATGACTGCCTACCCCGGCCAAACCCTAAACTGGACGACGCTGGGCCAATTGTGCGCCGCCCTATGGGACTCCCAATCACATTATGCCTGTTTGTTGAATCTTGAATGAGCTACTGTGAAAAATAGCTAGTATCTTTCTCTAGAGTCAAGACCCAGACAACACAGCCATGTCATTTGATACTCCTATGTGCAAAATATTATCAGACCAACTCAGTCCTGAACCACAACATGCAGCATTCCAGTATTTTTCCTGTGACCTTTGACCCTAGCGGTGTGCAGCAGCAATAGTAGCTGGAGCCATCTGAAAGTGATTGCCCATGTGGCTTTTATTATGAAGTCATTAAGGCTCTGTGGGGGATGGGAATCCAGAATCCACCCTGGACTATTAATCCACTCTGTTACTAAACACTACAAAACCCCACTCTCTCATCTGGTTCCCTCTCCCCTTGGGTGCCCCCTACCCCAGACTGTCTGTTGGCCACATACACAGTCTTCCACACTGAATATCCCTTCAATTCAGTCTGATCCTGCTTCAAAAAAGAAGCACTTAGACCAGCTAGAACACAATGTGCCCCTGAAGGCTAATCTCCTGTTCAATGAAGACTACTGTAAGGCGTTGTTTGTCTTTATAGTAAACCTACTTCTCCTTTGGTTTAACAATCAAGCCTTCATTTCAGAGAAAGGGTATGAGTCTCAGTTTCCTGCCTTGTAGAAAGTAGTTTGCACGTACTTTGTATTGCTGACATTGTAACATTCTAGTGTGGTCGTTTAGATGCCAGAGAAGTGTCCCTTTTCAGGAACAACAACTGTAAGGAGACAACTGCTCTCCAATGGCAGGTGGAGGCAGGCCAGACTGACGGTCACCAGCAACACTGTGTGGGGTTGTGGGAAAGTCATGAAACTTACAGTCACATTTAGAAGCCTGAAGATGGTTAGAAGACCGAGGGAGTGGTGAGAGTAGGGGAAATAGGTGAATATGAAATCAGTTTCAGTGGTGAAAAGTTAAATTTAGCAAAAGTATTTCTTATCAGAGTCAGAGTCCCTGACCCACATTATACTGTAGATATACTGACCCACATTATACTGTAGATATACTGACCCACATTATACAGATGATATACCTACCCACATTATACTGTAGATATACTGACCCACACTATAGATATACTGACCCACACTATACTATAGATATACTGACCCACATTATACTGTAGATATACTGACCCACACTATAGATATACTGACCCACATTATACTGTAGATATACTGACCCACATTATACTGTAGATATACGGACCCACATTATAGATATACCGACCCACATATATATACTGACCCACATTATACTGTAGATATACTGACCCACATTATACTGTAGATATACTGACCCACATTATACTGTAGATATTTATTTATTTTACCTTTATTTTACTAGGCAAGTCAATTAAGAACAAATTCTTATTTTCAATGACGGCCTAGGAACTGTTAACTGCCTGTTCAGGGGCAGAACGACAGAGTTGGGGGTTTGAACTTGCAACCTTCTGGTTACTAGTCCAACGCTCTTACCACTAGGCTACCCTGCCGCCCCAATACTGACCCACATTATACTGTAGGTATACGGACCTACACTATAGATATACGGAACCACATTATAGATATACTGACCCACATATATACTGACCCACATTATACTGTAGATATACTGACCCACATTATACTGTAGATATACTGACCCACATTATAGATTTACTGACCCACATATATATACTGACCCACATTATACTGTAGATATACTGACCCACACTATACTGTAGATATACTGACCACATTATAGATATAGTGAATAACAGTGATTGGGCCAATTGGCATTGACAAAATAGATATTGTCATTGTGATGAAAATGACTAATATGATGATATGAAATGACAGAGGCCAGGGCCACAGTAGACTTGTACTGTCGTCCACCAGAGGAAACGTGTGGTCCAGTGTCACTCAGCGGCCTTGGGTCCCTGCTCCCCGGAAGAACCCCCATCACCAGGTTCCTGTGAACAATAGCTGGGCAGGAAGGAATGCAACTCTAAAGGGTTCGTCACTGTCTGTGCGCCCCTGTGAGTTTCCTGCCAGGAACAAGGGAGTGTAGTGATGGAGGGAAGGAGGAGGGAAGGAACCACACTAGGCACGTAGAGCACTATGATAACAAAGCCTGGGGAGCCAACCCTCTGTCTGCTGAGCCAGGGCTGCTCAAGGGGACATCGTCTACTTTAAACCCCCTCTTCTCTTCTTGCCCCTTCTCTCCTCTTTATTTCTCTCTCATTCTCTCCTCACATCTTTCTCTTTCTTGCTCTCCCCATCTCTCTCTCGCGCTCGCTCGCTCGCTCACTCACTCTCTCTCGCTATCTCTTCAGACATGCTTGGTTCAGTCAGCCTCTTTAAATTATTCATCCAGTGCCTGCCTGCTCCTTATCTTTAGCGCTCAAGAAGATTTGCCTTTCCAAATCACTATACAGGCTTTCAGTTAGAGGAAACAGCATTTAGAAGGCATTTGTTACTGCTGGCATTCTATACTCCGACTAGAAATCTAGAACGGCTACTCTCTATTTCCCTTATAGATATTGATTATCTTTGATAATGTATTGTGAGCATGGGCCTTAAAACCATCTCATCGTCGTCTGTTCCACCCTTATCCTAGCTATCAGAATATTATTTGAGTTCCTCACTGCGACCTTAACACTTAAAATGGAAGTTCACACGTTTACATGTCGACTTTTCCCTCTTTCTGTGATTGTAGTTGCACTGCTCTCATAACAGACCTACTTCTCTCAATTGATATTCTGAGGCAGTTCCTGTTCTGGACCGAGGAGGTTGCAAATATAGGCCAGTTACAGTTATTTTTATTACTAATGGTGCTTCAGTCTGGGCCAAAAACATCCTGTTAGTTTAGCTGAGATTTATGTGTGATCCTCTAGATGTCATGTGTGTATATCTGGAAGAAATCCACATGGAATGAGATAAGTCTTGTCTTCAAAGAGGATGCCATTAGGATTGGTGAAACTGTTGTGTCACGATCAGTTGTTGATTCATTACAGATATATAATAATAATATATTATTATATAAGATATAGCTCAGCTGAAGTGTTGCTAGTGATGAATTTTTATCCTTGCTTTTATCATTAGTGGACTTGGCACTATAAGCAGTACATTTATCACCGCCTCTTGGAAGCGTATATTCCATTGTACAGTCTACACCCAATAACCTTCTAAATGCACTACCTCTGCTGTCACTAGACACCCAACATCTGCACCCACATGGAGAAGACGGATGCACCATAGCATACACTTACAACAGGATCTTGCCATTGATATTATGGCTGTCCGTAAAGATGTTTTATCTACTGGTGGGGATTTACAGTAGTTATAATTGCTGCGTGGCCCTTTTTCTGAATAAACATGCCTGGTTGTCTAAGCCTGTTGTTAGTAATCTGTGTTTATGGCCCAGCTCCGCTCTCTACCCCTGGGGCTGATGAGCTTAACACACACAAACACACAGAGGGAGCAACAAACCACCTGGCTCATTATTTTACAGTATAATCCTACAGATTATTATCTCAGCCTTGGTGAGCTTCCTAACAGCTGTTTTCTCATTTCATCTATGTGTGGCTTGGCATCATATGATACCTAGCGGATTGGATGGCTGAAAAATACAGTACAGTCTTTTTGGTTGGGGACAGCAAACATTACCGGTTTTACATGTGTGTAATAGGGTTACCTGAATGGCTCATCTCGTGGCTGTAGTACGCAGCCAATCTGGGAGACCGCGGGGGCAGTTATCTTTTTAGCCTTTTGCGAAAGTTCATGGGATTTGGTTATTAAATGGATTTGAAACTAGGGGCAAATCCCCAGGAAGTTTAACAGCTACAGTTGAATATAAAATGTGTAAAAAGTCTAATCAAATCGATACTAGTATAATGGTTTTCAATGGTAGTAAAACGCTAATTGACAATCTCTTTGTGTCTGCAGAGCAAGGACTGGAGGAGATGAGGAAGCTTTTGTTGCTGTTGCTTGGCTGTGCCGTCCAGGTAAGTCTTAGACTCGTCACCACCTTAATCATCTGTCAGCAGTCTACCATTACCATACTCCTGTAGGATGAACTCTCTTTCTACTACTGTTATAAGTAGCTTTTACTCACTAGTTCCTGAACATCTATAACCCTCGGCATTATTGTTCAGACAAGTGTTAACACAGCTACAGTTTATATGAGTAATGTGAGTCAAATTTGTCATTCTCACTCAGACTAGCTTCAGTTCCCCATTTCCTCTCCCTCGGCAGTTGGCACTGCGACAAGTGGTCTGTCCTGGCTGTCCTGGTAGCAGGTCAGAGAGGGGTCAGAGGGGCTGCTCCCTGAGCCGACCCTTGTCTCTATCTCTGCCCTGAGCCTGGCTGGAGTAACGATGACCATGCATCATACATAACCAGCGCCCGAGCAAGAGAGATGCTAACCTCACACTGTCGTTCTCGTTCGCACTTAGCTCACTGTTCAGGGGCTCTGAACAGGCTACTTCTCAAAGACTCCTTAAAGGAAATATGTATCCGTCTCATCTGTCTGTGTGAAGTCAATGTTTTTTTTCGCATCATGATTTGATTACAGGTTAAAGGCATATAAAATAATAGTTATTGCAAAATGTCTGCATTTTTGAAGCGGACAAACCTATCTCCCTTACTCTCATCAACAGGAAAGAACAAAGTAGCTGCTCACAACGCATGGTTACCAAATAATATACTAAGAGAAAACCTACACATTCCTTCAGACATCGCTTTCCTTCAAGCCAACCAATCACAACTCAGGCCATTCTCCTGTGTTTCGGAAGCTGACCTCAGGAAGACCTCTACAATGTTCCACTCAGTCTCCAGACTGTCATTCTAACCCCAAACTGCCTCTTTTTGTTTGCAGTGTGAGAAGAAAGAGGAGTACATTGAGAGGATCCAGACCTTAGACTTTGACACAAAAGCTGCCATAGCATCTCACATCCAAGAGGTATGAGAAAAAAACACATTTTTGCGAGGGCATCTAGTTAAAACATAAACCCTGAGACCTCTTGTGTTTGTTTTGGGCCAGTTTGTTGTGTAACAGCTCAGACACACCAGTAGGATTGTCAAACATTTGCCTGCAGAGAGTACTTAGCATCTCTGAACAGTGTATCGGCAGTCAATCGCTTGTTTATTCACACAGCAAAGACCTTGGAAGTCGTGAGACATTCAGCATTAATATACTCCTAACCAGAAGGTGACGCTAGCGTTGTTTGGCAATGCATGTCTGTGTGTGTTGCTTATGGTCTAGATTCCAAGCTAGCTGTGCTAATGTTGCAATTTTGTAGAAAGCTCTTGTTGATACTAGCCAGATGGCCACAGCTAGATAACTAACTATCAAGATGACGAAGAAACATTTTCAAATCACTCTCCATAATCCCACAGTGCCAGTGCAGCACAAATTAACTAGCTAGCTAAGGACACTGCACTAACTTGGCAGCTAGCACAGGCAGCTGTTTCATGGAAACTAGCTAATCCATTGTGATTTTAATTATAATGTCAACTCCTGCTACGGTGGTTAGCTAGCTTGGAGGAAGTATTTAGTGCTGTGTGCATTGCATCTGTGCACTTAGCTAGCTACCATCCCATAGCCTACATTGCATATGAAGTGTGACTGGCTCATCCGTGGATGTATAGAAAATGCCCTCTTTCCTTTTTTTAAATGTATTGGCTACCCCACATACGGTTTTGTGCTTTCTGATTGGCCCAAAGTCAAATTGTTGGTCACTGATGAGCGTTAGCGATTCTACAAGTAGAAACGGTAGGGTCGTTGCTACCAGGTCAGCACGTAGCAGGTACCGCTTTTGTTCTAGCAAGAGAAGGAACGTCCTCCCACTGTGATAAGTACCCTTCAGCATTCTTTCAGCTTCCTCTGTGTTTCATGCTTAAAGACACTTCACAGCTGTTTGAGTTAAAGTAGTTGGCTGTCTATTGCTGTCAACACACCTGGGTCTCTGTGTATTGGCTGGCAGAGTGAGATGACTCTATGCGGTTGTTTTGAAGGTGACCCACAACCAGGAGAATGTTGTGGACCTGCAGTGGCTGGATGGGGGCGAGCTGCCCCCAGAGGACCTGGACTCCTTCTCCAGGAACATGGCCTTCCATCTCAAACGCCTAGTGGACGAGAGAGACGACCAGCTGGAGGTACATGTCTGAAACATTGGTGCCTTTTTAACTCACCCCACAAGAGAGGACATAAAAGGTTGTCTTAATGAAGAAGGGTGGAAAATTGTTAACAATCTATATAGAGTCTGGATGGTGTCTGTCTGTGCATTTATATGGCATGTGTGTGAGTTGAACCTAGAGCAGTCTGATTAAGCATGGCCCACCCATACAACTGCCATGGCCTGGTAGAGCAGCAGTCCCAGCATTCTATTGGCCAGGGGGCGGACAGGGGAGTGGGGGTGGGGTGATAATGATCTCCAGATCTCCTCTGGAAACCAGACGCTCTTCATTAAAAGCCAATTTCCTTGCATGGCCACTGGGTTATAAACGGAGGAGGAGGGTAGTGGGGTGAACTAAAATGACGATGATGGGAAGATATTGTTTGATTTCCTCTCTTTTTCACAGACCATTTAAACCCAATGTTTTTTCCCACTCTTATCTTCAAACCCAGCCCAATTCACCTTTAAACCGTAACAGCATTAGGCCAATTAGTACTTGGCTTTTCATTATGTTTGGGGTTTCCATTTCAGTAACTGGTCCCGGTGTCTAGGTGCTGCTGCTTCTTCCCTCAGAGGCCCGTCCTAATCGGAGTCATTTCCCTAAGCTCACACCTCCCAGACTGAGCAGACAGAAAAGCAGGGCAGCCTGACGCAACATATGGTAGACTATGTAGTGCAAACCACACCCTCAGTATACTCAATCTTCAATACCCTGCCTGACAACTACTTTGACCATCATTGTGATCAATGATCTAACACGGTTGTAATCAATTTGTTAGATGACTTGGGCCGATCATTTCAAGTAAGGAAGGCGTGACACATGTCTCAGGTATAAACTTTGTGTATAAACACCCCTTTTGCCCTCAGAACAGCCTCATTTTTCTGGGGCATGGACTCTACAAGGTGTCAAAAGTGTTTCACATGTTGACTCCAATGCTTCCCCCAGTTGTGTCAAGTTGGCTGGATGTCCTTTGGGTGGTGGACCATTCTTGATACACACGGGAGCTGTTGAGCGTGAAAAACCCAGTAGCGTTGCAGTTCTTAACACACTGGCTCCTACTACCATACCCCGTTCAAAGGCACTTAAATATTTTGTCTTGCCCATTCACCCTCTGAATGGAACACATACACTATCCATGTTTCAATTGTCTTAAGGCTTAAGAATCCTTCTTCAACCTGTGTCCTTCCCTTCATCTACACGGATTGAAGTGGATTTTACTGGTGACATCAATAAGGGATCATAGCTTTCACCTTGATTCACCTGGTTAGTCTATGTCATGGACAGAGCAGGTGTTCCTAATGTGTTGTACACTCGGTGTATATGATGTGTGTAGGATACATGATCATAGCCATGGTCTGTGAGTTGTGTTGTGTCCTTCCAGACCATCGTGGAGCTGACCCAGGAGAGGGACTGTGGACTGTACTCGCCCCAGCCGTTCTGTGCCCAGTCGCCCAACGACTCGCCCAGCATGCGCCGCACAGAGAGCCGGCAGCACCTGTCTGTGGAGCTGGCCGACGCCAAGGCCAAGATCAGACGTCTGCGCCAGGAGCTGTAAGTTCCCCCGTTGGCCTTTCACCAGCTCTGTACGCACCCCATTGGCCCTTCTGAGTAAGTCTGTAGTGGTAGACTGCAGAATGTCTGTTGGATCTCTAAACACACCATTGGTTCTCACAAGTTGTGTAAGCTTCCTACAGGTATCTTATAAGTACTGTGGGTGTCCCATGTACTGTATAGCAGAGTGTCTAAATTTGACACTGCATTCACCTGCTGCTTTCCCAGAACTGTGTGCCATTGGAGCTGGGAGCCGTGACTCAGCTCTCTCTGTCTTTTGAGGAGTATCTTGTTCTCTGTTTTCCAGTTCATATAGCACTCTAACGCTGACCGGAGAGAACAGCAAAAGCAGGACACTAATTGCGGAGCTAAAAATCATTACATGTCAGGGGTATTGTTCGAGGAGAAAACATTTCCTGCAACCTCTCAATAAGACGCAAGTGGTTCTATGCTACTGTTTTGGCGTGATAGTGCTCAACCTTTTTGCAGTGTCATAATCAACTTCCTCTTCAGAGTCCATTAGCCTTGGCAGAGACAAAGGCCAGTGGTCAGTTTATGAAAGGGAGGGGTTGTTACGATAAGCTTTCTTTGTTTCAGGGGGAAGTGTTTAAGAATGCACAAACTAAGCTGCTGACTCTGTGGATTCTCTTCATCAAGTCCATCAAAAGATTGAAATGGTTTGTCCAGTAATGCTGTTGGCATTCGAACCAGTTCTGAGGTATCGGCCATTTTACGATGATCATAACTCCAGAAGATATCAGTGAAGCTGCTAGTGCTGTACCCAACTAAATAATCCACTGAGCTTGTCTGATGCTTTAAGCACACTGAAATAATTAGGACAAATGACTCAAGAGGGAGCCAGACCTCAAGATAACCAGAAGAATAAACTGTTAGCTCCGTCTGGTGCTGCTGACCTTTGCAGATTCTGAAGTAGCTGGTAATAGGCACACCAGGGTTCGGAAACTTTTTTCATGTAGAAATTTTAGAATTTATCTTACAATTTCTTTCGATCTGCGTGCCAGTTATGATTTTCATATGCACAATTCCGTGCATAACGTCTTCTTATCTCCAAATCATTGTCGTGTGGTTAATCTCAATTCTATCTAAATTATTCAAATCTAAAAATTACTTCTATTGGCATATAGGTAAAAATAATACCCTACAAAGCCAACAAATCAAAACATTGCAGGTATAAAATATCCTGATAAAATAAATATCATATGAATCACATTTGCGACGCATGACCTGTCTGCAACGAACCTGAAACGTATCAACTATCACCTGTGTCCGGCCTGAAGCCTGCACTAGCAAACTTGCAACATTATATCAATTATTTTGGGTCCTCAGAGTTTCCGGTGCAGTGACACAGATGTTTCCACCAAATCAGAGCATGACATTTCGGGGGTTATTGAAAGGGAAGAACTATTGTCATTCTCATAACAGACTTTTGAGGTGAAGAAAATAAATACTTTGAGAAGCTCCACAGCTCATTAGCCAAGTGGTGGGGACTTAAGACAATCAAAAATACTATCAGACATCCCCACATTGGCACAGTTTTACATTTGGCCTTCTTCTATGCGTAATTAGGTCCGCATCCTTACTCAACATAGACAGGAGAGCTCCAAACAAAAGACAATTAATAAATTGACAAAACTCATAAATGGAATGAAATAAACCAAAACTTGTTTCTTACAAGTGTAGCATAGGTTGTAAGCCTTGCAAACAACGTGTCCACTCCGACAATGAAAACAGTAAACGACTGTAATATTTACATATTGAATGCATTAACAGAAATGACTGTAACCAAACAAACATTGTAGATTAGAAATGATGAGGATTAACCGTAAATGTAATACTGATGTATGTAATGGGGAATTGATAGGCACTAACAAAGGACAGACAATTCACACAGTGAATGTGCACAAATTGGCATTCTGGAGAGCAATGCACCTTGTGCATCTTAACCACACTCCCCTTCTTCTTGGACTGTGCCATCCCTGCGGCCTCCGTAACATTAAACACGTTTTATATTTGCGACCGCTTCGCTAAATCTCTGTCGACCAGCAGCCTATGGACCAAACAATGGACCAGTTGACTAAATGGTGTCAGCCATAGAAGCTGCAGACTGCTTCTCTGCAGAAGCTCCTGTGGAGGTGATACATAATCACATACTGCTCCTGTCACCCAGGCCAGTCCTGATGCTGTCTCCGACTCAGATGTCTGGGGATTTGGCCCAGATCAGATGATTCCATGACAGGGCATTATAGTTCTTCTTTATGTGTCTTTGACTTACAGAGCACAAAATCTATTGAATTCCACTTCATTTTCTCAGATTTCTGGTCATTGTACACTGTGAAGCACCAACACTCGAGGGAAAGGGATCATTCTCTGTTAAAACCCAATACATAGAGATCCACTGTGTTCTACTGTCTACTGATTGCCAGGGAAGGTCCTCCTGAGGGCACAGTAAAATGACCATGTGACCATAGCTCCGGCAGAATATATTTAGAAAATATCCTTAATTTTCATGTTTTTTAACTTCAGTACAAAACCTGGTGTTAAGAGGAATGCAGGAATAGATTGTGTAGATATAGATGACGATATGGCCCCTAAAGACCCAGTCACAATCTCAATCCTGTCAGATTCTGTAGAACGACAGTATGTCACATTGTCTAATGTGAATGGTAGACTGTAAAATGTGGGTAGACCATGGTACCACGGTTGTTAGTGACTCAGAGCTGCTGCAGGCTCAGTGCTGTCACCCACACAGGTTCACAGTGGATGAGCAGCTTTGTGTTGAGCCTAGTCTGTCATCTACTCTCTTTATTTGGGCCTAAATGAAACTGGGGGAAACACTGAAAGGTGTTGAAAAGTTGTTTTACTGCTGTGGCGAGACTGAATATCTGATGACATGATCTATTGTGGGATGAGATTAAAAGGCTCCAGACACACAAGGTACACATTGGAAATGTGTGTGTGCACCCGCGTGCGTGAACCCTGTGCTCACCAAAAGCAGCTGTAGCAACAGCAGCAGAACGTGAGTTTTATTCCACTCTCGAAGCTAGCTGCTCAAGCCTCTGATTTCAACATACAGATCACAGGAAGTGTGGAACAGAACAGTGATAATAATTCCTCCAGCCAATAGCAGATCCAGTAGAGATCACTAATCTGGACCAGGGAGACTGGAAAGCATCTCAGCTCTTTTGAGGAATGCACAGTCCTCTTCAAGGCTCTGTGTGGCACATTCTTCATTCCTCACCGCCCGGCAGCCAGCAGGACTGGCCTCCCTCAGCCTCAGCAAGCCCCAACCTGCTCCCAAGCCGAGTCGCTGTCGCATCTAAATAAACAGCAGGAGGCCATACAAATTGCATTTAGGTTGCATTGCCTGTCTATTACGGCATCACAATAGAGCAAATCCATTAACAGAAGAACCTGATGTTGTGATTTGGGCTCTATTTGCTGCTCATGCTGGGTTGAGGGGGTCTGAAGTCAGTCTAGTCAGAGACATGGGGAAGAAAGGAATCTATTGGCATGTTACACAATTAACCAGATGTTATCTGGATTTGCTGGATTATAAAGAGCCGGTGGAACCAAAGCAAGGCAGCTCTACAGTTAGAGATTTGCATGTCATGGAAAGTTGGTTGTGAGGTCATTTGTAGGTTGTTTTTGTGGTCCTACTTTGTATATTTTAGTTGAAATATGTTTGTATCATTTGGTAAATAACCCTATCCCCGGCCCCCGACCCACACACACCCACAAGCAAACCAGCTGACCTGGCCCAGTAAGGAAAGAGGTCCATGGATTCCTTTCTGCTGGGTAAAAATTCCAGTGTCTCAAGGCAACTTTAAAGAAAACAGGAACAAATATTTGTGTGGGACAGTTATGGGTTTGTTTGTGAGGAATGGTGTTTTTCAAATGCGTATATACAGTGCCTTGCGAAAGTATTCGGCCCCCTTGAACTTTGCGACCTTTTGCCACATTTCAGGCTTCAAACATAAAGATATAAAACTGTATTTTTTTGTGAAGAATCAACAACAAGTGGGACACAATCATGAAGTGGAACAACATTTATTGGATATTTCAAACTTTTTTAACAAATCAAAAACTGAAAAATTGGGCGTGCAAAATTATTCAGCCCCTTTACTTTCAGTGCAGCAAACTCTCTCCAGAAGTTCAGTGAGGATCTCTGAATGATCCAATGTTGACCTAAATGACTAATGATGATAAATACAATCCACCTGTGTGTAATCAAGTCTCCGTATAAATGCACCTGCACTGTGATAGTCTCAGAGGTCCGTTAAAAGCGCAGAGAGCATCATGAAGAACAAGGAACACACAAGGCAGGTCCGAGATACTGTTGTGAAGAAGTTTAAAGCCGGATTTGGATACAAAAAAGCTTCAAACATCCCAAGGAGCACTGTGCAAGCGATAATATTGAAATGGAAGGAGTATCAGACCACTGCAAATCTACCAAGACCTGGCCGTCCCTCTACACTTTCAGCTCATACAAGGAGAAGACTGATCAGAGATGCAGCCAAGAGGCCCATGATCACTCTGGATGAACTGCAGAGATCTACAGCCGAGATGGGAGACTCTGTCCATAGGACAACAATCATATTGCATATTGCACAAATCTGGCCTTTATGGAAGAGTGGCAAGAAGAAAGCCATTTCTTAAAGATATCCATAAAAAGTGCCGTTTAAAGTTTGCCACAATCCACCTGGGAGACACACCAAACATGTGGAAGAAGGTGCTCTGGTCAGATGAAACCAAAATTGAACTTTTTGGCAACAATGCAAAACGTTATGTTTGGCGTAAAAGCAACACAGCTCATCACCCTGACCACACCATCCCCACTGTCAAACATGGTGGTGGCAGCATCATGGTTTGGGCCTGCTTTTCTTCAGCAGGGACAGGGAAGATGGTTAAAATTGATGGGAAGATGGATGGAGCCAAATACAGGACCATTCTGGAAGAATGGAGTCTGCAAAAGACCTGAGACTTGAGTCTTCCAACAAGACAACAAGACAATGATCCAAAACATAAAGCAAAATCTACAATGGAATGGTTCAAAAATAAACATATCCAGGTGTTAGAATGGCCAAGTCAAAGTCCAGACCTGAATCCAATCGAGAGTCTGTGGAAAGAACTGAAAACTGCTGTTCACAAATGCTCTCCATCCAACCTCACTGAGCTCGAGCTGTTTTGCAAGGAGGAGTCTCGATGTGCAAAACTGATAGACATACCCCAAGCGACTTACAGCTGTAATCGCAGCAAACGGTGGCGCTACAAGGTATTAACTTAAGGGGGCTGAATAATTTTGCACAGCCAATTTTTCAGTTTTTGATTTGTTAAAAAAGTTTGAAATATCCAACTTCATGATTGTGTCCCACTTGTTGTTGATTCTTCACAAAAAAATACAGTTTTATATCTTTATGTTTGAAGCCTGAAATGTGGCAAAAGGTCGCAAAGTTCAAGGGGGCCGAATACTTTCGCAAGGCACTGTATGTGAATGTGTTTTACAATTTCTCTCTTTTTTTCTCTTGCACCCCCCTTCTCTCTTACTCGCTCTCTCTCTTCTCCCTCCCTTCTCTCTTCTCTCTTTCTCTTCCTTCTCTTTCTCTCTTCTCCCTCCTTCTCTCTCTGTCTTCTCCCTCCTCTCTGTCTTCTCCCTCCTTCTCTCTGTCTTCTCTCTCTGTCTTCTCCCTCCTTCTCTCTCTGTCTTCTCCCTCCTTCTCTCTCTGTCTTCTCCCGCCTTCTGTCTTCTCCCCCTTCTCTCTGTCTTCTCCCTCCTTCTCTCTGTCTTCTCCCTCCTTCTCTCTCTGTCTTCTCCCTCCTTCTCTCTCTGTCTTCTCCCCCCTTCTCTGTCTGTCTTCTCCCCCCCTTCTCTGTCTGTCTTCTCCCCCCTTCTCTGTCTGTCTTCTCCCCCTTCTCTGTCTTCTCCCCCTTCTCTGTCTGTCTTCTCCCCCACTTCTCTGTCTGTCTTTTCCCCCTTCTCTGTCTGTCTTTTCCCCCTCTCTCTGTCTGTCTTCTCCCCCTTCTCTGTCTTCTCCCACACTTCTCTCTCTCGTTCTCTCTCTTTTCTCTCTTCTTCTCTCCTCTCTCTCTGTCTTCTCCCCCTTCTGTCTTCTCCCCCTTCTCTCTCTGTCTTCTCCCTCCTTCTCTCTCTGTCTTCTCCCTCCTTCTCTCTCTGTCTTCTCCCTCCTTCTCTCTCTGTCTTCTCCCTCCTTCTCTCTCTGTCTTCTCCCTCCTTCTCTCTCTGTCTTCTCCCCCTTCTGTCTTCTCCCCCCTTCTGTCTTCTCCCTCCTTCTCTCTCTGTCTTCTCCCCCCTTCTCTGTCTGTCTTCTCCCTCCCTTCTCTGTCTGTCTTCTCCCCCCCTTCTCTGTCTGTCTTCTCAACCCTTCTCTGTCTGTCTTCTCCCCCTTCTCTGTCTGTCTTCTCCCCCCTTCTCTGTCTGTCTTCTCCCCCTTCTCTGTCTGTCTTCCCCCCTTCTCTGTCTGTCTTCCCCCCTTCTCTGTCTGTCTTCCCCCCTTCTCTGTCTGTCTTCTCCCCCTTCTCTGTCTTCTCCCCCTTCTCTGTCTTCTCCCCCTTCTCTGTCTTCTCCCCCTTCTCTGTCTTCTCCCCTGTCTTCTCTGTCTTCTCTCTCTGTCTTCTCCCCCTTCTCTGTCTTCTCCCCCTTCTCTGTCTTCTCCCACCCTTCTCTCTCTTCTCCACCCTTCTGTCTTCTCCCTCCTCTCTCTGTCTTCTCCCCCTTCTCTGTCTTCTCCCCCTTCTCTGTCTTCTCCCACCCTTCTCTCTCTTCACTCTTTTCTCCCCCCTTCTCTCTCTTTTCTCTCTCTCTTCCCCCTTCTCTCTCACTATATTTTCTCTCTCTCTTCTCCCCCCTTTCTCTCTCTCTCGGTCTCTCACATTTGTCTCTCAATCTCGCTCTTCTCCCCCTCGCTTGCTTTCCCTCTCCCCCTGTCCTTACCCATCTCTCTCTCTCTCTCTCTCTCTCTCTCTCTCTCTCTCTCTCTCTCTCTCTCTCTCTCAGGGAAGAGAAGAGTGAGCAGCTGCTGGACTGCAGACAGGAACTGGACAACATGGAGACTGAAAATAAGAGGGTTCAGCAAGAGGTGCAGGACAAATCTACCTACTACAGCACAGAGCCATACAAAACAACTCAATACAGCACAGAGCCATACAAAACAACTCAATACAGCACAGAGCCATACAAAACAACTCAATACAGCACAGAGCCATACAAAACAACTCAATACAGCACAGAGCCATACAAAACAACTCAATGCAGCACAGAGCCATACAAAACAACTCAATACAGCACAGAGCTATACAAAACAACTCAATACAGCACAGAGCCATACAAAACAACTCAATACAGCACAGAGCCATACAAAACAACTCAATGCAGCACAGAGCCATACAAAACAACTCAATACAGCACAGAGCCATACAAAACAACTCAATACAGCACAGAGCTATACAAAACAACTCAATACAGCACAGAGCTATACAAAACAACTCAATACAGCACAGAGCTATACAAAACAACTCAATACAGCACAGAGCCATACAAAACAACTCAATACAGCACAGAGCCATACAAAACAACTCAATACAGCACAGAGCCATACAAAACAACTCAATACAGCACAGAGCCATACAAAACAACTCAATGCAGCACAGAGCCATACAAAACAACTCAATGCAGCACAGAGCCTTACAAAACAACCCAATACAGCACAGAGCCATACAAAACAACTCAATACAGCACAGAGCCATACAAAACAACTCAATACAGCACAGAGCCATACAAAACAACTCAATGCAGCACAGAGCCATACAAAACAACTCAATGCAGCACAGAGCCATACAAAACAACTCAATACAGCTCAGAGCCATACAAAACAACTCAATACAGCACAGAGCCATACAACACAACTCAGTACAGCACAGAGCTATACAAAACAACTCAGTACAGCACAGAGCCATACAAAACAACTCAATACAGCACAGAGCCATACAAAACAACTCAATACAGCACAGCGCTATACAGAACAAATCAATACAGCACAGAGCCATGCAGAACAACTCATTACACAACAGAGCCATACAGAACAACTCAGTACAGCACAGAGCCATACAGAACAACTCAGTACAGCACAGGGCCATACAGAACAACTCATTACACCACATGGCCATACAGAACAACTCATTACACCACAGGGCCATACAAAACAACTCATTACACCACAGAGCCATACAGAACAACTCAATACAGCACAGGGCCATACAGAACAACTCAATACTGCACAGGGCCATACAGAACAACTCAATACAGCACAGAGCCAAACAGAACAACTCAGTACAGCACAGGGCCATACAGAACAACTCATTACACCACATGGCCATACAGAACAACTCATTACACCACAGGGCCATACAAAACAACTCATTACACCACAGAGCCATACAGAACAACTCAATACAACACAGGGCCATACAGAACAACTCAGTACAGCACAGGGCCATACAGAACAACTCAGTACAGCACAGAGCTATACAGAACAACTCAATACAGTACACAGCAATATATAACAACTCAGTACAGCACAGAACTGTATTAAATGGTTAACCTGACTATTTGCATTGCCCCCCCCCCCCTTTTCTACACTGCTGCTACTCTCTGTTATTATCAATGCATAGTCACTCTAATAATTTTACCTACATGTACATATTACTTCAATTACCTCAACTTACCGGTGCCCCCGCACATTGACTCTGTACCGGTACCTGCTGTATATAGCCTCGCTATTGTTATTTTACCGCTGCTTTTGAATTATTTGCTATGGGTTACAGCGTTAACATTATGTGGCACACAGAATGTCAACACTGCTGAGTAAACAGAGGGAGTCAATTACAGCTGATGTCAGACAGAGCTCCCAAACCACATCACATGACTTAGCACCAGCATTACGCCACTTAATACATCAATACACATGATCTGTCTGCCATGAACCAACGTGTCTCTCCTGAACTCCAGCTACACACTACAGTATATGTCTGCCATGAACCAACGTGTCTCTCCTGAACTCCAGCTACACACTACAGTATATGTCTGCCATGAACCAACGTGTCTCTCCTGAACTCCAGCTACACACTACAGTATCTGTCTGCCATGAACCAACGTGTCTCTCCTTAACTCCAGCTACACACTACAGTATCTGTCTGCCATGAACCAACGTGTCTCTCCTGAACTCCAGCTACACACTACAGTATATGTCTGCCATGAACCAACGTGTCTCTCCTGAACTCCAGCTACACACTACAGTATCTGTCTGCCATGAACCAACGTGTCTCTCCTGAACTCCAGCTACACACTACAGTATCTGTCTGCCATGAACCAACGTGTCTCTCCTTGACTCCAGCTACACACTACAGTATCTGTCTGCCATGAACCAACGTGTCTCTCCTGAACTCCAGCTACACACTACAGTATCTGTCTGCCATGAACCAACGTGTCTCTCCTGAACTCCAGCTACACACTACAGTATCTGTCTGCCATGAACCAACGTGTCTCTCCTGAACTCCAGCTACACACTACAGTATCTGTCTGCCATGAACCAACGTGTCTCTCCTGAACTCCAGCTACACACTACAGTATCTGTCTACCATGAACCAACGTGTCTCTCCTGAACTCCAGCTACACACTACAGTATCTGTCTGCCATGAACCAACGTGTCTCTCCTTAACTCCAGCTACACACTACAGTATCTGTCTGCCATGAACCAACGTGTCTCTCCTGAACTCCAGCTACACACTACAGTATCTGTCTGCCATGAACCAACGTGTCTCTCCTGAACTCCAGCTACACACTACAGTATCTGTCTGCCATGAACCAATGTGTCTCTCCTGAACTCCAGCTACACACTACAGTATCTGTCTGCCATGAACCAACGTGTCTCTCCTGAACTCCAGCTACACACTACAGTATCTGTCTGCCATGAACCAACGTGTCTCTCCTGAACTCCAGCTACACACTTTCACACATAAGCGATACACTAACCGTGCTGCTGAGCTATGCCAGGTGTGTCACACAAAGCTGGCCCAGACCACTAGACCAAAGCTCCACCCATGAGACCTCATGTCACCTCTGGTGTCCTGACTGCACTCAGAGTTATACAACACATTAAACCATTGCCACCACCTTCTGTTTTACTTTCTTAATCATTAGGTTAATGCCCTTAGCCAATTAGCGGCTGAGCTATTTATAGCTTGGTTAACCCCTTAGATGTTGTCTTTGTTGTAAACATAATTTGCAGCGTTAGGGAGTAGGGCCCACCACAACAACATGGCAGAGCTGCTTATAATTGTGTTTGTGTGTGTGTGTGTGTGTGTGTGTGTGTGTGTGTGTGTGTGTGTGTGTGTGTGTGTGTGTGTGTGTGTGTGTGTGTGTGTGTGTGTGGTCATTTCAAATCCCTCTTCCAGAGAAGATGACTGACTCATGACACTATTGACTAAGAGGAGCTTCAGCCTGCCTCTGTGTATTACTGCCATGTGTGTTTACCTATATGGTGTCCACCTATACAGTCCATGGCGTGTTTGTTTACCAATATGAATTATGCCTGGCGCAATGCATGTATATAGTGGGAGTCCGTGTGAAACAATTATCTTGTATGAGTGTGACACTGACATGTAGTGTTTTGTTTGTCCAGAGCCTGCAGTTGTTGTCGGACGCCCGTTCTGCCAGGGCATATCGTGACGAGCTGGACGCTCTGAGGGAGAAAGCCGTCAGAGTGGACAAGCTGGAGAGTGAAGTGGGACGCTACAAGGAGAGGCTCTATGACATTGAGTTCTACAAAGCCAGAGTAGAGGTACGCCAAACAAAGAAATAGCACCCAACAAGCTTGACGTGTCAATGAAGCATTCATTGGGTGTAACATAAATGTATTGACCTGTTGTCCCAATGTTGGTTGAATGCATGGTAGTGGGGATGGTAGTAGTGATATGGTTGTGGTTGACGTATGTGTGAAATCTGCTGGGTCCTACAGGAGCTGAAGGAGGACAACCAGGTTCTGCTGGAGACCAAGGCCATGCTAGAGGACCAGCTGGAAGGAACCAGGGCTCGCTCTGACAAACTCCACGAGCTGGAGAAAGAGAGCCTGCAGCTCAAATCCAAGATCCACGACATGGAAATGGTAAAGGACAGAGGGAAACCTAGTGTGTTTTGTGTGTAGGATCAGAGGAATCAAACAGACATAGCGATATGACTGATTTTACAAGCTCATTTTTTGGAGCCTTCTTGTCGGTCATCTCTGATGAATGTCCATACTATACTGTAAGGCTTAGCTTTTGGGGAGCCGTCTGACAGTGTGTCGTGTGTATGTTGTCTGTCTGTGTGTTTGTTAGGACCGGGACATGGACAGGAAGCGTATTGAGGAGCTGCTAGAGGAGAACCTGGTTCTGGAGATGGCCCAGAAACAGAGCATGGACGAGTCTCTCCACCTGGGGTGGGAACTACAGCAGCTCTCCATGACCCCTGACCTGACAGAGGGTGAGCAGCCTGGAGCAGCAGCCCTCAGCACTGGGGCTCTGGCTCCAACCCTGGCCCTGGCTTTGGTCCTTCATACACACACAACAGATTGGACAGGGTTTATCTACACATGACTAACTCCTGTAATTAATATTCAATGACTCCAAGACCCAGATTAGCACTGGGCCTGGATTTGGAACGATGTTAATGGGGTTAACTGGTCTTGGATCAGGATAAACCCTGTCAGTAACTACAGTTAGGGATATTCCATACTTCCTCTTCCCTTGGGGGACCTCTTACCATTATAACAGAACCTGTAACATTTGCATACAGTATGTTATTGTGTGCCTAACCATAGATGGTTTCATTGTGCAGTGCCTCAGAAGTCCCTGGGCCACGAGGTGAATGAGCTGACATCCAGCCGGCTGCTGAAGCTGGAGAAGGAGAACCAGACCCTTCTGAAGACTGTGGAGGAGCTGAGAGGTTCTGCCAGCAAACACGTCCCTGCACGTCTCCTCAAGGCCGACAAGGAGAACCAGAGGCTCACCCAGAGGGTCAGAGCAGCTTCTATACTTGTATAGAATATATACTGAATCCCACTCACTTGCTTCCTGAACATTTCCCCTTCTCTAGCCCACCCAACATGGGCTCCACACTTGTTCCTTGCATCAACAACATAACAATGGCTGTTTGCTCTTTACCCCTACAGTAGCATCTTTTTCCAGCCCCCGAGTTTTCATCCCAGGACTTGGCTTTCAGGCCCCTTAATAGCAACATTTTTGAATTTTAATTTGCAAAAAAAAAACTGAATTGATGCTGATTATGCTATTTATATTTCTCTTTCTCACACAAAGAGGTAAGACTGAGTTAGGCAGCACCACTGGATCGGTCTTTATGAGAGCCCATTTTAAAGTGAATCCAAGCAGGAGCTCTTGTACAATAACAGTTTAACTGGCAGTTTAACTGGCTGCCCGTAGATGAGAAATACGTAGGCAGTTTTGAGTTGAGCTGCTCTGACAGAATTAGGTGCTTGTGGGATATCTATGATATGATTAGTAATAATCAGTCTGTCTTGTGGAGAGTTCACCCTGTAGACCATCATCCTGTCCAGGGGGTGTACTTGTACATCAAGCTGCCTCACGCTACAGAAACAGGAGATCGGCTCCTATGAGCTCCTACAAGCTGGAACGGCTCATAGGAGCCCATCTCCTGTTTCTGTAGCGTGAGGAGATGTACAAGTACCCACAGGATGATAGTCTCTCCTGTTTCTGTAGCGTGAGGCAGCTTGATGTACAAGTACACCCCCTGGACAGGATGATAGTCTATCTCCTGTTTCTGACAGGATGATACACCCCCTGGACAGGATGCTGGTCTATCTCCTGTTTCTGTAGCGTGAGGCAGCTTGATGTACAAGTACACCCCCTGGACAGGATGCTGGTCTATCTCCTGTTTCTGTAGCATGACAGGATGCTTGATGTCTATGGACAGGATGATAGTCTATCTCCTGTTTCTGTAGCGTGAGGCAGCTTGATGTACAAGTACACCCCCTGGACAGGATGATAGTCTATCTCCTGTTTCTGTAGCGTGAGGCAGCTTGATGTACAAGTACACCCCCTGGACAGGATGATAGTCTATCTCCTGTTTCTGTAGCGTGAGGCAGCTTGATGTACAAGTACACCCCCTGGACAGGATGATAGTCTATCTCCTGTTTCTGTAGCGTGAGGCAGCTTGATGTACAAGTACACCCCCTGGACAGGATGATAGTCTATCTCCTGTTTCTGTAGCGTGAGGCAGCTTGATGTACAAGTACACCCCTGGACAGGATGCTGGTCTATCTCCTGTTTCTGTAGCGTGAGGCAGCTTGATGTACAAGTACACCCCCTGGACAGGATGCTGGTCTATCTCCTGTTTCTGTAGCATGAGGCAGCTTGATGTACAAGTACACCCCCTGGACAGGATGATAGTCTATCTCCTGTTTCTGTAGCGTGAGGCAGCTTGATGTACAAGTACACCCCCTGGACAGGATGCTGGTCTATCTCCTGTTTCTGTAGCGTGAGGCAGCTTGATGTACAAGTACACCCCCTGGACAGGATGATAGTCTGTCTCCTGTTTCTGTAGCGTGAGGCAGCTTGATGTACAAGTACACCCCCTGGACAGGATGCTGGTCTACAGGGTGAACTCTTCACAAGGCAGACTGATTATTGCTTCATCAGAAGGGCTTTATATGGACTTGCCTACGAGTCCCTTTAATAAAGGACATGTATCACAACACTGCCACTGTGACTAGAGAAATATAAATAGCATAATCAGCATCAATTCAGTTTTATTTTTGCAAATTAAAATTCAAAAACAGGCTCTTCAATTTAACAGTGACCGAATCCCAATAGAGTGGTGCCCAACTGTGATGGGTAATGGTATGGTAGACAAGCACCTGCCTGTACTGCACACTCTCATTGTGTCTGTGATCTAAGTGACTGGGTGTCATGGTAACAGTGTGTGTCCTGTGTGTGCCTGCAGCTGGTGCAGCTGGAGAGTGAGCTGAACACAGAAAGGGAGAGTCTGCACAGTGCAGAGCATCTTGGCACCGACCTGATGAAGGAGAAGGCTCTGCTGGAGAAAACCCTGGAGACGCTGAGGGAGAATTCTGAGAGACAGGTACACACACACACACACACACACACACACACACACACACACACACACACACGGTGGGTGGAGGGACTGAATTTGTTTCGATCTGGTCTGGTTCCAAGAGTCTCCAAATGACATTACTACCTATGTATCCAGATCGAGTTTTCTTAGGAGATAGCAGTCTTTGTGCTTGCATTCTCCCAACTAGTTGGAGACCTCTGTGTGGCTTGGGAGATAAAGCAGACAGAGTGTAATGAGGTCACAGGGTGGTTAGATGGATGATGTTTACAGTGAGAAGACATGGATACAAGCCAGATCTCTGGTGAACCTACACTACAGCGTTAACTAGGAAGAAATCAGGACCCTGGGTATAGTCTTCTCAGTTCCCATATTCAGGAAAGACTCAGGGTTCTCTTCATATTAACACCATATTGAAACATGACTTGAGTTGACCTAGCATACTGCCACTCTGACATCCTCTATGTCGTGTCCCAGGTGAAAGGCCTGGAGCAGGAGAATGAGCATCTCAGCAATACCGTCTCGTCGCTGAGGCAACGCTCCCAGGTGGGCCCTGAGGCGCGGGTCAAAGACGTGGAGAAGGAGAACCGCGTGCTGCACGAGTCCATCCGGGAGACCAGCTCCAAGCTCAACAAGCTGGAGTTTGAGCGTAAGCAGCTGCGTAAGGACCTGGCGGTGTACAAGGAGAAGGGCGAGAGGACAGAGGAGCTGGAGGTGGAGGCGCAGCGGCTGGAGAGGGAGAACGAGGCCCTGCAGAAGCGAGTAGCCAGCCTGGGCATCACCTGTGACAAGGTCTGCCTCTCTGCATGCATTGGTGGCTGTATAGTTCACCTCTAGTTGTCTGTGTACCTGCTGTCTATTCTGTGTCCCCATCATATACAGTAGATGGGACTTTGAATGAGGAGCATTTATTAATTGATACATTTTCCCACATTCTCTCAAATCATCAGGTGGCGTCTCTGGAGAAGGAGAACGCAGAGCTTGAGGCAGAGGGCCGTCGTTTGAAGAAGAACGTGGAAGGCCTGCGGAGCACCTCCTTCCAGCTGGAGGCCCTGGAGAAGGAGAATGCCCAGCTGGACGAGGAGAACCTGAAGCTCCGCAGGGCTGCAGAGGTGCTCCGCTCGGCCGGGAACAAGGCGGCTCAGCTGGAACTGGAGAACCGGGAGCTGGAGAGCGAGAGGAGCCAGCTGAAGAGAAGCCTGGAGCTGCTCAAAGCCTCCTCCAGGAAGACGGAGAGGCTGGAGGTGAGCTACCAGGGCCTGGACACGGAGAACCAGCGGCTGCAGAAATCCCTAGAGAACAGCAGCCGCAAGATCCAGCAGCTAGAGGGGGAGCTGCAGGACGTAGAGCAGGAGAACCAGAGTCTGCAGAGGAGCCTGGAGGAACTGAAGATCTCCAGCAAACGTCTGGAGCAGCTGGAGCAGGAGAATAAGACTCTGGAGCAGGAGAGCTCTCAGCTGGAGAAGGACAAGAAGCAGCTGGAGAAGGAAAACAAGAGGCTGAGACAGCAAGCGGAGATCAGGGACTCCAAGCTGGACGAGGACAACCTGAGGATCAGCCACCTGGAGAAGGAGAACCGCTCACTGGGCAAGGAGATGACCTCCTTCAAGGACTCCTGCAACCGCCTTAAAGACCTGGAGAAGGAGAACAAAGAACTGGTCAAACAGGCCACTATAGATAAGAAGACGCTGGTCACTCTGCGAGAGGTAATGGTGTCGCTACTACCCCAGAGAGGCATGTTGTAATGTTAGGAGATATATTGTAATGCATTGGGTGAATGCCCATAAGGCTTCAAATGTGCATTTAGATGATCGATAAAGTTCTGTTAAAGTCATTGCGCCTGCATTATGCATGAAGTAATAGAACCAGAGCACTCTGTCAACACATTTTCAGAAACTTGGAACTCCACTGTGCCTCGTAAGATTATATTATTCATTAATAAAGGATTGGGGTGTAGGGATTACAAATGTAAAGTGATTCTGGGTTGGCGTTTGATGTTCCAGGAACTGGTGAGTGAGAAACTGCGGACTCAGCAGATGAACAATGATCTTGAGAAACTGACCCACGAGCTGGAGAAGATAGGCCTTAACAAGGAGAGGTTGCTGCAGGCCGAGCAGAGCTCTGACGACGACAGGTAACACACACACAAACCACTATGCTGCTGCTCAAAGGTACCACATCGATGAAGGTTCATAGTAGGTACTCTGCCATCAATACACTGTCAAGACCTTGAATTATTTCCAGGGAAGACCCTTGGTCTTTAATGATTGTGAATGTCCCTTATCGGCAGGTACAAGCTGCTGGAGTTCAAGCTAGAGTCCACTCTCAAGTCTTCTCTGGAGATCAAGGAGGAGAAGATAGCTGCCTTGGAGGCCAGACTGCAGGAGTCCTCCAACCTCAACCAACAACTGCGCCAGGAGCTTAAAACTGTTAGTTCCCAAACAATACATTACAACAGTCCAGAAGACCAAAACATTATACCCGAGAGATTCTGTGTTATGTTCTTTAACACATGACTCAGAGAAACGCTGAAATGCTTCTGAGGCCATGTATTATGTATTCATTCCTTTTTCATTATGTTATCAATTCCTGAGGCACCAGGAGCCTGGAAAACACAGAATAGTCTCCACAGCACGTTTTTCAACTCTGTGACAGAGAACAGTATATCTTTGGAAGATTTGGGGGGATGGAGGTTTAACCCTTTGACCTTTCCAGGTGAAGAAGAACTATGAGGCCCTGCGACAGAGGGAGGAGGAGGAGGAGAGGATGGTGCAGAGCTCACCCCCCAGAGGAGGGGACAGGGAGGACTCTCAGGCCGTCAACAAGTGGGAGAAGGAGAGCCACGAGACCACCCGGGAACTGCTCAAGGTCAAAGACCGCCTCATTGAGGTGGAGAGGAACGTGAGTACACTATCTAATCAAGAACTCAAAACAGCCGTCTTAGATACTGCATGTGACAGTGATGTGTCACTGAAGTGTGAAGGACTCTGCATATAAATAATGCCTGTGTATATCTTGTCTGTCTGTCTATACCATCTCCAGAATGCCACCCTCCAGGCAGAGAAGCAGGCCCTGCATACCAACCTGAAGCAGCTAGAGACCCAGAGCAGTAACCTGCAGGCCCAGATTCTGGCTCTGCAGAGACAGACTGCATCTCTACAGGAGAACAACACCACACTACAGACCCAAAACGCCAAACTACAGGTAAGCCCGGGTTCCCTCTGTTGCTCCCTCACTGCTGTGCCCTGAACTCTATCTTCTGGCCTTGTCTACACTGCATCTATAGCCTGTATTGTAGTTTAAACTCTCCCCAAGCGTGTCTCTTCTCTCCACTCTGCCCCGTGGCTAGAGATAATTCCTTTCTCATTGAGCTTTGCTCCACAACATCTATTTTGATGTATTTTTTGGCAGCGGATCAACAAAATCTTGCATTCTGCTGCAAGCCAAAACTAATTACAACTTTGAACATGTCTGTGCTTGTGATTTGTACTGGCAAAAAAACATTTGACCACTGATGTCTATCAATATCAGACAAGGACATGCAACGTCTCAACCATCAGAGTTGACGAGAGGAACATGCTGGCTGCGTACACAGTGCCCCCTGTTGTTCAGAAGTGACACCGGTGTACACAGTGACACCGGTTGAAAAAACTGTTATAGTTAAGGGCATTTTCTGATTGAGTTCAGACTGCTCAGATCGTCCAATCAGAAGTCTTGTTTTCCCCCCTAGGTTGAGAACTCAACGCTGAACTCCCAGAGTGGCGCTCTCATGGCCCAGAATGCCCAACTGGCGACGCAGCAGTCCAGTACGGAGAACGAGAAGGAGGGGGCGATGAGGGACAGGGAAGACCTGAGGTCCACCTATGAGATGCTGCTAAGGGACCATGAGAAACTGGCTGCCCTGCATGAGAGACAGGCCTCCGAGTACGAGGGCCTCATCGGCAAACATGGAGGCCTGAAAAGTTCCCACAAGAGTCTAGAGTCACAGCACAGAGACCTGGAGGACAGGTGGGGTTTCTACTGGCACTGTTATGTGCTTAATGCATACTGTAGCACAGCTGGTCTACCATCACACACTTAACCACACTCATGGCCAAACACACACGTGCACGACAGTCTTATCATGCATTCACCTCCACTCTACCATTACATAGCACTCAAGTCAGAGACGCGTGTAAACACACAGCTGCTGTTCACTAACAGGTAGTACTGTATTCACAGGTATAACCAGCTGCTGTTCACTAACAGGTAGTACTGTATTTACAGGTATAACCAGCTGCTGTTCACTAACATGTAGTACTGTATTTACAGGTATAACCAGCTGCTGTTCACTAACATGTAGTACTGTATTTACAGGTATAACCAGCTGCTGTTCACTAACAGGTAGTACTGTATTTCCAGGTATAACCAGCTGCTGTTCACTAACAGGTAGTACTGTATTTACAGGTATAACCAGCTGCTGTTCACTAACAGGTAGTACTGTATTTCCAGGTATAACCAGCTGCAGTTCACTAACAGGTAGTACTGTATTTACAGGTATAACCAGCTGCTGTTCACTAACAGGTAGTACTGTATTTCCAGGTATAACCAGCTGCTGTTCACTAACGGGTAGTACTGTATTTACAGGTATAACCAGCTGCTGTTCACTAACATGTAGTACTGTATTTACAGGTATAACCAGCTGCTGTTCACTAACAGGTAGTACTGTATTTACAGGTATAACCAGCTGCTGTTCACTAACATGTAGTACTGTATTTACAGGTATAACCAGCTGCTGTTCACTAACATGTAGTACTGTATTTACAGGTATAACCAGCTGCTGTTCACTAACATGTAGTACTGTATTTACAGGTATAACCAGCTGCTGTTCACTAACGGGTAGTACTGTATTTACAGGTATAACCAGCTGCTGTTCACTAACAGGTAGTACTGTATTTACAGGTATAACCAGCTGCTGTTCACTAACATGTAGTACTGTATTTACAGGTATAACCAGCTGCTGTTCACTAACGGGTAGTACTGTATTTACAGGTATAACCAGCTGCTGTTCACTAACATGTAGTACTGTATTCACAGGTATAACCAGCTGCTGTTCACTAACAGGTAGTACTGTATTTACAGGTATAACCAGCTGCTGTTCACTAACATGTAGTACTGTATTCACAGGTATAACCAGCTGCTGTTCACTAACAGGTAGTACTGTATTTCCAGGTATAACCAGCTGCTGTTCACTAACAGGTAGTACTGTATTCACAGGTATAACCAGCTGCTGTTCACTAACAGGTAGTACTGTATTTACAGGTATAACCAGCTGCTGTTCACTAACAGGTAGTACTGTATTTACAGGTATAACCAGCTGCTGTTCACTAACAGGTAGTACTGTATTTCCAGGTATAACCAGCTGCTGTTCACTAACAGGTAGTACTGTATTCACAGGTATAACCAGCTGCTGTTCACTAACAGGTAGTACTGTATTTACAGGTATAACCAGCTGCTGTTCACTAACAGGTAGTACTGTATTTCCAGGTATAACCAGCTGCTGTTCACTAACAGGTAGTACTGTATTCACAGGTATAACCAGCTGCTGTTCACTAACAGGTAGTACTGTATTTACAGGTATAACCAGCTGCTGTTCACTAACAGGTAGTACTGTATTTACAGGTATAACCAGCTGCTGTTCACTAACAGGTAGTACTGTATTTATAGGTATAACCAGCTGCTGTTCACTAACAGGTAGTACTGTATTTACAGGTATAACCAGCTGCTGTTCACTAACATGTAGTACTGTATTTACAGGTATAACCAGCTGCTGTTCACTAACAGGTAGCACTGTATTTACAGGTATAACCAGCTGCTGTTCACTAACAGGTAGTACTGTATTTACAGGTATAACCAGCTGCTGTTCACTAACATGTAGTACTGTATTTACAGGTATAACCAGCTGCTGTTCACTAACAGGTAGTACTGTATTTACAGGTATAACCAGCTGCTGTTCACTAACAGGTAGTACTGTATTTCCAGGTATAACCAGCTGCTGTTCACTAACGGGTAGTACTGTATTTACAGGTATAACCAGCTGCTGTTCACTAACGGGTAGTACTGTATTTACAGGTATAACCAGCTGCTGTTCACTAACAGGTAGTACTGTATTTACAGGTATAACCAGCTGCTGTTCACTAACATGTAGTACTGTATTTACAGGTATAACCAGCTGCTGTTCACTAACAGGTAGTACTGTATTTACAGGTATAACCAGCTGCTGTTCACTAACATGTAGTACTGTATTTACAGGTATAACCAGCTGCTGTTCACTAACAGGTAGTACTGTATTTACAGGTATAACCAGCTGCTGTTCACTAACAGGTAGTACTGTATTTCCAGGTATAACCAGCTGCTGTTCACTAACGGGTAGTACTGTATTTACAGGTATAACCAGCTGCTGTTCACTAACGGGTAGTACTGTATTTACAGGTATAACCAGCTGCTGTTCACTAACAGGTAGTACTGTATTTACAGGTATAACCAGCTGCTGTTCACTAACATGTAGTACTGTATTTCCAGGTATAACCAGCTGCTGTTCACTAACAGGTAGTACTGTATTTACAGGTATAACCAGCTGCTGTTCACTAACAGGTAGCACTGTATTTCCAGGTATAACCAGCTGCTGAGGCAGAAGGATCAGCTGGAGGAGCTGGAGAAACAGCTGAAGGCAGAGCAGGAGAAGATGCTGTCTGAGAGCAAGAGCCACGAGGCCACTGCTGCAGACTACCACAAACTGAAGGAGGAGAATGAAAGGTTAAACTGAATACTGTATGTATAAGGAACCGAGGGGGGGGGTGTGCCCTGAGGTTTACTTTGGGGTGCAAGGGAACATCCCTAAACTGTCAATCCAGCTGAGGAGAAACCTGTGTAACAAGATTTTTTGAGAGCGAGGGAAAAGAAAGTCTGTTTTGAGTGGCAGTATGCAGACATTTTAAGTGGTAGTTTACAATTAGATAACTAACCATTTAGCTGTTATTTTGCTCGTCAATTAGTGAATGGTTTGGTTTGTGGTTTGACCTGTGCCAGGGGCTATGAGTAAAGAATGTGCTGTTTGAAACCCATTCTGATGTTTCTGTGTGTAGGCTGAACATGGCACACCGTCAGCTGGTGAAGGATAATGAGGGCCTGCAGGCCGACCATAAGAACCTGAAGAGCCAGATGAACGGTGCCAAGCTGGAACAGACCCGCATGGAGGCGGAGTTCTCCAAACTCAAAGAGCAGTACCAGCAGCTGGACATCACCTCCACCAAGCTCACTAACCAGTGTGAGGTACGGTTACATACCCCTCAACCCCACTTCTCTACCTCCCACTCACCAATCAGTATGAGGTACGGTTACATACCCCTCAACCCCACTTCTCTACCTCCCACTCACCAATCAGTATGAGGTACGGTTACATACCCCTCAACCCCACTTCTCTACCTCCCACTCACCAATCAGTATGAGGTACGGTTACATACCCCTCAACCCCACTTCTCTACCTCCCACTCACCAATCAGTATGAGGTACGGTTACATACCCCTCAACCCCACTTCTCTACCTCCCACTCACCAATCAGTATGAGGTACGGTTACATACCCCTCAACCCCACTTCTCTACCTCCCACTCACCAAACAGTATGAGGTACGGTTACATACCCTCAACCCCACTTCTCTACCTCCCACTCACCAATCAGTATGAGGTTACGGTTACATACCCTCAACCCCACTTCTCTACCTCCCACTCACCAATCAGTATGAGTCGGTTACATACCCTCAACCCCACTTCTCTACCTCCCACTCACCAATCAGTATGAGGTACGGTTACATACACCTCAACCCCACTTCTCTACCTCCCACTCACCAACCAGTGTGAGGTACGGTTACATACCCCTCAACCCCACTTCTCTACCTCCCACTCACCAACCAGTGTGAGGAACTGCAATATCTGCACCCCCTTCCCACAGACCGACGAGATTGGAATTTGCATGTTCCACATATTTCCCAACTCTATCACAGGAAACTCTTGGTAAATATGCCCCCATGTTATGGAAGTGTTCATAGCTGATATTGGGCCACTGTCCTGACATCTGTCTGTTGGAAAGGAAGGCTGATTGAGTAGTTGTGCCTGGGGATACACAGCTGGTTTCTCAACACTGAGCTCTGCAAAGGTACAGCCCATGTACAGTAATACATACATCCATGGAAAAGAAACTTGGAAACTTGCTCAATAACTATTTCCATTGAAAACGTAGGTAAAAAAAAAAGTTTATTTCTCTCTCCCTAGTTGCTGAGTCAGTTGAAAGGGAACCTGGAGGAGGAGAACCGTCACCTGCTGGACCAGATCCAGACCCTGATGCTGCAGAACCGCACCCTGCTAGAACAGACCATGGAGAGCAAGGACCTGTTTCACGTAGAACAGAGACAGTACATGTGAGAGATGACCCCCACTATTACATTTTGATAGCCTGTAACCGGTGTTAAACATGTCAACAGGAGAAATGTCTGTTTCTTGGCTATGTAGCTAGATATCATTTGTCTCTGACCCTAACTGGTCTAGATATCATTTGTCTCTGACCCTAACTGGTCTAGATGTCATTTGTCCCTGACCCTAACTGGTCTAGATGTCATTTGTCCCTGACGCTAACTGGTCGAGTTGTCATTTGTCCCTGACCCTAACTGGTCTAGATGTCATTTGTCCCTGACACTAACTGGTCTAGATGTCAGTTGTCCCTGACCCTAACTGGTCGAGTTGTCATAGACCCTAACTGGTCTAGATGTCATTTGTCCCTGACGCTAACTGGTCTAGATGTCATTTGTCCCTGACCCTAACTGGTCTAGATGTCATTTGTCCCTGACGCTAACTGGTATAGATGTCATTTGTCCCTGACGCTAACTGGTCGAGTTGTCATTTGTCCCTGACCCTAACTGGTCTAGATGTCATTTGTCCCTGACACTAACTGGTCTAGATGTCAGTTGTCCCTGACGCTAACTGGTCGAGTTGTCATTTGTCCCTGACCCTAACTGGTCTAGATGTCATTTTTCCCTGACACTAACTGGTCTAGATGTCATTTGTCCCTGACGCTAACTGGTTGAGTTGTCATTTGTCCCTGACGCTAACTGGTCGAGTTGTCATTTGTCCCTGACGCTAACTGGTCTAGATGTCATTTGTCCCTGACCCTAACTGGTCGAGTTGTCATTTGTCCCTGACCCTAACTGGTCTAGATGTCATTTGTCCCTGACCCTAACTGGTCTAGATGTCATTTGTCCCTGACCCCTAACTGGTCTAGATGTCATTTGTCCCTGACCCTAACTGGTCTAGATGTCATTTGTCTCTGACCCTAACTGGTCTAGATGTCATTTGTCCCTGACGCTAACTGGTCTAGATGTCATTTGTCCCTGACGCTAACTGGTCGAGTTGTCATTTGTCCCTGACGCTAACTGGTCTAGATGTCATTTGTCCCTGACCCTAACTGGTCTAGATGTCATTTGTCCCTGACGCTAACTGGTCGAGTTGTCATTTGTCCCTGACGCTAACTTGTCGAGTTGTCATTTGTCCCTGACCCTAACTGGTCTAGATGTCATTTGTCCCTGACCATAACTGGTCTAAATGTCATTTGTCCCTGACGCTAACTGGTCTAGATGTCATTTGTCCCTGACACTAACTGGTCTTTCCCTCCTTCACAGAGACAAGCTGAACGAGTTGAGGAGACAGAAGGAGAAGCTGGAGGAGAAGATCATGGATCAGTATAAGTTCTACGACCCCTCACCTCCACGGAGGTAAGTAGCTAGGAGGAATCCACTCACTGCTGTCACTGTGGGTGGTGTTGTGGCCAGACTTAGGAATGCTGCAGTACATCATGTCCATAGGTATCTGTATACTATCTGTCATAGTAAACATCTGGCCGAGACAAAGCAGACATCCCCCCACATGAAAATTAAATGTATAACTGCAGTACATTGCTGTAGTCGTCTGGTTAGGATTCATTCTAGTACCTAATCGACTGCACTATACCTAACCATTCAGTTTGGATTCATTTCCGTGCCTGACTAAATGCAGATGGTTTACATCTGAACCTAACCAACCCCTGCATATGGTTGAAATTTCTACCTAACCAGGCAGCTCTGGTTTATATTTATGCCTAACCAACATCATCATAGCTGTAAATGATGGCTGTCTCTGGGGAATTGGTATGATGTGGTTTACAAGAACACCCCAGATGCTGGAAAACCCCTGGTTCAATAGGCATGAAATAGGAAAACAAACGAAATGCATTCCCTTCATTTCAAAACATTTTCCCCCCCTTTTCCTTCCTACTGAACACTAGCCAGAATAAAATAATTTACCTCAAATAACAATAACTCCTCCCCCATCTCTCTCCTTCCTCTCTCTCCCCTTTCTCTCTCCCTCCCTCATCTCTCCCTCCCTCCCCTCTCACTCCCCTCCCTCTCTCATGTCAGACGGGGGAATTGGATCACCCTGAAGATGAAGAAGCTGATCAAGCCGAGGAGTCGAGAGCGTATGCGTTCCCTGACACTGACTCCCACGCGCTCCGAGTCCAGCGAGGGCTTCCTGGGGCTTCCTCTGGACAGCCAGGACTCCTCCTCCATAGGCTCTGGCTCCAACTCCCTGGACGACACGCTGACACACAAGAGGAGCAGCAGTGAGTTGACACACTCTCAGGCCTGCATGGAATATTCCCTACTGAACAGATCAAATCCAGCCTTATTTGAAGTGCAATTAAAACACATCAGTATACGTTACAGTAAAATAAACACAATAGAAGGAAGCAATAGACCGATCCTGACCAGGCAGCCTGGGACTAGGTCTTCCTCTCTCAGTACAACTGACCAGAGGGACTGACACACAGGAAGAAGGACTAGATCACGTGTTAGATAAAAGACCCAGGAAGCAGAGCACATATTGTATTAATAAATACATGCAGGGTTGGACACAGGAAAGGCAGACACAGGAAATATGATCCACAGAGAGACCAAAGGACACTGGGTCAGACAGGAAAGTACACTCTTACACTAGAACATGAGAGGGTCATATTCAGGAAATGAAGAATGAGCAGGGTCAGATTCAGGAAATGAAGAATCAGCAGTGTCAGATTCAGGAAATTAAGAATGAACAGGGTCAGTTTCTGGAAATGAAGAATGAGCAGGGTCAGATTCAGGAAATTAAGAATGAGCAGGGTCAGATTCAGGAAATGAAGAATGAACAGGGTCAGATTCAAGAAATGAAGAATGAACAGGGTCAGATTCAGGAAATGAAGAATGAACAGGGTCAGATTCAGGAAATGAAGAATGAGCAGGGTCAGATTCGGGAAATGAAGAATGAGCAGGGTCAGATTCGGGAAATTAAGAATGAACAGGGTCAGATTCAGGAAATTAAGAATGAGCAGGGTCAGATTCGGGAAATTAAGAATGAGCAGGGTCAGATTCGGGAAATTAAGAATGAGCAGGGTCAGATTCGGGAAATGAAGAATGAGCAGGGTCAGATTCGGGAAATGAAGAATGAGCAGGGTCAGATTCGGGAAATGAAGAATGAGCAGGGTCAGATTCAGGAAATGAAGAATGAGCAGGGTCAGATTCAGGATATGAAGAATGAGCAGGGTCAGATTCGGGAAATGAAGAATGAACAGGGTCAGATTCAGGAAATGAAGAATGAACAGGGTCAGATTCAGGAAATGAAGAATGAGCAGGGTCAGATTCAGGAAATGAAGAATGAGCAGGGTCAGATTCAGGAAATGAAGAATGAGCAGGGTCAGATTCGGGAAATGAAGAATGAGCAGGGTCAGATTCGGGAAATGAAGAATGAGCCGGGTCAGATTCAGGAAATGAAGAATGAGCCGGGTCAGATTCAGGAAATGAAGAATGAGCCGGGTCAGATTCAGGAAATGAAGAATGAGCCGGGTCAGATTCAGGAAATGAAGAATGAGCAGGGGTCAGTTGCAGACGGTGAGGCTTGCCGGGCTGGAGACTCCAGGACAGTAGATGCTTGTTGCTCTGTGGTGGTTGGTTGTGTGGACCTAACGCTTGCGATGCTTGTTTTTCTCTCTCTGTGCAAAAGGGAAGAGAGACTCTCAGAGAGTGCAGCATTCCCATGTGCAGGGTAACCAGGGTTCCTCTAATGGTATGCTAAGAGGGGAGGGCTGGGCGCGGCTTGTAGTCGAGCTGTCCTATCACTCAGGGCATGTCAACGTGTCATGACTCATCCTTCAATCAATGTCCATACCTATTAAAAGGTGCAATGCATTATGGGTCACCTGTGCTCAATGCACCAGCTATTAACACATTTTTGTCTTCAACTATACTAAAGACAACCTTTTATGTAACCATTTGATTTGTCTTTGAATAGCTCTAATAAATAACGTTTAAGTAACACACACGCAATATGAGATATGTCTAAAAAAAAAAAAAAGACTGAAGTTCCACTTTATTTCTGTGAAATGCAGACAGTCTGGAGCTGGAAATCTAAAATGGTGTCTCTGTATAGTCAGTGTCCTAGAATCTTCTGTTTCCCTGTGAATACTCCTTTCACTGCAGTGCCACTCCTTGTCTCATCGTTTTACCTCCTAATTGCACCCTTTAATAAACATCACCCTGTGTGTGTGTGTGTGTGTGTGTGTGTGTGTGTGTGTGTGTGTGTGTGTGTGTGTGTGTGTGTGTGTGTGTGTGTGTGTGTGTGTGTGTGTGTGTGTGTGTGTGTGTGTGTGTGTGTGTGTGTGTGTGTGTGTGTGTGTGTGTGTGTGTGTGTGTGTGCTGGCAGCCTGATGTCTTTAATGTAACAACCCTCTTCACAGCAATACCACCGAGCTGGTGTTCTGTGTATGAATTTGTTTGAACAGTCAGTTAGTGTGTGTGTGCTCATTTGCATGTAAGCGTTTTCCCTTGTGTAACTCTGTGTGTTTGTTTTCGGTCCCAGCTGGGTCTCAGGGCACTACCCTGGTTCTCTCCCCCTGGTTCTGTCCCCCTGGTTCTCAGCATTAACAGCCATCTGTTTTTCCCTCCTTTCTGTTCCTCTCCATCTCCCCTGGTCTTTCTGTTTCTCCCCCCTCTGCTTTGGCTGTAAACTGACAGCTCTGAAAAGGTTGCCCTTTATGAGGACCAGATCGAAGGAGAAAGACAAAGAGAAGGCCATCTACCGCCGGTCCATGTGTAAGACCTCCAATAGCCCACCCAGCGTCCTACCACCTCCCTCCATCACTCCACCTCTGGCCTGCGCCTGCCTCCCTCCCTCGCTCCACCTCCTCTGGCCTGCGCCTGCCTCCCTCCCTCGCTCCACCTCCTCTAGCCTGTGCCTGCCTCCCTCCCTCGCTCCACCTCCTCTGGCCTGCGCCTGCCTCCCTCCATCTCCTAGAGTCTCTTCTCATAGCTCCTAGCTGGTGTCTTTCCTTCCATTCTAGGAATACTAAACTCAAACACTACTGTATCCCTAATAGTATCTGCATCTTAACACATGTTGTGTTTGGGTTAGATTTGTGTACAGTCAAAAGCAATGACATACAAGAACTAACATATGTAGATATTAGAACAAACTAACACTCTCTTCAGTGATTAAGGACACTAATGTGAGTTAATGTGATTGTAGAGGATAGAGGTGTTCTGTGAACTGTAGGGTTTTTTCTGTAGTTCTTTTCGCTGTAGTGTTGTGATATCTGTAGATGAGCTGTAGTTTATTTTTAGTCCAGGTCTAGTGTGTGTATATGTGTGTGACAGTGCAGTCGCGAGGAACTGTATGCCATTCCACTTTTCTCTACTGTACCGTACTGTATAGTGTGGTGTGACCTGCACTGTGTGACTCTGGTCCCATCTATATATCTCTGCCTGTGGTGTGAGTGCAGCCTGCCGTCTCACCCCTCTCTCACTACAGTGCTGATGCAGGCATGGCTTGGCAGAACCACACTGCGCACTCTCTTTCTCTCTCTCTCTCTCTCTCTCTCTCTCTCTCTCTCTCTCTCTCTCTCTCTCTCTCTCTCTCTCTCTCTCTCTCTCTCTCTCTCTCTCTCTCTCTCTCTCTCTCTCTCTCTCTCTCTCTCTCTCTCTCTCTCTCTGCCACCATGTAGGATTTGAAATGGAGCCTTCCATTGATTTCTTCATCTTTTTCTCTCTTTCCCTTTCTCATTCCCTGTCTTCTCTTTTATATTTCACTCTCTCTGCTATTTTTATTGAGTCTTTTTTCAGTTTGGCTGCATTTCAGCTCTTTTGCATGCTTTGCCAACATGGGCTTGCCGACACTGGCTGTGTCACATCTCTGAATGCTGCTGCTCTGATTCTTAGCAGCCACTGCATGCTTAGCCTAGCGCTGCTCCCTGTGCCCTCCCTCTGGGGCCAGTCAGCCCACCACATAAGAGTAGGAGGTATCGGCTAATTGATCTTCATCTCCAACCCAGCTATGAACGACTTGCTACAGACCATGGCCTTGGCGGGGGGTCAGTGGGCAGGCAGCACAGAGAACCTGGAGGCGCCCGTCGAGACCAACGGGGGTAGCGGTGCCCGGCGAATGAAAGGGCTGGGTTCCATGGCCTACTCCACCAACGCTATCAACTACGCCACACTCACCCTGCCTTCAGGCAGCAGGGCCAAGAGGGGCCTGAAGATCAAAGGTAGAGACTACAGGACCGCTAGTCGATCCCCCCTTCCTCTGTGTGGTGATCTGAACTATCATAAAGGGAAAGGGGATACCTAGTCAGTTGCACAACTGAATGCATTCAACCAAAATGTGTCTTCCGCATTTAACCCAACCCCTCTGAATCAGCGATGTGAGTTAACCCCTTAAACGACGTCCACGTCATCAGCCCTGGGGAGAAGTTGTCGTTAGGGGTTAACTGCCTTGCTCTTGGGCAGAACGGCAAATTTGTCCACCTTGCCAGCTCGGGGATTCAAACCAGCGACCTTTCGGTTACTGGCCCAATGGCCTTAACCTGTGTATTTACTGTAGTAGAAAGATGTGCCAATCTTTGTGTGTTTCAGAAGCAAGTCATTCATTATTTTCATTTTTTTCATATTCTAGCTTTCAGAAGATTGGCTGACTGATTGGCTGAGTCAGACTTTGCTTCCCATAAGCCCTATT
Organism: Oncorhynchus masou masou; assembly: GCF_036934945.1. Classification (NCBI taxonomy): domain Eukaryota; kingdom Metazoa; phylum Chordata; class Actinopteri; order Salmoniformes; family Salmonidae; genus Oncorhynchus; species Oncorhynchus masou. Next base: position 58,724,827 of record NC_088234.1, read on the forward strand.
CTCCTGTCGTCTCCATCCCTCCAATCATAACTCATATTTCCTTATCTCTTTGTCTTTCTTCCAGACAACGCTTCCTGTGAAGATGTTCCAGCATCCTCAGACGACCCCATTGGGGTCAAAGGGCAAGGTAAAATAACTGTTGACCTTAAGAACAGAAACTCCCATTACTATTATATACCACCAGTTTACTACTGGAATGAAATATCAAATGGCCCCAAAAAAAGTCCCTGTTTTAAAAAGCCCTACAGTAAGTGTAAATGTTGTGCCACTATGATGTAAAGATAGCCTACTAACGTTAGCTAGAAGCTTGGCCTATATCTCTGCATTTCAGTTTGCCACCATTAGAAAGGGATTCAGTCAAGATGTTATCATTAACCGCAAACTCCACCTAACAAATGGCCTTAAGCTGCCTGCCTCCATTAGCTGGTAGATCAGGTTTTCTGCCTACTCCATATCCCCACTCACACACATATAACACACACACACAAGTTATCTCTATTTCCTGTTCACTCTTGGCTCGCTAAAATGCCCTCCCACTGACATGTACATTGTGTAATACAGTAATTATATTTGTTTTTTTTAATTGCATGAATTTCACAAGGACAGTCTGTTTCACTTACACTCTGTTACATTAATGTTCTGGAATGTTTGTGAGCTAACTAATATAATGGAAGATAGTTTAGGACAATTTAGTATTTCCTAAACTGAGCGTAACTAGCAGTAGCTCAGTATTAGTGAACTGCACTACTGTAGCCCAGTGTAATATCTGTGGGAGCAGGTTAACCCAGGCAGTTGTGTGTGTTGAATGTGCCAGGCCTGCAGGTCTTTAATAGTACTCGACTCTCACCCTCTATTCTCAACCCATCCACTATGTGCAGAGTCCCCGGTAGCATCTGTTGGAAGTCACACATCTGTCTAAGACCACTAAAAGTACCACTTTACTCAAGATCGCTACCACTATAAATGATTACCAGTCGCATACCTGCTGACATCACTTTCCCAAACCTGAACCATCCTGAAGACTAACACTAATAACAGCAACAACACTATCAGTTTGCATCCCACACACCTGTCCTCTAGTATAATCCTCCTCTCCCTCCCCTTCAGTCACCTGAGCCCCTCCCCTGTTGGCCTCTGGGTCTTGTCAATCACAAGGCTCCTTTCCTCCAATCAGGTTTTACAATAGGTCCTTCCTCTTGAATGATTCCTCCCTTCAAGTATGTGTGCCCCTCCCTCCCCACTCCCTTTGTGTGATTGGGCATGTTGTTGGAGTAGCATGGCACCATGCCACCCTTCCTGCCTGCATGCACCATCTGCTGCCATGTGTGACGTGCTCTCTCAAACTGTGTGCCCTCGTCTCCCTACCAGCCTCCAGACCCTCCAGCCTCCATAGTATCAAGACCATCAGTAGTAATAGCAATAATAACTCCCACTTCTCTCCACTCCAGACCAAAGGTACAGTCACACACCCCCTCTCTCCCACGCTCCTGTATACCATACCTTTGTTGATTCACACACTCAATAGATTAAAACAATAAGAAACAGAAGGAGAAAATTAGTATAGAACTCTTCGGAATTGCTTCTTCTCTTAGTCTGAGGTATGTTCTGGAAGGGTCCAGGCTAGGTTTAGCATATTTTGTATTTATTTGCTGTGTCACAAAAAAGAAGGTTCTAGAGCTATGTTCCTGAGCTATGTTCCTGAGCTATGTTCCTGAGCTATGTTCCTGAGCTATGCTTTATATCCAGGGCCTGTCATCACCTTGGGGTGATACTCTAATGTTAGTACTTGAGTTAGTCATACGCCGTTAGAACAGAACTCACCTATAGTACTGCTTCTCTTCAGGCACGTTGAACGGAAACCTCAGCAGACCCCACAGTGAGAGCAGTGGGGAGTTCAGCCTCAGTCTGGACCAGGAGGAGTGGTCCAGCGGGAGCAGCCCTGTCCAGCAGCCCCTGTCCCGCTCCTCTCACCAGAGCCCCATGCTGCTGCGGAGGTCCCTGGACCCCCAGGCCGCCCAGGCCAGGAAGAAGACGAGCAACTCCTCGGGCAGCGCCAGTGAAGTGGTCTCTCTACAGCAGTTCCTAGAGGAGAGCACCGACCCTGCAGAGGTGACAGCCTGGAACACACAGCAACACTAGATTACAACACTGTACTATACAATTTTGGGATATGAGTACTGTGTTATTCATAGGCTTCAGATGTGCTATGATAAGAAACAAGTACAAGTTATTTCACCAATCAAGTCTGCTATAAAGCCCAGGTAATGTCATGGTATGGCAACTTGAATGTGTCCTCTCCATCTCCAGTCTGGCAGCCAAGAGAATCTGACCGTTGAGTCTCCCCGCCTCTCTGGAGGCGCTGAGCATGTGCAGAGGGACCGGGCTGAGCGAGGCTCCACCTCCTGCACCGGCACTAAGGGGCGGGGCATCCTGCGCTCAGCCAGTGGGAAGGCAGCGCCAGTGCACTCAGACAGCCGCCCCCCAAGGGGTGGCCAACCAGGTCGTCCCAGTCTACGGAAGGCAGAGAGTACGCGTGTGAAGGGCACGGTCCAGCCCCGGGTCGGCCTCTCCTCCCAGAGTAAAGCCATGTCTGTGTCTGAGCGTCTGGACATCTCCTCCACCTCCTTCTCCACACTGCCCCGGGCCAGCAGCGTCATCTCCACAGCTGAGGGCTCCACGCGTCGGACCAGCATACACGACCTGCTGTCCAAAGACGCCCGGCAGCCCGTGTCTGTGGACCACTCACCCTCCTCAAAGGCCTCGCCTCGCGCCTCCACCACGCCCAGTGAGTACCCCCCAACCAATAACCCCTCACAACACCCAAATCACCAGTCCATCCCCCTAGACCCAGCCCTCGTGCCCCTGTCTCTGCCCAAGTCAGTCAGTATGCCCTGCACGGGCAGTCAGCAACCCCCCAATAGTAAGGAAACTGATCTCTCTAGCCTGGAGTCCTTCTTTGGAAAGTCATTCACAGTAGAGTCAGTGTTTATGGACTCCATCTTCAGTGATCCAACCTTCACAGGGGCCAAGAGCCATACCTTCCTCTCCCTCAACACCTCCCTGGTCAGTAACATTAGTGGTCCCCCAGGCAAAACCCACCCCCAGCCCAACTCTGTTCAAACTGCCCAGAACCAACCAAATGGGCAAAAGTCCTGCCCACCTGACCAGAATGGGGAACAGGAGGTAATTGACACCAATCATGTGCTCGATGCTGACCAATCCCCATCCCAACCCCTTAGCCCAGAAGACCAACAATCATTGTGGTATGAGTATGGCTGTGTCTGAATGTGTGGCGCCCTGGTCAGCTACTGATCTGGGACCTGCATAAGGACCAGTGATGGTGGGGGAGAAAGAAGGAACTCTGCATGCTTTATCAAAGCACTATCATACTATGTTTTCTGTTGAGCTTTCATGTTTTCATGGCTGATTTGTAAATCACAATTCCGCACCTCTGGTTTGGTCTAACTCTTTGTCTTGTGGAAGTGGGGTTCTCTGGATGTCTTTGCTTCAATGGTCCGTTCACACTATTCATTAATCAAACCTCTTGTTTGGCTCACATTTTAAAGCTATTTACATGACTGCATTATGGGGGACATGAATAGCTGTTCTTGTTATTTTAATCAACATTTACCATTTATTTTCCAATCACAAATGCATCTTCAGGAAACATGTTGCAAAGCTACATTAACTATCATTTGGACATTCAGTTCATCTTTTTTTTGTAAATCTCCATGTCAGAGGTCCTCCAGAGTTGACATGGAGCTCTGTATGAGGCTTGTAGAACATGTCCCATGATAGGCTGTCTGAGGACCACATTAACTGCCAATAAGCTCTATTTATGGAGTCATTAAATAATCTAGCCCTTCAGAGGAAAGAGCTACTATCTTTAACAGGAAACCAGTTTCTCAACTATTAATGAGAGATAAGATTGTTTCCCTTTTTTCTTATTGGGTGTTTGGTATGTGGGAGAATACTGTCCTCTCTAAAGTACTGTATCGCATTTCATTACCAGTCTGATTCTACTGTATCGACCTCGATGCATATTCACTGAACTGCATGGCTTTATTCTGTCTTGGTTTGTTCTGGACCTCTCATTTTGATTGTTGTGATCAAAATGGTTTTGTCTTTTTCTTTGGTGTGTTTGTGTTTTGTGCATATGACACGTTTTGTCTGTTCCATTTAATTTTCTGAACAAATCTTTCTCAATTGGGGTTAAGGGATGGTTTTTGAAGAAACGTCATTCACTAAATGATTTGAGAGGAAATTTAAGTTGTAGAGAGAATGTTGCCTTCCTAGTGTTAGTGGTGAGAGAAATTTGCAAGTGAGACAAATGTGATTGTCAGATTATTTTGTGAATGAAGGTTCTTCTACTCTTGGTTGTCATGGTATTGGATCTGGGTAAGGTGTCGTGAGAATGCTCACGGCCACAATACAAATCCCAATAGCACAATAACTTGTTTTAGGTTATGTATTATTGTAGACTGACTGGGTGCACCTTGTACAAACGTACATTATGAACCATATGAAGTTATATTCAAGGGCAGAAAGCACTCCTTTATGCACCAGTAGTAGGAGTAATGATGTCGTTGGTAGTTTAGATGTATTTATTTCTGCTTCGTGATGTATTTACCATTTTGAAATAGTTTTATCGTATTTATCTTGTGTGTATAAACCATTAACTGCAGCCTTTATTCAGATGGAATATAACATGCTTTTGTTCTGCAGATGTGGAAGTGTTACAAGAGCGCAGAAAGTCAAAAAGCGGAACAGGGGAGCAACAAAGCTCCTAAACATTAATGATGAGCTCAAGTGGTGAGTGCTGCTCTCCAAGTCCAACAGGGAGATGGGGGGGGGGGCTCCATGGTAACCCAAAGTGGTGTAACAGATATCCCATCATGGACGTGCTTGCTTATGCTACGCTGGTGTGTCGTCGTCGTCCCCCATGGCCTGGCTGGTGCCACCCTGTAAAGGGCACATGAATGGACCGTCTGCATGGCGTCTGGTGGAACACGCTTTGCCCATGTATGTGCCCAATCCCTAATAACAGGAGGACCTGTCTGTCCTGCTACACGTACATGCACCCCCCTCCCTCCCTCCCTCCCTGCTCCTCAGTGATACTGTGTGTCCATAGCTGGCTTTTCTTAGAACTTTTTTCTGTTCGTATTCAGGAAAAGGCACCGGTGGCTCTATACAAGGTTGTGGTCCCTTTGCGAGCTTATCTATCTGCAGGATTGCATGGCTTTGGTGTCGTGCAGCTGAAACCCCTCCCCTTATCCTGACTGTCGATGCATGTAGACCGCTTTCCTGTGCGTCCATATCTACATGTTCATCTTCTTCTCTGTCATTTCTGCCTCTAACTTTTTTCTGTCCCCTTCTCTTCTTTTCTTCACTCTGTCTGCCTCCAGCTCAGAGGAAAGTGACCTTCAAGCTGTCTGTTTGACTTTGAAGCCTTTAAAAGTCGGTCTACTTAGATGGTCTTCAGTGAGAAAAGCTTGTAAAAACAACAACATTTAAATCAATTTCAAGAATGCTTCAATAGTGAAAAGTAAACCTCCTCTCTTTTTTCCTTGAATCAAGGAAACAACTCATAAAGGGAAATTTCTAAAATGTTAAATTTCATATTCATAATCTCCAGCAACCACCCCAATATCAACATATGTGAAAATGGTGCGTTTCTATGTTTTGTAGTATAAAATAGAGGAAGATATGTTTCCAATGATATCATTGTTGTGCATTGTGTGATTTTTAACCAGCTATGAGTAGGTATTGCTTACTAATTGGTTGAAGTCATTGGAAAATATATTTTTTTACTGCAAAACATAAATGCACCTTTTTTTACATATGTTGATGTTGGGGTGGTGCTGGAGGTGATGAATATGAAGTAGAAACATGTTGAAATTTCCCTTTAAGACATATAGGTAACTGCCAAAATAAAAGAAATGCCAACAAAGTGTCTTAATAGGGCGTTGGGCCACCCAGAACAGCTTCAATGCGCCTTGTCATAGATTCTACAAGTGTCTGGAACTCTATTGGAGGGATGCGACACCTTCCACAAGAAATTCCATCATTTTGTGTTTTGTTGATGGTGGTGAAAAACGCTGTCTCAGGCGCCACTCCAGAATCTCCCATAAGTGTTCAATTGTGTTGAGATCTTGTGACTGAGACAGCCATGACATATGGTTTACATCGTTTTCATACTCATCAGACCATTCAGTGACCAATCGTGCCCTGTGGAGGGACATTGGGCCCGTTTGTTTCGCATGGCCCGGTGCGCCGGGTGGGTGTAAGGACCAATGGGAGCACCGGGCCATGCAAAACAACCTTGCCTATTGTCGTCCTGGAAGAGACCACTCCCATCAGGATAGAAATTCTTCACCATAGGTTGAAGGTGATTCTCAGAATAAATGTGTATGTATTGGTGTTTACCTTGCCCTCTAAGGGGTTGAGAGGACCTAAACCATGGCAGGAAAATGCTCCCCACACCATAACAGTGCTGTGAGAACCCTCATTTACTCAAGTTTGTCCTTTATTTTGGCAGTTACCTGTATGTGGTGACAATTGTTTTTCTAAAACTGACTTTCTGGCAAATGTTTACCTTTTTATTTAACTAGGGAACTCAGTTAAGAACAATTTCTTATTTTCAATGACGGCATAGGAACAGTGGGTTAACTGCCTTGTTCAGGGGCAGAACGACAGATTTTTACCTTGTCAGCTCGGGGAGTCGATCATGCAACCTTTCGGTTACTAGTCCAACGCTCGAACCACTAGGCTAACTGCTATTGTGACAGACTGCTAATGTTCACTCTACACGGACCTACACTTGGTGCCAATGTTCACACAAAGCCAAATGGGTGAGCTTAAACTAGACCCTGGGGACTCCACGTTGTCCTCTGTGACTTTTGCAGTCTGCCATTTGATGTTAATGATACTCTTTGTAAATGAGCATGCACATGCAACATCTTTCTACGGTGGAACAGCTGACGTCTACTTTCAGCAATATGCACCGGAAATAAACTGCATGTGGACACAGAACAACAAGGTCAACCACAATCTGCATGGAGCAATCAATCAACACGCTTTCCTCCCAATCAGAATGGACTGTTTTAAGTTGTGTTCCTCTGAAATGGCAAAATGACTATCGCAGGAAACCATGCCATCTGTTTGATTGACAGCCAATCCAATCAAGATAAAGGTTGTGTGAGCTGAATGGCATAGCGTATATGTGTACAGTGCTGTCAGATTACTGTGTCTGTGATGATGACCTAATGTCCACTTCCTCCACTTTTACATAAATCCATTTGATGTAATGAAACTCCAGAAGACTCCTGTGTGTCATTTCATCTTCACTGCCCACAGCGCCAAGTCTTCATCTCATAAAGGACCGTCAAGTGTCATCTATTCTTCGTCTAATGAATAATAACTTGAATAATTTGTTGTTTGGATTATGTGGATGAAAGTAATATCATGATTTCTACAGACAGATTAATGTAATGCCCCTTTAAATATTATATATGCCTGCACTGTTTATTCTGCTTTATTGAAAATGTTTAGATCCGAACCGGATCTTTGTCAGGGCGGTGAATTGGGAGCAAATACAGTGTGCAGACCTTCCTATTCTTTATTAGCCCAGCACCTAAATTAAGGATGTGCCTCGAAAGATAGCATATAATCCCAGACGATATGAGTGAGGAATCAATGTTTCATCATCTGCTTTATTACACTGCAGTATTTAGTGTCAAAACAGTGTAAATTACTAGATCTCACAGAGGGAGATACAATGCAAACACCATAAATCACTACTACATTGTCTTTCAACCATGTACATGATATAACCAACTATCTACTGGTCTCTTGCCCATAGAAAACAAGGACTCTCCATCCCTTGTTCTGTCCCAAATGTTTGACTATTATTTTATTTTTTACAATAATGGAAATTTCTTGATAACCCAAAGTACAGGCACAAAGGTAAATAACTTTTAAATAAATCATTGTACCAAGCCAAAGCACAGCCTGACAGGATAGTAAGTATGTTAATTTCAAGGTATTTACTAGTCAAAGCTCTGAAGAACTGGTTCATGTCCTGTCTCCTTTAAAAACTTCAAGAGATCCTCTGGCTTTAGTCCCATAGAGCCAGCATTGGTCATGGGATGGAAGTAAACTCGCTCATGGCCTCCGTTGACCAGGTCGCTGTCCAGGACAACCTTGACGCTCTGGTCCTTATCGCAGAAGAGTGCCAGGGCAGTGGCACAGCCTTGGCCCACCTTCAGTTTCTCCAACATGGCTGCCTCCTCAGCAAAGCGGAGGTTGCCGCTCCCCAAGCCTAGCTTCTTAGCCAGGTCGTTGAGGTTGACTGGACGGTCATGGCGGACAGAGACTAGCCACAGGCCCTTCTTCTTCTTGTCTTTCAGGAAGAGGTTCTTAGTAACTGCTCCACTGAGGTCTTGCAGGTGAGGCATCATCTCTTCCACAGTGAATACCTAAGGGAGAAAGTGTCAGAGGACATGCTACTTTGGTATCTGATGTCTAAAATGGCTCCCTCTCGTTTCATCTACTCTGAAATGGAAGATCTGGACAAGTACAATTTCCAGTAGGCATCTTTCCTACTGCTTTCACCTAGACTGGTAACAGATCAACACCGGAGAGGCGACAACTGAAATTAAATGCAATCCTACCAAAAATCAGAAGGAACAATTCACCGAAGAATAGTATGAGAACATATGATACATCTATTAAAAGTCTCATGCGGGATAATTGTCCCATTTTCTACCTGTAAGATCTACACATCGAATAAGCACCAGTACTAAAATGAACATGGCTTGCCTATAGATGTATATAGGATGAGTCCATGATGTGACAGTCATCGTGCGACACCTAGTTGTGGTTGTAAAAGGGAACACATAAAGCCCAGTAAAAGTGTCAATTATTTTTAAAAATAACAAAACAATGAACGGCTAAATTCTTATTCTATGAGCGATGGTGGGATTGTGCATTTGTTCTCCAATCCAGTGCATTTAAGTATTATTCAACAACTCACTGGACAACCTTAGTTTAGCTAACGTTAGCTAGCTTGCTAACGTTATTGGTTCTTACCGGTGGATGGTCTACGCAGACCGTCTGGATATTCAGACTTTCCAAATACTTAACCAACTCAGTCCGGAGATCAGGTGTTGCCATTGTTAATTTGAAGTGAAAAGAAACGCTATTCAGACAAATCGGAACATTCCAACGTAGCATACACTTCCTCAGTCCACAAACCTGTATTTACATAACTGCGCAAGCGCGAATGAATGAACAAACCCAGTCAATGGAGAATTATGTTTCATGGTTTGTAGATGTCACCCATTAGTGATTTTCAGTAGTTGCGACTCAATTCTTAAGTTCCATTGTATTATAATATAATTAAAAGCCGCCCATGGGTAAATTATTTCCTTGAAGTGATGAATACAATTGCATCAATACACCACTTCAATACAAAGCAGTAGTTAAGAGTTACCACCTTAAAATAACATCAGTTCAAAACCAATGGGGACCACACAAATGCCGCGTTTACGTGGTATACGGCAAACATTTCAGTTTTCAACGAGCACGAACGTAAATGCCGTCAGCCGCCACAATTAAAATATTTCAACTTGCCGTAGCGTTCTATGTCGGGTGTTGATTTGCACTTTTTACTGAAATCCCCAGAGCAACTCAATCGTGCTGTCACCAGCGCTCTTCCTTTCTTGTCCCACTACGTAAATGAAGCACGAGCCATGTTGAACATTCAGTGACAACTGACAAGTCGCATTGTAAAAATCAATAGTTTTACAATGCCCATTTTATTTGAAATAATGTTCCAAGCCTAAAAAGACAATTTAATTTGTAGCCCTGCTAATAACAACCCTATTAAAATGTCTAAATTGGAAACCAGTCTATCCATTGTGGGTAAAAATATAAGAATCAAGCCATCACAGTGATTGGTAAAAACATTTTATTTACTCCAGTCCAATAGATTACTTGTCCTCAGGCTTGTTGAAGCAGTAGGTGAGGCAGCACTTTCCACAGTAGTGCCTATCAAAGTGGCTGGCCATGAACACGCCAGCGCCACACTCATCAGCTGGGCACTCACGACGCAGACGGTGGATCTTGCCGTTTTCGTCAACCTGGGGAAACACAATGGAAGCCATAAGTACAGCAATGGAACACAAGACAGTGGCTGTGTTCAGTAGGATACAACATAGCAAAGGGTTTGCATGTTTTTAAAGTGCTATTTTTATGACAGGCCTCATTGATGAGGAATTCTTGACACCACAGGAAGTCTGAATGTTCATTTTAAATATCGGCCAAAAATGTCTTTGGTTATTAGACAAGTTTGGATAGCAGTATGTCCCCGGTTTCATTCAGCTTGAAAACAAATAAAGTAACAAACGTCTACAAAACAATAGTATGCTCCAATCACTAGATATGGTAGTGGTCACAGCCAATACAGCCTACTACCAAAATTGATATAATTAATTGAATCTATCTGAAATCCACAAAAAAAGTTAATGCCTTACCTTGTAGTACTTGAGAACTGCGAGTTTGACCTTCTTCCTCTTGTGCTTGTTCTTCTTGGGAGTGGTGTATGACTTCTTCTTCCTCTTCTTGGCACCCCCACGCAGTCTCAGCACCAAGTGCAGAGTGGACTCCTGCAGGAAAACGCAACAGTTCAGCCAAACAGACAACATATAGATAGCTATGACTTCAGTGGTCAAAACTGCATATGACAAAATAATAATTTAAAAAAAAAAAACACTTGACTGTATGATGGTAAGGAGAAACTCCCAAATAAACAAAGGTTATTCACCAGTCACAGAATTAACAAAATCACCCAGAAACAAAATATCAATACAATGCTGGGAAACAATTAATTATTTAACCTGCCACCAAAAATAACTCCTGATGGCAATAGATGTTGCATTAACATGAATTGGTATACTTTGAACATTAACTGAATATTCAACACACCTCTTAAAATGTGATCAGATAAATGTAACAAAAAAAAGCATCTTAGTGGGCCTTAGGAGGTTAAGGGGGAGGCAGGTAGCCTAGTGGTTAGAGCGTTGGACCAGTAACCGAAAGGTTGCTAGATCGAATCCCTGAGCTGGCAAGGTAAAAAATAATTGGTCGTTCTGCCATTGAAAAAGGAAGTTAACCCACTGTTCTAAGGCCGTCATTGTAATTAAGAATGTTCTTAACTGACATGCCTAGTTAAAAATATGTTGTTTTTTAAGAGGCTGAAAATCAAACCCAACAACACCCAGACCTGAAATATAGTTAAATTAGTTAGCCGAGCTGACCTGGTCATTTCCACATGTATACGCAGGGCCATGCTATCAATATATATGACTAGAACCGAGAGAAAATAATAATAATTCCGCCAAGTTGCTCTTCTGGTTACTGAATACATCTATACCTTTTAGCATATTTAAAGCCTTGCCAAAATATATGTAAAGCAGTGGCCAGGTCCATTCAGGCCCACCAGCTGTACTTACACCTGATGGCTATAGAACAGAACCCAACCAGAGTCCCAGGTCAGGTAAACATAGAGACCTCTGAGAAACCCTGGTCTATGGAAATTTTGTTGGCACTTAGTTGATGTAATCTACTTCCTGCAACACATTTACTAAGGTGTAGTATTGTCAAATGTTTAGGGAGGCTAAAATGTTCTCACCTTCTGAATGTTGTAGTCAGACAGTGTGCGTCCATCCTCCAGCTGCTTACCAGCGAAGATCAACCTCTGCTGATCAGGAGGGATACCTAGAGGGGGACCAGAGTTCAGTCTTTGACAGCCAACGTCAGTGCTCTCTTATATTCAATTCAACGGATGACGAGGATGAACAATTAATGTAATTACCTTCTTTGTCTTGAATCTTAGCTTTGACATTTTCAATGGTATCTGAAGGCTCAACCTGGAAGTAAGAGAACCTGTCAGTTTTTAAAACAGTAACGTGGCTAACAAGACTTCCCAGGATATTGATTAACGTCAACTTGTTACCAGCCAAACGTCAAGAACAAATATCACGTATCAAATGATAAGTTACATGTTAAAATATAGTTAAATTAGTTAGCCGAGCTGACCTGGTCATTTCCACGTGTATACGCAGGGCCATGCTATCAAAATGTAGCTAGCTCACGTTACTGTAACATTAGCCAACTAGCTAACGTAGCAGTTCTGAATTGTAAAAAAAAATCTAAGATCACAGGTTGGCTTTTGCGGCTACTCTAATAAAAATTAGTTGACTTACAAATGTATAAGGCTGATTGATTACTGAAATGACGCACTCTAGAATACTTTTTTTTTTAAATCATGTACTCATGCTCCGCTTGTAGAGGCAAGAAGCCCTCCATCACAACTTGTGACACAAGCCTCAAGTACCCACCTCGAGGGTTATAGTCTTCCCCGTGAGGGTTTTGACAAAAATCTGCATCTTGGCGTTCAATCCACCTGCACATATGAACGATAGCGTTGTATTTATAACTATTTCAGATTTATCACAGTATACAATGTCGTTATTATGGTAAATAATGGCCTAAAACAGAGAGCACGATCTTACCACAGGTCCCCTGCTAATGGCGGATCATGAGAAGAGGACTTTCGACGCGTGCGACGGGGTTTTCGGGGCTCATCTGCAGGGAGTAGGTCTGAAATAAGATGCCTGTTCAAAATACCTCTCTCAGTAAAGTTTATTTACATAACGCTTATTTTCACCTTAACATATGTTGTTTCGTTTTTATATGAAAATATGAAATTAGTTTTGATCGTTGTTTTTGTTGTCGATGTTAACTACATTTCCCAACATACCCTGGAGATGTCCATAGCAACCTTCCTGTTTATCTTTTGGACATTTATCTGCAATATTTCTCCGTGTTGGAGAAATGAAACCATGCTCTAAGCAGCAATTGAAAAACATAAGAAAATCATGTCTGGGGCTGGAAACTTACATCACTCCGCAGAAGAATCTGAAAGAAGAACCTTGCCACCTATCAAATCTGCCAGTGACAAATATTTCCTAGAATCTCTTGGTGAATACATTCAACATGAGATGGAACGTCTGATGTGTCCAGACGAGGGACCGGATGAGCAACGTTACATAATTTACAGTTCTGCATTTGATAAGGTATCAACATGAACCACCATACCCTTTCGCCTTGTTTCAGCGTCATCACTCAATCATTTTTTTAGGCATGCACACATGAACTGATCAGAATGCCTAGGCTAACTTGTTGCGTTGTAACTATGCCTGTCTCTTGCTTGTTTGATTTTCTCAGGTAATTGAGTATGCAACTGCATACAAAACCATTCTCACTTCCATCAAGAAAGAGTATGATGAGTTTATCTGTGCCATAAAGAAGAGTGAGTGTGATGCCAAGTTAGCACATGGGAAACTGAAGGCCATGGTGGCCCAGCCCACCTCCCTTATGTACTGTCAGAGAAGAGCTGTCCAGCTTCAGGAAAGGCAAGAGAAATACTTCAATTGTTCAACATGGCACAATGTGGCCCCAGAGTATAGTATATCATCCATGCCTAAACCTTGTTTTTTCCCGTTCTAGGATTGCTATCATTCAGAGAGACACTGCAGAGCTGCAGGCTGAGTTAAATAGACTACAGGAGTCAAGGAGAGACAAGAGACCCTCATTGTGTCAGAAGACCTCAGACAGCAAGACATTACGGCCCGTTGGGCAAATTCCAGGCATGGCCCGACATTGCTGAAATCATTGTGCCGTTTTGTTTTGTCTTAACATTATAATGGCTGTATGTTTACCTAAGTACATATTGTCATGTGTCATGTCATGTCAATATGTCATTCATGAGCGGTGCTTACAGTATAGTTTTTTCCAGGTCTGACATTTGATGAGTCGATGAACCCAGCAGCTCTGGCAAAGCATTTGGAGTACCTTGAGCGAAAGCGAGCCGACCTGCAGATAAAGAGGAAGAGCCAGTATGTATCTGTTTCTGTCAAGGATGACCTGGACAATAAAATGCGATCCGCCCTGGACCAGAGGGATGAGCTGGCAGTGGAGAATGAGAGACTCCAACTCCGGTGAGACTGTGTCTCACTTTGCTCAAGACTCACTGGCACAAGTGGCTATAGAATACCATTGAAGACGCCTATGTTGTTGCTAAAGTTATCGGTTCTTCTGGTTTTCTAGATACAAAAAGATGAAGTTTCTGAATGACTCCCTCATGACATGGGAAAAGACAGGAAAAGAAGTCACTCTACTGGAGTTCATAACATCAAAACTGGAGAATATATTTGATCTGAAAAGTATTTTACACTTCCACTTTAGCATACAGTGTATGTTAGTATTAGTGACACTGACAGTGAATGAAGTTCTAGTCAGAGATAATGTAGCCTAGCTGGTTGTGTGTTATAACCTATTTGTCTTCTACTTATGATGCGGCAGGCCTATAAACCTCACAAGAGCTTTTGTGTGTTTTTTAACTATGATAAGGCTCATGATACAGCAGCAATAAAGTGATATGATTTCCATTCTAGTGAGCGACACTGATTTCCTTGGCATTAGTGCAGTAGTGTTTGAAGAGGATGATCCTAGCAAGGTCAATGAATCGGAGCTCTTGGTAGATTACATTGAAAGGTACTTCAGTTCTTTTCCGAGTTCTAGTACTATGCTCTCAACCAATGCATACTGTATGTATAGATCATTCCTCTATGTGTTGTGTCTCCCTGCAGGTTCATTGACCTATTTGAGGGGGGTGAGTATGAGGCAGCTGCTTTCCATGCTGCCAAATCCCCTCATGGAGTTTTGAGAAACATGGAGACAATGGAAAGGTTCAAAGGTGGAAAATCTTTATTTTCTATCTTATACAGACGTCCTATAGTGTTGTGGTCGCTATACACACATCATGTGGGTCATTGTGGTCTCAACCTTAAAGTAACTCTGCATCTTGTACAGTCATACAGCACATAAATCTAATTTAATTTGTCACATGTGCCAAATACAAGAGATGTAGGCCTTACCGTGAAATGCTTACTTACAAGCCCTTAACAAACAGTGCAGTTCAAGAAATAGTCAGGAAAATGTTTACAAAATAAAATAATGTAAAAATAAAAAGTAACACCGTAGAATTACATAATAATAACGAGGCTATATACAGGGGGCCTGGTACAGAGTAAATGTGCGGGGGTACAGGTTAGTCGAGGTAATTTGTATATGTAGGTAGGGGTATATAGAGCATATAAGTCTGTATGAACTGTTTTCAACCTATGTCATCTTTGTTTCCCCTCTAGCGGTCACTGTATACCAGGGCCAGGGGGAACTGCCCCCTCTGCTTCTCTTCTTCCAGGCACTCATGATCTCGGTGCATGCTGGCAAGCAGCTGCCTGGGGAGACCCTGTCAGTGGAGGGGGTCCGGTGTGCCATGCAGCTCAACTATGTAGAGCTGGTCACACACTGGGTAACCCAGAAGAGGTCAGCATATCAGAGTGTATAAATAATATGAGCGTTAGGGGTTATGAGTCTTTTTGTTGTAGGGTTTGAATGGTATAGCTGGGCATGGTTGTAGCAATCACAATATAAGATATATAGGTATTGTGTTTAGAGCTCTTTGTTATTGAGTCTATGTCGGGTTACAGCTTTCTCCATACCCTTCTCAGGCTAACATACAGCGAGGCTCTGGGGGATGTGATCTGTGAGCATGGAGACAGGAAGCCGCGGATGGCCGACACATGCTTGGCTCTGGCCCACATCGTCTACAAGGCCTGCGGCATGCTCAGGAAGGCCGCACTGAGCATGTGCAAGAGAGGCATGACCAGCAGTACTATGGAGTTCATCTATCAAAGCAAAGGCTTTACTGCAGGTGGGAAACACTCATTTACAGATACTATTCACACACATCCTATGTAGTAAATGTGTGAGTGACTCAGTGTGTGTGTATTCTCTGTGTGTATGTTTGTGCGCAGGTGACTGTCTGTTTGTGCTGAAGGGTTGTCCCAGTCTGGCTCTTCTCCAGGCGTTGACTCAGGAGTACCAGGGCCAGCCTGCAGTGCTTTCTTTGGGCTTTGCCTGCCATGCTCTGCTCAACTCTGATCTGGAGGACCTGGCACTGCAGATGGTGGAGAAAACACATTCAAGTGGGCAAGGTAGTTAGGCTATACCCACCCACCAATCAGCAGGGCAACCACACATGGTCGCGCACACACATACACAAGTTGAGTTGACTAGTGGTGCTGTCATTTTCAGGTACTTTGGAGAAGGTGATTCTGGATGATACTGGGTGTTCTGCAGAGAACTGGGGTGAGATAGCAGGTTGCTGTGGCCAGAAGAACAAGCCTTTACTGGCCAAGGAGATCCTCTCCATTCTGCTGTCCCAGTCAGGGGCCATGCGTCTCTCCCCTGGCATGGAGAGCTCCAGGTTGATGCAGCATGTGTTCATGTAGAGAGACAGCCACCAGAGGGTGCCCATGGGACTGATCTGCGCTACCAATCCAAGAGGCCTCCCACCATGGCAAGCCCATTCATAACTCACTGCGTCATACTGCTCACTGCTCACAGAGAGAAATGCAGTCATCCACACTGGTCCTCCAGATCATTAAATCATTTCAATGTGATTTGACTTTGATTAATATCACAAGTGTCAAGTTCCATCTTTATCAGAAAGCACAAAGCATTGCCATGTTATTAAATTGATATCAATTGAACATTGTCAAACGTCACTTAATAGTTGGTTTATTAGTTATTCCTCAATATAATTGACTCTTAACTAGACTCAGAATTTCAAACAGTTTAAACTTCATCTAAGAAAATTATCACTACGTGTATAGATTTGGATCAATGTCATCTCCGACATCCAACATAATTCATGGTGACAAGCTCTACAGAATATTGAATTTCCCTGTAATAAATTCCCCATTTTCTGCCTCCAGAACACCACTGACCAGTCCTTGGTGGTGTTAGTCATTATCCCCACAGAGGTAAGACCTGATTGTCGCTCCCTGAGAGGTGTGCTATTACCTATATACACTATCACCAGAAATACGAGGAGGACACAATGGTAGATAGAACAGTAGCTCACTAACCTTCCACTCACACAGTGGACCCATTGTCCCAGACAGTGCAGGGCCAGTCTCAGTCACCCTGCCATATTAGAGTGAATGAAGCTTCCACACAGCACAAACAACACCCACCATCAATAAACACAGCCTCCAGTTTCCTCTGTCTCTGCCTAGGAGACATGAAGCCACACTGAGCTAACTGTGTGTCTATGATTCCCACAGTTAATCAATTCCGCTCATGTCTGGGGCCGCGTTTCAGTGTATATCTGTTTGATCCATAATGGGTTAGTGAATGGACGTGTGTAGTTGATGGCCTTATATGTCATACTAATTTAAACTCGGAACCGATCAACTGTGATATTGAAAGCAGGGCTCTTATAGAGACTTTTATTCATACACATTGTGTACATTTAGCATCAGTGTTGTGATTATCAATATACTGTTATTGATGCTGGTTTCTCTCCAGGCACTAGAGCTGTTTAGCCCCCACAATCTGTGCTATTAGCTCTTTGAACATCACTACTTGTAGTGTTATCACAATGATACTAGCACTGTGTTGTCAGATGGCAGACTGGAGGCAGCTGGTATCCAAGGGAGACGGAGAGAGGAAAAAAGAGGGGGTTGGCAAAATGTGAGGCAAAGATGGAGAGAGAGTAAGACTGACATGCTGGTATAGCATCTCTATTACAGATAGGAAGGAGCAGAGAGACATTGAGTAGGGGAAAACAAGGAACAAAGTGAGAAACAGGGAGAGTGTGAAAATCAGAAAATGGTAGCGGGGGGTGAGAGATTATGCTGAATCAGCTCTTCATGGCGCCATCCCTGCTGCTGTTATTGATCTCCCGCAGTAAGAGGAGCTGGAGCTGGCCTGGCCTGCTGATGGCCCCACTGCATGAAACAGCTCCCCAGACACCCTACCTCCCTGCCCACTCACCCCACAGCTCACAAAGAACCCTAGTGCCCTGCCCTGAGGCCTACCTCAGCCCTGAATCTCTGTGTCAAGGGTAAAAGGTGTTGAGTTCTGCCTCCTCACATCTCTTGTTTTCTATGCTAAAACTATTATCAACCAGAAAAAGCCTTGCAATCCATCTTCCCTAAATGATGCACTCAAGAGTTGTGTTTTACAAACTGCCTATTAGTCAGGATTCAGTTTATGACAGGATGTAACAGGATGCACTTAGTGTCCTTGGATAGCACTTCTGGAAGATGTAGAAATATTGATGGTAGTTTTTGCTAGTATCATATTGTCTTGAATGGTCCTTTAAATAGGTTTTTGCCTGCACCATCCTCCCTGTCAGAACCTGTTTAACAGCTCAGGATTTTTCCTCTGTATTCCAGCCCCAGCGTGTTTCTCATCTCCCAGAGTGTGGCACAGATAAGGGCCCTCTCCTCAGTCCAGCAACGTAATGTGAACTGACAGCCGTGTCTAGCTCACACAGCCTCTGGTCTAGATAGAGCTCAGTACAGCAGACCAGCAAAAATAGAGAGCAAGGGGGGCGTTGGCCCTCATGTTTCACATCCAGACAGTGTTCACAGTGGTTTGACTTACTTCTAGGCCTTTGTTTGATAGAGCAATGCTAGTGGTATACATGGTTTTAAAAGGAATGTGGTCAGGACTAAATAGCTGTGTCAAGCCTTCTATTTCTGATCCGTGATTGAGCAGACTGTTGCACATTTGTACTGGGGTGGGAAGGGGAATCTTTGGAATAAACAGCGCCTCTCTCACACTTTGTATTGATGTCTCCTGGCTTGACTGTGTATATTTAGCCACTGTGGTAGTGCCCTGTGCATTTTGTTGATATTTCCATGGATTAAAGCAGTGCCACATTAGGTTTGCAATGGGGATGGAAAATAGTCCATTGATTTCCAGCATGTCAGATGGGCAGAGAGAGAGAGAGTGCTTTGTTGTGCAGCTGTCTTTATTATATTGGCAACAAATATCTCCTCTCCAGGGTTAGTTTATGTGACATACTCTGTAAACAGACTGGGGTCGACGGGGGTCGGAGAGGGGTCATTCACATAAAAGAAAAACAATGTTTGGAACAGGATCAAGAGGAAATATCTAATTTTGCCATATCACTGATGAAACTCTTGGATTGTTAAACCTGATAACCGCCAGCTCTAAATCTTTCTGTTCTCTAATCTCCCAGTGCATTTCTCCATCTTCAGTGTGTGGCTGGATTTCTGTGTCAGAGAGAAGAGATCTATCTGCCTTGTAATTACATTCTGTGTTTAATCTCTGGGGAATGGGAGCCAACCAGGAGGCCTGTGCTACAGAATTAAGGCTTCAAAGACAATTTTCAATGAATCATCACTCTGCTAGTCCTAGCACGCCTAAAAAAAACTAATTAGAGACATGGGGAATTTGCATATATGAATCATAATCTCCAATTAAGGGGTGAAAACAGTAGCCTTTGTTTTGTGTCCCAGAGGAGACGGGAACATGTTACGTAAGTGTTTCCTCTTTCAATTAACACTGGCCTGCTCCAATCACAACAGGAACAGCATGCTTTTAGGACAATATATCGATGCACCTCCTTTATACAGCCATTTTGGGCTTCCACCCTGAGAGGGGACTGCTTGTTTTCATTGGGGTTGATTAATCATGCTATAAACATCTTTAGGGTGTTGTATGTAGATTCTGTTTGGCAGAATGGATGTTTGGCAGAATCTTTCATTTTTCAAGTTGCTCGCCCATTGCCTTGGTCGGTCAGTATAAAAATGCTCGTCAACACAATCTTTTAGGTTTTTAAGAATGTCTTATTCTTAAGATAACCAATTAATAATGTAGAAAATTGGATGAGGTAACCTATTCAAAACAATAAAAAAAATTGTTAAAAAAACGTTACCCCGACAGCCTTCACTTTCCATCAGCATTCAAATGGAAGTTGTTTTTCTCATCAAGTGATGATTCTGTCTTAACATGCCTCATCACTTCCTCACTCTCCTGCATAAATGAACAGGGAAGTATGTGATCCGTTTGCTACATGATATCCTCCCACTGCCAACAATTTTCAAAGCTGAATGTGCATGTGAATTGTGAATCAATTACTTAGGCTGACATCATACATACCATAGATCAGGGGTTCTCAAACTCGGTCCTGGCCTCCTCTGGGGCACGTTTAGTTTTTTCACTAGCACTACAATGGTGGTTCAAATAATCAAAGCTTGATTATGAGTTGGTTATTTGAATAAGCTGTATAGTTCTAAGGCAACTGTAATGATTGTCGTTGGGAGTAGGAGAAGAGGACCAAAGTGCAGCGTGGTACGTATTCATAATACCTTTAATAAAGATGAATACTGGACAAAAACAACAAACCGACAAACGAACAGTTCTGCAAGGTGCAACAAAAACACTAAAGAGAAAATAACTACCCACACCCATAGTGGGAAAACAGGCTACCAAAGTATGGTTCTCAGAGACAACGATTACCAGCTGCCTCTGATTGGGAAACGGAGACGGAGAGAAATCCTGGTCCTCGGAGGAGGCACAGGATAGACCGGGCCATGGAGGCGCACTGGAGGTCTCGAACTAAGGGCCTGCACAACCCGTCCTGGCTGGATGGTGATTTTACCCCGGCATGTGCGGGGCGCAGGCACAGGACGGGGTACTGTCACGTCCTGACCTTAGTTCCTTTTTTATGTCTCTATTTTAGTTTGGTCAGGGCGTGAGTTCTATGTTCTTGTATTTCTGTGTTTGGTCTGGTATAGTTCCCAATCAGAGGCAGCTGTTTATCGTTGTCTCTGATTGAGAACCATACTTAGGCAGCCTGTTTTCCCACGATGATTTGTGGGTAGTTATTTTCTGTTTAGTGTTTTTGTTGCACCTTTCAAAACTGTTTCGTTTTGGTCGTGTTTTCTCCTTTGTTATTTTTGTGTCTGGTTTAATAAATATAACATGAACACTTACCACGCTGCGCATTGGTCCGATCCATCCTATTCCTCCTCAGAAGAGGAAGACAATCGTTACAGCAACAATCAAAAAAACGTGCACCCAGGGGGCCCAGGACTGAGTCTGGAAAACCATGCCTTAGATGACGATGTTAATGGTCTTGTCTAATGATTAAAAGTTCATGAAAAGTGCTGCTCACTGGGGGTCATATATGTGGTTATACTGGTATTTTTACAGATGTATAATCATTGGTCTGTGCTGCGTCTACCTCGTGTTGCCTCAGAAGGTTGTCAGACTGTTTACTGCATCCTATCACAGGTTTCACTTGGCAAGCAACCTGCTCAATGCAGCAGCCATTGTTCATGGATTATGGGTATTCTGCAGTTTGGTTGGAGAGACACTGTAGGCCAAATAATATTGATGAGGTAATTCAAGGCATTTTACCACTGACCTTCAGTCCCTTGTTCTCACACACACACACACACACACACACACACACACACACACACACACACACACACACACACACATTACAATCGTCAATCACTTCCTCTGTCATGAACATTGCATTCTGTCATATTTGCTGTCTCATGCACTCAGCCTTTATTTCACACTTCTGGAGGAGTCATACCACTGCCCCTCCTTCTTTGTCGATCTCTCTCACAACCACACATAGACACACCTACAGGATAAAGCTTTAGAGTCTCAGTCTCATTGCTGAGAACAGAAATGGAAAACTGTCTAACATCAACTGCAACAGAAAACTGGGTCAAATTCATCACTCTATCAAATAAGAAAATCTACTTGAGTAAAATGTTCTTCAAGCAAAGGCCTCCTATTACTGTGTTTGCTTTGAATCATATAATTGTTCCAAATATTGACAAACGCTAAATAAAATGAAATGTCAAAGAGACACACAGAGCATTCTTACTCATCAGATGCCATTGAATAAGCTATGATAAGTGAACATTCCAGACATTTCTGACCGAATACCAGCATGGCTGTGTTATCAGAGCTATTGAGAGAGTTGGACAGGTTGAGTTAATTCTGGTTCTTCACCAAGGAGTCCAACAATCGGGTGAATCCAGTTCTCCCTCCTGTATGGAAGCCATGTGATAAGAAATTGAGCTTCTGTAATTAGGCCTCTTATGTGGGCCACTTCTGCAGACTCATCAATAAAACAACATGTTAGTGTTGCTATACCGCTCCAGCTGGAGCAGAAACAGACCATAACATCATCTGTGCCATGATCCTCTACCAAAACAAACCAAAACAACCGTGAAAGTGAATGCACAGTGCCCGTCTTTAATCTACTCAAACACTAGTGTCATGAGTATAAGTACATTATGTATTATATTGAGCTGGTGTCCAATATTCTTTTGTATCAGCTTGTGTTCCTTATATGGTCACATTTGTTCACCCTGAACTGTTTAAATGCCATATTATTTCCTTTCTCTGTGTTTTATTTCTGTAATCTTCATGGTCAGGCTCCAAGATGGCTATCTCTATATCTCAGGGAGGTATGACTAAGCTGTGTGAGTCTGCTGATGACTGATGACTTCACCTCTAAAGCCACTCCAGGCCATAGTTTATAACAATGATGTAAAATACTGTAACAAAGATATTCACAGGAGATGGAGTCACACCGGATGAAGGTCTTTTGCAACCACCAACACATGTCCAACAAGCTGAGTGGTTACCAGGCAACATTACAAAGCAGAACAACTGCCATCCTCCCACTTTTCTATTCACATTCCTTGAGTGCAGCTATGGATTAAACAAACATTTTACTTGTAAATACATCTCTCATTTTCAATGAAAGTTTGACACCCTGCCTATGCCAGAGTTTGTCGGACGGAAGGAGATGCCACATGCCTGTCCCATTTAAAACATTTACATTACATTTACATTTAAGTCATTTAGCAGACGCTCTTATCCAGAGCGACTTACAAATTGGTGAATTCACCTTCTGACATCCAGTGGAACAGCCACTTTACAAAAACAAAGGCTCAAGTCTAGCCATGCCAATGGTGCTGACACCCCACTCTTTCACACCTGTTCTAATGAGGATTACCCCCTTATGCTGCTATGCCAGGGCAATGCCCCTCTTCAGCCTCCATGCCTGCCCTACCATGACTCTGCACATTACCATTCAGGCAAAGGGTCATATCACAGGGCAGGGTCGTATTCAAGGTCATAAGACCCATATGAGTAATTGTTTATGTTTGCCCTGCCTTGGGGCATGATTACATATTCCACGTAGATTACAACTGTGTTCCCTTCAAAGGAACTGCACACAAACCTCTATAGTACTACTCATTATGCCCATATCTACAGTTGAAGTTGGAAGTTTACATACACTTAGGTTGTAGTCATTAAAACTAGTTTTTCAACCACTCCACAAATGTATAGTTAACAAACTATAGTTTTGGCAAGTTGGTTAGGACATCTACTTTGTGCATGACACAAGTCATTTTTCCGACAATTGTTTACAGACAGATTATTTCACTTATAATTCACTGTATCACAATTCCAGTGGGTGAGAAGTTTACATGCACTAAGTTGGAAAATTCCAGAAAATTATGTCATGGCTTTAGAAGCTTCTGATAGGCTAATTGACCTAATTTGAGTCAATTGAAGGTGTACCTGTGGATGTATTTCAAGGCCTACCTTCAAATTCAGTGCCTCTTTGATTGACATCATTTGAAAATCAAAATAAATCAGCCAATACCTGTTGTAGACCTCCACAAGTCTGGTTCATCCTTGAGAGCAATTTCCAAATGCCAGAAGGTATCATGTTTATCTGTACAAACAATGGTACGCAAGAATAAACACCATGGGACCACGCAGCTGTCATACCGCTCAGGAAGGAGACGCGTTCTGTCTCCTAGAGATGAACGTACTTTGGTGCAAAAAGTGCAAATCAATCCCAGAACAACAGCAAAGTACCTTGTGAAGATGCTGGAGGAAACCGGTACAAAAGTATCTATATCCTCAGTAAAATGAGTCCAATATCGACATAACCTGAAAGGCCGCTCAGCAAGGAAGAAGTCACTGCTCCAAAACCGCCATAAAGTTTGCAACTGCACATGGGGACAAAGATCGTACTTTTTAGAGAAATGTCCTCTGGTCTAATGAAACAAAACTAAAACTATTTGGCCGTAATGACCATCGTTATGTTTGGAGGAAAAAGGGTGAGGCTTGCAAGCCAAAGAACACCATCCCAACCTTGAAGCATGGGGGTGGCAGCATCATGTTGTGGGGGTGCTTTGCCGCAGGAGGGACTGGTACAATTCACAAAATAGATGGCATCATGAGGAATAAAAAAGAGGTGGATATATTGAAGCAACATCTCAACACATCAGTTAGGAAGTTAAAGCTTGGTCACAAATGGGTCTTCCAAATGGACAATGACCCTAAGCATACTTCCAAAGTTGTGGCAAAATGGCTTAAGGATAAAGTCAAGGTATTAGAGTGGCCATCACAAAGCCCTGACATCAATCCTATAGAAAATGTGTGGGCAGAACTGAAAAAGCATGTGCGAGCAAGGAGGCTTGCAAACCTGACTCGGTTACACCAGCTCTTTCTGGAGGAATGGGCCAGAATTCACCCAACTCATTGTGGGAAGCTTGTGGAAGGCTACCCGTAACTTTTGACCCAAGTGAAACAATTTAAAGGAAATGCTACCAAATACTATTTGAGTGTATGTAAACTTCTGACCCACTGGGAATGTGATGAAAGAAATAAAAGCTGAAATAAATCATTCTCTCTACTATTATTCTGACATTTCAGATCCTTAAAATAAAGTGGCGATCCTAACTGACCTTAGACAGGGAATTTTTACTCTGATTAAATGTCAGGAATTGTGAAAAACTGAGTTTAAATGTATTTGTCTAAGGTGTATGTAAACCTCCGACTTCAACTGTATAATTCACATCTCACTCATCAGCATATCTGGTATTTATGTGGTAGCGGTTATAATTTTACCTTGTTAGCATAGCAGTTATTTATGATACTGATTATATCGTTACCTCATCAGCATAGTGTCACATCCGACCTCCTACTATTAGCTCGTGTGTGGAATGTCATTAACCTATTAACTTCATTTTATGAGCGTGGCACACCAAGGCAATTCCACCTCTCTTGTTGATTAACCTATGGGTTCACTCGTGCATTAAGCACTCTCCTTTCTTTCAACCAATGGGCATGAATCTGGAGGAGTATTTACTGTATATGTCAACTCAATCCTTTGTGCCTCCCACTTGTTGTTTTGTAGCAACGACCTTCCAACTCCCCCCCACCACCAGCATAATAACCTCCTGCCCAACATTGGACAGTCTGTCATCAGCATCTGGCTCTGAGGAGCATTCCTCATAGACAAGGCCTACCCCAAACTATTCCATTTTTTATTTTATTTTACCTTTATTCAACTAGGCAAGTCAGTTAAGAACAAATTCTTATTTTCAATGACGGCCTAGGAACAGTGGGTTAACTGCCTGTTCAGAGGCAGAATGACAGATTTGTACCTTGTCAGCTCGGGATTTGAACTTGCAACCTTCTGGTTACTAGCCCAACACTCTAACCACTAGGCTACCCTGCCACCCCGGCCATATTGTTTTCTGTCTATTCTGTCATTCAGTTAAGCCTATACTGGATTGAACTGAATTATGGGCCATCCTCCCCTCACCAGCCTCCTGTCGTCTCACCCACTCCAAAGAGAGGTCTCTGTGGCTCAGAATGTGAATTGTCTCTGACGGTCAGTGGCTGATCCTGTGTGACTGAAACTGTCAAGGGCCGCCACACTTGAGATCACTGGCAGATGCAGGCTGGCTTTTTCTGGCTCCCTATCTTCTCCACTTTCAGCACAAGGCCCCATTCCTCAGATAGCAGATTTTTTGGAAGACTCATGTAGTGAATTTACACATACATGCCTAAGCCCTGGCATGGACCTCGATCTGCCAATTATTCCCTCTCAGCTCCAGACAGGAAAGAGAGTGATTTTTTTCAGCCATTGTGTGCCAAAGGACCCGTATGACAGGCCAGCACCACATTACTATTGCAGTTTGCGTTACAAGATGGTAGTTTATGTATGTGTTTTAGCTCCTCTAGTTGTTTGATGCATCGGATGGGGCCACAGTGTCTCCTGACCCCTCCTGTCTCAGCCTCCAGTATTTATGCTGCAGTAGTTTATGTGTCGGGGGCTAGGGTCAGTCTGTTATATCGAGAGTACTTCTCCTGTCTTATCCGGTGTCCTGTGTGAATTTAAGTATGCTCTCTCTAATTCTCTCTTTCTCTCTTTCTTTCTCTCTCTCGGAGGACCTGAGCCGTAGGACCATGCCTCAGGACTACCTGGCATGATGACTACTTGCTGTCCCCAGTCCACCTGGCCATGCTGCTGCTCCAGTTTCAAATGTTCTGCCTGCGGTAATGGAATCCTGACCTGTTCACCGGACATGCTACCTGTCCCAGACCTATTATTTGACCATGCTGGTCATTTATGAACATTTGAACATCTTGGCCATGTTCTGTTATAATCTCCACCTGGCACAGCCAGAAGAGGACTGGCCATCCCTCATAGCCTGGTTCCTCTCGAGATTTCTTTCTAGGTTTCGGCCTTTCTAGGGAGTTTTCCCTAGCCAATGTGCTTCAACACCTGCATTGCTTGCTGTTTGGGGGTTTAGGCCAGGTTTCTGTACAGCACTTTGAGATATCAGCTAATGTACGAAGGGCTATATAAATACATTTGATTAGATTTGTCTGTAATGAATAAGTTTCTTCATCACTCTTGATGGTTGTGCACAATCTTGCTGAGAAGTTGTTGTTTTTTGGGGGGGGGGGGGTCACACAAAGAGATGACTGGAAGCAGCACTGTCAACCTTTTTGAAGCCGAGGACTGTAGTAACTTAACAGGAAGTAATGGGCAGGGTGATTTAAGATATTGTAGCATGGGCTATGTTAAACAGAAGAGGTTTTTACAAGCCTTGTCGTTCCAGTTACCGCAAGATACTATTTCAGTCTGACCATTTTCAAAGCTATCGGGTGTCTCCTCTGTATATTTGTATGTGAATGTACAGTTGGAGTACTCCCCTCCCTCTCATCTCTCTCACACACAGGTACGCAAATACGCACACTGATATCCACCGTTATGAGCTTGCAAAGCTATAGGAAAGGGTTTTCTGCAAAGTCACAGTAGGATTTCAGTCCAGCTTCCACCAAGTGCACAGCTGAAATTCCTAGAAGAGAGGAGCAATCATGGTTATTTGGGAGATGATTGATATCCTAGAGCAAATGCCCCCCTAACATGGCCATGCTATGTTACTCTGAGGGAAAGCAATACAGTACTGGACATGTAATCTAAAATCAAATTTTAGTCAAACAAATAAGGTAAAAGTGATTTCCTTCTGCTCTCTATCTCTTTCTCTCTCGCTCCAGTGCGTGTTGGGTGCTGTTTATATTTTGTCAGCCAAGGAACTGACCATAACTAGAGCTACTGTAAGTCCACATGTTGCAGTAATTCAAGAGCTGGCCGAGAGGGAATTGTCACCCTAATCACATTGCAAATCCATTGTAAGGATTAAACAATTTGACAAAATAGATAGGAATTTCGTAAGAATTTCTTAAGGAGAGTTTCTTTACATTGAATATATTGTGTCTAATGTAGTAGATATAGCACATCACATAGACCACATTTAATCCATAACATCTATTTTGTAAGGTAGGAATCTGTATCACCTTGAGATGCTTTTTCATGCATGTTCTTGTATAGCTTCCCACGCTTCAACACACCTTAGAAAATGAACCTGTGCATGCCAAAATGGAGACCGCCGAGCACAAAATAAAAAAAATTGCAGAACCAGCCCTTTTAATTGAACGGTTTAATTGAGCTTGGGAAATGCATTCTACAAATTAAATATTATTATTATTAATTAGGATATCACTATATACAAAGCACAGAGCACCCACATAATAATCCACAAACAATGCACAGTCAAAAATGCTTATTACCTAAGGCATGTGTCTCAAAGTTTTCGAGTGTTTTGAGGTTTTAATTTGATTGGTGTATGTGTAGGAAGAGCTGCTGTCCAGCCAAGGATTAAAGTGTAAATTAAAGTCATGTAACAGTGCCCCATAAAAACGTAACTTTGTCTCATGCAACTGTAATGTTAGGTCATCCAATGACTCTCTGACATTCCAACGTGTGTTCCTGAAACTATGGTTCTGACTGGAGATGCTGTTCCTGAAACTATGGTTCTGACTGGAGATGCTGTTCCTGAAACTATGGTTCTGACTGGAGATGCTGTTCCTGAAACTATGGTTCTGACTGGAGATGCTGTTCCTGAAACTATGGTTCTGACTGGAGATGCTGTTCCTGAAACTATGGTTCTGACTGGAGATGCTGTTCCTGAAACTATGGTTCTGACTGGAGATGCTGTTCCTGAAACTATGGTTCTGACTGGAGATGATGTTCCTGAAACGGTGGTTCTGACTGGAGATGCTGTTCCTGAAACTATGGTTCTGACTAGAGGGAGTATGGGACATGCTTTTTTCACGCCACTTTGATACAAAGTGATTTTCATAGCAGGTTAGGTGAGCATTTTCCCGAACCCTAACTCTTTTCATAACCTTAACCTCAGTCTCCTAACCTGCTGTGTACATTTTTTACCTGCTACGAACTAGTCACATCGATATCGAAGTGGCATGAAAACCATGTTTCCAGAGGGGTGAGTACAGCTACATCCAGAAGTTACTTTCTTGTAGCAGGTTAGGAGAATTTAAGCAGCAAGTTAGGATAATTAACGTGGCAGGTTATGAGACATAGGTTAAGGTAAGGAAAAGGGTGAGGGTTAATTCAAATTCTCTGTCACTTCCGGTCGTGGCTGTACTCCCTCTAGTCACAACCCTGAACTATTTTGGCCAACAGTGCAAGGTTTGAGAAAGGGGTGTTAACAAATTCAACAATTCCCCCATCTACTGGGCGGGAACAGTTTACTTTTACAAACACTTTATTGGTCACAGGTGGCATCGCTCAGGGTTATTCGGTAGTTATTGGTCACTCAAATCTTGTTTCTCTGTTTCAACATTCTGGTAGGACGCATGAGAGCGGATTGTTCCGTGGCAGTGGTCGTGGCGCATTTCTGTTACTTTGGTTTATTCGGCTCTTGAAGGGAGTCAACGAGCGTATTTTATTGTTAGTTAGAGGTATTTTGGATTTTTTTGAGTGTAGTTAGTTATTTTGGGACCTTGTCTTTCAAAAGTATTAACTTTTTACGCAGATAACCGGCAATTAGATGGAAGACAGTGAACAAGTAGTATCGTCCACAACTCCGTCCGAAGACGAAATGAGAAGCTCCAGACAATTCGGGAATCATTATGGCAACGAGGCCACAGCTAAAGTGGGCAAAGATGATATTGTAGACTTAGTTGGTGGAGCACATGATGCTATTGAGAGGCACATGGCTTCTTGCTCCGATTTAAAAGAATTTACGGAGGAAACAAAGGAACAACTGACAAACGAGGTGATTTCCGATATAACTCCACCAGATGAAGAACAGGAGGAAGAGGTGACTGACACATTTTCAGAAGCTGAACCAGTGATTCTCAATCCTTTGGATGCAGACTATTTGCCAGAACTCATAAGGCCAGATCCCCCAAAAGCAGCTCAAGAAAAAGAACCAGCCCCAGTAGTAGAATCCGCTCCAGTGGAAGCAGCTCAAGTAGCAGAAGTGCTCCCCGAAGCGGCTCCAGAGAAAGAAGCGATTGCGGCTCCTCCAGCACCATCCCGTGAGTAGTCAATTATTTTAAACGTTTTAGACAATCTGGTTTCGTAATCAGTCTCTTGGTAATGCATTATTAAAATAGACGTTTGTGGGGCAACGTTGGCTAACTAACGTTAGCGTAGCTATGTGGGATTGCTGCGACAACCATTTTTTTATAAAGCAAATGTGTGGACGTCTCGAGACAACAAATCCCTGGCATTGACATTGGTGTAGTTCGAAACGCCAAACATGCAGGTAGAGTTGGCTCGGTAGCTAACGTTTCTGAAGTAAAAACTGTTTTATGGATGGCCAATCACGCGAGGTAGCTAGCTTTATGAGGATGCGGCCCACCTGTGACAATCATCAGCAAGAAGATAGCTATCTAATATAACGTTAACTGGCAGAATTGAGGTACTAATTTCAACAACACCCTTAAGAAGGTGATACAACAGTGTGGTTATTTTAAATGACATGCAATGTTAGCTAACAAGAAGATAACACATTGGGTCATAGATTAATTCTGAGACTGTCATGCTCCGACCTGGTTTGTGTGTTTGCGCTAGCCTACCTAGCTAACACGCGCTGTTTTGACTCAGCCAAGATGGCTTGTATTAGTCGTAACAAAGGAAGCATCTAAAATCGACCACTCCCGTTTTAGTAGTTTCTCCCCGAATATCCAAGTTACTTTCATGAACGATAACTAACGTTTGCTATCTAATGGAAGCAAGCTAGCGAACGTTATTTTTCTGATAACATTTTCATCGCACGATGTTTTGGTTTTTCACACAAATCTTCCATCTGACCCTTCTGGTTAATGTTATTAACTCGCAACCATTTCGGCTGAAAAATAACATTAGTTGGGAGCAATGTTTGTAACTTGCTTGGCTAGCTGACGAACCACTTTCCCAAACATGTTAGGGAAGACAGTCAGGGCGGGGTTGGGAGACCATTATATTAGCTTCAAAGACCTGGTTGAGTGACTGTCCATTTAATTGGTTTAACCCCTACTATTGTCTTCGATCTACCGAATTCTCATTTTGTGAGGAAAGGCATGCTTTATATAGTCTACTTTGGTTTCCTGCAATAATTTGTGTAGACTTGTTAAACAGGAGAGATGCTAAAAACGGTCAGGAAATGGGCCTACTGGCTCCGACATGCCTGGTGGGTTTGCTCCCACTGTTTTGCTGTGTATCGTAGTCTCCATATCCTACAAAGGGCAAGTAGAGATAAGGGAATAACCCCCTACCCCACCTCTGAATGCTTCACTCTTTACCACAACAGCAGCTGGGTTTGTCAGCTACCAGGGCACTGATTCATTTGCCTACTTTTATATATTGGCACACTGTATTAGGTGTAGCCAACTGCCTCAACTCCACAACGATTTCATCCAGAGTATATTGTGGAGACTAGAGTTTTTGAAATAGTCCTTCAACTCGCTATGCCGTTGATACTTCATACACGTATAGTCTTAAACCCTTCCAGTATATCTGTTTGTCCTCTGTTGGATGCCTTTCTATGTTTGCTTTATTCCATACTTTTTATTTAAACGTTAATCAAATACAACCACCAACTGTTTCCTTGTTACGTTTTAATTGGCCATGTGCACTGTTGCCATCTTAGAGCAGCAGAAATTAGTCTGGTTTTATTTTATTAACAAGTATGGATTTCAGCAAACAATGGCACGCAACAAGGGACCAACATAGGTACACGGTAAGGTTTAAGTATTTACATTGAAGTATCGACTGCAATGCTCTCGTCTTCGCACAACTCTGTGGATAAAATCATTGTGGAGTTGGCTAGGTTAGGTGCTGTAGTTGCTATGGTATCAGGTTAATTAGACCTCTTGTTTCTTGACAAAAGGCGTGTTCTTCTGTATGTTATAGTAGGGAGTGCGTTTTGACAGCAAACATTCATTGGGTGTTTCTTAATATACATACTGCTATACTCCCCACACTCACGCTTTGACCACACTGTCAGCATGACTGCGCGAAGTAGTATGTGACATCATCTGGATATGTATGCAACAAAAGTTCGACATTCACCTTCTGCAACCATTTCTGTCAAGCCGTTTACGCATGCAGGTTGACACATACGTTTGGTTGGATAGATCCAATGTATGCACCACATCGAACGCACTGCCTCTGCAACGCACTGCCTCTGCAACGCACTGCCTCTGCAACGCACTGCCTCTGCAACGCACTGCCTCTGCAACGCACTGCCTCTGCAACGCACTGCCTCTGCAACGCACTGCCTCTGCAACGCACTGCCTCTGCAAGTCAAACGCAGCGTTTCATTGGAAATTAATGTAATTCTGGTGTACCAAAATGCAATGACGCTGTCAGTGTGTTTGACGCGTATATATACGCGATATACACAAAGCAAATGTTTAACTTCATAATTATCAGCTAGCTATATGTGAATCATAATAATCTAGCTAGCCAGCTAGTTAAACAGCCAAAAATGTCCTTAAGCCTATGTTACCCAAGATAGATGCCAATTCTTCGTGGCTAGCAGGCAACATATGAGATTTGAAGTCTGAGTTTTATTCTCTCGCTTCAGCTCAAATAATGGCCAACATCGAGTTCAAGAAATTGTGTCCCTTTTAAGTGGCTGCATGACATTTCTCACCATACTTTTAGTTGAAGCTTGCAACAAGTGGAATACGCATCTGAGAAGTGCCCCCCGTGCTCCGTTTCGCATACTTTGATTTGAACTCATGCTTCAGCCCTCCCGTGCTACAGATTGCATGCGCGAAGCACACAGTAGTATGCATATTAAGAAATACCCATGGTGAAGATAGCAGCAGGTAGAAGATTACCCCACTGCATCTCATGTCGATGCCATGCAAGAGTTTTCCTGCCCATTTAAAATCGGACGCCACCAACAGGAAGGCCCCCTTCTCATGTCTCATACTGGCTTGACGAGAGTTAACATGACTTCCATTGCAGTTGCCATACATGTAGCCAGCACATCCGACCTCTGATTGCTACAACGAATATCCACCTGTGCAGAAAAGCATGAGATTGGACATCGGTATTTCTTGAGTTTTCCCCTTTAGTTAATACTATCAATGTTTCAATCTACTGTGGGAGCTGTGGTCGAATAATTGCCATATTATCCAC
Source organism: Oncorhynchus masou masou (assembly GCF_036934945.1). Classification (NCBI taxonomy): domain Eukaryota; kingdom Metazoa; phylum Chordata; class Actinopteri; order Salmoniformes; family Salmonidae; genus Oncorhynchus; species Oncorhynchus masou. The sequence goes on from NC_088234.1 coordinate 58,757,633, forward strand.
ATTCAGTGTAATACTCCGAAACAAAACGAACAATGCCAGACTTAGTATGCAAAATTAACTGTGCAAGAGATTTTCTTGTAGGACGAGCGCATTGCATTGACAGGCACTGCGCAGGTCTGTACTCTACACCGACCGGTGCGCCATAACCAATCAGAGCTGCAGTAGGCTTATATGCAAATGGTCATTGCCATATTTGGATCTGTGCCATTCACTTTGAATTGGACTGTGTTTAGACTGTTTATGTATAAGCAGTCCTGGAGTAGATGTGATGTAAAGTGGTTTCTTGCGTCAAACACATTTTCAGTCACCACCTAGTGGATAAACGGGTTAATGTCAAGCCCTGCGTGCGTTGAAATTTGTACAAAAAATAAATAAAAAATGGAATGTAGGAAGTTGCACAGATTTTTCACAACCTTCAAGTTTACGCTCACCCGACCTGTTAGAGGGAACATTGGTCATAATGAGGCAAGTGTTGGCCAACTTTTAGGGTTCCACAATACACTATTCAAGCAAAGTCATTGCCATAAAGACCTATAGCTTATGCAGAACAGGTGGACAGAAAATTCAAGCATCTTGGATTTCATTATAGCTAATGTATAATGTCTATTGGTTAAATTTTAGGTGTACTTCAACGTTGGAACATAGACAGGAGAGGTAACTGGCCTGGAACTGGTCTCATCTGAATAATCCACAGATTGGAATAATCAATGTAAAATATACATTTTGTAATGTGAAAATATTGCCGGCTTTTGAGTAAATGCTTGATCTCTTTTTTTAATGATTTGTTCAGAAGCATTGTTGATTGCAACTCGTGAGTTTAAATTATTCCTTTCATGATCATTGAATCAACTAAGTATGATTTTTGTTTTTTGACCTTCTGTAATATTCCAAGACGTCTTAATTGGCAGGCTATTGAGAATATTGAAATTGTGATCTGGCTGAAATTTAGCTCATTGCATTCAAATTACTCAAATTACAAGATTTATGCAATTAAACATTTCACATTTTGATTAAATGTTCTTGATTTGAATATGTGCTCTTTCTGTGTTTTTGCCAACTCTCACCTAATGCTCTGCTAAGGTGTCAGTCAAGGATATTAGGCAAATGTCTTAAACAGTTGGGCCTAATATCTGAAATCAAGGGTTGAAAGAAGGAATACAGTTTAATAATACTCTAGACAAGAGCCTGAACCACTTTTTTTGCTACTTCATTTAGCACTGCAATAAGATTATTGACATTAACATTTTGGGTAATATTTGTCATGTAGTTTGTCCATTGACCATGTCCATTGGCTAGACGGCACAGTCAGTTCCCCCTTTTTTATTATAGGAAATTATTGAAAATTGTTTCTGTTGGGTTATTTTTCACTTGTTCCTTTTAAGGCAAATCTTCATTCTGCTACAGAAGAATTTCCCTTTTCATGTATTTCTGCCAAAAATATGACCATCTTCCCTGGCTTTGTTGCATACCTGACATCTATTCCTGTCTTGTGTATGCTCTAAGCTGCCTGTACAGAGAGGGTGTCTGCAATAGAGGTCGACTGATTAATTAGTGCCGATTTCAAGTTTTCATAACAATCGGAAATCTTTTTTTTTTTTTTAGATTTTGCTGATTTGTTTTATTTTAGTTTTAATTAAAATAAATGTATACACCTTTATTTAACTAGGCAAGTCAGTTAAGAACACATTCTTATTTTCAATGACGGCCTAGGAACTAGAGGTCGACCGATTATGATTTTTCGACGTCGATACCGATTATTGGAGGACCAAAAACCCAGATGCCGACTAATCGGCCAATTTTTTTTTATTTGTAATAATGACAATTACAACAATACTGAATGAACACTTATTTTAACTTAATATAATACATCAATAAAATCAATTTAGCCTCAAGTAAATAATGAAACATGTTCAATTAGGTTTAAATAATGTGAAAACAAAGTGTTGGAGAAGAAAGTAAAAGTGCAATATGCGCTATGTAAGAAAGCTAACGTTTCAGTTCCTTGCTCAGAACATGAGAACATATGAAAGCTGGTGGTTCCTTTTACCATGTCTTCAATATTCCCAGGTAATACGTTTTAGGTTGCAGTTATTATAGGAATTATAGGACTATTTCCCTCTATACCATTTGTATTTCATTAACCTTTGACTATTGGATGATCTTATTAGAGGTCGACCGATTAATCGGAATGGACGTTTAATTAGGGCCGATTTCAAGTTTTCATAACAATCAGAAATCGGTATTTTTGGCGCCGATTTGCTAATATTTTTTATTTATTTAATCTTTATTTAACTAGGCAAGTCAGTTAAGAACACATTCAGATTTTCACCTTGTCAGCTCGGGGGATCCAATCTTGCAACCTTAACTAGTCCAACGCAATAACAACCTGCCTCTCTCTCGTTGCACTCCACAAGGAGTTACATAAATGCAGTAAACCAAGGTAAGTTGCTAGCTAGCATTAAACTTATCTTAAGCATCATCTCGGGAGTTGATAGGCTTGAAGTCATAAACAGCGTAATGCTTGATGCACAACAAAGAACTGCTGTCAAATCGCACGAATGTGCTTTTTGAATGAATGTTTACGCGCCCGCTTCTGCCTACCACCGCTCAGTCAGATACTTAGATATTTGTATGCTCAGTCAGATTATATGCAACACAGGACACGCTAGATAATATAAGTTAAATGTAATGCTAGCTAGCAACTTACCTTGGCGTACTGCATTCGCTTAACTCAGTCAGATACTTGTATGCTCAGTCAGATTATATGCAACGCAGGACACGCTAGATAATATCTAGTAATTTTCATCAACCGTGTGTAGTTAACTAGTGATTATGATTGATTATTTTTTATAAGTTTAATGCTAGCTAGCAACGTACCTTGGCTTACTACATTCGCGTAACAGGCAGTCTCCTTGTGGAGTGCAACGAGAGGCGGGTCGTTATTGTGTTGGACTCGTTAACTGTAAGGTTGCAAGATTGGAACCCCGAGCTGACAAGGTAAAAATCTGTCGTTCTGCCCCTGAACAAGGCAGTTAACCCACCATTCCTAGACCGTCATTGAAAATAAGAATATGTTCTTAACTGACTTGCCTAGTTAAATAAAGGTATTAAAAATATTTAAAAATCGATGCACAAATACCAATGTCCGATTATTATGAAAACTTCGTTGGACGACTGTACCCAACCATAAACACCAATGCCTTTCTTAAAATCAATACACAGAAGTATATATTTTTAAACCTGCATATTTAGCTAAAAGAAATCCAGATTAGCAGGCAATATTAAACAGGTGAAATTGTCACTTTTCTTGCGTTCATTGCACGCTGAGTCAGGGTATATGCAACAGTTTGGGCAGCCTGGCTCTTTGCGAACTAATTTGTCAGAATTTTAAGTAATTTTGATATAACATTGAAGGTTGTGCAATGTAACAAGAATATTTAGACTTAGGGATGCCACCCGTTAGATAAAATAACGAACGGTTCCGTATTTCACTGAAAGAATAAACGTCTTGTTTTCGAAATTATAGTTTCCGGATTCGACCATATTAATGACCAAAGGGGTGCGCGCTAATAGCGTTTCAAACGTCACTCGCTCTGAGACTTGGAGTAGTTATTCCCCTTTGCTCTGCAAGGGCCGTCAAAGATATATGAAATACAAATGGTATAGAGAGAAATAGCCCCCAAAAATACTATATTAACTACAACCTAAAAACCTCTTACCTTGGAATATTAAAGTCTCATGTTAAAAGGAACCACCAACTTTCATATGTTCTTATGTTCTGAGCAAGGAACTGAAACGTTAGCTTTTTTACATGGCACATATTGCACTTTTACTTCTCCAACACTTTGTTTTTGCACTATTTAAACCAAATTGAACATGTTTCATTATTTATTTGAGGCTAAATTGATTTTTATTGATGCATTACATTAAGTTAAAATAAGTGTTCATTCAGTATTATTGTAATTGTCATCATTACAAATAACATTTAAAAATCGTCAGATTAATCAGTATCAGCTTTTTATTTTTGGTCCTCCTATAATCGGTATCAGTGTTGCAAAATCACAATCGGTAGACCTTTAGTCTACAATGTTTCCCACTGTTAGGGTCTGGTTCACATTATTGTGGTCTTGCTTGAATAACTTTCTACTCCAGTGTAGAACTTATATTATCCTCCTCTCAACTACTGGTATTGTCCATTTCACACTGCTACTGTCTCTCTTTCAGATGAACATTTTCTTCCTTCTACTCCGCTTCAACCTCTGATGCAATTCCCAAAAGGCAAGTTCTCTCTGCTGGCTGTCTTTGCCCTCTTGCATCTTCTTTTTCAGTTCGTTCCTTTATACCGGAATTACATTTTGACTGTCTGAAATGCATGCCAAGTTTAAGGAATAGTTTTTCATAGGATTTGCATTTAGGGGACAAAAGTGTATTTTGAATCCCTGTGACCAAAGTCCACTTACTGTAGATATGACTGAAGAAACCCACTTTATAGTTACAAACCTCATGAATTTGTAAGTGATGATTCCCCTCATTGATTCTGCCCATGTTAAGTGACTAAATTGACACATTACACAGGGTTGTCTTAGAAAAAGATATGTTCATAACTGGTTTTGCATCTTTCGGCATGCCAGGCATAACCTCTGAGATTTATCTGATGGGAATCACCACCTTACCTCTGCAGAATGCTGGCAGGGCTTGCCCAGCATGGCTTGCTAGCACTGAAGGAATGGAGTGTGTCTTGATGTATTGCATTTTCCCTCTCTACTCAAGAACTTGGGCAGAAGGGTGATTCCCCTGCTCCCATCTCCCCCCTCTCTCCTCTTCACTCTCCTGACTCTCTGGAGGACCTCTCTTTGTCAGAGAGTCCAAATCCAACGTCTGCTCCATTGGGCTTCTCTTCTTGGCCTTCTACTGAGCCTCCCAAAATACAGACCAAGGATATGCCTTATGATGAAGAGGGTAACACCAGATTAGGCTTTATTAAGAACGATGAGGATATCGTGAAAGGGTTAGAAGCTGCTTCCTACACTCAAAGTAAACATGATCAAAACATTTGCTTGGAGAGAGATGGAAGGCCCAAGTCTCTGTGTGAAGACAGTGGGGTTGTCTCTCCTGAAGAGCAGATTTGTAGCTCAGTCAGGTCTGCCACACCTTCCCGGTCCCCCCAAAATCCCCCGATGACTCCTGAATCTTACATTGCACCTGCCTCCTCTACCCCAATAGAGCACTGGGATTCTCCATCCCAAGTTTCTCAAGACAACACCAGGGCCTCCATGGATATGTTCTCCAAGGACTCAGCCTCCAGAGGCTCCTCTGGGTATGTGCCAGATATGCTTGGCCAACCAGATGATGACTTAATGTTTGAGGTTAAGAAGAATCCATTCCAAGGCTTCTCCGCTGTAGCAGATGCTGGGTTCTCCCATTTTGGGGATACCACTTCTGACAGCATGGCAGCTAAAATATCTGAGAGTCCCACCCCAGACCTGGTCCAATATGGCCAGGCTGAAGACTCCCAAGATGGCAGCCCACCATCATATTATGATGAGACAAAAACGTACGTGTCTGTCAAGATGGCTGCGGACTCTCTCATGGAGCCACTCAATCAGTTCTCAACCACCCCAAAAGAGAGTGAAGACTCTGCACCTCCATCTCTCCCAGATATCTTAAAGCCCTTCCCCCTGAACCCTGACAAAGTGGACTCTGGCTCCTCTGAAGGAAGCACTGAGCCGAGCCCTGCTCCTGTCCGGAAGATAGTTGAGTCACCCACTGTCCCTGTCATTCTGTCAGCCACAAATCCCTTTGCTTTCGATTCCAAAGCTTTACTGCTAAAGGAGCTGACTGAGGAGACTGAAGCAAGATTAGCAGTGAAGACTGAAGATAAAGGCTTTAGTGCCTTTGACCTTGTAAAGGAGGCAGGGACCACACCCCAGAGCAAAGAACCTGTCCAGATAGAACAAAAAGATTGGATGTTTTCCAGTCAAGATTCACCCAAAATAGTGAACAAATTAGAGCCTCTTAATATCCAGACAAGAAAGACCCCTGAAGACTCTGATTCCGAGAGTCCGTCCGCAGACTCTCTGTCACCTGTTCTGGAGGCAATGGCCAAGAATCCTGCAAGTTTCCAGGTGGAGACTGAGAAGGATGACATGAAAGTGGAAGAGCCAGAGGCAGTAGAGGAAAACTCTGAGCCTGAAGTCTCCTCAGAAGAGTTTGAGTTCATCGAAAGGCCCACCAGGGGTGTGATGGATGAGTTTCTAGAAGCATTTGATGGTGCCAAGTTTGCCAAGGCACCAGAGCTAAGTATGGATGACGATGATGATGATGATGATGACATGAGCTTTGGGCTGAAGGATGTGACGTCTGCAAATGTAGCCCCAGAAGTTCAGGAAGAAGTTCCCAGTCAGAGCTCTTACCCCCTACTTACCCAGGAGGGTAAGGCCTACCTGGAGAAGGATGATATCAACGAGCCTGCGTCTCAGGCCCCTCTCATCCACTCACCAGTTCGCGAACCAGAGATGGTCGCTAAGGACACAGAGGGCCCCAAAGCTGCTCAGATGCCCAACCTGAGCACAGAAGCAGGTAATTTCCGCATGGAAGTTCGTCACCATTGCATTGATGGGTCATCATTTCACTCTCCTTGGTCGTTATTTAGCTCCGCCCATAACTCATTTTTCTCCCATGCACAGTTTTCACTTCTTTTACATCACCCTTCTCTGCCTCGTCCCTTTTTACATCTTTTTATTAACCATTACAATTGTGTTTGAGCATGCGTTGGCATGAGATTGGTTTCTTGATCTTGGTTTTCATATGCAGTAGTTAATTCACCCCCCCCCCCATTAGTAAATGTCAATGTCTTAAATCTTGTAATTGTATTTTGCAATCTATCCTCTTCATGTGGTAAGTACAGAATTCATTTCCCATGACTTCACTGTTCAGAAATGGAATATAAATGTGCAATTGGGAGGGGTTTGTTACAAAGCGATTACGTTAAAAGGACATTGACATGACACAGAATATATTTAAAGAAAGTGACCTGGCAGTGCATAATCCCATATCTCATTAAGGTATATCATACAATTCAGCCATCTAGTAATATTTGAATGCTTGTTATGTTTTTCCTAATACGCCTGCTCAGAAAATGAACTGATCTATAAGGATTAATCTACATTCTGACCAATGGGGCCTGGTAAGAACTGCCTCTCACATGGGTAATCACTAGTTAACACAGCCACAAAGTTATACTTATGGCTAAACACCCATTTTTACAATTGATCTACTTAAAACAATTTGTAGCCAATTTTATTTTGTGGCTGTGTTATCTAGTGGAAACCTCACATGGAACAGGGCGTGGCAGTTTGCAAGCCTGCCTTTGTCTTGCTCACCCCCCAGTGGTTTTAGTTTGCCCAGAGCTTTTTGCTCTGGAATTAGATTACCTCTGTCTGCAGTCTGGTTTTAGCCCTACTGAAAATAACCAGAGATATGAAGCTGAAACTGTATACCTCCTTATAGGCCTCATAGCCTTTGAGCCCCCATGTCCAGATGGAAAAAAAACCAGCTCAGTGAAAAGGGCAGTGTTAAAGCAAAACAATTCTAGATGTTTTAGTACGGTTGGGCAGTGCCCTTCAGATATAGTATTTTAGTACGTATTTTTGTTGCATGATTGCTTGAAATAACATTAATATAATAAAATAAATGAAGATGAAAGCAATAGCCTTTAGCCTTTACAAATGAATGGCTCAGTTGTATCTAGCTGGTTATTTACCCAGTGATGCACACGAGGCACCGATATCAGTGTACAGAGATTTGATTGTGACATTGCACTGAGCAAGGCTGGCGGGCCCCAAGACAGTGTGCAAGGAATCTCCCTCCCTGCATTGCGACACCAGCCGATGAAGAATAGAGCTGGTCAGCAAGTGTTCTCTTCCTTGTTCGACCGGATATGCCATACCATCTGAAACATCACCACCCCTGCCATCTCATTCGCAAAACCCCGTTAGTGAGATTCGTATCCACATAGATCTGTAGTGACCGACTACACTGTATGATTAATCATTCACCCATCTTCTTTCTTCAGTACGACTACACCCTTATTCTAGAAAAATGTACCTTGTACTGTACCTGCTATTGACTCCAGCTCAAGTGCTGAGCGTGAATATACATTGGGGAACTGTGATCGTTTGTCAAATCTCTGAAAGACTTAATAAAAACAACGCATTATGAATAATTTGAAATGATAATTACGTGTAAACCTTGGCAGACATTTAAATGAAATGAGCGGTGCCCTCTAGTGGACTAATACAACAATCATATTTTTCTTATGTAAATTTTGACTTCTGATGAGGTTGATTGGGATGACCAGATGTGTTAATTGTTTGGCTGATTGATGATATGATGCCGTTTATGAAGATGTGACAGTACGCACTCTGTAGTCTAGGGATTGTCTCTCTAATCTATGCGTTTGTAGTAACTACATAGAACATTGGGTGGTGTACGCCGTATACCATTTAAAAAAAAAAGTTTTTAGTGTGTATACGCCATATCCGTTATGTATAACAGAGACATCATGCACAAAGTAGCCTACACAATCGCAAATCATGTGAAATACACTATATATACAAACGTATGTGGAAACCCCTTCAAATTAGTGGATTTGTCTTTCAGCCACACCCGTTGCTGACAGGTGTATAAAATCGAGCACACAGCCATGCAAACTCCATAGACAAACATTGGCAGTAGAATGTCCTTACTGAAGAGCTCAGTGGCTTTCAACGTGGCACAGTCATAGGATGCCACCCAACAAGTCAGTGTGTCAAATATCTGCCCTGGTCAACTGTAAGTGCTGTTATTGTGAAGTGAAAATGTCTAAGAGCAACAACGGCTCAGCCACGAAGTGGTAGGCCACACAAGTTCACACAACGGGGCCGCCGAGGCCTGAAGTGCGTTAAAATAGTCTGTCCTCTGTTGCAACACCCACTACCAAGTCCCAAACTGCCTCTGGAAGCAACATCAGCACAATAATTGTTCGTCAGGAGCTTCATGAAGTGGGTTTCCATGGCCGAGCTACCTCACCCAAGCCTAAGATCACCTGAGCTGACAAGGTAAAAATCTGTTCTGCCTCTGAGCAAGGCAGTTAGCCCACTGTTCCAGGGCACCTACCTGATTCAGAGGGGTTGGGTTACATATGGAAGACACATTTCAGTTGAAGGCATTCAGTTGGACAACTGACTAGGTATCCCCCTTTCACCATGCGCAATGTTAAGCGGCGGCTGGAGTAGTGTAAAGCTTGCTGCCATTGGACGCTGGAGCAGTGGAAACGCAGTCCGACGGACAAATCTGTTTGGTGGATTCCAGGAGAACGGTACCTGCACGAATGCATAGTGCCAAGTGTAAAGTTTGGTGGAGGAGTAATGGTCAGGGCTGTTTTTCATGGTTCGGGCTAGGCCCCTTAATTCCAGTGAAGGGAAATGTTAATGCTACAGCATACAATGACATTACAGACGATTCTTCCAACTTTGTGGCAACAGTTTGAGGAAGGCCCTTTCCTGTTTCAGCAAGACAATTCATAAATTGGAACGCAGACTGTGACCCAGGCATAATCGCCCAACATCAATGCCCGACTTCACTAATGCTTGTGTGGCTGAATAGAAGCAAGTGCTTGCAGCAATGTTCCAACATCTAGGGGATAACAATCGAAAAAGAGTGGCTGCTGTTACAGCAGGAAAGGGGGGGGGGGGTGATTTTGGAATGAGATGTTCAAAGAGCAGGTGTCCACATACTTTTGGTCATGTAATGTGTGTTAATGCGAGCTACTCACAGCAGAATATCATCTGTCAGGCAGCAAGAGTGCGCAGCTGTCAACTGGTTGTCGCATGAAGTGGCTCACAGAAGAATGACATTGGTAGCTGGTAGGGTAGATAGGAAAGATGTTTCAACTTATCAGTATCTATTGAAAAGGTTTAGTCACTGGTTTTGGTTGAATCTATTGTCATCACATGTACACTGTAGGCCTACATTGTTGTACAGAAACACTTCTAGCCAAACGGTCTCTTGCTAGGTGTGCAACTGAATTAAAGGGAAACTTCACCCTCCCCCCAAAAAAAACGATTTACATTTTTTCCAGACCTACAAAATGGTCTACATTAGAGATCGACCAATTTATGGGAATGGCTGATTAATTAGGGCCAATTTTTACTTTTCATAACAATCGGAAATCTGTATTTTTGGACGCCGATTTGCCTTTTTTATTGAACTAGTTAGGTCAGTTAAGAAAACATTCTTATTTTCAATGACGGCCTAGGAATGGTGGGTTAACTGCCTTGTTCAGGGACAGAAGGACAGATTTTCACCTTGTCAGCTCGGGGGACCCAATCTTGCAACCTTACAGTTAACGAGTCCAAACGCAATAACGACCTGCCCCTCTTTTGTTGCACTCCACAAGGAGTTAAGCGAATGCAGTAAGCCAAGGTAAGTTGCTAGCTAGCATTACATTTAACTTATATTATCTAGCGTGTCCTGTGTTGCATATAATCTGACTGAGCATACAAATATCTAAGTATCTGACTGAGCGGTGGTAGGCAGAAGCAGGCGCGTAAACATTCATTCAAACAGCACTTTCGTGCGATTTGACAGCAGCTCTTCGTTGCGTGTCAATCATTGCGCTGTTTATGACTTCAAGCTTATCAACTCCCGAGATGAGGCTCGTGTAACCGAAGTGAAATGGCTAGCTAGTTAACGCAAGCTAATTGTCGTTGTGTTGCTGTTTCGAGCCCAGGGAGGAGAGGGAAGGAAGCTATACTGTTACACTGGCAATACTAAAGTGCCTATAAGAACATCCAATAGTCAAAGGTTAATGAAATACAAATGGTATAGAGGGAAATAGTCCTATAATTCCTATAATAACTACAACCTAAAACTTCTTACCTGGAAATATTGAAGACTCATGTTAAAAGGAACCACCAGCTTTCATATGTTCTCATGTTCTGAGCAAGGAACTGAAACGTTAGCTTTTTTACATGGCGCATATTGCACTTTTACTTTCTTCTCCAACACTTTGTTTTCACATTATTTAAACCTAATTGAACATGTTTCATTATTTACTTGAGGCTAAATTGATTTTATTGATTTATTATATTAAGTTAAAATAAGTGTTCATTCAGTATTGTTGTAATTGTCATTATTACAAATACATTTTTGTATTTATTAATTTGGCCGATTAATCGGTATCAGCGTTTTTGGTCCTTCAATAATCGGTATCGGCGTTGAAAAATCATAATCGGTCGACCTCTAGTCTATATGGTTTAAGCGTTATGGATTTAGAACATCCAATTTGTCGTTCTTGTCTATAAAGTGTGATTTGAGAGTGAACCTGAAAAAAAGAGAGGGAAATACACAGGGCACCTTTGCTGGGCCGTTTTAGGAATTATTATGCTAAATTTGAGCATACCTACTTCTCCAGGCACCACTATACCACTGGGTGGAGTCATCTACTCACTGATTTGTCATATGTGTTGGGGAGGGAAAAACACGTGAACATTTGCACAAGGGGAGGGAGAGTATCTCTCTGGGAGGGAGGCGGGGGAAGTTTATAGCTGCTGCGTCAGAGCATTAGATGTGTTCTGTGCAAGCAGACGTCCGCTGACCTCAGTCGTACACCCTGAGAGAAGGGGCGAGAGGGAGGGGAAGAGACAGGCAGAGAAAGGGAGAGTGAGACAAGGAACACTGCAGTCTCACAGGAGGAAGGTTTGGTTGTCCCCCCCATCTTCCACCTCGGTCCCCGCACCCCACCCGACTGCAGGCCAACACACCGCACGCTGTCTGGAATGCCCTGCTGATACCTACATAGCGTCTCTATCATGGAAAACGGAAAAACGGAAAACGGAGACTCCCAGCCTCCGCCACAGTGGAAAGACAAGGGTATCCCTCTTCCTTATTTTACTGTTGCGGCAACCTTTTCAAGTTTTTTATTTAGCCATGATGGCAGGGTTCTATAGACAGATTTCATTTGTGAAATGGAAAGTAGTCTTTGTTTTTAGGTGGTAGTTATTAAACAATGAGCAGGTATTGTGGACATTTGTAGGATGTTACTGGTAATGACTTTGGTAGTTTTGAGTGGGTTCTTGGAGGTTGCTTGTCCTATCCAATCATGCAAATCATTTACTCTATGAATGAGTAGCCGTCCGTAGATAACTGATTGTTGGTAAGAGGCTCTTAATGCTTCCCCCCCATGATTGCTGGCAGATGACCTTTGGTCAGAGTAGTGCTGACGGGAGGAAGTCTGTCCAAAGGTGCATAGCGGGAGGAGGGGCGTTAAGCAAAAGTGAGAACATTGTCTAATGATTTCCATGCAGCCTGGAGGTGACTCACCAGTGCACCAGGAGTCTCTTCCACGGGGGTCTCTAACCCCTCTGACAAAAGTGCATGCTGAATGCAGGGCCAGCCTTCAGCTCTACAGTTTGCTGATGAGGCGTTAGAAAGGTGTATAGAAGTCTATTGTTCAGCATGTGCGAAACAGTGGTCAGTAGCCTCAATTTTTAAATGGATTCACATTTACCCTATATGGCAAGCACCAGGAGATCCATGTGGCTTATGGCAGAAGAGATCTTCTAGTGTTTTCCAGGCCCAGCTGTAGCCATCTGCTTTCAGATCAGACTGGGACATGGGTTGCCTAAGCATCACACTGGTGCTGTGGCTGTGCTCATATCAGCCGATGTCATGTGCTGCTGCCTTTGCATCATTCTGTGATGGAGAATGGCAACCACCACACATTGCAACAAAGGGCCTCTGTGTCAACTCTATTTGACGAAATGGTATCTCATTCATTCTCGCAATTACTATCTGGCTGTGCACTATCAGTAAAGCATAAAAGAGGCACTTGGCCACTTTCGGATAAGGTAATGACATTAGTGTAGTAGCTTTATTAGGCAAGCATAGGTGGCCTGACAACTCTCACAATTTTTCTGTTGCTCTGTCGTTCTCTACATACTATAGTCTGCGACTGCCGTCATGGGACCGTCTCCAACCATTCTGGGTATCAAACCCAATGGCTAATTTATGAACTACCGCATTTCTCACGTGTGTTCTGGCTCTGGGCCGACCCATTGGTTTCTGGACCAATCAGACTCCCCAAAAGTTTTCACATTCGGTGAAGGGTCTACAAGGTACTTTGATTTAGACTCCAGTGGGTGTGGTGTAGCCAAAGACAGTACGGTATGACTATGGGCAGAAACTGCATTTCCAATAGAAATCCTTGATCACACTTGTAGGCGATGTCATGGCGACATTAGCTAGCGAAGCTCATGTGTAGAAACATGACATTGGGTCTAACAGTCGTCTTGTGCCAAACTGCTCATGTGCTGTCTGTCAAATCAAAGACTCCTTTGCGATTTAAGTAGTTTTTTTTTTACCAACATGAAAACGTGTCCGTTTGTCACTTTCACAGGGTTGGAGTAATAACATGTTCAACTACTTAACTAAGGAATAATTTTTCACTTCTCTCATCGACTTCTCAAACCCTGGCCTGGTCTGTTTAGTAACCGTTCCCGTAAGTCTTGTGATGTAGCACCCTAGGTTTAGAAACTCTGTAGTTTTTGGCCGTAGCTATCCTACACTAACATCCGGTTTTCAGGGATACAGTATTTTCAACATGACTTCTGTTTCCCTTGTAAAACAGAAGTGGGAACTCCACTCTACTTCTTTCTACGCCTGCCATGTTAGGTTAGGCCAGAGCAAGGAGTCTGGGTAGCCAGGCAAAGCATAGGCCTGTCGTTTCTCTTTGAATATGATAAAGGGTGAATTGATTTCCAATGGGCATATATTCTGATTCTAGAGTTTGACTGGTTCCAACTGGGGCATTAGGGCTACAAAAATCTGTTCTTACTTACATGGAATCACTGTCAGGCACTTGTTGCTAAATATTGGTCCACAGCTTTAAATGGTTGTATGAAAGACTTTAAATACATTTCAAACTGCCTCTGGTGGTCTGTTTCTGCATTTGTTGGAATATGGCTTTGTTACTCCTAATTTTATATTTGATCTGGCTTTGTAGGTCTGCAAGATGCACTGTTGTTGATTTGAACTGGTCAACATTTGCAGAGTTATGTAACATTTACCACACCTACTACTCCCCAATTTTCATTCCGTGTTGAAACCAAATTATTATTCATGCAAAGCTTTACCACACTTCACTCGAATTGTAGAAAAGCTAATTCACATATTTGCATTCGTCATGTATTGAAACGTATTATGGGTTAATTATTAAGGGCTGAGGCGCTGCAGAGCTGTGCATACAATTGTCTTTCTATCAAATCGACCTAGCAGGAGGTGAACTGCCTCGCTCTCCCTCGCACAGCTGAGCTGGTGCTGAATGCGAGGAGGCTCAAGATGGATGCCAAACGGGGTTAGTGCTGTCATGCTCTTGTTTACGATGCTGATTTTGTTCATATCACATTTATATTCGATTGCATTGCAATTTTAATTAACCACTGCTTGACATATGCTTTGGTGGGAGGCAGATGTGAAGGAATTGAGCTGTTCGTGGCACGCTACTGACGTTTATCTTTATGGGGGCTACACTGGCCTGATAGAAAGACATGGCGTTATCGACAATTCATGGCGTTTTCCCTGTATCTATATCCCCTATGGATATATTAAAGACGAGTATATATATACATACCAATATGGAGATGTATACGGAAGGACTTGATTAAAACATGGCGTGTTTATAGGATCAGATCAGCGCTGTTGATGATGCGTGGGCTATTTTTAGGTCCTCATGCTAGTGCATGCTTACCATGTGTAGCTAGACACACGTTCGGACTGAAAGGCCCCCCCTTCACGTTTTATTGATTGCACGTCAGCTAATATTGCTAGCAACATTCTAGACATAGGGCCATGGTGATGCAAATTCAGGGTCCGGCCGGCTAAGGCTAATATGCAAGCTAGCTATGTATGGAAATACATGTAGCCAAGCGTGCTAAGCTAGCTAGCAGCTGGCTTTTAAGTTCGGGTTTTGGGCAAATGAAAAGTTAACGGCACCTCACGACGTGGTCCATTTTTAAGCTAACGGTACCGATTATCTGACTTGTACCTCTGATTTGATGCCTCTCAAGAACCATTGTGACTTTTGACAGTCAAGTGTGTCCCTAGGCTGGATAAAACTGCCGATGCTGCTTATGATCTTGGTCCTGCAGTGTTTTTAGGCATTCGATTTTTTTTAAAGTGTCAGCTTTATGATCATATCATTTCAATCAAATTCATGCAACAAAAGTCGTTGCTTTGGTACTTGATATGATTCTCTTTTTTGGCAGAAACTTGTCAGATGTGATTTAGGTTTTCAACTATAAGCTCATTCATCACGCCATTTGAAATCTGGCAGCCTGCTAAGTCATTTCACATTGCAGACTCAAATAATGTCAGCTTGCTGGCTAGCCTATGTTTTTGAAATTCGTCAGCCAGTAGGAAATCGTCTGTTTCACATCTAATATTGTACACTGACCTGCTAGGAATCCCCGGTGAAACACAAGCATGGGTCTGTCCTGCCCCCAGCTCTGTAATTTTAGCCATCACCCAATCTTCACACAGAAATGGGCGCAAGGCCAATAACATGACTCCTATGAATGGACAATTACCTGCAGTGCTATACTGGTACAGCAGTAAACTAAAACACCCAGGATTTCCTTTTATTGAAGTGCACGTATCCAGACATATGGCTAGGAGCTAAGATTTTCATAGATTTCTCTGATTCATCCCGTCTCCACATCACCGCCATGATATAGCGTAGCATAATGTGTTGAAAGGAAGCCCACTTTTTTTTTGTGCTCATGCACTGCAGCTATCTGACCCTTTCCCTTCTCCCCTGCAGTGGTAGAGCTCCTGTACTGGCGCGATGTCAAGACCTCGGGCGTGGTGTTTGGCGCTAGCCTCTCCCTGCTGCTCTCCCTGACACTGTGCAGCATCGTCAGTGTCTCCTCCTACATCGGTCTGGCTCTCCTCTCTGTCACCATCTGCTTCAGGATATACAAGGGGATCCTGCAGGCCATCCAGAAGTCCGACGAAGGGCACCCATTCAAGTGAATAACCAATAACCAACTCAATTTATACCATGATGTATTGCAGACAACATCCATATATTCTATTACATCATACATACCATGACATATTGCAGACAACATCCATATATTCTATTACATTATACATGCCTTACTTCCAAGGGGCAGATTAGGATGCCAAGCTGTGTAACGTTGACGTCTGGCTTACATTTCTAATACCGCAGGCTTGTGGGCCTATTAGAAGAATATGAAAGGGGAGATACCTAGTCAGTTCTCCAACTGAAATGTGTCTTCTGAATTTAACCCAACCCCTCTGAATCAGAGCGGTGCAGCGGGCTGCATTAATCGACATCCACGTCTTTGGGGAACAGTGGGTTAACTGCCTTGCTCGGGCAGAACGACAGATTTTTACCTTGTCAGCTCGGGGATTCGATCTAGCAACCTTTCGGTTACTGGCCCAACTCTCTAACCACCTAAGACCATGGAACGGTGATCAATATACCAAGGAAGTGTTTCCAATGAGCATGCATCTATATAGGGTTTGAGGATAATTCCATGTAGTCTATTCAGGAATTGAATTTCATTTAATTGACTGAATTGAAACCCCACATCAGTTTTAGGAATTTGCCATTTGAACATTAATCCAGCTGCTTGGCTAATTGATAGAGATGGTTCTGTTGGAGAAAACATTGACTTGAAAGCTGTTCAGAAGTGAGCGTCACTTGATTTGATGGGTTGCAGTAGTGGATATATTCTCAGCCATTAAGGGAGAAGGGACGTGGCTCCTATTTGAGAGTAAACATTGCCACTCAGTCGCACACAGAGCTGCAACTCAGTTTATCCCCGTTCCTGGCAGTGGCTCAAAGCCGCCTTATGAGTTCTTACTAACCACTTGTTAAGATTTGAATTAGCTGGGTTTAAGATTACAATCAAAATGACTGGTACTCAGAAAGTTATAACTAAGCTGGTTCTTGGCTTTGCATTTAAGAAATCAATCTAACATGCAAACAGAAAAAGGCTAACTATTATTCTCCTTGACAACCTGTTTGGGCTACAGAGGTTATTGTAGACCCTTCACCCATGTTTTGTGATTACGTTCTCTGTATTGCTATTTGTGTTAAGGCACCATATTTGGATTGCAACATACGTAGGTCGATCGCTCATGTTTTGTCTTGCAGGCTGTACCTGGATCAGGATGTGACTCTGTCAGAGGGAACTGTCCATAAGTACAGCGACTGCGTTCTGGCACGGTTCAACACAACAGTCACTGAGCTGCGTCGCCTCTTCCTGGTTGAAGACCTGGTGGATTCCCTAAAGGTGAGTGTTTATGCAACTGAAGATTTTACATATGTAGGCCAACCTCCTGCATGAAAATATAGTGCTTGTATAGAAGGTACGGTCACTCGTGACCTGCAAACCCATATTTGATTTCAGAATTGGTTAGAATAATAAAAATTGACGACCTCCTGCTAGTTGGGGAGCCCTGCCTTAATAGCTACTGACATTTCAGCTGAAAACATTTGCCCTTAAATCTATGATTACGTTCACATGTAAAATGAGTGGCTTTGAGCTTTCCTTTCGTTTTGTCCATGTACAGTCAGGCTGAAGTAGGTGTCTTAAGGGGGGAGACAGCAGCTGTTGAGAGCTATGAGGTTTCTACATGCTTGTCAACACCTTCCAGTTCAACTCTTGCCCTGTCCACTGCTAAGGCCACTCCAGCCCCCTCCTCCCAACCTGTCTGGCCCCTCTCTGTGGGTGGGGGTGTCTTTGGTCCTAGCCCGACCTCTGTTATAGCAGTGGTTCCCAACTCCGGTCCTCAAGTACCCCCAACAGTACACATTTTTATTGTAACCCTGGACAAGAACACCTGATTCAACTAATCATCAAGCTTTCTGAGTTGAATTGGGTATGTTAGTGTGGGGCTTCAACAAAAATGTGCACTGTTGGAGGGTACAGTGAATTAGACCTCTGCCTATTCAACAGAGCCATTGGCTACATCAATTTTGGTTTATTAAGGTTCATGAAGTTGTCATCTATTTATTCTGTAGTGTACCCTGTGAGCAGAGCGGAATAGTGACATCGTAAACCTCTGCCAAATGTCCTAAATAAACATCACTTTGGCTACACCACTATGACTTATTTATACATTTGGGACAAGGAATAAATGCCTGTTGATGTTTTGATTCCAGGTCAGAGATTCTCAGACAGTTTCTTTAGTTGATCATTTTAAGAGCTCTGTCGACCATGTCCATTTTTAAAGTGGGGCGACCCACCTTGCACATTACCCGATAAGGATGCATGTGATCCTGGATTACGTCTGCAAAGTACCTGTGTCTGTAAATGCCGTAGGAATGAATATGCTACATTACGGGAAATTGTTATGGAATAACTTTGCTAATCAATACATGGAAAATGGTCTCCTACATATTGGCCTGTTTTAAACACACTGAAATTAAACCTGTCATTCTTCTCCCATTCAGTTTGCTGTGCTGATGTGGATTCTCACCTATGTTGGTGCCTTGTTCAACGGACTCACTCTCTTTATTCTGGGTAAGATGCTTTATAAATGGCAATTAATAACTTATAAAGGCATTTATGATGCTTTGTTGCTATGGTGCCTAGGGAAGCAGTATCATGTGATTAGCTCTAATACTCTCAGGAACAGGCCTAAGCTGGGTTTATTTCAGGATACCATGCGAGTCCGAATAGAGACAGTGGTTGACTGACAGGTTTCGGTCTGACACCCATTATAACCGCCAGCTTCCTTTTTAAATACTTTGACATGCATATGATCCACCCTTCTGGGTATAAAGGGACATGCCATCAAGATACTGTTTAGAGATTGCAGCAGAGCCAGGTTGAATAATGCCACCTTGTTATAGAACATTCTTATTTTTCTCCCTCCAGGTCTGGTTGGAATGTTTAGCTGCCCTATTGTCTATGAGAAGTACAAGGTATGAGCTGATAAATGTATGAAAAAAACAAGTTAATGTGGAGGAATCATAGAACACCCACACCTCTCGACAGTAACCACGACCCCCCCCCCCACACCTCTCGACAGTAACCACGATCCCCCCACACACACCTCTCGACTGTAACCACGATCCCCCCCCACACCTCTCGACTGTAACCACGATCCCCCCCACACCTCTCGACAGTCCCCCCAACCACGATCCCCCCGATCCCCCCACACCTCTCGACAGTAACCACGATCCCCCCACACCTCTCGACAGTAACCACGATCCCCCCACACCTCTCGACAGTAACCACGATCCCCCCCACACCTCTCGACAGTAACCACGATCCCCCCACACCTCTCGACAGTAACCACGATCCCCCCACACCTCTCGACAGTAACCACCCCCCACACCTCTCGATCCCCCCCCCACACCTCTCGACAGTAACCACGATCCCCCCACACCTCTCGACAGTAACCACGATCCCCCCACACCTCTCGACAGTAACCACGATCCCCCCACACCTCTCGACAGTAACCACGATCCCCCCCCCACACCTCTCGACAGTAACCACGATCCCCCCACACCTCTCGACAGTAACCACGATCCCCCCACACCTCTCGACAGTAACCACGATCCCCCCACACCTCTCGACAGTAACCACGATCCCCCCACACCTCTCGACAGTAACCACGATCCCCCCCACACCTCTCGACAGTAACCACCCCCCCCACACCTCTCGATCCCCCCACACCTCTCGACAGTAACCACGATCCCCCCCTCTCGACACCTCCCCCCACACCTCGACAGTAACCACGATCCCCCCACACCTCTCGACAGTAACCACGATCCCCCCACACCTCTCGACACAGTAACCACGATCCCCCCACACCTCTCGACAGTAACCACGATCCCCCCACCTCTCCTAACCACGCCCCCCCCACACCTCTCGACAGTAACCACGACACCTCTCCAGTAACCACGCCCCCCACACCTCTCGACAGTAACCACGATCCCCCCACACCTCTCGACAGTAACCACGATCCCCCCCCCACACCTCTCGACAGTAACCACGATCCCCCCACACCTCTCGACAGTAACCACGATCCCCCCACACCTCTCGACAGTAACCACGATCCCCCACACCTCTCGACAGTAACCACGATCCCCCCACACCTCTCGACAGTAACCACGATCCCCCCACACCTCTCGACAGTAACCACGATCCCCCCACACCTCTCGACAGTAACCACGATCCCCCCACACCTCTCGACAGTAACCACGATCCCCCACACCTCTCGACAGTAACCACGATCCCCCCACACCTCTCGACAGTAACCACGATCCCCCCACACCTCTCGACAGTAACCACGATCCCCCCACACCTCTCGACAGTAACCACGATCCCCCCCACCCTCTCGACAGTAACCACGATCCCCCCCACACCTCTCGACAGTAACCACGATCCCCCCACACCTCTCGACAGTAACCACGATCCCCCCACACCTCTCGACAGTAACCACGATCCCCCCACCTCTCGACAGTAACCACGATCCCCCCACACCTCTCGACAGTAACCACGATCCCCCCACACCTCTCGACAGTAACCACGATCCCCCCACCTCTCGACAGTAACCACGATCCCCCCCACCCTCTCGACAGTAACCACGATCCCCCCACACCTCGACAGTAACCACGATCCCCCCACACCTCTCGACAGTAACCACGCAGTCCCCCCCCACCTCTCGACAGTAACCACGATCCCCCCACACCTCTCGACAGTAACCACGATCCCCCCCACACCTCTCGACAGTAACCACGATCCCCCCACACCTCTCGACAGTAACCACGATCCCCCCACACCTCTCGACAGTAACCACGATCCCCCCACACCTCTCGACAGTAACCACACCTCTCGACAGTCCCCCCCCCACACCTCTCGACAGTAACCACGATCCCCCCACACCTCTCGACAGTAACCACGATCCCCCCACACCTCTCGACAGTAACCACGATCCCCCCACACCTCTCGACAGTAACCACGATCCCCCCACACCTCTCGACAGTAACCACGATCCCCCCACACCTCTCGACAGTAACCCCCCACACCTCTCGCCCCCCACGATCCCCCACACCTCTCGACAGTAACCACGATCCCCCCACACCTCTCGACAGTAACCACGCCCCCCACACCTCTCGACAGTAACCACGCCCCCCACACCTCTCGACAGTAACCACGCCCCCCCACACCTCTCGACAGTAACCACGCCCCCCCCCACACCTCTCGACAGTAAC
The DNA here is from genome assembly GCF_036934945.1 of Oncorhynchus masou masou. NCBI lineage: Eukaryota > Metazoa > Chordata > Actinopteri > Salmoniformes > Salmonidae > Oncorhynchus > Oncorhynchus masou. The sequence goes on from NC_088234.1 coordinate 58,778,931, forward strand.
CCCCCCCCCACACCTCTCGACAGTAACCACGACAGTAACCCGCCCCCACACCTCTCGACAGTAACCACGCCCCCCACGCCCCACACCTCTCGACAGTAACCACGCCCCCACCTCTCGACAGTAACCACGCCCCACACCTCTCGACAGTAACCACGCCCCCCACGCCCCACACCTCTCGACAGTAACCACGCCCCCCACGCCCCACACCTCTCGACAGTAACCACGCCCCCCACGCCCCACACCTCTCGACAGTAACCACGCCCCCCACACCTCTCGACAGTAACCACGCCCCACACCTCTCGACAGTAACCACGCCCCCCACGCCCCACACCTCTCGACAGTAACCACGCCCCCCACGCCCCACACCTCTCGACAGTAACCACGCCCCACACCTCTCGACAGTAACCACGCCCCACACCTCTCGACAGTAACCACGCCCCCACCTCTCCACGTCTCGACAGTAACCACGCCCCACACCTCTCGACAGTAACCACGCCCCCCACGCCCCACACCTCTCGACAGTAACCACGCCCCACACCTCTCGACAGTAACCACGCCCCACACCTCTCGACAGTAACCACGCCCCACACCTCTCGACAGTAACCCGCCCCACACCTCTCGACAGTAACCACGCCCCACACCTCTCGACAGTAACCACGCCCCACACCTCTCGACAGTAACCACGCCCCACACCACGCCCCACAGTAACCACGCCCCACACCTCTCGACAGTAACCACGCCCCACACCTCTCGACAGTAACCACGCCCCACACCTCTCGACAGTAACCACGCCCCCCACACCTCTCGACAGTAACCACGCCCCATCCCCCCCACACCTCTCGACAGTAACCACGATCCCCCCCACGCCCCCCACCTCTCGACAGTAACCACGCTCCCCCCCACGCCCCACACACCTCTCGACTGTAACCACGATCCCCCCCCACACCTCACAGTAACCACGATCCCCCCACACACCTCTCGACAGTAACCACGATCCCCCCCCACACCTCTCGACAGTAACCACGATCCCCCACACCCCCACCTCTCGACAGTAACCACGATCCCCCCACACCTCTCGACAGTAACCACGATCCCCCACACCTCTCGACAGTAACCACGCCCCCCACACCTCTCGACAGTAACCACGCCCCCCCCCACACCTCTCGACAGTAACCACGCCCCCACCTCTCGACAGTAACCACGCCCCACCTCTCGACAGTAACCACGCCCCCCCACGCCCCACACCTCTCGACAGTAACCACGCCCCACACCTCGACAGTAACCACGCCCCATCCCAGTAACCACGATCACACCTCTCGACAGTAACCACGCTCCCCCCACGCCCCACACCTCTCGACAGTAACCACGATCCCCCACACACCTCTCGACAGTAACCACGATCCCCCACACAGTAACCACGATCCCCCCACACCTCTCGTAACAGTAACCCTCTCGACAGTAACCCCCCCCCACACACCTCTCGACAGTAACCACGACCCCCCACACACCTCTCGACAGTAACCACACCTCTCGACAGTAACCACGACCCCCCCCACACACCTCTCGACAGTAACCTCTCGACAGTAACCACGATCCCCCCACACCTCTCGACAGTAACCACGCTCCCCCCCCCCACACCTCTCGACAGTAACCACGCCCCCCACGCCCCACACCTCTCGACAGTAACCACGCCCCACACCTCTCGACAGTAACCACGCCCCCCACCTCTCGCCCCGCCCCACACCTCTCGACAGTAACCACGCCCCCCCGCCCCACCTCTCGACAGTAACCACGCCCCCCACGCCCCACACCTCTCGACAGTAACCACGCCCCACACCTCTCGACAGTAACCACGCCCCACACCTCTCGACAGTAACCACGCCCCCCACGCCCCACACCTCTCGTAACCACGCCCCAACCGACAGTAACCCGCCCCACACCTCTCGACAGTAACCACGCCCCGCCCCACCCCCCCCCCACCTCTCGACAGTAACCACGCCCCACACCTCTCCAGTAACCCGCCCCCACACCTCTCGACAGTAACCACGCCCCCCACGCCCCACACCTCTCGACAGTAACCACGCCCCACACCTCTCGACAGTAACCACGCCCCACACCTCTCGACAGTAACCACGATCCCCCCCACCTCTCTCGACAGTAACCACGCTCCCCCCACGCCCCACACACTCTCGACTGTAACCACGATCCCCCCCCCCCCCCTCTCGACACCTCCCCCCACGACAGTAACCACGATCCCCCCACACACCTCTCGACAGTAACCACGATCCCCCCACACCTCTCGACAGTAACCACGATCCCCCCCCACACCTCTCGACAGTAACCACGATCCCCCACACACCTCTCGACAGTAACCACGATCCCCCCACACACCTCTCGACAGTAACCACGATCCCCCCACACACCTCTCGACAGTAACCACGATCCCCCCACACACCTCTCGACAGTAACCACGATCCCCCCACACACCTCTCGACTGTAACCACGATCCCCCCCCACACACCTCTCGACAGTAACCACGATCCCCCCCACACACCTCTCGACAGTAACCACGATCCCCCCACACACCTCTCGACAGTAACCACGATCCCCCCACACACCTCTCGACAGTAACCACGACCCCCCCACACACCTCTCGACAGTAACCACGATCCCCCCGCGCCTCTCGACAGTAACCACGATCCGCCCCGCGCCTCTCGACAGTAACCACGATCCGACCCGCGCCTCTCGACATTAACCACGATCAATTGACTTCATAGCCTATTGAGGCAGAAGTATTATACCTGAGCTTTTCACTAGAATTATTTTTATTTTGTTTTATTTTAGGTACAGATTGACCATTACGTGGGTATGGCCAGCAAGCAGGTTAAAGACATTATTGCAACGTAAGTAAATACCAGTGGACGAAATAAAAATATATTGCCATTGTCTTAATGAAGAAAAGACTTCTTTCAATGACCATGTCAATTGTTGAGGTCCAAACGTTGTTGTGAAGTAAGTTAATACTGGAGGACAAAATGTAAATATCTTGGCAGTGATGTAATCAGACAAATATGAACCTTTCATGTATTTAAAGTGTGTATGGAAGATGAATGTGATTGAAGCCCTTTAGCCTTTTCTATTAATGACAGTAATGGGACAGTGGAATGCACTGTGTTGCATTCCAATGTCTTTCTGTCAGGAAGATACAGAAATTAAAACACTTATTTTACATATCTGAATAATTTGATTTTATGAAATTCAGTGGCAATAAAACAAGGTCATTATTGAATACTTTGGAAAAGAGTAGAAATCTGTGACATGAAATGCCTCATGTTATACCTCTTCAACATTTTGTGCATGTTTTTGTTCATGAGACATACACTGCTCAAAAAAATAAAGGGAACACTTAAACAACACAATGTAACTCCTTAGGAAGCAACACTGATTGACAATAAATTTCACATGCTGTTGTGCAAATGGAAGAGACAACAGGTGGAAATTATAGGCAATTAGCAAGACACCCCCAATAAAGGAGTGGTTCTGCAGGTGATAACCACAGACCACTTCTCAGTTCCTATGCTTCCTGGCTGATGTTTTGGTCACTTTTCAATGCTCGCGGTGCTTTCACTCTAGTAGTAGCATGAGACGGAGTCTACAACCCACCCAAGTGGCTCAGGTAGTGCAGCTCATCCAGGATGGCACATCAATGCGAGCTTGTGGCAAGGTTTGCTGTGTCTGTCAGCATAGTGTCCAGAGCATGGAGGCGCTACCAGGAGACAGGCCAGTACATCAGGAGACGTGGAGGAGGCTGTAGGAGGGCAACAACCCAGCAACAGGACCGCTACCTCCGCCTTTGTGCAAGGAGGAGCACTGCCAGAGCCCTGCAAAATGACCTCCAGCAGGCCACCAATGTGCATGTGTCTGGTTAACGGTCAGAAACAGACTCCATGAGGGTGGTATGAGGGCCCGACGTCCACAGGCGGGGGTTGTGCTTACAGCCCAACACCGTGCAGGACGTTTGGCATTTGCCAGAGAACACCAAGATTGGCAAATTCGCCACTGGCGCCCTGTGCTCTTCACATATGAAAGCAGGTTCACACTGAGCACATGTGACATTCTGGAGACGCCGTGGAGAACGTTCTGCTGCCTGCAACATCCTCCAGCATGACCGGTTTGGCGGTGGGTCAGTCATGCTGTGGGGTGGCATTTCTTTGGGGGGCCGCACAGCCCTCCATGTGCTCACCAGAGGTAGCCTGACTGCCGTTAGGTACCGAGATGAGATCCTCAGACCCCTTGTGAGACCATATGCTGGTGCGGTTGGCCCTAGGTTCCTCCTAATGCAAGACTATGCTAGACCTCAATTTGATTTCCATTTGATTTCCATTGATAATTTTTGTGATTTTGTTGTCAGCACATTCAACTATGTAAAGAAAAACATATTTAATAAGAATATTTCATTCATTCAGATCTGTTATTTTAGTGTTTCCTTTATTTTTTTGAGCAGTGTATATTGCATCATTTTACTGTTAATAGGTTCTGCAAGAATTCTATTATTGTAGACAAAAATGAAAGGTGTACAAGTGTTCCACCTGACCGAAGTTATCCAAACAGTGTTTACATGCACATTTTATCAAATGGTATAACCCCACCCCTTGTATTCAATTAATTCAAAACCAGAATTGAATTACCTGAACACTTGAAATATCTTCTATGAACCTTTGGCTGGATGTTTATAATTACTTCATTTTTTTTTTACAAGTTGGTATTTGTGACTGTTGTACCTTATTTGGTTTCTACGTAGCTGCACTCCTGCCTACATAATAAGTAGGCTATATTGAATTGAAGGGTTTTCTTGAGATTTTACTCAGAAAGAGCTTTCTTTTTGGAGTTTTTTTTAAAGCTGCATATTAACATTGTGACTAAAGATGTGCCGCCTTTCACTTTCAGGGTGCAGTCCAAAGTCCCAGGACTGAAGCGTGTGAAGGCAGAGTAAAGAAAAGAGAATGAGCCAGTCCCTGAGACTCCCTATGCGAGGGTGGAGGGCACTCGGCTGCGGGGGGGGGTGCACCCCTGCATAACTGCTATTTTCAATCTCTTTTCAGTTCATAATTCCTTGTTCCCTGAAACACCCTGGGTTATGTTTTTAAAAATATATTATTCACCAGCTCAAAAGTGTTCAACTTTTGATCAACTAAATTGAACATGCTGATCTATCTGGCTTAAAATGCTAGTTTGTGTGAAATATGAAGAAAGAAAATAAGGCTTATTATTTTAATCTTGCACTTGGACCTGACCAGTGATGCGTTTTGAAATAAAATTGTGTTCCATGAGCTGGTTCATTTGTTCTCTCCCTTGATGCAGTGTTCAGAAAATTGGAATTGCATTGTCTTTTTTGTAATGAGGGAGGGTTAATTGGTACCTTTGTGGAAACCTGAATACCTGTCGTTATTTGGTATGATTAAGTTAGTGGTGTTTGTGATTTTACTGTTTTATTGATAGACTGTAGTTTCAAAGCTTCTAGCTCTCTTCAGTGGCTATTGAGTGTACTTGACACAAGGTGTTGACGTGTCATTGTGCTTGACGATGGTCTTTAATGCCAGCAGGGCGATAATCCATAGCACTTCATGCTTCTGAGTATTTCTAGCTAGAAACATTTAGAACGTTAATGATCATTTCACCTCATGCAGCTGCCTATTTAAACTCTGGAAGAACACGTTTACAAACAACTTAAGACAAAAAAAAATGGACATACTCTCTGTGGACCCAATATCTAAAGCTGCAAAATTATGTAACATGGAAACTTCAAGCATTGTTTATGCAAGTAATTGTGAATGATACTTCATACAATTGTAATGAACTCTTATGAGAACTGTTTGTGGAATGCATTGTGAAATAGAAACAATTACAATAAAGCTTATAGATGAATTACTGTGGATGTTTTTTCACTCAGGCAAGATGGAGGATTTAGAAAAGTAGCCACGGGTATAGTTACAGAAACTACCTAAAACAACCCCATGGTCCTATAGGAAAGGATGTCGCTGACATTTTCCATCCCATAAGAATGGACTGTATGCTGAGCTGTTCTAAATAGCATGTAGGAATGTAAATACTCCAGTACATGATGTAGTACACATTTGGCACGTAATGTCTGTCAATTTCGTAACTGCATTTAATTATTTGATTGCCAGTGAAATTACGTTTAGCAGACGCTCTAATCCAGTGAATACACAAAGTGTAAGGAATGTTGGGAGACTGAAAAAAGCTCAATGCCTTGAGTCATACCCACGTGTTTGCGGACAAATGACAAATTCGGTATTCTCATTTAATCTTTCCATACACTTAATACTTGCACATGTACACTCACAATAAATTGGTATAAAACATTGTCATTCATACGATAAAATCACCACAGATGTTTGATTAAAAAATAAATTCATGCATTTGAGCATTTTTTTTTTTAAATTTACAATATGATACAAATACTTTTACGATATCTAGACAATCTGTCTTGTACAAAAATTAAATTAATAAAAATATGTAAACAGGAATCCATACTGCTTAAAGAATGCACATATAGTAACATTGCTGCCACACTGCTAGCTAAACATTAGTGAGACTGACAGGCTAAAGACAGCAAGGCTAAGAGCGCTATTCATTCTGTAAAGCTAAAGTGTTACACATTCCGCAATAGAAATGTAAAGGTCATTTCTGAGCCGACGTGCAGCGTTTACCGTGAATGCGGTCTCCGCTAAAGCGGGGACATTGTCTTTAAATTTCGATCACGCTGTAAAACTGAATTTCCGTGATGCGGATTAACGAGACGACTAAGAGTTCAACAGTAGACCAAGGCCTTGGTTTCCCAAAAGCATTTTGGCCTTAAAATGCTTTTGGGAAACCAGGTTCAGGGCTTGAGTAAGACTGTATAGTCTGCTTTTTTGTGACAGGTCACCGTCTCCTGGACTGTCTATTTCACTTTGATAAATAATTTGAGGAGAAATGTACTCTATACGATTGTGACGTCTCACCTAACTATTTTAAGATGAATGTAAATCTCCCTGGATAAGAGCATCTGCTAAATGACAAATCTAAATGTAAACCAGCCAGTTGATATCCCTTACTGGAAGTGAATGTTGAAATATACGGTAACGCTTCAGTACTAGTTCTATGAACATTATTTTTGTTGAATCTTTTCACAATGGTTATATGGAAGCATGTTTCACCAAGATATTTCACAAAATTTAAGTAACATTTTGACAATAGTTAAAAGCATTTTAAGAATGCTTCCTAATCTTGTTTGTAACAACCATAAGCTGAAAATTGATCGTCCGATCACAGTAACATTTAAATATTTTCTATAGAGCTATTATAACTTACTATGTCACATGTTACATCATCTCATCATACTTTGGATGTTGTATGCATAAACGGCAGCAAACCAATGCCCCTTTCTGCATATTGAATGAGAAACTTTACAATCGAATAGCACCAGAGGTGTACAAAATAATTTCAAACGTGAAACTGCAAAAAAATATAACAAGTAGAAATATTCATAAAGGCACTTAAGGATATTAATACTTTCAAATGAATTATGGGCGGGGGGGGACTTGTATCCTCTACACTGGCCAGGATTTAGGGCTATTTTCAATCTATTGCTGTAGCGATACAGATTGCGCAATAGAAATTAAGGTAATTTCAGATTGAGCCGACATAGGCAGCATTTACTGGCCTTTCAAATCTGCATTGTCAACCATGTGCGATTTGATTGAATCCCAGACATTATCAATGGTTTCATTATAAATCAATAGCTGGCATGGCAACCTGCTTTCATGTGTCCTTCATTGAAAGCAGATGTGAATGTAAACACTGCTATTTCTTGTTAGGCCAGAAAGTCAAACATTTTCTAGTGGCAAAGAAATCTACTTCAAAGTGGTTTCCTGTTAGAAAAGGAGCTACCTGCTCTGCCTAATGCTTAGACTTGAATTAATAGTACAGTGATTAGCGTATTGCCCATCCCCAGGTGTTGTTCTAAGGATGGGGAGACCGTTGCAGGCAAAAAGGTAGACCGCAGCCAGACACTTGAGGCGTTGGGAGCCTGGCTGTATTCCTGTCGGAATCCAAGACTTACTGCGGTGGGCTAAGGAGTCTGGGTGCATGTTAGTGGATGGTTGTGGAGAAAAGGCTCCGGTTTACAGGCATTTCCACACAAAGACACTAAAAAAGAGGAAGACAATACAGCAGTCAGTAAAAAATCAGACCTGCTTGGAGTACAAGATGAGCTGTGAAAAATTCTAATGCAAATCACTTGTGAATGTGCCTATTTATTGTAAAGTAGCTTTAACGTAATTAATCTGACGTGGTTAAACCCGGTAACAAGCTCTGCATACCTGCAGTCGTCTCCTCCAGTGCTGATCACATATTTATCATCATAGGAGAAGCGAATGTTGGTCACGTGTGCCGAGTGCCCAAAGTAACGCTTGTGTTTGGCCTGTAGAGGATCAAAATAAGTATTAATTAAACACTTGTTTTGCCAATGCTCTCATCCAGAGCACTTACAGGAGCAATTAGGGTTAAGTACTTTGCTCAAGGGCAAATAGTTTTTCATCCAGTCGGCTGGGGATTCAAACCAGCGACCTTTCGGATACTGGCCCACCTCCCCACTTGGGGCAGCCCCAGCCAGCAGTCTGTGTTCTATGGCTTCAGTAACTACATATCTTTAAAAGCTATCCCAGTGATGTTGAGAGGAAGTGAAGCACTCACAAACTTCTCAGTGCAGGGAAAGTCGAAGAGCTTGACCAGTCCAAAGTCGTCCCCGGTGACCACGTTGAGGCCAGCGTGGGAGACACAGGCACAGTTGACGTCAGCCTTATCAGCATTCCGTGGCCAGATCCCCAGCACCTCATCTCCCAGGATACTGAGAAGGAATGAGAGAGAGGAGCCATGCTCAGACTGCAGAATATGCTGAACAAAACCACAAGCCTGCCAGTACTAAGGACATTAGTCCACCAAAGAATAACCTTTTTAAATGTTCCCTCCAAGTCAACTGAATTACTATATCGTACTCTTCTCAGTAGTAAAACATTTAAAAAGATTCCTGCATACTGTAAAAGATCTCAACCAGACATTTGTTTTTCTGTTCATGTTTCGAAATAAGTATGCTACGGTCTATATGCAGAATGTATTTAAACCCATTAACCTCGGGGAGAGTGAATTTAGAGGAAGTTTGGGGTCTATTCGTGAGAAGTGAACAGTGACTGCTGTGCTGCAGACAGTATTGATTGACCTCCATTATTCCATTGATCAATAACAGACACCCAAACACAACTACAAAACATGTCTAGGTGTGCCCACTAAACTTCCATACACAAACGTGCCCAGATGGCTTCAACGAGCCTAAAGCTCAAAAATAAGTTGAACCAGCAATGTTTTTGTACCGCTTCACCTTGCATTCCCATATTACGAGTGAGACATTATGTTTAGCTCCCGTTGTTGACGCCATATCGCAATAGTGTTACCATGCAATATTTGTATTCTTTACTGAATATTGATCTCAGTTTGATTTTGGAGAGTATGTGAGTTTGATTAAATTCCAGTGACTACAATGAATCATTCTACCTGGTCCAGGTGGCCCAGGTGATCCTCTCAATCACAGTCTGTTCTGTTACCATTTTCCCAGAAGGCATCTCATGCACCTGGCGCTTATAGTTTCCTGTGGACACCTGTCGACACACAGCCAGTGACACGTCAGAATACACACTCATGCATATGCACACAACCAGAGGTCAGAATATTGTAACTGTCTGAAATACATCAGTCATCTAGTGTACTGTGCCTTCAGAAAGTATTCACACCCCTCGACTTATTCCACAGTTTGTTGTTACAGCCGGAATTCAAAATGGATGAAATGCATTTTTCCCCTCACCCATCAACACACAATACCCCATAATGACATAGTGAAAACATGCTTTTAGAAATGTTTGAAAATGAAATGTAATTTACATACAGTATTTATTCACAGCCCTGAATCAATCAATACATGTTAGAGTCACCTTTGGCAACAAATACAGCTGTGAGTCATTCTGGGTTGTACAATATTGTACAATATTGTCCACATTCTTTAAAAAAATGTATTCAAGCTCTGTCAAGTTGGTTGTTGTTGATCATTGCAAGAGAGACATTTTCAAGTCTTGTCATAGATTGTCAAGACGATTTAAGTCAAAACTGTAACTATGCCACTCAGGAACATTCAATTTTGTCTTGGTAAGTAGCTCCAGTGTATATTTGGTCTTGTGTTTTAGGTTATTGTCCTGCTGAAAGGTGAATGTGTCTCCCAGTGTCTGTAGACTGAACCAAGTTCTTTTCAAGGATTTTTCCTATGCTTAGCTCTATTCCGTTTCTTTTTATCCTAAAAAACATATCACTTTGTATTCAAGACATAAAGTGAATTTTCTTTGCCACATTTTTGGCAGTTTTACTTTAGTCCCTAATTGCAAACAGGATGCATGTTTTGGGATATTTATTCCGTACAGGCTTCCTTCTTTTCACTCTGTCATTTAGTTTAGTATTGTGGAGTAACTAGAATGTTGTTGATCCGTCCTTAGTTTTCTATCACAGCCATTAATCTAACTCTTTTAAAGTCACCATTGGCCTCATGGTGAAATCCGAGTGGTTTACGTCCTCTCCGAGAACTGAGTTTGGAAGGACGCCTGTGTCTATAACTTAAAATTACAGGAGGACCATGGCAAACTATACTTGTCCCTCCCCTTCAAGGCACAGTCACATGTACTTGTAATTGTACGCTGAGGACAGGTTAAATTTAGAAGGCCAAGTCACCATCGTACTCTTTCTCTGGTCTTCATGTGGCAGTCATAGCGACACTCCGTAAAAGGGCTAAAACTTTCCATAACAGCAAAGAATGGGTCTGAGTCTATAAGAATACCTCAAATACCTCAGATAGGGCTCCTTTTTTAGCTGAAGCCTGTCGGGTTACTCTGGGGCGGCTCCACGCTACTGTTAACTAGAAGGGGACTTGGCTATAAACGATTATGACCTGCCTGCCATATATGTGTGAGTCTAAATATAGGTGTTTTCCACTCTCAGCATGCTTTGGAATGGATATACGAGTATCCATCATGGTGAGAACACACTGTGCAACATGATCAAATGGTCAAGATGGCTGTATTAAAAAGACAACACTGACACGGTTGCCATGATGGTAAAAAAAAGAGGCTTTTAGACTATTCAAACATAATGACCTTGACAGCAAAATAAAATGGACCTCATTCCACTATCTATTTTGTGTGCGGTTTAGAAAATCCAGTATGTATGTCAGCCTATCAAAACCTCCATGGCTTGTAACAACAACAAAAAGACTTAGTCTGTTTTTAAAACCCCTCCAGCCGTATTCTACTTCCCGTTCAGTGTGGCATACCTCGATGAATCTGCTGTCTGCAGAGAAGTCCATCTGGATAACGAAGCTGGAGATGTCCTTACAGTAGCCCACGCGGTTGAGTGTGGGGCCCAATGTAAGGTCATACAGGTCAACCGTACTCTCCACTGAGCCCACTGCCAGGAGGTGTTTGTCTGGACTGAACCTGAGAGGGTCACAGAATAGACATACTGTATATATGACATTGAACCACACAAACATTCTCATAATTAAAATGTAATTGACTGGCCTTTAACTGACCCAATGCCATTTAAAATTAGTTAACCCTTTTGGTTAAATCAGTCTCCACAGTTTGAAAAAATAAATTGTTTAATTTTGGTTAGTTGTTTTCTTGGTTCGAACCACAGGTTAAATTGGGAATTCAGATTTTAGGGAGCCATATTTTGGGATTAGGGTTGAGCCACGGTTGAACATAAGGCTATGGTTAGAGTAATGCAAAATTTGGGTTAGGTTTGTGGTTGAGGATAGGGTTAAGATGGAACAGGGATTTGGACATGAAACAGGCTAGTTTTGAGGCTAGAGTTAGGATTGAACCAGGATGTGGACATGAAGCACTGTTAGGTTTGTGGTTGAGGCCAGGGTTGTTGGTTAGGGTTAGGGTTGTGGGTTATGGTTAGGGTTGTTTCCAGGGTTGTGGTTGAGGCTAGGGTTGTGGTTGAGGCCAGCGTTGTTGGTTAGAGTTAGGGTTGTGGGTTATGGTTAGGGTTAGTGTTGTTTCCAGGGTTGTGCTTGAGGCTAGGGTTGTTGGTTAGGGTTAGGGATGTGGCCAGGGTTGTGGTTGAGGCTAGGGTTGGGTTGAGGTTAGAGTTATGGTTGTGGCTAGGGTTGAGGTTAGGGTTGCGGTTGAGGTTAGGTTTGAACCTAGGTTGAAGATGTCAAAGGTTGCCTCCCGGGTGGCACTGCTGTACTGCAGCGCCAGCTGTGCCACCAGAGACTCTGGGTTCGCACCCAGGCTCTGTCGCAACCGGCCGCGACCGGGAGGTCCGTGGGGCAACGCACAATTTGCCTAGCGTCGCCCGGGTTAGGGAGGGTTTGGCCGGTAGGGAAATCCTTGTCTCATCGCGCACCAGCGACTCCTGTGGCGGGCTGGGCGCAGTGTGCGCTAACCAAGGTTGCCAGGTGCACGGTGTTTCCTCCGACACATTGGTGCGGCTAGCTTCCGGGTTGGATGGCGCTGTGTTAAGAAGCAGTGCGGCAAGGTTGGGTTGTGTATCGGAGGACGCATGACTTTCAACCTTCGTCTCTCCCGAGCCAGTAAGGGAGTTGTAGCGATGAGAAAAGATAGTAGCTACTACAAACAATTGGATACCACAAAATTGGGGAGAAAAAGGGGTAAAAAAAATAATAATAAATAAATGTCAAAGGTTAAGACAACAGGGATTTAATATACCATAACTCTTTGAGAAAATGGGGCCAGCGTTGCTAGTTAGCAATGGTGCAAGTCATTATCAATGGCACTGGTACAATAAATTAGATTATTTTCGAATGCTCACTGATGTAATAATTACGTTGGGTTAACCTGTATATTCTCGACCTAGGGTTTAACTGGGATGAGGACATGATGCTAGGGCAAGATTTTCTGCCAGGATGTAGACATGAAGCTAGGGTTAGGGCTGATGCTAGGGTTAGTTATTGCCAGGATATGGACATGAAGCTAGGGTTAGGGCTGATGCTAGGGTTAGTTATTGCCAGGACGTGGACATGAAGCTAGGGTTAGTGCTGATGCTAGGGTTACTGCCAGGATGTGGACACGAAGCTAGTGTTAGGGCTGATGCTAGGGTTACTGCCAGGATGTGGACACGAAGCTAGGGTTAGGGCTGATGCTAGGGTTACTGCCAGGATGTGGACACGAAGCTAGGGTTAGGGCTGATGCTAGGGTTACTGCCAGGATGTGGACACGAAGCTAGGGTTAGGGCTGATGCTAGGGTTACTGCCAGGATGTGGACATGAAGCTAGGGTTAGGGCTGATGCAAGAGTTATTGCCAGGATGTGGACATGAAGCTAGGGTTAGGGCTGATTCTAGGGTTAGTTACTGCCAGGATGTGGACATGGAACTAGGGTTACTGCCAGGATGTGGACATGAAGCTAGGGTTTGGGCTGATGCTAGGGTTAGTTACTGCCAGGATGAGGACATGAAGCTCGGGTTAGGGCTGATGCTTATGTTACTGCCAGGATGTGGACACAAAACTAGGGTTAGGGCTGATGCTTGTATTACTGCCAGGATGTGGACATGAAGCTAGGGTTTGGGCTGATGCTAGGGTTAGTTACTGCCAGGATGAGGACATGAAGTAAGGGTTATGGCTGATGCTTGTGTTACTGCCAGGATGTGGACATGAAGCTAGGGTTAGGGCTGATGCTGTGTTACTGCCAGGATGTGGACACAAAACTAGGGTTATGGCTGATGCTTGTGTTGCTGCCAGGATGTGGACATGAAGCAGGGTTAGGGCTGATGCTAGGGTTACTGCCAGGATATGGACACAAAGCTAGGGTTAGGGCTGATGCTAGGGTTACTGCCAGGATGTGGACATGAAGTTAGGGTTAGGGCTGATGCTTGTGTTACTGCCAGGATGTGGACATGAAGCTAGGGTTAGGGCTGATGCTAGGGTTAGTTACTGCTAGAATGTGGACATGAAGCAAGGGTTAGGGCTGATGCTAGGGTTACTGCCAGGATATGGACATGAAGATAGGGTTAGGGCTGATGCTAGGGTTAGTTACTGCCAGGATGTGGACATGAAGCTAGGGTTAGTGCTGATGCTAGGGTTAGTTACTGCCAGGATGTGGACATGAAGCTAGGGTTAGGGCTGATGCTTGTGTTACTGCCAAGATATGGACACGAAGTTAGGGTTAGGGCTGATGCTAGGGTTACTGCCAGGATATGGACATGAAGATAGGGTTAGGGCTGATGCTAGGGTTAGTTAGTGCCAGGATGTGGACATGAAGCTAGGGTTAGTGCTGATGCTAGGGTTAGTTACTGCCAGGATGTGGACATGAAGCTAGGGTTAGGGCTGATGCTCGTGTTACTGCCAGGATGTGGACATGAAGCTAGGGTTAGGGCTGATGCTAGGGTTACTGCCAGGATATGGACACAAAGCTAGGGTTAGGGCTGATGCTAGGGTTACTGCCAGGATATGGACACAAAGCTAGGGTTAGGGCTGATGCTAGGGTTAGTTACTGCCAGGATGTGGACATGAAGCTAGGGTTAGGGCTGATGCTAGGGTTCCTGACAGGATGTGGACATGAAGCTAGGGTTAGGGTTGATGCTAGGGTTACTGCCAGAATGTGGAAATGAAGCTAGGGTTAGGGCTGATGCTAGGGTTAGTTACTGCCAGTATATGGACATGAAGCTAGGGTTCGGCTGATTCTAGGGTTTGTTACTGCCAGGATGTGGACACGAAGCTAGGGTTAGGGCTGATGCTAGGGTTACTGCCAGGATGTGGACATGAAGCTCGGGTTAGGGCTGATGCTTATGTTACTGCCAGGATGTGGACACAAAACTAAGGTTAGGGCTGATGCTTGTATTACTGCCAGGATGTGGACATGAAGCTAGGGTTTGGGCTGATGCTAGGGTTAGTTACTGCCAGGATGAGGACATGAAGTAAGGGTTATGGCTGATGCTTGTGTTACTGCCAGGATGTGGACATGAAGCTAGGGTTAGGGCTGATGCTGTGTTACTGCCAGGATGTGGACACAAAACTAGGGTTATGGATGATGCTTGTGTTGCTGCCAGGATGTGGACATGAAGCAGGGTTAGGGCTGATGCTAGGGTTACTGCCAGGATATGGACACAAAGCTAGGGTTAGGGCTGATGCTAGGGTTACTGCCAGGATGTGGACATGAAGTTAGGGTTAGGGCTGATGCTTGTGTTACTGCCAGGATGTGGACATGAAGCTAGGGTTAGGGCTGATGCTAGGGTTAGTTACTGCTAGAATGTGGACATGAAGCAAGGGTTAGGGCTGATGCTAGGGTTACTGCCAGGATATGGACATGAAGATAGGGTTAGGGCTGATGCTAGGGTTAGTTACTGCCAGGATGTGGACATGAAGCTAGGGTTAGTGCTGATGCTAGGGTTAGTTACTGCCAGGATGTGGACATGAAGCTAGGGTTAGGGCTGATGCTTGTGTTACTGCCAAGATGTGGACATGAAGTTAGGGTTAGGGCTGATGCTAGGGTTACTGCCAGGATATGGACATGAAGATAGGGATAGGGCTGATGCTAGGGTTAGTTAGTGCCAGGATGTGGACATGAAGCTAGGGTTAGTGCTGATGCTAGGGTTAGTTACTGCCAGGATGTGGACATGAAGCTAGGGTTAGGGCTGATGCTCGTGTTACTGCCAGGATGTGGACATGAAGCTAGGGTTAGGGCTGATGCTAGGGTTACTGCCAGGATATGGACACAAAGCTAGGGTTAGGGCTGATGCTAGGGTTACTGCCAGGATATGGACACAAAGCTAGGGTTAGGGCTGATGCTAGGGTTAGTTACTGCCAGGATGTGGACATGAAGCTAGGGTTAGGGCTGATGCTAGGGTTCCTGACAGGATGTGGACATGAAGCTAGGGTTAGGGTTGATGCTAGGGTTACTGCCAGAATGTGGAAATGAAGCTAGGGTTAGGGCTGATGCTAGGGTTAGTTACTGCCAGTATATGGACATGAAGCTAGGGTTCCGGCTGATTCTAGGGTTTGTTACTGCCAGGATGTGGACACGAAGTTAGGGTTAGGGCTGATAATAGGGTTACTGCCAGGATGTGGACATGAAGCTAGGGTTAGGGCTGATGCTCGTGATACTGCCAGGATGTGGACATGAAGCTAGGGTTAGGGCTGATGCTAGGGTTACTGCCAGGATATGGACAAAAAGCTAGGGTTAGGGCTGATGCTAGGGTAAGTTACTGCCAGGATATGGACATGAAACTAGGGTTCGGGCTGATTCTAGGGTTTGTTACTGCCAGGATGTGGACATGAAGCTAGGGTTAGGGATGATGCTCGGGTTAGTTACTGCCAGGATGTGGACATGAAGCTAGGGTTAGGGCTGATGCTAGAGTTATTGCCAGGATGTGGACATGACAATAAGGTTAGGGCTGATGCTAGGGTTACTGCCAGAATGTGGACAAGCTAGGGTTAGGACATGTGGACATGAAGCTAGGGTTAGGGCTGATGCTAGAGTTATTGCCAGGATGTGGACATGAAGCTTGGGTTAGGGCTGATGCTAGGGTTACTGCCAGGATGTGGACATGGAGCTAGGGTTAGGGATGATGCTCGGGTTAGTTACTGCCAGGATGTGGACATGGAGCTAGGGTTAGGGCTGATGCTAGAGTTATTGCCAGGATGTGGACATGAAGCTCGGGTTAGGGCTGATGCTAGAGTTATTGCCAGGATGTGGACACGAAGATAGGGTTAGGGCTTATGCTAGGGTTACTGCCAGGATGTGGACACAAAGCTAAGGTTAGGGCTGATGTTAGGGTTACTGCCAGAATGTGGACATGAAGCTAGGGTTAGGGCTGATGCTAGGGTTACTGCCAGGATGTGGACACAAAGCTAAGGTTAGGGCTGATGTTTACTGCCAGAATGTGGACAAGGTGTGGACATGAAGCTAGGGTTAGGGCTGATGCTAGATTATTGTGTGGACATGAAGCTAGGGTTAGGGCTGATGCTAGGGTTACTGTGTGGACACGAAGCTAGGGTTAGGGCTGATGCTAGGACTGCCAGAATGTGGACAAGCTAGGGTTAGGACATGTGGACATGAAGTTAGGGCTGATGCTGTGGACATGAAGTTACTGCCAGGATGTGGACATGAAGCTAGGGTTAGGGCTGATGCTAGGGTTATTGAGGATGCATGAAGCAAGGGTTAGGGATGATGCTGGGTTAGTTACTGCCAGGATGTGGACATGAAGCTAGGGTTAGGGCTGATGCTAGAGTTATTGCCAGGATGTGGACATGAAGGGTTAGGGCTGATGCTAGGGTTACTGACACGGATAGGGTTAGGGCTGATGCTAGGGTTACTGCTGTGGACACAAAGCTAAGGTTAGGGCTGATGCTAGGGTTACTGCCAGAATGTGGAAATGAAGCTAGGGTTAGGGCTGATGCTAGGGTTACTGCCAGAATGTGGAAATGAAGCTAGGGTTAGGGCTGATGCTAGGGTTAGTTACTGCCAGGATATGGACATGAAGCTAGGGTTCGGGCTGATTCTAGGGTTTGTTACTGCCAGGATGTGGACATGAAGCTAGGGTTAGGGCTGATGCTAGGGTTACTGCCAGGATGTGGACACGAAGCTAGGGTTAGGGCTGATGCTAGGGTTACTGCCAGGATATGGACACGAAGCTAAGGTTAGGGCTGATGCTAGGGTTACTGCCAGGATGTGGACACAAAGCTAAGGTTAGGGCTGATGCTAGGGTTACTGCCAGGATATGGACACGAAGCTAGGGTTAGGGCTGATGCTAGGGTTACTGCCAGAATGTGGACATGAAGCTAGGGTTAGGGATGTTAGGGCTGGATGTGGACATAGGGGTTAGGGCTGTTAGTTACTGCCAGGATGTGGACATGAAGCTAGGGTTAGGGCTGATGCTAGGGTTTGTTACTGCCAGGATGTGGACATGAAGCTAGGGTTAGGGCTGATGCTAGGGTTTGTTACTGCCAGGATGTGGACATGAAGCTAAGGGTTAGGGCTGATGCTAGGGTTACTGCCAGGATGTGGACATGAAGCTAGGGTTAGGGCTGATGCTAGGGTTACTGCCAGGATGTGGACACGAAGCTAGTGTTAGGGCTGATGCTAGGGTTACTGCCAGGATATGGACATGAAGCTAGGGTTAGGGCTGATGCTAGGGTTAGTTATTGCCAGGATGTGGACATGAAGCTAGGTTAGGGCTGATGCTAGGGTTACTGCCAGGATGTGGACATGAAGCTAGGGTTAAGCTAGGGTTAGGATGTGGACATGAAGTTAGGGTTAGGGCTGATGCTAGGGTTACTGCCAGGATATGGACATGAAGCTAGGGTTAGGGCTGATGCTAGGGTTAGTTACTGCCAGGATGTGGACATGAAGCTAGGGTTAGGGCTGATGCTAGGGTTAGTTACTGCCAGGATGTGGACATGAAGCTAGGGTTAGGGCTGATGCTAGGGTTACTGCCAGGATGTGGACATGAAGCTAGGGTTACATGCTAAAGGATGTGGACACGAAGCTAGTGTTAGGGCTGATGCTAGGGTTAGTTGCCAAGATATGGACATGAAGCTAGGGTTAGGGCTGATGCTAGGGTTAGTTATTGCCAGGATGTGGACATGAAGCTAGGGTTAGGGCTGATGCTAGGGTTACTGCCAGGATGTGGACATGAAGCTAGGGTTAGGGCTGATGCGAGGGTTACTGCCATGATGTGGACATGAAGCTAGGGTTAGGGCTGATGCTAAAGAGTTATTGCCATGATGTGGACATGAAGCTATGGTTAGGGCTGATGCTAGGGTTACTGCCAGGATGTGGACATGAAGCTATGGTTAGGGCTGATGCTAGGATTACTGCCAGGATGTGGACATGAAGCTAGGGTTAGGGCTGATGCTAGGGTTACTGCCAGGATGTGGACATGAAGCTAGGGTTAGGGCTGATGGGTTAGGATGGGGACATGAAGCTAGGGTTAGGGCTGATGCTAGGGTTACTGCCAGGATGGGGACATGAAGCTTGGGTTAGGGCTGATGCTAGGGTTAGTTACTGCCAGGATGTGGACATGAAGCTAGGGTTAGGGCTGATGCTAGGGTTAGTTACTGCCAGGATGTGGACATGAAGCTAGGGTTAGGGCTGATGCTAGAGTTATTGCCAGGATGTGGACATGAAGCTCGGGTGAGGGCTGATTCTAGGGTTAGTTACTGCCAGGATGTGGACATGAAGCTAGGGTTAGGGCTGATGCTAGAGTTAGGGCTGATGCTAGGGGGCTGATGCTAGGGTTACTGCCAGGATGTGGACACAAAGCTAAGGTTAGGGCTGATGTTAGGGTTACTGCCAGAATGTGGACATGAAGCTAGGTTAGGGCTGATGCTAGGGTTAGTGCCAGAATGTGGAAATGAAGCTAGGGTTAGGGCTGATGCTAGGGTTACTGCCAGATGTGGACATGAAGCTAGGGTTAGGGCTGATGCTAGGGTTACTGCCAGGATGTGGACATGAAGCTAGGGTTAGGGCTGATGCTAGGGTTACTGACAGGATGTGGACACGAAGCTAGGGTTAGGGCTGATGCTAGGGTTACTGCCAGAATGTGGACAAGCTAGGGTTAGGACATGTGGACATGAAGCTAGGGTTAGGGCTGATGCTAGAGTTATTGACAGGATGTGGACACGAAGCTAAGGTTAGGGCTGATGCTAGGGTTACAGCCAGGATGTGGACACAAAGCTAAGGTTAGGGCTGATGCTAGGGTTACTGCCAGGATATGGACACGAAGCTAAGGTTAGGGCTGACGCTAGGGTTTGTTACTGCCAGGATGTGGACATGAAGCTAGGGTTAGGGCTGATGCTAGGGGTACTGCCAGGATGTGGACATGAAGCTAGGGTTAGGGCTGATGCTAGGGATACTGCCAGGATGTGGACACAAAGCTAGGGTTAGGGCTGATGCTAGGGTTACTGCCAGGATGTGGACATGAAGCTAGGGTTAGGGCTGATGCTAGGGTTACTGCCAGGATGTGGACATGAAGCTAGGGTTAGGGCTGATGCTAGGGTTAGTGCCAGAATGTTGAAGATAGGGTTAGGGCTGATGCTAGGGTTAGTTACTGCCAGGATGTGGACATGAAGCTAGGGTTCGGGCTGATTCTAGGGTTTGTTACTGCCAGGATGTGGACATGAAGCTAGGGTTAGGGCTGATGCTATGGTTACTGCCAGGATATGGACACAAAGCTAAGGTTAGGGCTGATGCTAGGGTTACTGCCAGGATATGGACACGAAGCTAAGGTTAGGGCTGATGCTAGGGTTACTGCCAGGATGTGGACGCAAAGCTAGGGTTAGGGCTGATGCTAGGGTTAGTTACTGCCAGGATATGGACATGAAGCTAGGGTTAGGGCTTGCTAGGGTTACTGCCAGGATGTGGACATGAAGCTAGGGTTAGGGATGATGATCGGGTTAGTTACTGCCAGGATGTGGACATGAAGCTAGGGTTAGGGCTGATGCTGGAGTTATTGCCAGGATATGGACATGAAGCAAGGGTAAGGGCTGATGCTAGGGTTAGTTACTGCCAGGATGTGGACATGAAGCTAGGGTTAGGGCTGATGCTAGGGTTAGTTACTGCCAGGATATGGACATGAAGCTAGGGTTAGGGCTGATGCTAGGGGTACTGCCAGGATGTGGACTCAAAGCTAGGGTTAGGGCTGATGCTAGGGGTACTGCCAGGATGTGGACACGAAGCTAGGGTTAGGGCTGATGCTAGGGTTAGTTATTGCCAAGATATGGACATGAAGCTAGGGTTAGGGCTGATGCTAGGGTTAGTTATGCCAGGATGTGGACATGAAGCTAGGGTTAGGGCTGATGCTAGGGTTACTGTTACTGCTAGGTTAGGGCTGATGTGGACATGAAGCATGAAGGGTTAGGGCTGATGCTAGGGTTACTGCCAGGATATGGACATGAAGCAAGGGTTAGGGCTGATGCTAGGGTTAGTTACTGCCAGGATGTGGACATGAAGCTAGGGTTAGGGCTGATGCTAGGGTTAGTTACTGCCAGGATGTGGACATGAAGCTAGGGTTAGGGCTGATGCTAGGGTTACTGCCAGGATGTGGACATGAAGCTAGGGTTAGTGCTGATGCTAGGGTTACTGCCAGGATGTGGACACGAAGCTAGTGTTAGGGCTGATGCTAGGGTTAGTTATTGCCAGGATATGGACATGAAGCTAGGGTTAGGGCTGATGCTAGGGTTAGTTACTGCCAGGATGTGGACATGAAGCTAGGGTTAGGGCTGATGCTAGGGTTACTGCCAGGATGTGGACATGAAGCTAGGGTTAGGGCTGATGGATTAATGCCATGGATGTGGACATGAAGCTAGGGTTAGGGCTGATGCTAGGGTTACTGCCATGATGTGGACATGAAGCTAGGGTTAGGGCTGATGCTAGGGTTACTGCCAGGATGGGGACATGAAGCTATGGTTAGGGCTGATGCAAGGATTACTCCCAGGATGGGGACATGAAGCTAGGGTTAGGGCTGATGCTAGGGTTACTGCCATGAAGTGGACATGAAGCTAGGGTTAGGGCTGATGCTAGGGTTACTGCCAGGATGGGGACATGAAGCTAGGGTTAGGGCTGATGCTAGGGTTACTCCCAGGATGGGGACATGAAGCTTGGGTTAGGGCTGATTCTAGGGTTAGTTACTGCCAGGATGTGGACATGAAGCTAGGGTTAGGGCTGATTCTAGGGTTAGTTACTGCCAGGATGTGGACATGAAGCTAGGGTTAGGGCTGATGCTAGAGTTATTGCCAGGATGTGGACATGAAGCTCGGGTTTGGGCTGATTCTAGGGTTAGTTACTGCCAGGATATGGACATGAAGCTAGGGTTAGGGCTGATGCTTAGAGTTATTGCCAGGATGTGGACATGAAGCTAGGTTAGGGCTGATTCTAGGGTTAGTTACTGCCAGGATGTGGACATGAAACTAGGGTTACTGCCAGGATGTGGACATGAAGCTAGGGTTTGGGCTGATGCTAGGGTTAGTTACTGCCAGGATGAGGACATGAAGTAAGGGTTATGGCTGATGCTTGTGTTACTGCCAGGATGTGGACATGAAGCAGGGTTAGGGCTGATGCTAGGGTTACTGCCAGGATATGGACACAAAGCTAAGGTTAGGGCTGATGCAAGGGTTACTGCCAGGATATGGACACAAAGCTAGGGTTAGGGCTGATGCTAGGGTTACTGCCAGGATGTGGACATGAAGTTAGGGTTAGGGCTGATGCTTGTGTTACTGGGATGTGGACATGAAGCTTTAGGGCTGATGCTAGGGTTAGTTACTGCTAGGATGTGGACATGAAGCAAGGGTTAGGGCTGATGCTAGGGTTACTGCCAGGATATGGACATGAAGATAGGGTTAGGGCTGATGCTAGGGTTAGTTACTGCCAGGATGTGGACATGAAGCTAGGGTTAGGGCTGATGCTAGGGTTAGTTATTGCCAGGATATGGACATGAAGCTAGGGTTAGGGCTGATGCTAGGGTTAGTTATTGCCAGGATGTGGACATGAAGCTAGGGTTAGGGCTGATGCTAGGGTTACTGCCAGGATGTGGACATGAAGCTAGGGTTAGGGCTGATGCTAGGGTTACTGCCAGGATGTGGACATGAAGTTAGGGTTAGGGCTGATGCTAGGGTTACTGCCAGGATATGGACATGAAGCTAAGGGTTAGGGCTGATGCTAGGGTTAGTTACTGCCAGGATGTGGACATGAAGCTAGGGTTAGGGCTGATGCTAGGGTTAGTTACTGCCAGGATGTGGACATGAAGCTAGGGTTAGGGCTGATGCTAGGGTTACTGCCAGGATGTGGACATGAAGCTAGGGTTAGTGCTGATGCTAGGGTTACTGCCAGGATGTGGACACGAAGCTAGTGTTAGGGCTGATGCTAGGGTTAGTTATTGCCAAGATATGGACATGAAGCTAGGGTTAGGGCTGATGCTAGGGTGTTATTGCCAGGATGTGGACATGAAGCTAGGGTTAGGGCTGATGCTAGGGTTACTGCCAGGATGTGGACATGAAGCTAGGGTTAGGGCTGATGCGAGGGTTAATGCCATGATGTGGACATGAAGTTAGGGTTAGGGCTGATGCTAGGGTTACTGCCATGATGTGGACATGAAGCTAGGGTTAGGGCAGATTAAAGGTTATTGCCATGATGTGGACATGAAGCTGCTGGTTAGGGCTGATGCTAGGGTTACTGCCAGGATGGGGACATGAAGCTATGGTTAGGGCTGATGCAAGGATTACTCCCAGGATGGGGACATGAAGCTAGGGTTAGGGCTGATTACTGCCATGAAGTGGACATGAAGCTAGGGTTAGGGCTGATGCTGGGTTACTGCCAGGATGGGGACATGAAGCTAGGGTTAGGGCTGATGCTAGGGTTACTCCCAGGATGGGGACATGAAGCTTGGGTTAGGGCTGATTCTAGGGTTAGTTACTGCCAGGATGTGGACATGAAGCTAGGGTTAGGGCTGATTCTAGGGTTAGTTACTGCCAGGATGTGGACATGAAGCTAGGGTTAGGGCTGATGCTAGAGTTATTGCCAGGATGTGGACATGAAGCTCGGGTGAGGGCTGATTCTAGGGTTAGTTACTGCCAGGATATGGACATGAAGCTAGGGTTAGGGCTGATGCTAGAGTTACTTGCCAGGATGTGGACATGAAGCTAGGGTTAGGGCTGATTCTAGGGTTAGTTACTGCCAGGATGTGGACATGAAACTAGGGTTACTGGGATGACATGAAGCTAGGGTTTGGGCTGATGCTAGGATAGTTACTGCCAGGATGAGGACATGAAGTAAGGGTTATGGCTGATGCTTGTGTTACTGCCAGGATGTGGACATGAAGCAGGGTTAGGGCTGATGCAAGGGTTACTGCCAGGATATGGACACAAAGCTAGGGTTAGGGCTGATGCTAGGGTTACTGCCAGGATGTGGACATGAAGTTAGGGTTAGGGCTGATGCTTGTGTTACTGCCAGGATGTGGACATGAAGCTAGGGTTAGGGCTGATGCTAGGGTTAGTTACTGCTAGGATGTGGACATGAAGCAAGGGTTAGGGCTGATGCTAGGGTTACTGCCAGGATATGGACATGAAGATAGGGTTAGGGCTGATGCTAGGGTTAGTTACTGCCAGGATGTGGACATGAAGCTAGGGTTAGTGCTGATGCTAGGGTTAGTTACTGCCAGGATGTGGACATGAAGCTAGGGTTAGGGCTGATGCTTGTGTTACTGCCAAGATATGATGCTGGGTTACTGCCAGGATATGGACAGCTAGGGTTAGGGCTGATGCTAGGGTTAGTTACTGCCAGGATGTGGACATGAAGCTAGGGTTAGGGCTGATGCTAGGGTTACTGCCAGGATGTGGACACAAAGCTAAGGTTGGGCCTGATGCTGGGGTTACTGCCAGAATGTGGAAATGAAGCTAGGGTTAGGGCTGATGCTAGGATTACTGCCAGGATGTGGACATGAAGCTAGGGTTAGGGCTGATGCTAGGGTTACTGCCAGGATATGGACACGAAGCTAAGTTTAGGGCTGATGCTAGGGGTACTGCCAGGATGTGGACTCAAAGCTAGGGTTAGGGCTGATGCTAGGGGTACTGCCAGGATGTGGACATGAAGCTAGGGTTAGGGCTGATGCTAGGGTTACTGCCAGGATGTGGACATGAAGCAAGGGTAAGGGCTGATGCTAGGGTTAGTTACTGCCAGGATGTGGACATGAAGCAAGGGTTAGGGCTGATGCTAGGGTTAGTTACTGCCAGGATGTGGACATGAAGCAAGGGTTAGGGCTGATGCTAGGGTTACTGCCAGGATGTGGACATGAAGCTAGGGTTAGGGCTGATGCTAGGGTTACTGCCAGGATGTGGACACGAAGCTAGGAGGGCTGATGCTAGGGTTAGTTATTGCCAAGATATGGACATGAAGCTAGGGTTAGGGCTGATGCTAGGGTAAGTTACTGCCAGGATGTGGACATGAAGCTAGGGTTAGGGCTGATGCTAGGGTTACTGCCAGGATGTGGACATGAAGCTAGGGTTAGGGCTGATGCGAGGGTTAATGCCATGATGTGGACATGAAGTTAGGTTAGGGCTGATGCGAGGGTTACTGCCAGGATGTGGACATGAAGCTAGGGTTAGGGCAGATTAAAGAGTTATTGCCATGATGTGGACATGAAGCTATGGTTAGGGCTGATGCTAGGGTTACTGCCAGGATGTGGACATGAAGCTAGGGTTAGGGCTGATGCTGGATTACTGCCAGGATGGGGACATGAAGCTAGGGTTAGGGCTGATGCTAGGGTTACTGCCATGAAGTGGACATGAAGCTAGGGTTAGTTAGGGTTACTGCCAGGATGGGGACATGAAGCTAGGGTTAGGGCTGATGCTAGGGTTACTGCCAGGATGGGGACATGAAGCTAGGGTTAGGGCTGATTCTAGGGTTAGTTACTGCCAGGATGTGGACATGAAGCTAGGGTTAGGGCTGATGCTAGGGTTAGTTACTGCCAGGATGTGGACATGAAGCTAGGGTTAGGGCTGATGCTAGAGTTATTGCCAGGATGTGGACATGAAGCTCGGGTGAGGGCTGATTCTAGGGTTAGTTACTGCCAGGATATGGACATGAAGCTAGGGTTAGGGCTGATGCTAGAGTTACTGCCAGGATGTGGACATGAAGCTAGGGTTAGGGCTGATGCTAGGGTTAGTTACTGCCAGGATGTGGACATGAAACTAGGGTTAGGATGTGGACATGAAGCTAGGGTTTGGGCTGATGCTAGGGTTAGTTACTGCCAGGATGAGGACATGAAGTAGGGTTAGGCTGCTGCTTGTGTTACTGCCAGGATGTGGACATGAAGCTAGGGTTAGGGCTGATGCTAGGGTTACTGCCAGGATATGGACACAAAGCTAAGGTTAGGGCTGATGCAAGGGTTACTGCCAGGATATGGACACAAAGCTAGGGTTAGGGCTGATGCTAGGGTTACTGCCAGGATGTGGACATGAAGTTAGGGTTAGGGCTGATGCTTGTGTTACTGCCAGGATGTGGACATGAAGCTAGGGTTAGGGCTGATGCTAGGGTTAGTTACTGCTAGGATGTGGACATGAAGCAAGGGTTAGGGCTGATGCTAGGGTTACTGCCAGGATGTGGACATGAAGCTAGGGTTAGGGCTGATGCTAGGGTTAGTTACTGCCAGGATGTGGACATGAAGCTAGGGTTAGGGCTGATGCTAGGGTTAGTTACTGCCAGGATGTGGACATGAAGCTAGGGTTAGGGCTGATGCTAGGTTACTGCCAAGATATGGACACAAGCTAGGGTTAGGGCTGATGCTAGGGTTACTGCCAGGATATGGACACAAAGCTAGGGTTAGGGCTGATGCTAGGGTTAGTTACTGCCAGGATGTGGACATGAAGCTAGGGTTAGGGCTGATGCTAGGGTTACTGCCAGGATGTGGACACAAAGCTAAGGTTAGGGCTGGTGCTAGGGTTACTGCCAGAATGTGGAAATGAAGCTAGGGTTAGGGCTGATGCTAGGGTTAGTTACTGCCAGGATATGGACATGAAGCTAGGGTTCGGGCTGATTCTAGGGTTTGTTACTGCCAGGATGTGGACATGAAGCTAGGGTTAGGGCTGATGCTAGGGTTACTGCCAGGATGTGGACACAAAGCTAAGGTTAGGGCTGATGCTAGGGTTACTGCCAGGATATGGACACGAAGCTAAGGTTAGGGCTGATGCTAGGGTTACTGCCAGGATGTGGACGCAAAGCTAGGGTTAGGGCTGATGCTAGGGTTAGTTACTGCCAGGATGTGGACATGAAGCTAGGGTTAGGGCTGATGCTAGGGTTACTGCCAGGATGTGGACATGAAGCTAGGGTTAGGGATGATGCTCGGGTTAGTTACTGCCAGGATGTGGACATGAAGCTAGGGTTAGGGCTGATGCTGGAGTTATTGCCAGAATGTGGACATGAAGCTCGGGTTAGGGCTGATGCTAGAGTTATTGCCAGGATGTGGACATGAAGCTAGGGTTAGGGCTGATGCTAGAGTTATTGCCAGGATGTGGACACGACGATAGGGTTAGGGCTGATGCTAGGGTTACTGCCAGAATGTGGACAAGCTAGGGTTAGGACATGTGGACATGAAGCTAGGGTTAGGGCTGATGCTAGAGTTAGGGATGTGGACATGAAGCTGGGTTAGGGCTGATGCTAGGGTTACTGCCAGGATGTGGACATGAAGCTAGGGTTAGGGCTGATGCTAGGTTAGGGATATGGACATGAAGCAAGGGTTAGGGATGATGCTCGGGTTAGTTACTGCCAGGATGTGGACATGGAGCTAGGGTTAGGGCTGATGCTAGAGTTATTGCCAGGATGTGGACATGAAGCTCGGGTTAGGGCTGATGCTAGAGTTATTGCCAGGATGTGGACACGAAGATAGGGTTAGGGCTTATGCTAGGGTTACTGCCAGAATGCGGACAATAAGCTAGGGTTAGGGCTGATGCTAGGGTTACTGCCAGGATGTGGACACAAAGCTAAGGTTAGGGCTGATGTTAGGGTTACTGCCAGGATGGGTTAGGACATGTGGACATGAAGCTAGGGTTAGGGCTGATGCTAGAGTTACTGCCAGGATGTGGACATGAAGCTTGGGTTAGGGCTGATGCTAGGGTTACTGCCAGGATGTGGACACGAAGCTAGGGTTAGGGCTGATGCAAGGGTTACTGCCAGAATGATGTGGACATGTGGACATGAAGCTAGGGTTAGGGCTGATGCTAGGGTTACTGCCAGGATGTGGACATGAAGCTAGGGTTAGGGCTGATGCTAGGGTTACTGCCAGGATATGGACATGAAGCTTAGGGATGATGCTCGGGTTAGTTACTGCCAGGATGTGGACATGAAGCTAGGGTTAGGGCTGATGCTAGAGTTATTGCCAGGATGTGGACACGAAGATAGGGTTAGGGCTGATGCAAGGGTTACTGCCAGAATGCGGACAATAAGCTAGGGTTAGGGCTGATGCTAGGGTTACTGCCAGGATGTGGACACAAAGCTAAGGTTAGGGCTGATGTTAGGGTTACTGCCAGAATGTGGACATGAAGCTAGGGTTAGGGCTGATGCTAGGGTTAGTGCCAGAATGTGGAAATGAAGCTAGGGTTAGGGCTGATGCTAGGGTTAGTTACTGCCAGGATATGGACATGAAGCTAGGGTTCGGGCTGATTCTAGGGTTTGTTACTGCCAGGATGTGGACATGAAGCTAGGGTTCGGGCTGATGCTAGGGTCACTGCCAGGATATGGACACAAAGCTAGGTTACTGCCAGGATATGGACACGAAGCTAAGGTTAGGGCTGATGCTAGGGTTACTGCCAGGATGTGGACACAAAGCTAGGGTTAGGGATGATGCTCGGGTTAGTTACTGCCAGGATGTGGATGTGAAGCTTGGGTTAGGGCTGATGCTAGGGTTACTGCCAGGATGTGGACATGTAGCTAGGGTTAGGGCTGATGCTAGGGTTACTGCCAGGATGTGGACATGAAGCTAGGGTTAGGGCTGATGCTAGGGTTACTGCCAGGATGTGGACACAAAGCTAGGGTTAGGGCTGATGCTAGGGTTACTGCCAGGATGTGGACATGAAGCTAGGGTTAGGGCTGATGCTAGGGTTAGTTACTGCCAGGATGTGGACATGAAGCTTAGGGTTGCTAGGGTTAGTTACTGAGGATGTTGACATGAAGGGTTAGGGCTGATGCTAGGGTTACTGCCAGGATGTGGACATGAAGCTAGGGTTAGGGCTGATGCTAGGGTTACTGCCAGGATGTGGACACAAAGCTAGGGTTAGGGCTGATGCTAGGGTTAGTTATTGCCAAGATATGGACATGAAGCTAGGGTTAGGGCTGATGCTAGGGTACCAGGATGTGGACATGAAGCTAGGGTTAGGGCTGATGCTAGGGTTACTGCCAGGATGTGGACATGAAGCTAGGGTTAGGGCTGATGCTAGGGTTAATGCCAGATGTGGACATGAAGTTAGGGTTAGGGCTGATGCTAGGGTTACTGCCAGGATGTGGACATGAAGCTAGGGTTAGGGCAGATTAAAGAGTTATTGCCATGATGTGGACATGAAGCTAGGTTAGGGCTGATGCTAGGGTTACTGCCAGGATGGGGACATGGACATGCAAGGATTACTAGGATGGGGACATTAGGGGGCTGATGCTAGGGTTACTGCCAGAATGTGGACATGAAGCTAGGGTTAGGGCTGATGCTAGGGCTTACTGCCAGGATGGGGATGCTAGGGTTAGGGCTGATGCTAGGGTTACTGTGGACATGAAGCTAGGGTTAGGGCTGATGCTAGGGTTAGTTACTGCCAGGATGTGGACATGAAGCTAGGGTTAGGGCTGATGCTAGGGTTAGTTACTGCCAGGATGTGGACATGAAGCTAGGGTTAGGGCTGATGCTAGAGTTATTGCCAGGATGTGGACATGAAGCTAGGGTTAGGGCTGATGCTAGGGTTAGTTACTGCCAGGATGTGGACATGAAGCTAGGGTTAGGGCTGATGCTAGGTTATTGCCAGGATGTGGACATGAAGCTAGGGTTAGGGCTGATGCTAGGGTTAGTTACTGCCAGGATGCATGAAACAGGATGGATGTGGACATGAAGCTAGGGTTAGGGCTGATGCTAGGGTTACTGCCAGGATGTGGACATGAAGCTAAGGGTTATGGCTGCTGCTTGGTTACTGCCAGGGCATGAAGCAGGGTTAGGGCTGATGGGTTACTGCCAGGATGTGGACACAAAGCTAAGGTTAGGGCTGATGCAGGGTTACTGCCAGGATATGGACACAAAGCTAGGGTTAGGGCTGTGCTAGGGTTACTGCCAGGATGTGGACATGAAGTTAGGGTTAGGGCTGATGCTTGTGTTACTGCCAGGATGTGGACATGAAGCTAGGGTTAGGGCTGATGCTAGGGTTAGTTACTGCTAGATGTGGACATGAAGCAAGGGTTAGGGCTGATGCTAGGGTTACTGCCAGGATATGGACATGAAGATAGGGTTAGGGCTGATGCTAGGGTTAGTTACTGCCAGGATGTGGACATGAAGCTAGGGTTAGTGCTGATGCTAGGGTTAGTTACTGCCAGGATGTGGACATGAAGCTAGGGTTAGGGCTGATGCTTGTGTTACTGCCAAGATATGGACACGGCTAGGGTTAGGGCTGATGCTAGGGTTACTGCCAGGATGTGGACGCAAAGCTAGGGTTAGGGCTGATGCTAGGGTTAGTTACTGCCAGGATATGGACATGAAGCTAGGGTTAGGGCTGATGCTAGGGGTACTGCCAGGATGTGGACTCAAAGCTAGGGTTAGGGCTGATGCTAGGGGTACTGCCAGAATGTGGACATGAAGCTAGGGTTAGGGCTGATGCTAGGGTTACTGCCAGGATGTGGACATGAAGCTAGGGTTAGGGCTGATGCTAGGGTTACTGCCAGGATATGGACACAAGCTAGGGTTAGGGCTGATGCTAGGCTGCCAGGATGTGGACACAAAGCTAGGTTAGGGCTGATGCTAGGGGTACTGCCAGAATGTGGACATGAAGCTAGGGTTAGGGCTGATGCTAGGGTTACTGCCAGGATGTGGACATGAAGCTAGGGTTAGGGATGATGCTCGGGTTAGTTACTACCAGGATGTGGACATGAAGCTAGGGTTAGGGATGATGCTCGGGTTAGTTACTGCCAGGATGTGGATGTGAAGCTTGGGTTAGGGCTCATGCTAGGGTTACTGCCAGGATGTGGACATGTAGCTAGGGTTAGGGCTGATGCTAGGGTTACTGCCAGGATGTGGACATGAAGCTAGGGTTAGGGCTGATGCTAGGGTTACTGCCAGAATGTGGAAATGAAGCTAGGGTTAGGGCTGATGCTAGGGTTACTGCCAGAATGTGGACATGAAGCTAGGGTTAGGGCTGATGATTAATGCCATGATGTGGACATGAAGGGGTTAGGGCTGATGCGAGGGTTACTGCCAGGATGTGGACATGAAGCTAGGGTTAGGGCTGATTAAAGGAGTTACTGCCAGGATGTGGACATGAAGCTAGGTTAGGGCTGATGCTAGGGTTACTGCCAGGATGTGGACATGAAGCTAAGGTTAGGGCTGATGCTAGGGTTACTGCCAGGATGTGGACATGAAGCTAGGGTTAGGGCTGATGCTAGGGTTACTGCCAGGATGTGGACATGAAGCTAGGGTTAGGGCTGATGCTAGGGTTACTCCCAGGATGCATGATGATTCTAGGGTTAGTTACTGCCAGGATGTGGACATGAAGCTAGGGTTAGGGCTGATTCTAGGGTTAGTTACTGCCAGGATGTGGACATGAAGCTAGGGTTAGGGCTGATGCTAGAGTTACTGCCAGGATGTGGACATGAAGCTAGGGTTAGGGCTGATTCTAGGGTTAGTTACTGCCAGGATATGGACATGAAGCTAGGGTTAGGGCTGATGCTAGGGTTACTGCCAGGATGTGGACATGAAGCTAGGGTTAGGGCTGATGCTAGGGTTAGTTACTGCCAGGATGTGGACATGAAACTAGGATGCCAGGATGGACATGAAGCTAGGGTTAGGGCTGATGCTAGGGTGAGGACATGAAGTAAGTTACTGCCAGGATGTGGACATGAAGCTAGGGTTAGGGCTGATGCTAGGGTTACTGCCAGGATGTGGACACAAAGCTAAGGTTAGGGCTGATGCAAGGGTTACTGCCAGGATATGGACACAAAGCTAGGGTTAGGGCTGATGCTAGGGTTACTGCCAGGATGTGGACATGAAGTTAGGGTTAGGGCTGATGCTTGTGTTACTGCCAGGATGTGGACATGAAGCTAGGGTTAGGGCTGATGCTAGGGTTAGTTACTGCTAGGATGTGGACATGAAGCTAGGGTTAGGGCTGATGCTAGGGTTACTGCCAGGATATGGACATGAAGATAGGGTTAGGGCTGATGCTAGGGTTAGTTACTGCCAGGATGTGGACATGAAGCTAGGGTTAGGCTGATGCTAGGGTTAGTTACTGCCAGGATGTGGACATGAAGCTAGGGTTAGGGCTGATGCTTGTGTTACTGCCAAGATATGGACACGAAGTTAGGGTTAGGGCTGATGCTAGGGTTACTGCCAGGATATGGACACAAAGCTAGGGTTAGGGCTGATGCTAGGGTTAGTTACTGCCAGGATGTGGACACGAAGCTAGGGTTAGGGCTGATGCTAGGGTTACTGCCAGGATGTGGACACAAAGCTAGGGTTAGGGCTGATGCTAGGGTTACTGCCAGAATGTGGACATGAAGCTAGGGTTAGGGCTGATGCTAGGGTTACTGCCAGGATGTGGACAAGAAGTTAG
Organism: Oncorhynchus masou masou; assembly: GCF_036934945.1. NCBI lineage: Eukaryota > Metazoa > Chordata > Actinopteri > Salmoniformes > Salmonidae > Oncorhynchus > Oncorhynchus masou. The sequence goes on from NC_088234.1 coordinate 58,811,331, forward strand.
GGTTAGGGCTGATGCTAGGGTTACTGCCAGGATATGGACACAAAGCTAAGGTTAGGGCTGATGCTAGGGTTTGTTACTGCCTGGATATGGACATGAAGCTAGGGTTAGGGCTGATGCTAGGGTTACTGCTAGAATGTGGACATGAAGCTAGGGTTAGGGCTGATGCTAGGGTTACTGCCAGGATGTGGACAAGAAGTTAGGGTTAGGGCTGATGCTAGGGTTTGTTACTGCCAGAATGTGGACATGAAGCTAGGGTTAGGGCTGATGCTAGGGTTATTACTGCCAGGATGTGGACATGAAGCTAGGGTTAGGGCTGATGCTAGGGTTACTGCCAGGATGTGGACATGAAGCTAGGGTTAGGGCTGATGCTAGGGTTACTGCCAGGATGTGGACATGAAGCTAGGGTTAGGGCTGATGCTAGGGTTACTGCCAGGATATGGACATGAAGCTAGGGTTAGGGCTGATGCTAGGGTTTACTGCCAGGATGTGGACATGAAGCTAGGGTTAGGGCTGATGCTAGGGTTACTGCCAGGATGTGGACATGAAGCTAGGGTTAGGGCTGATGCTAGGGTTACTGCCAGGATGTGGACATGAAGCTAGGGTTAGGGCTGATGCTAGGGTTACTGCCAGATGTGGACATGAAGCTAGGGTTAGGGCTGATGCTAAAGAGTTATTGCCAGGATGTGGACATGAAGCTATGGTTAGGGCTGATGCTAGGGTTACTGCCAGGATGGGGACATGGACTGATGAAGGATTACTCCCAGCATGAGGGTTAGGGCTGATGCTAGGGTTACTGCCATTGGACATGAAGCTAGGGTTAGGGCTGATGGATGCCAGGATGGGACATGAAGCTAGGGTTAGGGCTGATGCTAGGGTTACTTACCCAGGATGGGGACATGAAGCTAGGGCTGATTCTAGGGTTTGTTACTGCCAGGATGTGGACATGAAGCTAGGGTTAGGGCTGATGCTAGGGTTACTGCCAGAATGTGGACATGAAGCTAGGGTTAGGGCTGATGCTAGGGTTACTGCCAGGATGTGGACATGAAGCTAGGGTTAGGGCTGATTCTAGGGTTTGTTACTGCCAGGATATGGACATGAAGCTAGGGTTAGGGCTGATGCTAGGGTTACTGCCAGAATGTGGACATGAAGCTAGGGTTAGGGCTGATGCTGCCAGGATGTGGACATGAAACTAGGGTTACTGCCAGGATGTGGACATGAAGCTAGGGTTAGGGCTGATGCTAGGGTTAGTTACTGCCAGGATGAGGACATGAAGGGGTTAGGCTGCTGCTTGTGTTACTGCCAGGATGTGGACATGAAGCTAGGGTTAGGGCTGATGCTAGGGTTACTGCCAGGATGTGGACACAAAGCTAAGGTTAGGGCTGATGCTAGGGGGTTACTGCCAGGATATGGACACAAAGCTAGGGTTAGGGCTGATGCTAGGGTTACTGCCAGGATGTGGACATGAAGCTAGGGTTAGGGCTGATGCTAGTGTTACTGCCAGGATGTGGACATGAAGCTAGGGTTAGGGCTGATGCTAGGGTTAGTTACTGCCAGGATGTGGACATGAAGCTAGGGTTAGGGCTGATGCTAGGGTTACTGCCAGGATGTGGACATGAAGCTAGGGTTAGGGCTGATGCTAGGGTTAGTTACTGCCAGGATATGGACATGAAGCTAGGGTTAGGGCTGATGCTAGGGTTACTGCCAGGATGTGGACATGAAGCTAGGGTTAGGGCTGATGCTAGGGTTACTGCCAGGATGTGGACTTGAAGTTAGGGTTAGGGCTGATGCTAGGGTTACTGCCAGGATATGGACATGAAGCTAGGGTTAGGGCTGATGCTAGGGTTACTGCCAGGATGTGGACATGAAGCTAGGGTTAGGGCTGATGCTAGGGTTACTGCCAGGATGTGGACATGAAGCTAGGGTTAGGGCTGATGCTAGGGTTACTGCCAGGATGTGGACATGAAGCTAGGGTTAGGGCTGATGCTAGGGTTACTGCCAGGATGTGGACATGAAGCTAGGGTTAGGGCTGATGCTAGGGTTACTGCCAGGATGTGGACATGAAGCTAGGGTTAGGGCTGATGCTAGGGTTACTGCCAGGATGTGGACATGAAGCTAGGGTTAGGGCTGATGCTAGGGTTACTGCCAGGATATGGACACAAAGCTGGAGGGCTGATGCTAGGGTTACTGCCAGGATATGGACACAAAGCTAAGTTAGGGCTGATGCTAGGGTTACTGCCAGGATGTGGACATCAAAGCTAGGGTTAGGGCTGATGCTAGGGGTTACTGCCAGGATGTGGACATGAAGCTAGGGTTAGGGCTGATGCTAGGGTTAGTTACTGCCAGGATGTGGACATGAAGCTAGGGTTAGGGCTGATGCTAGGAGTTACTGCCAGGATGTGGACATGAAGCTAGGGTTAGGGCTGATGCTAGGGTTACTGCCAGGATGTGGACATGAAGCTAGGGTTAGGGCTGATGCTAGGTTACAGGATGTGGACAGCTAGGGTTAGGGCTGATGCTAGGGTTACTGCCAGAATGTGGACATGAAGCTAGGGTTAGGGCTGATGCTAGGGTTACTGCCAGGATGTGGACATGAAGCTAGGGTTAGGGCTGATGCTAGGGTTACTGCCAGGATGTGGACATGAAGCTAAGGTTAGGGCTGATGCTCGGGTTAGTTACTGCCAGGATGTGGACATGAAGCTAGGGTTAGGGCTGATGCTAGGTTATTGCCAGGATGTGGACATGAAGCTAGGGTTAGGGCTGATGCTAGGTTACTGCCAGGATGTGGACTCAAAGCTAGGGTTAGGGCTGATGCTAGGGGTACTGCCAGAATGTGGACATGAAGCTAGGGTTCGGGCTGATTCTAGGGTTTGTTACTGCCAGGATATGGACATGAAGCTGTGGTTAGGGCTGATGCTAGGGTTACTGTTACTGCCAGGATGTGGACATGAAGCTAGGGTTAGGGCTGATGCTAGGTTACTGCCAGGATGTGGACATGAAGCTAGGGTTAGGGCTGATGCTAGGGTTACTGCCAGGATGTGGACATGAAGCTAGGGTTAGGGCTGATGCTAGGGTTACTGCCAGGATGTGGACATGAAGCTAGGGTTAGGGCTGATGCTAGAGTTACTGCCAGGATGTGGACATGAAGCTAGGGTTAGGGCTGATGCTAGGGTTATTGCCAGGATATGGACATGAAGCAAGGGTTAGGGATGATGCTCGGGTTAGTTACTGCCAGGATGTGGACATGAAGCTAGGGTTAGGGCTGATGCTAGGGTTACTGCCAGGATGTGGACATGAAGCTTGGGTTAGGGCTTAGGGCCAGGATGTGGACACAGGGGTTAGGGCTGATGCTAGGGTTACTGCCAGGATGTGGACACAAAGCTAAGGTTAGGGCTGATGTTAGGGTTACTGCCAGAATGTGGACATGAAGCTAGGGTTAGGGCTGATGCTGGAGTTATTGCCAGGATGTGGACATGAAGCTAGGGTTAGGGCTGATGCTAGGGTTAGTTACTGCCAGGATATGGACATGAAGCTAGGGTTCGGGCTGATTCTAGGGTTTGTTACTGCCAGGATGTGGACATGAAGCTAGGGTTAGGGCTGATGCTAGGTTACTGCCAGGATATGGACACAAAGCTAAGGTTCGGGCTGATGTTAGGGTCACTGCCAGGATATGGACACGAAGCTAGGGTTAGGGCTGATGCTAGGGTTACTGCCAGGATGTGGACACAAAGCTAGGGTTAGGGATGATGCTAGGGTTACTGCCAGGATGTGGACATGAAGCTAGGGTTAGGGCTGATGCTAGGGTTACTGCCAGGATGTGGACATGAAGCTAGGGTTAGGGATGATGCTCGGGTTAGTTACTGCCAGGATGTGGACATGAAGCTAGGGTTAGGGCTGATGCTGGAGTTATTGCCAGGATGTGGACATGAAGGGGTTAGGGCTGATGCTACTGCCAGGATGTGGACATGAAGCTAGGGTTAATGCTGGAGTTACTGCCAGGATGTGGACATGAAGGGGTGAGGGCTGATGCTAGGGTTAGTTACTGCCAGGATATGGACATGAAGCTAGGGTTAGGGCTGATGCTAGGGTTACTGCCAGGATGTGGACATGAAGCTAGGGTTAGGGCTGATGCTAGGGTTAGTTACTGCCAGGATGTGGACATGAAACTAGGGTTACTGCCAGGATGTGGACATGAAGCTAGGGTTAGGGCTGATGCTAGGGTTACTGCCAGGATGTGGACATGAAGCTAGGGTTAGGGCTGATGCTAGGGTTACTGCCAGGATGTGGACATGAAGCTAGGGTTAGGGCTGATGCTAGGGTTAGTTACTGCCAGGATGTGGACATGAAGCTAGGGTTAGGGCTGATGCTAGGGTTACTGCCAGAATGTGGACATGAAGCTAGGGTTAGGGCTGATGCTAGGGTTACTGCCAGGATGTGGACATGAAACTAGGGTTACTGCCAGAAGCTAGGGTTTGGGCTGATGCTAGGGTTAGTTACTGCCAGGATGAGGACATGAAGTAAGGGTTATGGCTGCTGCTTGTGTTACTGCCAGGATGTGGACATGAAGCAGGGTTAGGGCTGATGCTAGGGTTACTGCCAGGATATGGACACAAAGCTAAGGTTAGGGCTGATGCAAGGGTTACTGCCAGGATATGGACACAAAGCTAGGGTTAGGGCTGATGCTAGGGTTACTGCCAGGATGTGGACATGAAGCTAGCTTAGGGTTAGGGCTGATGCATGAAGGGGTTAGGGCTGATGCTACTGCCAGGATATGGACATGAAGCTAGGGTTAGGGCTGATGCTAGGGTTAGTTACTGCCAGGATGTGGACATGAAGCTAGGGTTAGGGCTGATGCTAGGGTTAGTTACTGCCAGGATGTGGACATGAAGCTAGGGTTAGGGCTGATGCTAGGGTTAGTTACTGCCAGGATGTGGACATGAAGCTAGGGTTAGGGCTGATGCTAGGGTTACTGCCAGGATATGGACATGAAGCTAGGGTTAGGGCTGAGGCTCGGGTTAGTTACTGCCAGGATGTGGACATGAAGCTAGGGTTAGGGCTGATGCTAGGGTTACTGCCAGGATGTGGACATGAAGCTAGGGTTAGGGCTGATGCTAGGGTTACTGCCAGGATATGGACACAAAGCTAGGGTTAGGGCTGATGCTAGGGTTAGTTACTGCCAGGATATGGACATGAAGCTAGGGTTCGGGCTGATTCTAGGGTTTGTTACTGCCAGGATGTGGACATGAAGCTAGGGTTAGGGCTGATGCTAGGGTTACTGCCAGGATGTGGACATGAAGCTAGGGTTAGGGCTGATGCTAGGGTTACTGCCAGGATATGGACACAAAGCTAAGGTTAGGGCTGATGCTAGGGTTACTGCCAGGATATGGACACGAAGCTAAGGTTAGGGCTGATGCTAGGGTTACTGCCAGGATGTGGACATGAAGCTAGGGTTAGGGCTGATGCTAGGGTTACTGCCAGGATGTGGACATGAAGCTAGGGTTAGGGCTGATGCTAGGGTTAGTTACTGCCAGGATGTGGACATGAAGCTAGGGTTAGGGCTGATGCTAGGGTTACTGCCAGGGTTATGATGGACAGGATGTGGACAAGAAGCTAGGGTTAGGGCTGATGCTAGGGTTACTGCCAGGATGTGGACACAAAGCTAAGGTTAGGGCTGATGCTAGGGTTACTGCCATGATGTGGACATGAAGCTAGGGTTAGGGCTGATGCTAGGGTTACTGACAGGATGTGGACATGAAGCTAGGGTTAGGGCTGATGCTAGGGTTACTGCCAGGATGTGGACACAAAGCTAGGGTTAGGGCTGATGCTAGGGTTACTGCCAGGATGTGGACATGAAGCTAGGGTTAGGGCTGATGCTAGGGTTACTGCCAGGATATGGACATGAAGCAAGGGTTAGGGATGATGCTAGGGTTAGTGCCAGGATGACATGAAGCTAGGGTTAGGGCTGATGCTAGAGTTATGCCAGGATGTGGACATGAAGCTAGGGTTAGGGCTGATGCTAGGGTTACTGCCAGGATGTGGACACAAAGCTAGGGTTAGGGCTGATGCTAGGGTTACTGCCAGGATGTGGACATGAAGCTAGGGTTAGGGCTGATGCTAGGGTTACTGCCAGGATGTGGACATGAAGCTAGCTATGGTTAGGGCTGATGCTGATGCTAGGGTTACTGCCAGGATATGGACATGAAGCTAGGGTTAGGGCTGATGGGTTTGTTATGCTGTGGACATGGCTAGGGTTAGGGCTTGCTACTGCCAGGATGTGGACATGAAGCTAGGGTTAGGGCTGATGCTAGGGTTACTGCCAGGATGTGGACACAAAGCTAGGGTTAGGGCTGATGCTAGGGTTACTGACAGGATGTGGACATGAAGCTAGGGTTAGGGCTGATGCTAGGGTTACTGCCAGGATGTGGACACAAAGCTAAGGTTAGGGCTGATGCTAGGGTTACTGCCAGAATGTGGAAATGAAGCTAGGGTTAGGGCTGATGCTAGGGTTACTGCCAGAATGTGGAAATGAAGCTAGGGTTAGGGCTGATGCTAGGGTTAGTTACTGCCAGGATATGGACATGAAGCTAGGGTTCGGGCTGATTCTAGGGTTTGTTACTGCCAGGATGTGGACATGAAGCTAGGGTTAGGGCTGATGCTAGGGTTACTGCCAGGATGTGGACATGAAGCTAGGGTTAGGGCTGATGCTAGGGTTACTGCCAGGATGTGGACATGAAGCTAGGGTTAGGGCTGATGCTAGGGTTACTGCCAGGATATGGACACAAAGCTAGGGTTAGGGCTGATGCTAGGGTTACTGCCAGGATGTGGACACAAAGCTAAGGTTAGGGCTGATGCTAGGGTTAGCCAGGATGTGGACATGAAGCTAGGGTTAGGGCTGATGCTAGGGTTACTGCCAGGTGTGGACATGAAGCTAGGGTTAGGGATGATGCTAGGGTTAGTTACTGCCAGGATGTGGACATGAAGCTAGGGTTAGGGCTGATGCTAGGTTATGCCAGGTGGACATGAAGCTAGGGTTAGGGCTGATGCTAGGTTACTGCCAGGATGTGGACATGAAGCTAGGGTTAGGGCTGATGCTAGGGTTACTGCCAGGATGTGGACACAAAGCTAGGGTTAGGGCTGATGCTGATGCTAGGGTTAGTTTACTGCCAGGATGTGGACGTGAAGCTTGGGTTAGGGCTGATGCTAGGGTTACTGCCAGGATGTGGACATGTAGCTAGGGTTAGGGCTGATGCTAGGGTTACTGCCAGGATGTGGACATGAAGCTAGGGTTAGGGCTGATGCTTTACTGCCAGGATGTGGACATGAAGCTAGGGTTAGGGCTGATGCTAGGGTTACTGCCAGGATGTGGACACAAAGCTAAGGTTAGGGCTGATGCTAGGGTTACTGCCAGAATGTGGACATGAAGCTAGGGTTAGGGCTGATGCTAGGGTTACTGCCAGGATGTGGACATGAAGCTAGGGTTAGGGCTGATGCTAGGGTTAGTTACTGCCAGGATATGGACATGAAGCTAGGGTTAGGGCTGATTCTAGGGTTTGTTACTGCCAGGATGTGGACATGAAGCTAGGGTTAGGGCTGATGCTAGGGTTACTGCCAGGATGTGGACATGAAGCTAGGGTTAGGGCTGATGCTAGGGTTACTGCCAGGATGTGGACACGAAGCTAGGAGGGCTGATGCTAGGGTTACTGCCAGGATGTGGACACAAAGCTAGGGTTAGGGCTGATGCTAGGGTTACTGCCAGGATGTGGACATGAAGCTAGGGTTAGGGCTGATGCTAGGGTTACTGCCAGGATGTGGACATGAAGCTAGGGTTAGGGATGATGCTCGGGTTAGTTACTGCCAGGATGTGGACATGAAGCTAGGGTTAGGGCTGATGCTGGAGTTATTGCCAGGATGTGGACATGAAGCTCGGGTTAGGGCTGATGCTAGGGTTACTGCCAGGATGTGGACATGAAGCTAGGGTTAGGGCTGATGCTAGGGTTACTGCCAGGATGTGGACATGAAGCTAGGGTTAGGGCTGATGCTAGGGTTAGTTACTGCCAGGATATGGACATGAAGCTAGGGTTAGGGCTGATACTGCCAGGATGTGGACATGAAGCTAGGGTTAGGGCTGATGCTAGGGTTAGTTACTGCCAGGATGTGGACATGAAGCTAGGGTTAGGGCTGATGCTAGGGTTAGTTACTGCCAGGATGTGGACATGAAGCTAGGGTTAGGGCTGATGCTAGGGTTACTGCCAGGATGTGGACATGAAGCTCGGGTGAGGGCTGATTCTAGGTTAGTTACTGCCAGGATGTGGACATGAAGCTAGGGTTAGGGCTGATGCTAGGGTTACTGCCAGGATGTGGACATGAAGCTAGGGTTAGGGCTGATAGGGCTGCCAGGATGTGGACATGAAACTAGGGTTACTGCCAGGATGTGGACATGAAGCTAGGGTTTGGGCTGATGCTAGGGTTAGTTACTGCCAGGATGAGGACATGAAGTAAGGGTTATGGCTGATGCTTGTGTTACTGCCAGGATGTGGACATGAAGCTTAGGGCTGATGCTAGGGTTACTGATATGGACTAAAGCTAAGGTTAGGGCTGATGCAAGGGTTACTGCCAGGATGTGGACACAAAGCTAAGGTTAGGGCTGATGTTAGGGTTACTGTCAGAATGTGGACATGAAGCTAGGGTTAGGGCTGATGCTAGGGTTAGTTACTGCAAGGATGTGGACAAGAAGCTAGGGTTAGGGCTGATGCTAGGGTTACTGCCAGGATGTGGACACAAAGCTAGGGTTAGGGATGATGCTCGGGTTAGTTACTACCAGGATGTGGACATGAAGTTAGGGTTAGGGCTGATGCTAGGGTTTGTTACTGCCAGAATGTGGACATGAAGCTAGGGTTAGGGCTGATGCTAGGGTTACTGCCAGAATGTGGACATGAAGCTAGGGTTAGGGCTGATGCTAGGGTTACTGCCAGGATGTGGACATGAAGCTAGGGTTAGGGCTGATGCTAGGGTTAGTTACTGCCAGGATGTGGACATGAAGCTGGGTTAGGGCTGATGCTAGGGTTACTGCCAGGATGGACATGAAGCTAGGGTTAGGGCTGATGCTAGGGTTACTGCCAGGATGTGGACATGAAGCTAGGGTTAGGGCTGATGCTAGGGTTACTGCCAGGATGTGGACATGAAGCTAGGGTTAGGGCTGATGCTGGAGTTACTGCCAGGATGTGGACATGAAGCTAGGGTTAGGGCTGATGCTAGGGTTACTGCCAGGATGTGGACATGAAGCTAGGGTTAGGGCTGATGCTAGGGGTACTGCCAGGATGTGGACATGAAGCTAGGGTTAGGGCTGATGCTAGGGTTACTGCCAGGATGTGGACATGAAGCTAGGGTTAGGGCTGATGCTAGGGTTAGTTACTGCCAGGATGTGGACATGAAGCTAGGGTTAGGGCTGATGCTAGGGTTAGTTACTGCCAGGATGTGGACATGAAGCTAGGGTTAGGGCTGATGCTAGGGTTACTGCCAGGATGTGGACATGAAGCTAGGGTTAGGGCTGATGCTAGGGTTACTGCCAGGATATGGACACAAAGCTAAGGTTAGGGCTGATGCTAGGGTTACTGCCAGGATGTGGACACAAAGCTAGGGTTAGGGCTGATGCTAGGGTTACTGCCAGGATGTGGACATGAAGCTAGGGTTAGGGCTGATGCTAGGGTTAGTTACTGCCAGGATGTGGACATGAAGCTAGGGTTAGGGCTGATGCTAGGGTTACTGCCAGGATATGGACACGAAGCTAGGGTTAGGGATGATGCTCGGGTTAGTTACTACCAGGATGTGGACATGAAGCTAGGGTTAGGGATGATGCTCGGGTTAGTTACTGCCAGGATGTGGATGTGAAGCTTGGGTTAGGGCTCAAGCTAGGGTTACTGCCAGGATGTGGACATGTAGCTAGGGTTAGGGCTGATGCTAGGGTTACTGCCAGGATGTGGACATGAAGCTAGGGTTAGGGCTGATGCTAGGGTTACTGCCAGGATGTGGACACAAAGCTAGGGTTAGGGATGATGCTCGGGTTAGTTACTGCCAGGATGTGGATGTGAAGCTAGGGTTAGGGCTGATGAAGCTCTTAGGGTTGCTAGTTACTGCCAGGATGTGGACATGAAGCTAGGGTTAGGGCTGATGCTAGAGTTATTGCCAGGATGTGGACATGACGATAGGGTTAGGGCTGATGCTAGGGTTACTGCCAGAATGTGGACAAGCTAGGGTTAGGACATGTGGACATGAAGCTAGAGTTAGGGCTGATGCTAGAGTTATTGCCAGGATGTGGACATGGAGCTAGGGTTAGGGATGATGCTCGGGTTAGTTACTGCCAGGATGTGGACATGAAGCTAGGGTTAGGGCTGATGCTAGGGTTATTACTGCCAGGATGTGGACATGAAGCTAGGGTTAGGGCTGATGCTAGGGTTAGTTACTGCCAGGATGTGGACATGAAGCTAGGGTTAGGGCTGATGCTAGGTTATTGCCAGGATGTGGACATGAAGCTAGGGGTTAGGGCTGATGCTAGGTTACTGCCAGGATGTGGACATGAAGATAGGGTTAGGGCTGATGCTAGGGTTACTGCCAGGATGTGGACACAAAGCTAAGGTTAGGGCTGATGCTAGGGGTACTGCCAGAATGTGGACATGAAGCTAGGGTTAGGGCTGATGCTAGGGTTACTGCCAGGATGTGGACATGAAGCTAGGGTTAGGGATGATGCTCGGGTTAGTTACTGCCAGGATGTGGATGTGAAGCTTGGGTTAGGGCTGATGCTAGGGTTACTGCCAGGATGTGGACATGTAGCTAGGGTTAGGGCTGATGCTAGGGTTACTGCCAGGATGTGGACACAAAGCTAGGGTTAGGGATGATGCTCGGGTTAGTTACTGCCAGGATGTGGACGTGAAGCTAGGGTTAGGGCTGATGCTAGGGTTACTGCCAGGATGTGGACATGAAGCTAGGGTTAGGGCTGATGCTAGGGTTAAAGTTTAGGGCTGATGCAGGATGCCAGGATGGACATGAAGCTAGGGTTAGGGATGATGCTAGGGTTAGTTACTGCCAGGATGTGGACATGAAGCTAGGGTTAATGCTAGGGTTACTGGGATGTGGACATGAAGCTAGGGTTAGGGCTGATGCTAGGGTTACTGCCAGGATGTGGACATGAAGCTAGGGTTAGGGCTGATGCTAGGGTTACTGCCAGGATGTGGACACAAAGCTAAGGTTAGGGCTGATGCTAGGGTTACTGCCAGAATGTGGACATGAAGCTAGGGTTAGGGCTGATGCTAGGGTTAGTTACTGCCAGGATGTGGACAAGAAGCTAGGGTTAGGGCTGATGCTAGGGTTAGTTACTGCCAGGATATGGACATGAAGCTAGGGTTAGGGCTGATTCTAGGGTTTGTTACTGCCAGGATGTGGACATGAAGCTAGGGTTAGGGCTGATGCTAGGGTTACTGCCAGGATGTGGACATGAAGCTAGGGTTAGGGCTGATGCTAGGGTTACTGCCAGGATGTGGACATGAAGCTATTAGGGCTGATGCTAGGGTTACTGCCAGGATGTGGACACAAAGCTAGGGTTAGGGCTGATGCTAGGGTTAGTTACTGCCAGGATGTGGACATGAAGCTAGGGGGTTAGGGCTGATGCTAGGGTTTGTTACTGCCAGGATGTGGACATGAAGCTAGGGTTAGGGCTGATGCTAGGGTTACTGCCAGGATGTGGACATGAAGCAAGGGTTAGGGCTGATGCTGGGTTATTGCCAGGATGTGGACATGAAGCTGGGTTAGGGCTGATGCTAGGGTTACTGCCAGGATGTGGACATGAAGCTAGGGTTAGGGCTGATGCTAGGGTTACTGCCAGGATGTGGACATGAAGCTAGGGTTAGGGCTGATGCTAGGGTTAGTTACTGCCAGGATGTGGACATGAAACTAGCTGCCAGGGTTAGGGCTGATGCTAGGGTTAGTTACTGCCAGGATGTGGACATGAAGCTAGGGTTAGGGCTGATGCTAGAGTTATTGCCAGGATGTGGACATGAAGCTTGAGGGCTGATTCTAGGGTTAGTTACTGCCAGGATGTGGACATGAAGCTAGGGTTAGGGCTGATGCTAGGGTTACTGCCAGGATGTGGACATGAAGCTAGGGTTAGGGCTGATGCTAGGGTTAGTTACTGCCAGGATGTGGACATGAAGCTAGGGTTAGGCTAGGGTTAGTTACTGCCAGGATGTGGACATGAAGCTAGGGTTATGGCTGTTACTGCCAGGATGTGGACATGAAGCTAGGGTTAGGGCTGATGCTAGGGTTACTGCCAGGATGTGGACACAAAGCTAGGGTTAGGGCTGATGCTAGGGTTACTGCCAGGATATGGACACAAAGCTAGGGTTAGGGCTGATGCTAGGGTTACTGCCAGGATGTGGACATGAAGCTAGGGTTAGGGCTGATGCTTGTGTTACTGCCAGGATGTGGACATGAAGCTAGGGTTAGGGCTGATGCTAGGGTTACTGCCAGGATGTGGACATGAAGCTAGGGTTAGGGCTGATGCTAGGGTTACTGCCAGGATATGGACATGAAGCTAGGGTTAGGGCTGATGCTAGGGTTTACTGCCAGGATGTGGACATGAAGCTAGGGTTAGGGCTGATGCTAGGGTTACTGCCAGGATGTGGACATGAAGCTAGGGTTAGGGCTGATGCTTGTGTTACTGCCAGGATATGGACACGAAGCTAGGGTTAGGGCTGATGCTAGGGTTACTGCCAGGATGGACATGAAGCTAGGGTTAGGGCTGATGCTAGGGTTAGTTACTGCCAGGATGTGGACAAGAAGCTAGGGTTAGGGCTGATGCTAGGGTTACTGCCAGGATGTGGACACAAAGCTAAGGTTAGGGCTGGTGCTGGGGTTACTGCCAGAATGTGGAAATGAAGCTAGGGTTAGGGCTGATGCTAGGGTTACTGCCAGAATGTGGAAATGAAGCTAGGGTTAGGGCTGATGCTAGGGTTAGTTACTGCCAGGATATGGACATGAAGCTAGGGTTCGGGCTGATTCTAGGGTTTGTTACTGCCAGGATGTGGACATGAAGCTCGGGATAGGGCTTATGCTAGGGTTACTGCCAGGATGTGGACATGAAGCTAGGGTTAGGGCTGATGCTAGGGTTACTGCCAGGATGTGGACATGAAGCTAGGGTTAGGGCTGATGCTAGGGTTACTGCCAGGATGTGGACACAAAGCTAGGGTTAGGGCTGATGCTAGGGTTACTGCCAGAATGTGGACATGAAGCTAGGGTTAGGGCTGATGCTAGGGTTACTGCCAGGATGTGGACATGAAGCTAGGGTTAGGGCTGATGCTAGGGTTAGTTACTGCCAGGATGTGGACATGAAGCTAGGGTTAGGGATGATGCTCGGGTTAGTTACTGCCAGGATGTGGACATGAAGCTAGGGTTAGGGCTGATGCTAGAGTTATTGCCAGGATGTGGACATGAAGCTAGGGTTAGGGCTGATGCTAGGTTATTGCCAGGATGTGGACATGAAGCTAGGGTTAGGGCTGATGCTAGGGTTATTGCCAGGATGTGGACACAAAGCTAGGGTTAGGGCTGATGCTAGGGTTACTGCCAGAATGTGGACAAAAGCTAGGGTTAGGACATGGAGGGCTGATGCTAGGGTTACTGCCAGGATGTGGACATGAAGCTAGGGTTAGGGCTGATGCTAGGGTTACTGCCAGGATGTGGACATGAAGCTAGGGTTAGGGCTGATGCTAGGGTTACTGCCAGGATGTGGACATGAAGCTAGGGTTAGGGATGATGCTCGGGTTAGTTACTGCCAGGATGTGGACATGAAGCTAGGGTTAGGGCTGATGCTGGAGTTATTGCCAGGATGTGGACATGAAGCTCGGGTTAGGGCTGATGCTAGGGTTACTGCCAGGATGTGGACACAAAGCTAAGGTTAGGGCTGGTGCTAGGGTTACTGCCAGAATGTGGAAATGAAGCTAGGGTTAGGGCTGATGCTAGGGTTACTGCCAGAATGTGGAAATGAAGCTAGGGTTAGGGCTGATGCTAGGGTTAGTTACTGCCAGGATATGGACATGAAGCTAGGGTTCGGGCTGATTCTAGGGTTTGTTACTGCCAGGATGTGGACACGAAGCTAGGGTTAGGGCTGATGCTAGGGTTACTGCCAGGATGTGGACACAAAGCTAGGGTTAGGGCTGATGCTAGGGTTACTGCCAGGATGTGGACATGAAGCTAGGGTTAGGGCTGATGCTAGGGTTACTGCCAGGATGTGGACACAAAGCTAGGGTTAGGGCTGATGCTAGGGTTAGTTCCTGCCAGGATATGGACATGAAGCTAGGGTTAGGGCTGATGCTGGGTTAGTTACTGCCAGGATGTGGACATGAAGCTAGGGTTGCTAGGTTATTGCTGTGGACATGAAGCTAGGGTTAGGGCTGATGCTGGGTTACTGCCAGGATGTGGACATGAAGCTAGGGTTAGGGCTGATTCTAGGGTTACTGCCAGGATGAAGCTGGACATGCTAGAGTTACTGCCAGGATGTTAGGGGTTAGGGCTGATTCTAGGGTTAGTTACTGCCAGGATGTGGACATGTGGACATGAAGCTAGGGTTAGGGCTGATGCTAGGGTTACTGCCAGGATGTGGACATGAAGCTAGGGTTAGGGCTGATGCTAGGGTTATTGCCAGGATGTGGACATGAAGCTCTGAGGGCTGATTCTAGGGTTAGTTACTGCCAGGATATGGACATGAAGCTAGGGTTCGGCTGATTCTAGGGTTTGTTACTGCCAGGATGTGGACACGAAGCTAGGGTTAGGGCTGATAATAGGGTTAGTTACTGCCAGGATGTGGACATGAAACTAGGGTTACTGCCAGGATGTGGACATGAAGCTAGGGTTTGGGCTGATGCTAGGGTTAGTTACTGCCAGGATGTGGACATGAAGCTAGGGTTAGGGCTGATGCTTGTGTTACTGCCAGGATGTGGACATGAAGCAGGGTTAGGGCTGATGCTAGGGTTACTGCCAGGATATGGACACAAAGCTAAGGTTAGGGCTGATGCTAGGGTTACTGCCAGGATGTGGACATGAAGCTAGGGTTAGGGCTGATGCTAGGGTTACTGCCAGGATGTGGACATGAAGCTAGGGTTAGGGCTGATGCTAGGGTTAGTTACTGCCAGGATGTGGACATGAATGCTAGGGTTAGGAAGTTAGGGCTGATGCTAGGGTTACTGCCAGGATGTGGACATGAAGCTAGGGTTAGGGCTGATGCTAGGGTTACTGCCAGGATGTGGACATGAAGCTAGGGTTAGGGCTGATGCTAGGGTTAGTTACTGCCAGGATATGGACATGAAGCTAGGGTTAGGGCTGATGCTAGGGTTACTGCCAGGATGTGGACATGAAGCTAGGGTTAGGGCTGATGCTAGGGTTACTGCCAGGATGTGGACATGAAGCTAGGGTTAGGGCTGATGCTAGGGTTACTGCCAGGATGTGGACACAAAGCTAAGGTTGGGCCTGATGCTGGGGTTACTGCCAGAATGTGGAAATGAAGCTAGGGTTAGGGCTGATGCTAGGGTTACTGCCAGAATGTGGAAATGAAGCTAGGGTTAGGGCTGATGCTAGGGTTAGTTACTGCCAGGATATGGACATGAAGCTAGGGTTCGGGCTGATTCTAGGGTTTGTTACTGCCAGGATGTGGACATGAAGCTAGGGTTAGGGCTGATGCTAGGGTTACTGCCAGAATGTGGACATGAAGCTAGGGTTAGGGCTGATGCTAGGGTTACTGCCAGGATGTGGACACAAAGCTAGGTTAGGGCTGATGCTAGGGTTACTGCCAGGATATGGACATGAAGCTAGGGTTAGGGCTGATGCTAGGGTTACTGCCAGGATGTGGACATGAAGCTAGGGTTAGGGATGATGCTAGGGTTACTGCCAGGATGTGGACATGAAGCTAGGGTTAGGGCTGATGCTAGGGTTACTGCCAGGATGTGGACATGAAGCTAGGGTTAGGGCTGATGCTAGGGTTAGTTACTGCCAGGATGTGGACATGAAGCTAGGGTTAGGGCTGATGCTGGAGTTATTGCCAGATGTGGACATGAAGCTCGGGTTAGGGCTGATGCTAGGGTTATTACTGCCAGGATATGGACATGAAGCTAGGGTTAGGGCTGATGCTAGGTTATTACTGCCAGGATGTGGACACGAAGATAGGGTTAGGGCTGATGCTAGGGTTACTGCCAGGATGTGGACATGAAGCTAGGGTTAGGGCTGATGCTAGAGTTACTGCCAGGATGTGGACATGAAGCTTGGGTTAGGGCTGATGCTAGGGTTACTGCCAGGATGTGGACATGAAAGCTAGGGTTAGGGCTGATGCTAGGGTTACTGCCAGGATATGGACATGAAGCTAGGGTTAGGGATGATGCTAGGGTTTGTTACTGCCAGGATGTGGACACGAAGCTAGGGTTAGGGCTGATGCTAGGGTTACTGCCAGGATGTGGACACGAAGCTAGGGTTAGGGCTGATGCTAGGGTTACTGCCAGGATGTGGACACAAAGCTAAGGTTAGGGCTGATGCTAGGGTTACTGCCAGATGTGGACATGAAGCTAGGGTTAGGGCTGATGCTAGGGTTACTGCCAGAATGTGGAAATGAAGCTAGGGTTAGGGCTGATGCTAGGGTTAGTTACTGCCAGGATATGGACATGAAGCTAGGGTTAGGGCTGATTCTAGGGTTTGTTACTGCCAGGATGTGGACATGAAGCTAGGGTTAGGGCTGATGCTAGGGTTACTGCCAGGATGTGGACACAAAGCTAGGGTTAGGGCTGATGCTAGGGTTACTGCCAGGATATGGACACGAAGCTAGGGTTAGGGCTGATGCTAGGTTACTGCCAGGATGTGGACACAAAGCTAGGGTTAGGGCTGATGCTAGGGTTACTGCCAGGATGTGGACATGAAGCTAGGGTTAGGGCTGATGCTAGGGTTACTGCCAGGATGTGGACATGAAGCTAGGGTTAGGGCTGATGCTAGGGTTACTGCCAGGATGTGGACATGAAGCTAGGGTTAGGGCTGATGCTGGAGTTACTGCCAGGATGTGGACATGAAGCTAGGGTTAGGGCTGATGCTAGGGTTACTGCCAGGATGTGGACATGAAGCTAGGTTAGGGCTGATGCTGGAGTTACTGCCAGATGTGGACATGAAGCTAGGGTTAGGGCTGATGCTAGGTTTAGTTACTGCCAGGATATGGACATGAAGCTAGGGTTAGGGCTGATGCTAGGGTTAGTTACTGCCAGGATGTGGACATGAAGCTAGGTTAGGGCTGATTCTAGGATGTGGACATGTTTGTTACTGCCAGGATGTGGACATGAAGCTAGGGTTAGGGCTGATGCTAGGGTTACTGCCAGAATGTGGACATGAAGCTAGGGTTAGGGCTGATGCTAGGGTTACTGCCAGGATGTGGACAAGAAGTTAGGGTTAGGGCTGATGCTAGGGTTACTGCCAGGATATGGACCTGAAGCTAGGGTTAGGGCTGATGCTAGGGTTACTGCCAGGATGTGGACATGAAGCTAGGGTTAGGGATGATGCTCGGGTTAGTTACTGCCAGGATGTAGACATGAAGCTAGGGTTAGGGCTGATGCTGGAGTTATTGCCAGGATGTGGACATGAAGCTCGGGTTAGGGCTGATGCTAGAGTTATTGCCAGGATGTGGACATGAAGCTAGGGTTAGGGCTGATGCTGGAGTTATTGCCAGGATGTGGACATGAAGCTCGGGTTAGGGCTGATGCTAGAGTTACTGCCAGGATGTGGACACGAAGCTAGGGTTAGGGCTGATGCTGGAGTTATTGCCAGGATGTGGACATGAAGCTCGGGTTAGGGCTGATGCTAGAGTTATTGCCAGGATGTGGACACGAAGCTAGGGTTAGGGCTGATGCTAGTTACTGAAAGGATGTTTATATAAATCTAGGGTTTGGGCTGATGCTAGTTACTGAAATAATGTGCATATAAAGCTAGGGTTAGGGCTGATGCTAGTTACTGAAAGGATGTGCATATAAAGCTAGGGTTAGGGCTGATGCTAGTTACTGAAAGGATGTGCATATAAAGCTAGGGTTAGGGCTGATGCTAGTTACTGAAAGGATGTGCATATAAAGCTAGGGTTAGGGCTGATGCTAGTTACTGAAAGGATGTGCATATAAAGCTAGGGTTAGGGCTGATGCTAGTTACTGAAAGGATGTGCATATAAAGCTAGGGTTAGGGCTGATGCTAGTTATGAAAGGATGTGCATAGTTAGGGCTGATGCTAACTGAAAGGATGTGCATATAAAGCTAGGGTTAGGGGATGCTAGTTACTGATATAAAGCTAGGGTTAGGGCTGCTAGTTACTGAAAGGATGTGCACATAAAGCTAGGGTTAGGGCTGATGCTAGTTTCTGAAAGGATGTGCATATAAAGCTAGGGTTAGGGCTGATGCTAGTTACTGAAAGGATGTGCATATAAAGCTAGGGTTAGGGCTGATGCTGGTTACTGAAAGGATGTGCATATAAAGCTAGGGTTAGGGCTGATGCTGGTTACTGAAAGGAGGTGCATATAAAGCTAGGGTTAGGGCTGATGCTAGGGTTACTGCCAGGATGTGGACATAAAGCTAGGGTTAGGGCTGATGCTGGTTACTGAAAGGATGTGCATATAAAGCTAGGGTTAGGGCTGATGCTAGTTACTGAAAGGATGTGCATAAGGGCTGATGCTGGTTACTGAAAGGATGTGCATATAAAGCTAGGGTTAGGGCTGATGCTAGTTACTGAAAGGATGTGCATATAAAGCTCGGGTTTGGGCTGATGCTCGGGTTACTGCCAGGATGTGGACATAAAGCTAGGGTTAGGGCTGATGCTGGCTACTGAAAGGATGTGCATATAAAGCTAGGGTTAGGGCTGATGCTAGTTACTGAAAGGATGTGCATATAAAGCTAGGGTTAGGGCTGATGCTAGGGTTATTGCAAGGAGGTGGACAGGTGTCTAGCCAAAGTGCTCCAGGTAGCTCCTATGTCCCCTCAGTTCTTGCCTGATGTCCTGTATGGCAGCACTGCGGTCTCGTTTCTTGCCCCACATCTTGAGTGAGTTGGTGAGGAGGATGATGAACTCCCCATTCTTCATGCCCACAGACACCATCTCCCCATCAGGACTGTAGCTGGCACACTTGGCTGGGTGGCCCAGGCTCACCTTGTTCAGCAGTTTCTAGCAGGTAAATGGACGCAGGGTTGTAGACAACAAAACATGACATAGGACGGTATTTTGCCATTCAACGGTTAACTAAATTCAAGTGCAAAGGAAACCAAGAACACAAACCTATTTACACACAGATTTGTGATTCAAAAAAGTTGTTTCTGCAATAAATCAATTAAGACATTCAACGTAAGTTCAAACGTAACTTCAAAGCTCAGCAGACCATTGGAACCACATAGTATTTATTTGTGCTGTACCTTGTCGTCCAGGTCCCATATGCGGATGGTGCTGTCGTCGCTGGTGGAGATGAACAGGTTTTTAGAGGGGTGGGTGGCCAGGCCCCAGATCTCGCCCTGCATGTGACCGTTGATCAGGATGTTGGACGCAGCGTTCTTCTCTCCCACCTCAATGATCTCACCATCCTTTGTACCTACCAATATCTTACCCTGGTAGACAGTGACACAAGAAGGTTACTGTTTTTAACCCTTCAGAATCCTAGCTATAGACTTTGGGCTCGCTTCAATCCATATCGCTAAGAGCGTCTGCTAAATGACTAAAGTATTATACACTGCTCATAAAAATAAAGGGAACACTAAAATAACACATCCTAGATCTGAATGAATGAAATATTCTTATTAAATACTTTTTTCTTTACATAGTTGAATGTGCTGACAACAAAATCACACAAAAATTATCAATGGAAATCAAATTTATCAAACCATGGAGGTCTGGATTTGGAGTCACACTCAAAATTAAAGTGGAAAACCACACTACAGGCTGTTCCAACTTTGATGTAATGTCCTTAAAACAAGTCAAAATGAGGCTCAGTAGTGTGTGTGGCCTCCACGTGCGTGTATGACCTCCCTACAACGCCTGGGCATGCTCCTGATGAGGTGGCGGATGGTCTCCTAAGGGATCTCCTCCCAGACCTGGACTAAAGCAACTCCTGGACATTCTGTGGTGCAACGTGGCGTTGGTGGATGGAGCGAGACATGATGTGCTCAATTGGATTCAGGTCTGGGGCAGGGGCAGGCCAGTCCATTGCATCAATGCCTTCCTCTTGCAGGAACTGCTGACACACTCCAGCCACATGAGGTCGAGCATTGTCTTGCATTAGGAGGAACCCAGGGCCAACCACACCAGCATATGGTCTCACAAGGGGTCTGAGGATCTCATCTCGGTACCTAATGGCAGTCAGGCTACCTCTGGCGAGCACATGGAGGGCTGTGCGGCCCCCCAAAGAAATGCCACCCCATGACTGACCCACCGCCAAACCGGTCATGCTGGAGGATGTTGCAGGCAGCAGAACGTTCTCCACGGCATCTCCAGACTGTCACATGTGCTCAGTGTAAACCTGCTTTCATCTGTGAAGAGCACAGTGGTGAATTTGCCAATCTTGGTGTTCTCTGGCAAATGCCAAACGTCCTGCACGGTGTTGGTGCTGTAAGCACAACCCCCACCCGTGGATGTCGGGCCCTCATACCACCCTCATGGAGTCTGTTTCTGACCGTTTGAGCAGACACATGCACATTTGTGGCCTGCTGGAGGTCATTTTGCAGGGCTCTGGCAGTGCTCCTCCTGCTCCTCCTTGCACAAAGGACTGCTATCCTGCTGCTGGGTTGTTGCCCTCCTACGGCCTCCTCCACGTCTCCTGATGTACTGGCCTGTCTCCTGGTAGCGCCTCCATGCTATGGACACTATGCTGACAGACACACCAAACCTTCTTGCCACAGCTCGCATTGATGTGCCATCCTGGATGAGCTGCACTACCTGAGCCACTTGTGTGGGTTGTAGACTCCGTCTCATGCTACCACTAGAGTGAAAGCACCGCCAGCATTCAAAAGTGACCAAAACATCAGCCAGGAAGCATAGGAACTGAGAAGTGGTCTGTGGTTATCACCTGCAGAACCACTCCTTTATTGGGGGTGTCTTGCTAATTGCCTATAATTTCCACCTGTTGTGTATTCCATTTGCACAACAGCATGTGAAATTTATTGTCAATGAGTGTTGCTTCCTAAGTGGACAGTTTGATTTCACAGAAGTGTGACTGACTTGGAGTTACATTGTGTTGTTTAAGTGTTCCCTTTATTTTTTGAGCAGTGTATATATATATATATATATATATATATATATATATATATATATATATATATGATATTCAATTAAAATCTTTCTCTCTATATATATATATATCTCTATATATATATAAAACATAGTGACAGTACGTTTATTTCCGAAAGGATTGTTCAGGGAGTTGCTTTAAGATTAAACATCTGCTGTAGACATGCTCAAAGTCTCTTTCACTGCTGTGTGCCCTGGCTGTGCTGAACTCACCTTTCCTCGACAGACGGACCTCACACACTCAACAGTTTGGCCCGTCTCCAGCTGGAACGCTCGGCAACGCTTCATCTCCTGGTCCCACAGTTTCACTGCACCGCCCTCCTTGGTACTGAAAAAGTGCATGCACGCACACACACACATGCAAACACACCATCATAATCATCAATGTATCATCATAATAGAGGATAGAGGGTTAACCGAGATTCAGAACTATTCTTAATGTAATCCAATGGAATTCCAGATGTGATTTTTGGTGCTAGTGTGCCTTGTTACTTTAGGTGGGATTATTGGTGTTGTCTCAAGTAGGTCAGTGTTATAAAGATATCATTCTGATTATCAGTGGTCTTGGCAGCAGGTAGCCTAGCGGTTAAACAAATACTTTCCCTGAGTCCGATGAACTAGTGGACACCATTTTTATGTCTGTCTCTGTGTCCAGTATGAAGGAAGTTAGTTAGGTAGTTAGCTTAATGAGTGGAAGTCTATGAATATCTACTAGCATACTAGTAGAAAAATGGCCTCATTGCCAAAATATCCCTTTAACCTCTTGATGCTATGGGGGCGCTATTTCATTTTTGGATAAAAAGACGTGCCCATTTTAAGCGCAATATTTTGTCACAAAAAGATGCTCGACTATGCATATAATTGGTAGCTTTGGAAAGAAAACACTCTGACGTTTCCAGAACTGCAAAGATATTCTCTGTGCGTGCCCTAGAACGTGAGCTACAGGCAAAACCAAGATGAAACGGCATCCAGGAAATCAGCAGGATTTTTGAGGCTCCGTTTTCCATTGTCTCCTTATATGGCTGTGAATGCGAGAGGAATGAGCCTGCCCTTTCTGTCGTTTCCCCAAGGTGTCTGCAGCATTGTGACGTATTTGTAGGCATATCATTGGAAGATTGACCATAAGAGACCACATTTACCAGGTGTCCGCCCGGTGTCCTGCGCCGAAATTGGTGCGCAAACCTCAGCTGCAAGTATTTTTCCATGGAATTCAGAGAAGAAAGCAGGCTTCCACGAACGATATATCAATGAAGAGATATGTGAAAAAACACCTTGAGGATTGATTCCAAACAACGTTTGCCATGTTTCGGTCGATATTATGGAGTTAATTCGGAAAAAGTTTGACGTTGTTGGTGACTGAATTTTCGGTTCGTTTCAGTAGCCGAATGTGATGTACAAAACGGAGCGATTTCTCATACACAAAGATTCTTTCAGGAAAAACTGAACATTTGCTATGTAACTGAGAGTCTCCTCATTGAAAACATCCGAAGCTCTTCAAAGGTAAATGATTTTATTTATTTGGTTATCTGGTTTTTGTGAAAATGTTGCGTGCTAAATGCTACTCAAAATGCTAAGCTAGCTTTGCATACTCTTACACAAATTAGTGAATTGCTATGGTTCAAAAGCATATTTTGAAAATCTGAGATGACAGTGTTGTTAAGAAAAGGCTAAGCTTGAGAGCAGGCGCATTATTTTCATTTTATTTGCGATTTTCAGAAATCGTTAACGTTGCGTTATGCTAATGAGCCTGAGGCTTTATTGACGATCCCAGATCCGGGATGGGGAGTATCAAGAGGTTTTAAGAGCATTGGGTCAGTAACCGAACAGTCACTGTTTCAAATCCCTGAGCTGACTAGGTGAAAAATCGGTCGATGTACCCTTGAGCAAGGCACCTAACCCTAATTTCTCCTGTAAGTCACTCTGGATAAGAGCATCTGATAAATGACTAAAATGTAAACTGTAAATGGCCGTGCAACAGTACGGTACTCACGGCCTCTCCTTGCCCCCTGTGACGATGAGGCCGTCCCTCAGTGTGGTGTACATGGTGAACACTGGCCCGGTGTGGGCTTTAGCCACGACACGAAGCAGGAAGTGGTCTCTCCACACGTACACATCCCCATTTATAGCACCTGTGAATGTTAGGTTATTCTGGAGGAAGAGAAACCACAGCTCAGGATCATGAAACCGTTTAATGGATCTCTGAAATGAATTACTACCCATTAGGGTAGACTAAAGAGTGCCAAATTCTGTCGATACTCACCGCACCAAAGGCCACAGACAACATGGTCTGCATCCTGCCGTCGTCCACTGAGCCCAC
Source organism: Oncorhynchus masou masou (assembly GCF_036934945.1). Classification (NCBI taxonomy): domain Eukaryota; kingdom Metazoa; phylum Chordata; class Actinopteri; order Salmoniformes; family Salmonidae; genus Oncorhynchus; species Oncorhynchus masou. The sequence goes on from NC_088234.1 coordinate 58,834,963, forward strand.
CACTCCCTTCTTATACATGAGAGAGCCTCCAGCTAGTGTCCAGAACTTGATGTGCTTGATACCAACAGACACGAACTGAGAGTCGGAGTCTGGCCGGAACTCAACTACGAAGATCCTGTCTGGATGGCCACCTTTACTGGTCACTTTAGCACCTGGACAGGGAAACCCACACAAGCACAAACACTCCTATGACCTGCTATTTACAGTTACAGAGTGATATCTAACAACATTGTTGGATTAGCAATCCCAAAAATGCCCAGACCAATCTAAGCTGTAGCCTACCACCATCTCAGTGAATATTACCAGGGTCAGAATGGCTCACCTTCCTGCCAGCGCCACACAGTGATGGTGTGTTCAGGCTCCACCCCCACAGAGAGCAGCAGCTTTCCCGTGGCGCTGAAGTTGACGTAGCCCACCCCCTTGGCGTGAGAGCAGCGCAGGATGGACAGCGTCTGTTTACTCATGGCGTCCCACACATGGATGGAGGGGGTGGTGCCTGGAGCACAGAGAAAACCACCATAGTCTGATCCAGTATACAGGGCTACAGTATGGAGCAGTCCAGGGCAATTGATTGGCTGTATTATAGTACTGGGTAAAAAAGGTCAGAAAAGTAGGGTTGAATACAGAGGGATAACTACTGGAGGATAGAAAACACAGGACAGGCCACTGGGAAACTGCAGGAGAACAGCAATAAGAGGGTAAACCTATAGGGGTGGTTTCCCCGACATAGATTAAGATTTTTTTTCATTGAGCTTGCTTTTTTATTGTAGGACTGGGATTTGTCTGTGTCCGGGAAACCGGCCCATAGGCATAGTAACTGTAAAGGTCAATCTGGACGGGGGTTTACCTGGCAGGTCTGTCACTTCACCTGTGGTGTGTGAGCGATGGGAAATTAGGCAAAAGAACAAATTCAATCTAAAGTGAGTGCCTTCTCAGATGCTGCTGAGGGCCATGATATTAAGCACCAATAACAATGACTTCTAGCAACAAACAAAAGGTGTCAATGTAGACTGAACAGGTCCTCAACAAAGTCCCAGAAAAATGCTATGATAAGGCTAAACATGGGCATTCAATACCTCTCTCTCTCTCATATGCCCACACTCAGCCCACACACAAATGCTATGGATAAGTACATGCAAAATATGTCAACGCATAATCACAATAAAATAAAACATGTTCATTCACTGCAGTACAGTACATACCAATCTGTCCTGTAGCGATGACATTTTTGTATTTAGGATGTTGATTGACGGTCAAACAGAGGATGTCGTCTGTATGCTCCAAGTAGAAACTCTGAGTCCCTGAGGAAAAATAGCTTTAAAACACAGAGTTCATCTTCATCTTATCATGTACAAGACTTTGAAAATCACAAGTCCTGATGTCAATATTGAGTATAGTATCTGAAAGTGACAACACGTAGCTGTACCAGTAGAGAGGCTGTGCACCATGGCCGTAGCTGCTGTGTGGAAGACGATGTCGGCGCCGTCGTTGAGGTAGTGAAGGTTGTTACGACAATCAAAGCCCCTGAACCCAAACACGTGGTCCAGAACCAGGTCCTGGAAGTACACACATCACCGACCAATCACATGCCACAGCGCACCAAACGTACCCAACAATTGTTCATAAAAATAAAAATAAATTAAGGTTAAAAATGTAACAAGACATAAGCATTTCGCTACACCCGCAATAATATCTGCAAAATATGTGTATGTGACAAATAAAATTAGATTTTGAAACATCGTGGTGAGTATGACATCAAAGTTATTCAGAGTTAACATCAACACCACCGTGAGACAAACCTCAACAAGCTTCTTCTTTTTGGTGATATTGTTCTTCTGCAGCTTCTCTGGTTGGGGAGCAGCTCGGCTAACAGGTGGCCTGCAGTGAGTAAACAGATAGTACTGCCTCACACAGTAGATATATTGGACAGATACAGTATATTAACATGTGTACCACAGAACCAAGTTGTGTTTTCTCAGAGCAATTTCATTACAGGGCACAGAAATGCCACATTAAGGATAGATTAGGCCAAGTTATAAAATGTCTCTCTAGTCTGACATGAGAGTGATAGAAACAAAGAAATAAAGATAAGAGAGAGTGTGAGAAAGAAAATATCTATGTGCTAAACTACAGCTTGAGGCACTCAGAGAGTCAAAACAGCTGCAATCAGTCATATCCCTCTGAATAGAAACCTTGTTAAGCATGGCTACAGTACATCATTGTTTGTTAATCACTCATAATAGCCTTTACTGTTTATAATACACAAACATTCAGTGTCCCTCATGAAACACACACAGTATATAACACAATATCTACAGACAGATTCAGTGCTACATAAAATTGAATAAATTGTATACATCACAGACATTTTCCTATTACATTTTCCACATGTATGAATTTTGGCCAGCCACTGCACACATATCACCAAGGTGGGCACATCACATTCACAATGTTAACAAGCGTCAACTTTCACATAAGGATCACACCAATAATGACACATTACACCAGTTGGCTGAGGCCACATTTAACATGTATGGCAATGAGCCACAATGAGCAACATAATACAATTCCATTCAGTCTCTGAGTCAGTTTCTAGGCTCTACACTGCCACCTGCAGCACATCTACCTTTGCGTCTCAGTGAGGCTTTCCCTGGATTTCCTTCTCTGTCCCCCCCTCATTGAAATCTATCACTATAAAATATAAATACTTAAAAAGAGGCAATCTGCAGTTAATGTAGCAATTACAGATTGCCCCTTTAAAGTGAGTGGGATTCCACTCTCCTTAAAAATGAAGTCACTGGATATGTTGGAAAATTTGACTTCCTAGGCAGTTGGTTACCACAGTGACGTGTCCTGGCTGAGACCTGAGATCCATGGTCACTCTCAGGGGTTAACAGACCATGTAAAACATCTGAAATATCAATACTATTGATAGCTGACACAAAAGCAAAGGGCCATTAAAGGAAGAATAGAAGCACTCCACACTACCCTTTCCCATCTAGACAAAAGGAATACCTAGGTGAGAATGCTGTTCATTGACTACAGCTCAGCGTTCAACACCATAGCGCCCACGAAGCTCATCACTAAGATAAGGACCCTGGGACTAAACACCTCCATCTGCAACTGGATCCTGGACTTCCTGACGGGCCGCCCCCAGGTGGTAAGGATAGGCAACAACACATCTGCTATGCTGATCTGCTATGCTGATCAGGGGTGTGTACTTAGTCCCCTCCTGTACTCCCTGTTCACCCACGACTGCGTGGCCAAACACGACTCCAACACCATCATCAAGTTTGCTGACGACACAGCAGTGGTAGGCCTGATCACCAACAATGATTAGAGAGGAGGTCAGAGAACTGGCAGTGTGGTGCCAGGACAACACCCTCTCCCTCAATGTGAGCAAGACAAAGGAGATGATTGTGGACTATAGGAAAAGGAGGGCCGAACAGGCCCCCATTAACATCAACGGGGCTGTAGTGGCATCACTGCCTGGTATGGCAACTGCTCGGCATCTGACCGTAAGGCACTACAGAGGGTAGTGAGTACTTCCCAGTGCATCACTGGGCCAAGCTTCCTGCAATCTAGGACCTATATAATAGGCGGTGTCAGAGGAAAGCCCATAAAATTGTCAGAGACTCTAGTCACCCAAGTCATAGACTGTTCTCTCTGCTACCACACGGCAAGCGGTACCGGAGCGCCAAGTCCAAAAGGCTCCTTAACAGCTTCTACCCCCAAGCCATAAGACTGCTGAACAATTCATCAAATGGCCACCGGACTATTACATTGACCCCCCCCCCCTCTATTTGTGTTGTACACTGCTGCTACTCACTGTTTATTCTCTATGCATAGTCACTTCACCCCAACCTACATGTACAGATTAGCTCTAACCTGTACCCATGCACACTGACTCTGTACTGGTACCCCCTGTATAAACCTCGTTATTGTTATGTTATTGTGTTACTTTTTATTATTTTTTAAACTTTAGTTTAGTTGGTAAATATTTTCTTAACTCTTCTTGAACTGCACTGTTGGTTAAGAATTTTTAAGTAAGCATTTCACGGTAAGGTCTACACTTGTTGTATTCGGTGCATTTGACAAATACAGTTTGATTTGATTTGATTTATTAAGTTATTGGTCCTTAACATAGGTTGTCAAAGGTTCACGAGAATGTGTGCATGCTCCCGTGTGCACACACACTGACAGACAGAGTCTACAAGTTAACAGGGAAACACATATTGAAGAAGCCCTTGGAGGTTGAAATCCAACAGGAGGTTGAACAGTACAATGACAATGCAGAAGCATTAGTCATACAGCACCAGCACTGTGTGCAATGGCCTGGTAGAACTACAGCCGTGTCATACAAGACAAGGTTCCAGCTCACTGGCAAATTACTAGCCCAAAGGTGATAGCTGTGATCACATACATAGTTTACACTCCTTACAGCTGACAGACACAAGCGTCATTCTCTGTTTGTCTGAACAGCATTTAACCAGCATTGTTTGGATGATCATGCACGGCAGGGAGCTAATATTTCCAACATCTGCTTTCTCCTATTTCATTTGGTAATCAGACTCCCTCTTCCACATGTGTTTTAACAATATTATCAGTGTCTACGTGCTAATAAAATGTTATGTTTTATTGAACCATTATTTAACTAGAGTCATAGAGTGATGCTGCCTAGCTCCATGTCTCTACCTGAACAAGAAAGAGAAGATGGGGAAAAAGCCCCACTGGGTGTGAAACTCTGCAGTCTGGATGCAAACATGCAGTTCTGATCAGATGGGAATGAGATGAGCTGACTGCCACCATGCAAGTACATACAGAACGTCACAGAGAAACACGTGGACCTGGACCCACAGTGTACGCACACAGCGTGATAGACACAAGTAGCCCACTTTACCTGGATCCCCTTGAGAGCAGTGGACAGAACCAAGTGAGAGGTTTAGAGGACAGGTCGGAGTCCGAGGGGACTCAATATAGCTATAAAGACTCTATGCTCATGCAAAAAGCAACCTGGAGAGCTATTAGCTGTCATTTCTGCCTGGTGCACACCATGCTCTGGCCATTAGCCTGCTGTCAGCATGCTGGAAAGAGAGACAGCTCGTAGGAGAAGTGTGGAATGAGAGAGTGCACCAGTCTACAGAGCGATAAGGGGAAGGGGGTCATACCCTGGGGTCCCTGTGCAAACTGTGCAATAGAGCTCCTATGAGAGGAGGAGGAAGGGCACAGGAAGAGAGAAATGAGTCAGTGCCTCGATCTCAACCCCCAAGGGGTTATGGGAAAACAAGGTCCTGTGATGTCTGGGGCTCCATGAGAGGGGAAGAAGAAAAGAGAGGGGGAGAGACAGAAACAGAAAGAAAGAACGGTCTCCTCCAGCATCACTTGGTAAATCATCATTGTACTCAGAGTACCCTACAAAATAAATTCTGATACGAATGACCCAAAAGGACCTAAAATAAAATGTCTTACTCATGCAGTTGACATAACTTCACATTGGCCATACTTTGAGCAATATGAGTGATAGTGGGGAGCGTCATGGTAAATAATGCCAATTTTATGGCTTAGAATACAACACAGATTATGCCCATAGTCCATATAAATAGATGACTACAAAATACAGCTTTTTCAGAACTGCTTCCTGTAGGACCATTATTGGAGATCAGTGAAATAACAAACACTTTTGGATAAAATGTCAAGTATGTTACGGTTATAAAAGGAAAAACATGGAAAATTCTGTTGAAATCCCTGGATTAAAATAACACCATGTATTCTATTGTATGTTAGAAATTCTACCTACACACTCAATAAAATCCTCATCTCTTCACATCCAATGTATGGAAATACCACCCACATCCCATAGCTAACACAGAATGTATGCATAGGTCATACTTACTTGACAATGCCCTGCCTCCAAAGGAATGCAAGTTAAAACACAAGAGAGATATTAAAGAGATTGAACAGGATGTTAAACACTTACAAATTCGTAACATTCTACGAATTGGAATTTGTGACATATAATAAGAAATGGATTACGTCGTATACAATTGTCGGGGACCTGTTTTGGATTGTGAGCACTACTTTTAAAACTACTGGCTGAAATTACACCTTTATAATGCATCTTTCAAAGGTAGACTCAGTGAAATTACGTTGCCGCGAGCAGCACCGCAGATAATGAGATGAGCGAGACGCAAGACTTCGCTCTCACACAGTCACACACAGTATCTGCGCATGTGCACCGGTTACCTTCACGCGTGGTAGCCAGGGCACCAAAACAACTGAGAAGTTGAGCCTCGTGGTTAAATGCTCTTAGTTGTTGTAGAAATGGACGTTGTGAGCCTCCCAGATAGCATATGATAGGTTCTTCACTGGTTCATGTTCTGTAACTATTTCATGTTTCCTGTCATTCTGTGATGCTGTATAATTGGGTAAATGTTATTCTACACATTATATGAAAGAGAATGGACAAAGTCAAAGTCTTCCATACATAACAGCACTGCTATATGTGACAATAATGGAAAATAGTGGGGAGCGTCATGGTAAATAATGCCAATTTTATGGCTTAGAATACAATTTGTGGCAACGCAACCTTTGGCTTTGACAAAAATCAATCATTGTCTCCTCGGGCTATACATGCTATTTCCACAGTATATTTTTTACTTCCCCTAGTTGCACATAGCTGATAAGCCATTTATATTGATGGGGGAACCACTGATGTGGCAATATTCGATACAGTCTCGAAGCAACTGAGATCATACCAATGATACCGTATAGGTACTGTATATACAACATATCGGTATCATAGCAACAGATATCACATAGAAGCTCAAGAGAGCACACCTGCTACACATGCACATAACATTGTGTAATACTTTGTCAAGATACCTTCACAAGCCACAAGAACATGCTATCTCATACTGTAACACCACACAGACTACGACCCAAACACGTACACCCAACAATCCACAGATAGATGGATCAAACATAAAACATGCACACGGCATGCAATATCAATGGGCTACATCCACAATGCATGCCCAGGACAATCCACAGTATCATAGCAACAGAGGTGAATAGAGAGAGCGTATTAGAGAGAGGACACATAAAGCACACGCGTACACTCATAAAGTGCAGAAAGAAATAACATAGAACTGAGGATAAAGATATTTCTATGAGCATATAATGTCTTGTTTTTTAATGCAAGTAGTACAGATAGGTAAAGAGTAGTCTATGTCTATCAAACTAAATCAGGCCTCCTACTCCATTTGAAATAGTCTAACATGAAAACAAACCCCACGCAGTCTTCCCTTAAACTTCAAATGCTGTCAGCTAAGCACTGAAAAAGTCAACTTACTCTGTATCATAAAAAAAGCAAGACCAAACTCTATATCCATGTCAACCCAACAATGACCACCTCTGAGGCTTTACAAAAGGTATAAATACTGTATATATGAATAATACTCATATAGATGTGTACTGGTAGACAGTTCCAGTTCCTGTTTCTGACACCAGAGGACTCTATAAGCATTCCTGTGTAGACAATCAAATGGTGTTGGAAGCTGATGGCAGCCTGATTAGGATCAAGACTTTGTCTTTTGAGGCCTATAACATAACAGATAAAACTTGGGCATTTTTTTATCGTCACTGCCTCAGACTTTAAATTGTTTTAAATCTACACACAGCACAATGGTCAGGGGCCAAGACACTCTAATGTTTAAGCTCTATCACTAAGTGACAACGACCAGTCCCAAAACAGAATCTGTACAGTTCAGTCATTAGAGAAGGAAGGGAAACGTGGGTAGAGACAGAGGTGTGGGGGTGTACCTTTCCTCTGGTGACACCTCCTTCAGTTGCTGGTGGGGTTTGATGCCACACATACCCCGGATGCTGACAGCATAGATCTTAGTGGTGTAGTTGATGCTGTTCTCCCTTGCCACATCACTGTCATACCCTACAGACACGCCCACAGGAAGAGACTCGCCAATTAGAGTAGTGTTTTAAAATGTGGATTTGATCAGGATAGCTTTGTGTGTGTCTGTTGAGAATGTTGTATGGGACTTCTAAGAGTAGATTGTGAGAGAGTTGTAAGAATGTGTATATAAAAAAAGTAATATATACGTTTTATTGTCATATACACAGGATAGTTGCAGTGAAATATGCTTTTTTACAGGGTCAGACATAGTACTACGGTGTTAAGTGCCTTGCCAAAGGGCACAGACAGATTTTTCACCTTGTTGGCTTGGGTGTTGGAACCGGCGACCTTTCAGTTACTGGTCCAACATTCTAACCATTAAGCTACCTTCCGCCCACAAGCACTAATGTATATAGTAGTATTGTATACTACTGTACTGTATGGATCAGTTGTCTAAAGGCTGGAGTTTACCTCCGTCCTCCTCAATGTCATCGTCTGACTCCTCGCTGTCCACAGGGTTCTCCCTGTGACCCTCTCCGGTTCTCTCCAGGCTCCAAATCATCAATGCTGTGTCAGCTCCGCCCAGCGTCAGTAGCGTGGCGTCATCTTGTGCCCATCGCACGTTGGTTATATGGGCACTGTGGCCCACGTACTTCTTGAAGCGGGCATATTGACCCTGAAGGGGGAGCAGACAGTGCCAAGTTGAACCAAGAGACAATATTGAACCAAGTTGAACCAAGAGACAACATTGAACCAAGAGACAACATTGAACCAAGTTGAACCAAGAGACAACATTGAACCAAGAGACAACATTGAACCAAGTTGAACCAAGAGACAACATTGAACCAATAGACAACATTGAACCAAGTTGAACCAAGAGACAACATTGAACCAAGAGACAACATTGAACCAAGTTGAACCAAGAGACAACATTGAACCAAGAGACAACATTGAACCAAGTTGAACCAAGAGACAACATTGAACCAAGAGACAACATTGAACCAAGTTGAACCAAGAGACAACATTGAACCAAGTTGAACCAAGAGACAATATTGAACCAAGTTGAACCAAGAGACAATATTGAACCAAGAGACAACATTGAAACAAGAGACAACATTCAACTTGAGTCAACAACTGAGACATGTACCAGCATTGGGATTAATTCCATTTCAGTTCAAGTGAGTAAAATGTAAATTAACACTAGCGCAAGTGTACTGAGCTGTCGCACCCTGGTTGGATAGCTGAAGAGCTTGAGGAAGCCAAAGTCGTCTCCGGTGGCTAGCAGCTTCTTGTCTTTGGTGAGCGAGGCGGCGTTGACGTCTGTGATGTCACTGTGGGTGGGCCAGATCCCCTCACAGGTGGGGCCCAGGACACACGTCCAGGTTGCCCACTCCATCTTCTCTATCTGACAGGCGGAAACAGGAACGCATGCACACATACACACACACACACAGTGTGTTAAACACTGCATCCTGTTATCATGGAGTGTCCATACATTTTTGATTTCTAGCTGAGAAAAATAACAATCTCAGTTGGGTCTCTTACCTCAGAATTTCTTATGGTTTGTCTCTTCCCTCTTGGGGCTTCGAAGAATAATTGCTCTTTGGCACCTGAATTTACTTGCAGCAATTTACCTACAGAAAAAAATGTACTTTTTCAGAATCCAAGGACAAAATGGAACTTGTATCTATAGACTACTAAGGAGAATTCATGCTCCTCGTGCATTTACACCATAAACTCACCACGAGAGTCCCAGTCTATGTGAGTGATATAGCTTGAAGCTCCTTTACAGATTCCCACCCTCTTACTGGACAGCACATTGTAGATATCCACAAAGTTATCATGAGAGGCCACAGCGAGGTATTTACCAGCGTCTAAGGAAGCCATAGAACCAGTGATCAACACCTCAGCCAGGTGGGAGATAATGCTATTCAGTGAAACCTCACTGAATACACTCTTAGAAAAAAAGGTGCTATCTAGAACCTAAAAGGGTTATTCGGCTGTCCCCATAGGATAACCCTTTGGAGAACCCTTTTTGGTGCCAAGTAGAAGCCTTTTGGTTCCAGGTTGAACCCTTTTCACAGAGGGTTCTATCTGGAACCAAAAAGGGTTCTCCTATGAGGACAGCCGAATAACCCTTTTGGAAGCCTTTTTTCAAAGAGTGTATATTAGGAACTGTTGAACTCAAATTAACCTTACTAATAAAATACCATGCGTATTATCAGTGTTATGAAATACAAACAGCAGTGAATGAACACATCAATGATAAGTGATCCAGCCGGCTGATAGTACAGAGTCTATGTCAAAGGTTACCTTGTGAAAACCTGACGTCAGAGATAGACTCCTTCCTGTGATGAAAGGACACCAGGTCCTCCAGGGTGTCAGAGTTCACCACCAGGAAACTACCATCATTGAGGCCCACCGCTAAGGCTTTCCCATCAGGGGAGAAGGCACAGCATCTTCCACCTGATACACACATCACACACAGAGTTAAACACTTCCAAAATGGAGATACAGACATAGACTGACAGGCACAGAAGGTTACACTAGAGTGCCTTACAGATGTAGGATCTTAATTTGATCCCTCTTTTGTTGCTGAGAATTTTACTGCAAACCAGGAAATGTAAACTTGGAGTGTATTTGAATTTTAAAAGGCTTCTAAAGTTTGTAATTTTCACAGACATTTCAGACTTGATTTGTCCTTACGAAAAATGTATCAACCCCTACAAAAAATGTCCATTAATTATAATCCACATTTCCTGTTAATCCACATTTCCTGAGTTATTTTATAGCTGTAGCAAACTTGCTCAAATTACGATCCTCCATCTGTATGTTTTGTTAAGGATTATGGGAGTTAATGACTCATTAGTCAAGGAAGATATCAACATTCAGCAGTACCTTTTTTAAGTTTGCGAACTGCCACCATGCGGTGGTTAGTGAAGAGCTCCCATATCCTCAGAGTTTTGTCATCACTCACTGTGGCACATATGGGAAGCAGGGGGTGAGCAGCAAGACCCCACACCTCGCCGTCCATGTGACCCTGTAACCATAGCAATAGACGGACACACAACTGTTAGTCAGTCACAGTTGACATGCCCTGAACCATTACTCCTAATCCATTTGACACATCTGTCACCCACAAAATAATTCATTCTTTTGTCTCAGATCGATACATTGTGCTCATATTGACGTGGAGTTTGAGTGAGAGGCTAAACAAAAGCCCCAATCCATCGCATCCCAGATAGCAGCAGCGATTGTACTCAACAACACTTCCATACTGATCCTTCATAACCCATCCCCATCAGGTCTGTTCACCATGGCAACAGAGCACACGTACCTGACTGCTAAGGAGTCGTGGAGGCTCTGACTCTAAGCTGTAAGGGCTGCTCTGCACCCATAAAAGGGTACTACCACAGCGATGCACTGACAAACAAAAACCACACATGCACGCAAATAAGCATAGACACGCACACACACACACACACACGTACGCACACACTCATAATACCAACTACTGTAACTGTCATGTACGCAGCAGTACCACAGAGCCCATACACAAGCCTTGTGACACAGCCAAGAGACACAATAATAAGGAAGGTGTTGAGATATTAAGCTATGGACTATTCCGGATAATCAAGAGGGAACACAGGGCTTTTCGGAGCCAGCCAAGCAGCAGACTGTCAGATAGAAAAGGTTGCCTCGGATAACCAATGATTTATTTCCGGCTGCAGTCTCTGCAGTAGAGGAAGTGAGGAATAAGTCAACACATCAAGAAGCCTGAGTAACAAGCCAGCACATCAAGTAGCCTGAGTAACAAGCCAACACATCAAGTAGCCTGATGTGCCTGATGTGCCTGATGTGTGAAAGGCAACAAGTCAACACATCAAGAATCCTGAAAAACAATCCAACACATCAAGAATCCTGAGTAACAAGCCAACACATCAAGTAGCCTGATGTGTGAAAGGCAACACATCAAGAATCCTGAATAACAATCCAACACATCAAGAATCCTGAGTAACAAGCCTCCAAATCAAGAATCCTGAGTAACAAGCCTCCAAATCAAGAAGCCTGAGTAACAAGCCAACACATCAAGAAGCCTGAGTAACAAGCCTCCAAATCAAGAATCCTGAGTAACAAGCCAACATATCAAGAAGCCTGAGTAACATGCCTCCAAATCAAGAAGCCTGAGTAACAAGCCTCCAAATCAAGAATCCTGAGTAATAAGCCTCCAAATCAAGAAGCCTGAGTAACAAGCCAACACATCAAGAAGCCTGAGTAACAAGCCAACATATCAAGAAGCCTGAGTAACAAGCCTCCAAATCAAGAATCCTGAGTAACAAGCCTCCAAATCAAGAATCCTGAGTAATAAGCCTCCAAATCAAGAAGCCTGAGTAACAAGCCAACACATCAAGAAGCCTGAGTAACAAGCCTCCAAATCAAGAATCCTGAGTAACAAGCCAACACATCAAGTAGCCTGATGTGTGAAAGGCAACACATCAAGAATCCTGAGAAACAAGCCAACACACCAAGAAGCCTGAGTAACAAGCCTCCAAATCAAGAATCCTGAGTAACAAGCCAACACATCAAGAAGCCTGAGTAACAAGCCTCCAATTCAAGAATCCTGAGTAACAAGCCAACACATCAAGAAGCCTGAGTAACAAGCCTCCAAATCAAGAATCCTGAGTAACAAGCCAACACATCAAGAAGCCTGAGTAACAAGCCTCCAAATCAAGAATCCTGAGTAACAAGCCAACACACCAAGAAGCCTGAGTAACAAGCCTCCAAATCAAGAATCCTGAGTAACAAGCCAACACATCAAGTAGCCTGAGTAACAAGCCAACACATCAAGAAGCCAACACATCAAGAAGCCTGAGTAACAAGCCAACACATCAAGAAGCCTGAGTAACAAGCCAACACACCAAGAAACAGTCAGTGGAGAACAGGCAACACCTGAAGGCTGCTGTAAAAATGTGTCCTCCAACCCAAATTAGGAAAAATAAGCTGAAATGGAAAAATACCCCACACTAGGTGTTTCATGCGAACACACGCACACACACACACACACACACACACACACACACACACACACACACACACACACACACACACACACACACACACACACACACACACACACACACACACACACACACACACACACACACACACACACCTGGACTAGCAGGGTCATGGGTCCACTCTTGTCGATTTCAAGTATTTCTCCATTCTTGGTTCCCACCAGGATGTGTCCATGTCCCAGAGTTATGGCACGAATGGAGGGGTTGTCCTCCAAGAGCAGACCTGGGACACACGCACAAATAGCACTGTAAAGACTAAGTACAGCTGTAGCAGTGAAATCCTCCCAGATCGATAGCAGCAGATAGAAGTAACATTCTTTGCATTTTCACATGAGGCCACGAGATGGCAGCACTAACTAGAGGAAGATACAGTGCTTAATGATGGCTAGAGTATCTATTGACCGTTTATGGTCAAATTTCAAACACATTACGCTTCCTGATACAGGTATGTGTTTTAAAGGGTCAGAGCTTGCCTGAGAGAGAATTTCAGTACTTCTCAGATAGTGTTTCTGTATCTGTCAAGGACTTTTGTCGACTGTCAGTTACTGTAGGGAGTGTTATGGAGGCTGGTTGGAGGAGAAGCTATAGGAGGACAGGCTCATAGTAATGGCTGGAATGGAATAAACAAAAAGGAGTCAAACATGTGGTTTCCTACCTTTAGATCCAGGGGAGAGGGCTGCTCTCTTGATAGCGTATGTCTTCAGGCACCTCTCAAACATGTCGTCCCACAGCTCCACTACTCCGTCCTTCCCACCTGTCACAAAGCCCTGGAGGCAACAACAGCAGAGGTACGTCACCCAAGGTACTCCACCACTGACCATCCCACTGAGGAGAAACTAACAGTGACGAGGGCCGGATGAGACAGGGGCTCTGATCGACGCTAATGTTCCGCCTGACAGCTTGTCAAGAGGTCTGTCTGAACCGCTGAAGGATGGTAGGGGGTCCGTTTGTCTTGAAACTGAGAAGGAAGTGTTGAATGAGGAAGTGCAGGAGGAAGGTATGGATGGAGGGAAGACAGATAAAAAACATTGTCTGTCTCTGACATCTTTCACAACAAACAGAAGCAGTTGGGAATTGCAATGACTTCTACTACCAGACAGGGCCTGTCAAAGATCTGAAGCAGCAGCAACAACAACACATCAGTAATTCAGTGGTGGTCTCCCCCAGGAACGCCCTCCTTAAGACTGCTTCTCTGATGAAAGGTTTTGGAAACAGCATCACATAAATGTTACATCTAATGGGACTATAATATTTTGTTTTGATCTAAGGCATCTCTACTTGAAGAGATTGCAAATAAATAGACAATCTATTTGTATGAGAGGGAGAAAACACTATAAGATATTTAATTAAAAACACTATCATGGACTGAAGACAAGAGATAGGATTGACTGCTTATAATCAAGCCAGTCTTCATTAGTAACAGTAAATAGCGATATAATGATTTTCAACAGACCAGAAGTTCACGGGAGACAATCCATTTAATTAATCCAATCTCAGCATCAGGAGGGAGATGCATGATAGAATACACACCAAGGTTTCCATCGGTCATTAAGACAACATAGTATTTGAACACAGTCAAATGACAGGCTGCAAATGGTCAATTAGGAAAACGAGGAATCTATGTGAGGCTTAATCATGCTGCCTAATGATGCTGTGTTTGCTCCCAAACACAATAACCACCATGCCTCAACACATCAAGTCTCTCCAAAGCTCCTCATCAGAGCACTACAATATTGATAACTTCCTCAACTACAGGCCAATTATAGTTAAACACATCCATAACTACAGCCAGCAGCAACAATATCACTCTGAAATTATTCTAGTGGACAACATAACATCAATTCCATATGGTGAAGTCCTCATAGAGCAGTTATAGGGCATTTATGAGTGAATGGGAAGAAAGACAATTCAATATTTACACCAAGTGGGTGTGGGGAAACCAGAGTACAATACAGAGCCCTTCCAGATGATGATCTTATTATATGATTATTATGAGATTATAAGGTTAGTGAAAACTAGTTGACCAACAGTCTGTTGTTATCAGACAGGGCTGACACCCAGTAGAGTACCTTGTCCAGGGAGTACATGGCGAACACAGGTCCGTCGTGGGCCTTGATGGTCTTCAGCAGCACGGGCTCCTTCCAGACATATATGTCCCCCGTGGAAGCTCCAGAGAATACCAGCTCATCTGTCCGACCATAACACACTGACATCATTGTCTCCAGCTTCCCCAGGTTCCCAAAGACGCCTCGCTGGAACATAAGGCCTCCACCTGTAGAGACAGCACACCATTAGAAACTCACACATACATCAGTTGATTTCCACAAACATACCACGCCTGACAAAACAGAGTTGTTCCAATGTTCATTCAAAAAATGACAGGGTGGAACACTTTCCTAAAGACAGAATCACAGTGTGACACCTAGAAGGATATACTTGAAAGAAAAACAGGGACATGAGAGGAGAAGAGCAAGAAAGAGAGAGACTGATAGTATGATATAAACTGATAGTATGACAGAGACTGATAGTATGACAGAGACTGATAGTAGGACAGCGACTGATAGTATGATATAAACTGATAGTATGATATAAACTGATAGGATGACAGAGACTGATAGTATGACAGATACTGATAGTATGACAGAGACTGATAGTATAATATAAACTGATAGTATGGCAGAGACTTATAGTATGATATAAACTGATAGAATTAAAGAGACTGACAGTATGAAAGAGACTGATAGTATGAAAGAGACTTATAGTATGACAGAGATTGATAGTATGATATAAACTGATAGTATGAAAGAGACAGATAGTATGAAAGAGACTGATAGTATGAAAGAGACTGATAGTATGAAAGAGACTGATAGTATGATATAAACTGATAGTATGAAAGAGACTGATAGTATGAAAGAGACTTATAGTATGACAGAGATTGATAGTATGATATAAACTGATAGTATGAAAGAGACAGATAGTATGAAAGAGACTGATAGTATGAAAGAGACTGATAGTATGAAAGAGACTGATAGTATGATATAAACTGATAGTATGAAAGAGACTGATAGTATGATATAAACTGATAGTATGAAAGAGACTGATAGTTTGAAAGAGACTCACAGTATGACAGAGACTGATAGTATGATATAAACTGATAGTATGAACGAGACTGATAGTATGATATAAACTGATAGTATGAAAGAGACTGATAGTATGAAAGAGACTGATAGTATGAAAGAGACTGATAGTATGATATAAACTGATAGTATGAAAGAGACTGATAGTATGAAAGAGACTCACAGTATGACAGAGACTTATAGTATGATATAAACTGATAGTATGATATAAACTGATAGTATGATATAAACTGATAGTATGACAGAGACTGATAGTATGACAGAGACTGATAGTATGATATAAACTGATAGTATGATATAAACTGATAGTATGACAGAGACTGATAGTATGACAGATACTGATAGTATGATATAAACTGATAGTATGAGAGAGACTGATAGTATGACAGAGACTGATAGTATGATATAAACTGATAGTATGATATAAACTGATAGTATGAGAGAGACTGATAGTATGATATAAACTGATAGTATGAGAGAGACTGATAGTATGACAGAGACTGATAGTATGACAGAGACTGATAGTATGATATAAACTGATAGTATGAGAGAGACTGATAGTATGACAGAGACTGATAGTATGAAAGAGACGGATAGTATGACAGAGACTGATAGTATGACAGAGACTGAAAGTATGACAGAGACTGATAGTATTAAAGACACTGACAGAATGAAAGAGACTGATAGTATGATATAAACTGATAGTATGATATAAACTGATAGTATGAAAGAGACTGATAGTAGGACAGAGACTGATAGTATGACAGAGACTGTTATTATGATATAAACTGATAGTATGAGAGAGACTGATAGTATGACAGAGACTGATAGTATGATATAAACTGATAGTATGAAAGAGACTGATAGTAGGACAGAGACTGATAGTATGACAGAGACTGTTATTATGATATAAACTGATAGTATTAAAGAGATTGATAGTATGAAAGAGACTGATAGTATGATATAAACTGATAGTATGACATAAACTGATAGTATGATATAAACTGATAGTATGAAAGAGACTGATAGTATGACAGAGACTGATAGTATGACAGAGACTGATAGTATGACAGAGACTGAGAGTATGACATAAACTGATAGTATAAAAGAGACTTATAGTATGACAGAGACTGATAGTATGATATAAACTGATAGTATGATATAAACTGATAGCATGACAGAGACTGATAGTATGACAGAGACTGATAGTAGGACAGAGACTGATAGTATGAAAGAGACGGATAGTATGATATAAACTGATAGTATGATATAAACTGATAGTGTGATATAAACTGATAGTATGAAAGAGACTGATGGTATGATATAAACTGATAGTATTAAAGAGACTGATAGTAAGAAAGAGACTGATAGTATGACAGAGACTGATAGTATGATACAGTGCCTTGCGAAAGTATTCGCCCCCCTTGAACTTTGCGACCTTTTGCCACATTTCAGGCTTCAAACATAAAGATATAAAACTGTATTTTTTTATGAAGAATCAACAACAAGTGGGACACAATCATAAAGTGGACAACATTTATTGGATATTTCAAACTTTTTTAACAAATCAAAAACTGAAAAATTGGGCGTGCAAAATTATTCAGCCCCTTTACTTTCAGTGCAGCAAACTCTCTCCAGAAGTTCAGTGAGGATCTCTGAATGATCCAATGTTGACCTAAATGACTAATGATGATAAATACAATCCACCTGTGTGTAATCAAGTCTCCGTATAAATGCACCTGCACTGTGATAGTCTCAGAGGTTCGTTAAAAGCGCAGAGAGCATCATGAAGAACAAGGAACACACCAGGCAGGTCCGAGATACTGTTGTGAAGAAGTTTAATGCCGGATTTGGATACAAAAAGATTTCCCAAGCTTTAAACATCCCAAGGAGCACTGTGCAAGCGATAATATTGAAATGGAAAGAGTATCAGACCACTGCAAATCGACCAAGACCTGGCCGTCCCTCTAAACTTTCAGCTCATACAAGGAGAAGACTGATCAGAGATGCAGCCAAGAGGCCCATGATCACTCTGGATGAACTGCAGAGATCTACAGCTGAGGTGGGAGACTCTGTCCATAGGACAACAATCAGTCGTATATTGCACAAATCTGGCCTTTATGGAAGAGTGGCAAGAAGAAAGCCATTTCTTAAAGATATCCATAAAAAGTGTTGTTTAAAGTTTGCCACAAGCCACCTGGGAGACACACCAAACATGTGGAAGAAGGTGCTCTGGTCAGATGAAACCAAAATTGAACTTTTTGGCAACAATGCAAAACGTTATGTTTGGCGTAAAAGCAACACAGCTCATCACCCTGAACACACCATCCCCACTGTCAAACATGGTGGTGGCAGCATCATGGTTTGGGCCTGATTTTCTTCAGCAGGGACAGGGAAGATGGTTCAAATTGATGGGAAGATGGATGGAGCCAAATACAGGACCATTCTGGAAGAAAACCTGATGGAGTCTGCAAAAGATCTGAGACTGGGACGGAGATTTGTCTTCCAACAAGACCATGATCCAAAACATAAAGCAAAATCTACAATGGAATGGTTCAAAAATAAACATATCCAGGTGTTAGAATGGCCAAGTCAAAGTCCAGACCTGAATCCAATCGAGAATCTGTGGAAAGAACTGAAAACTGCTGTTCACAAATGCTCTCCATCCAACCTCACTGAGCTCGAGCTGTTTTGCAAGGAGGAATGGGAAAAAATGTCAGTCTCTCGATGTGCAAAACTGATAGAGACATACCTCAAGCGACTTACAGCTGTAATCGCAGCAAAAGGTGGTGCTACAAAGTATTAACTTAAGGGGGCTGAATAATTTTGCACGCCCAATTTTTCAGTTTTTGATTTGTTAAAAAAGTTTGAAATATCCAATAAATGTCGTTCCACTTCATGATTGTGTCCCACTTGTTGTTGATTCTTCACAAAAAAAAACAGTTTTTTATCTTTATGTTTGAAGCCTGAAATGCGGCAAAAGGTCGCAATGTTCAAGGGGGCCGAATACTTTCGCAAGGCACTGTATAAACTGATAGTAATGAAAGAGACTGATAGTATGAAAGATACCTATATTATGACAGAGACTGATAGTATGAAAGAGACTGATAGTATGATATAAACTGACAGTATGAAAGAGACTGATAGTATGAGAGAGACTGATAGTATGACAGAGACTGATAGTATGAGAGAGACTGATAGTATGAAAGAGAATGATAGTATGACAGAGACTGATAGTATGCGAGAGACTGATAGTATGACAGAGACTGATAGTATGCGAGAGACTGATAGTATGAGAGAGACTGATAGTATGAGAGAGACTGATATAGATACTGATATTATCAGTGACTGATAGTATGAGAGAGACCGATAGATGAAAGAGACAGTCAGGCAGAACAGTAGGACAGACCTGTATGAGAGAGACTGATAGTATGAGAGCGACTGATATGAGAGAGACTGATAGAGAGACTGATAGTATGAGAGAGACTGATAGTAAGAGAGAGACTGATAGTATGAGAGAGACTGATATTATGAGAGAGACTGATAGTATGACAGAGACTGATAGTATGACAGAGACTGATAGTATGAGAGAGACTGATAGTATGAGAGAGACTGATATTATGAGAGAGACTGATATTATGAGAAAGACTGATAGTATGAGAGAGACTGATAGTATGAGAGAGACCGAAAGATGAAAGAGACAGTCAGGCAGAACAGTAGGACAGACCTGTATGAGAGAGACTGATAGTATGAGAGAGACTGATATTATGAGAGAGACTGATATTATGAGAAATACTGATAGTATGAGAGAGACTGATAGTATGAGAGAGACCGAAAGATGAAAGAGACAGTCAGGCAGAACAGTAGGACAGACCTGTATGAGAGAGACTGATAGTATGAGAGACTGATAGAGAGACTGATAGTATGAGAGAGACTGAAAGATGAAAGAGACAGTCAGGCAGAACAGTAGGACAGACCTGCATGCTGCCAGAACTTGATGTGTTTGATTCCCACTGTGACCAGCTTGTCCATGAGGCTAGGATTACACTTCACCACAAACAGCTTGTCTTTGTGTCCCCTGGGAAGAACAGAGATAGAATATCCACTTCACATGCTGTCCTCTCAAATACATAGAGCCTTATGTGTTTCATGGTCAGTTCATGCAGTCAGAAGAAACTCCTGGCTGTCCCTACAAATATGTTAACATTAAGACAACAGACCTGAGTCCAAGTAGTATTTGATATATTTCCAATACTTTGAGCACTTGATTGAGCCTTCCTGGAGTATGGCGGGGTTTGCACTTTTGACACTATACCATAGGTTCTAATGTGCCAGGTAAGTATATTCAAGTGCAGCTAAAGTATTTGAAAGAAAACTCAAACAATTTGAACCCGGCTTAGCTGGACTCTTTTATAAAACCTGGTTTGTGTAATAACTCTAAATGTCTAAATGCACTGATCACACTAATAGCAGCTTTCAGCTGGTGTGTAAAAGCTTTTAGTACCTTGCAGTGGCCAGCTTCTCGCCCTTCCTCCAGTCCCACAATATGATAGAGTGGTGATCATCAATGCCCACTGAGACCAGGCTCTTCCCATCCGCTGCAAATAGAGGAACAACAAGCTACTCTTAGTTTGAAATCATAACGGACTAGGGACAGAACACCAACACATTTACAAAATAATACTTTTTTGGCCCAGGAAAACACATTAGCCATACCGGAGAAGTCAAGAGCACACACTCCTCTCTGGTGAAAGCCCTTGAGCAGGGAGAAGCACTTCAGGGTTTGGATGTCCCACACATGGATGGCTGGATCCCTGCCAACCTGGACACATTCACAAAGAGGTGATTAAGATCAGTGTGTGAGAGAGAAAGAGAGTGAGAGTGAAAGAGAGTGACTGAGTGAGAGTGAGAGAGAGTGAGAGAGAAAGAGAGACAGAGTCACAGAGAGAGAGAGTGAGTGAGAGAGAGAGAGAGAGATAGTCACAGAGAGAGAGAGAGAGAGTCACAGAAAGAGAGAGAGAGAGATAGAGAGAGAGAGAGAGAGAGAGAGAGAGAGAGAGAGAGAGAGAGAGAGAGAGAGAGAGAGAGAGAGAGAGAGAGTCACAGAGAGAGAGAGAGAGAGTCACAGAAAGAGAGAGAGAGAGAGAGAGAGAGAGAGAGAGAGAGTGTATGATTGTTTTTGTTGATATATATTATTGCTCAGACATGCTGTTATGGGCAACGGAGCAAGTGGAATGGCATCAAACACCTGGAAACCATGAATTGGATGTATTTGACACCATTCCACCCATTCTGCTCATTCATTACCACAAGTCCGTTATCCCCAATTTAGGTGCCACCAACATCCTGTGCTTCATATACATTGCTATGGCAACAGTGGCAACCACCCATTCCTGACAATAAAGCAGAGCGCGAGAGAGAGAGAGAAAAAGAAAGAGAGAGAGAGAGAAAGAGAGAGAACCTGTCCAGTGGCTGCATAGTCTTTGAGTGGGTGTACAGTCAGACTGAGAATGTCATCATCGTGGCCCAGGTAAAACCGCTGACTGTGTTGCTCTCTGTTGTAGACCACGCCCACCGCTGCCACATGGTACACGACCTCCCCAGCCTGAGTGTAGAAAAGGTTATTTCTGCAGTCGTAGCCACGGTACCTACACACACATACACAGAGAGAGAGAGAGAGAGAGAGAGAGAGAGAGAGAGAGAGAGAGAGTGAAAAAAAGATAACAGGACTGCAAACACAATGAACAATCACAATTATAGTAAATTAAGCGGAGTTAAATCCACCTAGGGAAAGATGACTAGAGAAAGTGACAACAAGATAAGAGCTGCAATCACAGTTCATATGCCGTCTCTCCCCACACGGCCTATTTAAGAGTGTCTGAAGAACCCTGTGGTGTGTGTGGGGAATTTTTATCAAATGTGTCATGTGTGGCATTTATTTAATCGCTCAAACGCTGAAAGATTTCTCCCTCCCCCACTGTGAGGTCTTTACATTTGACAAAAAGGGAGTATTAGAGCTGCTATAGAGAAGTCTTAAAGGATTGCTAGTGCTGAATCAGTAACTTAAACTGCTTCACACAAAAACAATATTTTAAACTACAGCTTTGAAAAGGGACTTGCATATTCAAACAGCTGATGCACAGGCACATTTCAGAGGAAGAGATTGTTTTTTCACTATGGAAATACCTCATTTCATCTCAATACAATAAATCTGTCCTTGACATCTCAATCAATTTGACTGAGAAAATGATACCTAAAACCCATGTATGACTATGTTTCTGAGGATGATGAGACCAATAAGACCTGTCATAAGAACCCATTACCCGTGGACAAACTTCAGACGAAGGGCTTCGTCTGGGCCCCTCTGGCGTTTCAGGGAGCCGACCTGCTGCTTCTTCTCTCTGCTCTGCAGCCTCAGCTGGGGAAGGTCCTCCTTATACACCTGGAACAACCACACAATCCTCCTTATACACCTGGAACAACCACACAATCCTCCTTATACACCTGGAACAACCACACACAGTCCTCCTTATACACCTGGAACAACCACACAGTTGTCCTTATACACCTGGAACAACCACACAGTCCTCCTTATACACCTGGAACAACCACACAATCCTCCTTATACACCTGGAACAACCACACAGTCCTCCTTATACACCTGGAACAACCACACACAGTCCTCCTTATACACCTGGAACAACCACACAGTCCTCCTTATACACCTGGAACAACCACACATAGTCCTCCTTATACACCTGGAACAACCACACATAGTCCTCCTTATACACCTGGAACAACCACAAACAGTCCTCCTTATACACCTAGAACAACCACACATAGTCCTCCTTATACACCTGGAACAACCACACAGTCCTCCTTATACACCTGGAACAACCACACACAGTCCTCCTTATACACCTGGAACAACCACACAGTCCTCCTTATACACCTGGAACAACCACACAGTCCTCCTTATACACCTGGAACAACCACACATAGTCCTCATACACCTGGAACAACCACACAATCCTCCTTATACACCTGGAACAACCACACAGTCCTCCTTATACACCTGGAACAACCACACACAGTCCTCCTTATACACCTGGAACAACCACACAGTCCTCCTTATACACCTGGAACAACCACACATAGTCCTCCTTATACACCTGGAACAACCACACAGTCCTCCTTATACACCTGGAGGAATCTCACACAGTCCTCCTTATACACCTGGAACAACCACACAGTCCTCCTTATACACCTGGAACAACCACACAGTCCTCCTTATACACCTCAAACTACCACACATAGTCCTCCTTATACACCTGGAACAACCACACAGTCCTCCTTATACACCTCAAACTACCACACATAGTCCTCCTTATACACCTGGAACAACCACACAGTCCTCCTTATACACCTAGAACAACCACACACAGTCCTCCTTATACAACTGGAACAACCACACACAGCCCTCCTGGAACAACCACACAGTCCTCCTGGAACAACCACACAGTCCTCCTTATACAACTGGAACAACCACACACAGTCCTCCTTATACACCTGGAACAATCACACATAGTGCTCCTTATACACCTGGAACAACCACACACAGTCCTCCTGGAACAACCACACATAGTCCTCCTGTAAATCACACACACAATCCTCCTGTAAATCATACACACAGTCCTCCTGTAACAATCACACTCAGATCTCCTGTAAATCAAACTACGTTCTCCTGTCAATCACACACAGTCCTCCTGTAACAATCACACACAGTCCTCCTGTAACAATCACACACAGTCCTCCTGTAACAATCACACACAGTCCTTCTCACACACAGTCCTCCTGTAAATCATACACAGTCCTCCTGTAAATCACACACAGTCCTCCTGTAAATCACACACAGTCCTCCTGTAACAACCACACACAGTCCTCCTGTATCAACCACACACAGTCCTCCTGTAACAACCACACACAGTCCTCCTCACACACAGTCCTCCTGTAAATCACACACAGTCCTCCTCACACACAGTCCTCCTGTAAATCACTCACAGTCCTCCTGTAAATCACACACAGCCCTCCTGTAAATCGCTCACAATCCTTCTGTAAATCAGACACAGACCTCCTGTAACAATCAGATACAGTCCTCCTGGAACAATCAGACATAGTCCTCTGTAACAACCACACACAGTCCTCCTATAACAACTACACACAGTCCTCATGTAACAACCACACACAGACCTCCTGTAACAACCACACACAGACCTCCTGTAACAACCACACACAGTCCTCCTGTAACAACCACACACACAGTCCTCCTGTAACAATCACACACACAGTCCTCCTGTAACAATAACACAGTCCTACTCTAAATCAAACTGTCCTCCTGCAACAATCACAAACTGTCCTCCTGTAACAATTACACATAGTTATCATATAAATCACACACTGTCCTCCTGTAACAACAACACACAGTTCTCTACATACACCTGGAACAACAGTCCCGCATATTGTGCATCATCTGTCAACCTGCTATCCTCCACTGTCTGGCTGATATAGGACCCACCAAATAATGATATCAAATGCAACCTACTAAACAAGTATTACATGAGGACTAAAATTACATCTGAATAAAATTACATCTTAAGAGAAGCAGAGAAAATAATATTTTGTCCCCACTGTTGAAACTTTAAACAGGCAACTCATTGTTCTGTCTTGAAGCAGTGCGGGCGCCGACGGCTGGGTATCTCCAGAGAACATATGGCAGCGCTGAGTGTGGCACAAACCAGCAGCGCTACGTGTGGCACCAACCCGCACCGTCAGGCCACCAGATGCAGACCCAGCTGTCAGTGGAGATAAGGCTTATGAAGGATGCTATGACAACCCAGCCGTTCTCCGACAAAATAGAGCCTCAGTCAGCGCTGAGCCCATACAAAGCCGCTGAGAGGAGCCTATTTGAATATCTTATTTCCCCTTCCGTCTGCCTCGCTCTGCTCACATTAATCAATATCAGAATATCTCCACTTGGTACCTTGATTGACTTTCATGACTTCTCAGGATCCTAGATCATGGCTGGAGGCATCCTGACTAACATGGGCTATTCCAATCCAGATAACACTGACTGGTGTTGGTGTTCTAACAATTGACTCTCTCTCAACTTACTGGTGTTACAACACAGAGGCGGATGCAAGATGCAAGCAACGATGGTTTTAATGAATGTAGTTCACAGCAGCAACATGACAGACAGACTGTACTCAGAAGGAATCCGACCCAGGAACTCGGGTGCATCTTCCGATCATAACGTGCTGAGAAAACCAGGGGAGTGTGTCCGGATGAGTAGGAAGGAGCACAGCAGATAATCCACACAAGAGAAGAGCACGGACACACGACACAACCTCAGAGAAGAAACAACGATCTGACAACAAGAAACACTGGTAACAGAACATATAAAGGGAAGATAAGTGGTTCCAGCTGGCGCAGACAATCAGGCCGAGATTGGGAAACCACGCCCACACAAACACTGGAGAGAGAGAGAGAGAGAGAGAGAGAGAGGCAGTGGATTCATGAACCGTGACAACTGGAGGGTATTTTAACAGGGTATTGTTTGGGCCTTGAGTAGTGTGTGGTCGTCTCTCTCTCTTTCTGACAGCATTTTATAATGGGGGCATATTCTCCTCTTATTCAACTGTCATTCTCAAATAGATATGTAATTATCTTTATTGGATCACTCTGTTGTCACAATTTTCATGTGCTGCAGGAAGTTAAAATGCGCCGTGTGATTTACATTATAAAAAACACTGAAAACCCACAGTTCTCTTTTCCTCACTAGAGTTTACACTTAAACTTGTCTACTGTAGTCTATCAAAACACATTTTCCCCATTAGAAAGTATCACTTACAGTGTCTTGCGAAAGTATTCGGCCCCCTTGAACTTTGCGACCTTTTGCCACATTTCAGGCTTCAAACATAAAGATATAAAACTGTATTTTTTTGTGAAGAATCAACAACAAGTGGGACACAATCATGAAGTGGAACGACATTAATTGGATATTTCAAACTTTTTTAACAAATCAAAAACTGAAAAATTGGGCGTGCAAAATTATTCAGCCCCCTTAAGTTAATACTTTGTAGCGCCACCTTTTGCTGCGATTACAGCTGAAAGTCGCTTGGGGTCTGTCTCTATCAGTTTTGCACATCGAGAGACTGAATTTTTTTTCCATTCCTCCTTGCAAAACAGCTCGAGCTCAGTGAGGTTGGATGGAGAGCATTTGTGAACAGCAGTTTTCAGTTCTTTCCACAGATTCTCAATTGGATTCAGGTCTGGACTTTGACTTGGCCATTCTAACACCTGGATATGTTTATTTTTGAACCATTCCATTGTAGATTTTGCTTTATGTTTTGGATCATTGTCTTGTTGGAAGACAAATCTCCGTCCCAGTCTCAGGACTTTTGCAGACTCCATCAGGTTTTCTTCCAGAATGGTCCTGTATTTGGCTCCATCCATCTTCCTATCAATTTTAACCATCTTCCCTGTCCCTGCTGAAGAAAAGCAGGCCCAAACCATGATGCTGCCACCACCATGTTTGACAGTGGGGATGGTGTGTTTAGGGTGATGAGCTGTGTTGCTTTTACGCCAAACATAACGTTTTGCATTGTTGCCAAAAAGTTCAATTTTGGTTTCATCTGACCAGAGCACCTTCTTCCACATGTTTGGTGTGTCTCCCAGGTGGCTTGTGGCAAACTCTAAATGACACTTTTTATGGATATCTTTAAGAAATGGCTTTCTTCTTGCCACTCTTCCATAAAGGCCAGATTTGTGCAATATACGACTGATTGTTGTCCTATGGACAGAGTCTCCCACCTCAGCTGTAGATCTCTGCAGTTCATCCAGAGTGATCATGGGCCTCTTGGCTGCATCTCTGATCAGTCTCCTCCTTGTATGAGCTGAAAGTTTAGAGGGACGGCCAGGTCTTGGTAGATTTGCAGTGGTCTGATACTCCTTCCATTTCAATATTATCGCTTGCACAGTGCTCCTTGGGATGTTTAAAGCTTGGGAAATCTTTTTGTATCCAAATCCGGCTTTAAACTTCTTCACAACAGTATCTCGGACCTGCCTGGTGTGTTCCTTGTTCTTCATGATGCTCTCTGCGCTTTTAACGGACCTCTGAGACTATCACAGTGCAGGTGCATTTATACGGAGACTTGATTACACACAGGTGGATTGTATTTATCATCATTAGTCATTTAGGTCAACATTGGATCATTCAGAGATCCTCACTGAACTTCTGGAGAGAGTTTGCTGCACTGAAAGTAAAGGGGCTGAATAATTTTGCACGTCCAATTTTTCAGTTTTTGATTTGTTAAAAAAGTTTGAAATATCCAATAAATGTCGTTCCACTTCATGATTGTGTCCCACTTGTTGTTGATTCTTCACAAAAAAATACAGTTTTATATCTTTATGTTTGAAGCCTGAAATGTGGTAAAAGGTCGCAAAGTTCAAGGGGGCCGAATACTTTCGCAAGGCACTGTATTTTTTATAATCAGGATTATTTTGCAACAGTGACCAAACTGGTCAAATTAGGATCTGACACCTGTACTGACACTCATTCTCTCTCTACCTCAAATGCAGCATCAATGTAAGGCATCTGTTATAGAACTTTGTCAGTGTCCCTCACGTGGTGTATCATCTCTAAACCTGATATCACCCACTCTCTGTCTGACCCATATAGCACTCCCTCCAGTGTCTGTGAGCTCCACACACCCACCTGTCGGTCGTAGTTGATCTGGGTCTCTTGCTCGATATCAGAGTCCAGCTCCGGGACATCAGACACATCAGAGTCAGACTCCTCACTGTTGGAGTCTGCATGGCCATCTAGAGGGAACCGATACCAGGAGACAGCAAGGAAACAGATTTTCACTGGTGCAACAATCACTCATTACATTGGCTTTTGACAAGATCATGAATATTGTGTACAGTAGTCACTCCCCTAACCACTGTTGTGAGGTACATTGAATCATATAGCTCAGACACAAATCTACCCAAGAATACTTCAGCACCAGCTCTACATGACCATATGGGGCCTCTCAATAGAACCATACAGTACATTCATAAACATTTCAAACCCCCAGGTTCCTCTGAGTTTACACTGAGTGTATAAAACAATCCATGCCCAACGAATTGAGGCTGTTCTGAGGGCAAAAGGGATGGGGTGAAACTCAATATTAGGAAGGCGTTTTTAATGTTTTATTCTCTCAGTATACTGTACCTTGTGGTATACTGGTCTCCAGTCCTCCATTCATGATGCCCTCAGGCAGGAACTTCCACTGGAACACAGAATGGTCGGACCCGCCGGTAGTCAACACCCACTGCAGGTCGTGAGACCAGTGCACGTTGGTCACGTGGGCCGAGTGGCCAATGTACTTTTTGAATTTTGCCCCTGTGCACAACATCAGGCATAGAAAAACTAGTCAAAGTGAAATGAGAGAAGGGGCGTGTTCAACATAATTCCTTCTCTCAACATTGTATATTTGCAAAAATAATTACTGACCTTTCTTTAGGCAGGGGAAGCGGAACAGTTTGACCAGGCCAAAGTCATCTCCAGCAACCAGCACAGCGCTGCAGTAGTTGGCGTCCACAGAGTTTACGTCACTGATGTTGGTGTACTTGGGCCAGATCCCACTCACCTCTGGACCAATCACACTCGTCCACGAGCTCCAGTGGATCCCTTTTACCTCCTCCTTAGTGGTCAGGTGCTTCCCAACTTCAAGGGAGAAAAACAGGATGGAGGACTAAAATGGGCAGAATCTTACAGGTAAAACCAGTTTGTTCTGCATAAATAATCACACTTTAAAATAATGGTGACTATGTTAAAGCTCTACTAACCTCGCTGCTAAGGTTCTTAGTCAGAACTAAAAGACATGAAATAAACAAGTAAAGATGACAAAAATGAGTGAAAGTGTTAAGGCACACAGCCTCTGTTCCTGTATTAATGGTGAACATGCACAAAGATGGCAGAATTCAGATTTGACGTCATTGTTTTTGCACTATCCATTGACGTTTTAAACTACGGCGTGTGACATGGTTCAATATGCCATATCAGCACAATTTACTTCCTGGTTTTTCAAATTGACAGCATCTTGAAGCTAAAATTGGGATCATGTATACTGTTCTAATATACAGTACCAGTCAAAAGTTTGGACACACCTACTCATTCAAGGGTTTTTCTTAATTTTTTAAAACTATTTTCTACATTGTAGAATAATAGTGAAGACATCAAAACTATGAAATACCACATATGGAATCATCAGACCAAAGGACAGATTTATACCGGTCTAATATCCATTGCCCGTGTTTCTTGGCCCAAGCAAGTCTCTTCTTATTATCGGTGTCTTTTAGTAGTGGTTTCTTTGCAGCAATTCGACCATGAAGGCCTGATTCACACAGTCTCCTCTGAACAGTTGATGTTGAGATGTGTCTGTTACTTGAACTCTGTGAAGAATTGATTTGGTCTGCAATTTCTGAGGCTGGTAACTCTAATGAACTTATCCTCTGCAGCAGTGGTAACTCTGGGTCTTCCTTTCCTGTGCCAGCCCTCATGAGGGCCAGTTTCATCATAGTGCTTGATGGTTTTTGCGACTGCACTTGAAGAAACTTCAACGTTTTTGAAATGTTCCACATTGACTGACCTTCATGTGTTAAAGTAATGTTGGACTGTCGTTTCTCTTTTACCAAATAGGGCTATCTTCTGTATACCACCCCTACCTTGTCACAACACAACTGATTGGCTCAAATGCATTAAGAAGGAAATTCCAGCGGCCTCCTGGGTGGCGCAGTGGTCTAAGGCAGCTGTGCCACCAGAGACTCTGGGTTCGAGCCCAGGCTCTGTTGCAGCCGGCCGTCCATGGGGCGACGCACAGTTGGCCTAGCGTTGTCCGCGTTAGGGAGGTTTTGGCCGGAAGGAATATCCTTGTCTCATCGTGCACTAGTGACTCCTGTGGCGGGTCGGGTGCAGTGCACGCTGACCAGGTCGCTAGGTGTATGGTGTTTCCTCTGACACATTGGTGCAGCTGGCTTCTGGGTTGGATGCGTGCTGTGTTAAGAAGCAGTGCGGTTGGGTTGTGTTTCAGAGGACGCATGACTCTCGACCTTTCTCTCCCGAGCCTGTATGGGAGTTGTAGCGATGAGACAAGACAGTAATGACTAATAATTGGATACCACGAATTCCACAAATTAACTTTTAACAAGGCACACCTGTTAATTGAAATGCATTCCAGGTGACTACCTCATGAAGCTGGTTGAGGGAATGCCAAGAGTGTGAAGAATCTCAAATATAAAATCTATTTTTTTATTTGTTTGTCACTTTTTTGGTTACTATATAATTCCATATATGTTATTTCATAGTTTTGATGTCTGAAAATAAAGAAAAACCCTTGAATGTGTAGGTATGCCCAAACGTTCGACTGATACTGTACATCCAAAAAAAGAGTAAGGGAGAGTAATGTACAATACAGTGAACTTACTGTAGCAAAACCAGGAATTTGTAGTAAGTACATAACAGCCACCATCTTTATGCATCTCAGCTATTGATGTATAAGTTAAACCAAATAGAAATGTAAACAAAGCCTAAAACTGGAAGCTCTTTTCTGTCCAAAGCTGGGATCACCTGCGGAGTTCCTTTTTTAATTAGGATTCTCAGCTTGCCAGTGTTCTTGTCGGTGTGCATGCGTGCGTGTGTGTGTGTGTGTACATGCGGTTTGTTAGTCTAACCCTCAGGGAAGGAGTAATCTATCATCCCTATGGTACAAGTGAAATGAGAAAATCTACCATGCTTCAAAACTCGATTTATTAATGTAACTAATTGACTTTCTAAGAGAATATTTCCTTGGTTTTCATAATTGCAAAATAATGCATCAGGTGAAGCAACAAACACAAAGGCACATTGAGGTAACGTTGAGGTAATGTTTGAGGACAATAAATACCCATTGATATCAAATATTTTTCCTAGTAATTACCAGGAAAATGTACAGTAAAAATGTAAGTGCAACCAAACTCTATTTCTCTCACCCATGTCTGCTCAGCAGTGTCACCTGTTGCACTCCTGATAGTCAGTGTAGACAGCCTGTCTGTCTGCTGACACTAAACACCCTGGAGCAATACTGAGTCACCCACTAGGACAGGGTTTTTCTCACAGCTCTCCAAACACATAGAGTAAGCTGAGCAGGAAAGCATGTGTGTGTGCAGACAGTGGTTATGTAGTGACTGGGAGGTTTGTGCAGCTGTCTAGAGCATTGCCGTCCGGGGTACGCCAAATAAAAATGTTTCAAAAAAATATTTCACATTTCAAAAAAACATTTCCTCAAATTTTCAAACAGTCCATTCATATTTTCCAACGGGGCTCTACATTTGTGTGAGGTTTTTTTTCTCACCTGAGTAGCCTCATTTCACTGCCAAAAATACAATTAAACCATCTAGTGTTCAGCGAAATAACAACACAATGTCAAATACAGGTAGCCTAGTCAAATAATTAACATCCAATCACATTTACCGTTACTCTCTCGCTGGAATTCCACTAACGGTCCGTATGTAGCCAAACGTACCTGCTCCTCCTTCCGTTTGCTCGAAAATTGATAAATGGTAAAAAAAGTAAGGCCTGTGTCCATAGAGACACACACCAGCTCTACTGATAGTACCACTACTACTAGCAGTACTACACCCGCACCTGTCGACGACACAAGTTGTTCTGCTTCCACGAGCACATCCAATGCTAGCGTCAGTAATTCTACATTTGTTGTTAGCCCAGCTAGCATGGACACTGACAGTTGTGAATCTGATGCAGCCGAAGAGTTACTGCCCCCTTGCCTGGGAATGCACCGAACAGGCACAAATATGATGAGAACTACTTTGATTTGGGGTTCACTTATATTGGGAGTAGTGCCTTTCCTCAGACACAGTGTATTATATGTGCAAAAGTACTATCTCACAACTCTTGAGCAGACATTTAGGAACAAAACATGCCAATGTCAAAAATAAGCGACAGGGGTTTTTTGAGCGAGGATTAAGACAACTTTCGAGTAGTAAGACATGTATAAAAGCAACAGATACCATTAATAAGAAGGGGCTAGAAGCGTCTTATATGGTGAGCTACTGAGTGGCTAGGAGAGGCAAGCCACATACTATTGTGGAGGACTTAATTCTTAATTCAAGATGTGTTGGTATCTGTATTGATGGTGCAAAAGTCATGACAGGGAGACATAGTGGAGTGGTAACGCGGGTACAAGCAGTTGCTCCAGACGCCACTTGGGTACACTGCAGCTTCTACCGAGAGTCTCTTACTGCCAAAGGAATGTCTGACAGCTTGAAAGAGGTTTTGGACACTACAGTGACAATGGCCCCTGAACTCTGGTGTATTTTCTGAAATATGCAATGATTTTTATTTTAGGCAAGTCAGTTAAGAAGAAATTCTTATTTTCAATTTGTACCTTATCAGCTCGGGGTTTTGAACTTGCAACCTTTCGGTTACTAGTCCAACGCTCTAACCACTAGGCCACCCTTGATATGGGCAGCGACCATGTAACGCGTGTACAACATACAGAAGTGCGCTGTTTATCAAGGGGAAAAGTATTGACATGTTTTCTTGAATTGAGAGATGAGCTTAAAGTTCTTTACTGCCATTAATGTTAACTTGTCTGACCGCTTGCATGATGACGAGTTTCTCACATGACTGGCCTATCTGGGGGATGTTTTTTCTCACCTGAATGATCTGTATCTAGGATTACAGGGACTCTCCGCAACTATACTGAATGTGCGGGACAAAATTGAGGCTTTGATGAAGAAGTTGGAGCTCTTCTCTGTCTGCATTAACAAGGACAACACACAGGTCTTTCCATCATTGTATATTTTTTTTTGTGCAAACGAACTCAAGCTTACGGACAATGTCAAATGTGACATAGCGAAGCACCTGAGTGAATTGGGTGCGCAATTACGCAGGTACTTTCATGGATGACACAAACAACTGGATTCATTATCCCTTTCATGCCCTGCCTCCAGTCCACTTACCAATATCTGAACAAGAGAAATTGTTGAAATTGTTGAAATTGCAACAAGCGGTTCTGTGAAAATTGAATTTAATCAGAAGCCACTGCCAGATTTCTAGATTGGGCTGCGCTCAGAGTATACTGCTTTGGCAAATCGCGATGTTAAGACACTGATGCCCTTTGCAACCTCGTACCTATGCGAGAGTGGTTTCTCGGCACTCACTAGCATGAAACTAAATACAGCCACAGACTGTGTGTAGAAAATGATTTAAGACTGAGACTCTCTCCAATACAACCCAACATTGCAGAGTTATGGGCATCCTTTCAAACACACCCTTCATATTAACCTGTGGTGAGTTATTTACCATTTTTGATTAACAAATAAAGTTTTATATGTAAGATGGCTAAATAAAGAGTAAAATTATTGATTAGTATTATATTATTATTTGTGTCCTGTTCCTATAAGAGCTCTTTGTCACTTCCTACGAGCCAAGTTGTGACAAAAACTCACACTCATTGTTATGATTAATAAATGTATCGTATAGTGTGTGTGTGGCAGGCTTACAATGATGGCAAAAAACAACATTTGAGAGTGCTAGAGGTGGTACGAAACTGGAGGTTGAATGCTTGAAAGGGTATGGGACTATACAAAGTTTGGGAACCACTGGTCTAGAATTTCAGACAGTGGTCATGTCGTGACTGGAAGGCTTGTGCAGCTATCTGGGAAGGAAATTCATTGAATAAAAAGATACATGTCCAGTACCAGCCAAAAGTTTGGACACATTCAAAGGTTTTTCTTTCTTTTACAATTTTCTACATTGTAGAATAATAGTGAAGATATCAACACTATGACATAACACATATGGAATCATGTACAGTAGCAACCCAAAACGTTTTAAACAAATAAAAATACATTTTATATTTTAGCTTCTTCAAAGTAGCCACCCTTTGCCTTGATGATAGCTTTACTCACTCTTGGCATTCTCTCAACCAGCTTTATGAGGAATGCTTTTCAATCAGTCTTGAAGGAGTTCCAACTCATCCCAAACCATCTCAATTGTGTTGAGGTCGAGTGATTGTGGAGGCCAGGTCATCTGATGCAGCACTCCATTACTCTCCTTATTGGTCAAATTGTCCTTA
This sequence comes from Oncorhynchus masou masou, assembly GCF_036934945.1. NCBI lineage: Eukaryota > Metazoa > Chordata > Actinopteri > Salmoniformes > Salmonidae > Oncorhynchus > Oncorhynchus masou. The sequence continues at coordinate 58,869,269 of NC_088234.1, forward strand.
CACAGTCTGGAGATGTGTTGAATCATTGTCCTATTGAAAAACAAATGATAGTCCCACAAAGTGCAAACTAGATGGGATAGCGTATCGCTGCAGAATGCTGTGAGAGCCATGCTGGTTAAGTGTGCCATGAATTCAAAATAAATAATTGACAGTGTCACCCCCACACCATCACACCTCTTCCTCCATGCTTCATGGTGGGAACCACACATGTGGAGTTCATCCGTTCACCTACTCTATGTCTCACAAAGACACGGTGGTTGGAAACAAAAATAAAAAATTTGGACTCATCAGACCAAAGGACAGATTTCTACCGGTCTAATGTCCATTGCTCGTGTTTCTTGGCCCAAGCAAGTCTCTTCTTATTATTGGTGTCTTTTAGTAGTGGTTTCTTTGCAGCAATTCGGCCATGAAGGCCTGATTCACACAGTCTCCTCTGACCAGTTGATGTTGAGATGTATCTGTTACTCTGTGAAGCATTTATTTTGGCTGCAATTTCTGAGGCTGGTAACTCTAATGAACTTATCCTCTGCAGCAGAGGTAACTCTGGGTCTTCCTTTCCAGTGGCGGTCCTCATGAGAACCAGTTTCATCATAACATTGGTGTTGAACGCTGAGCTGTAGTCAATGAATAGGATTCTCACATTGGTGTTCATTTTGTCTAGGAGTGAAAGGGCAGTGTGGAGTGCAATAGAAATTGCATCATCTGTGGATCTGTTGGTGCGGTATGCAAATTGGAGTGGGTCTAGGGTTTCTGGGATAATGGTGTTGATGTGAGCCATGACCAGCCTTTCAAAGGATTTCATGGCTACAGACGTGAGTACTACGGGGCGGTTCTGTGAGTCCCCGGCCACTAAGAGTGCCGCCTCTGGATGAGCGTTTCCCTGTTTGCTTATGGCGGTATACAGCTCACTGAGTGCGGTTTTAGTGCCAGTCATTTAGGCAGGTTACCTTAGTCTTCTTGGGCACAGGAACTATGGTGGTCTGCTTGAAACATGTTGGCAATAAAGACTCAGACAGAGAGAGGTTGATAAATGTCAGTAAAGACACTTGCCAGTTGGTCAGCGCATGCTCGGAGTACACGTCCTGGTAATCTGTCTGGCCCTGTGGCCTTGTGAATGTTGACCTGTTTAAAGGTCTTACTCACATCGGCATTCTCATCGACGGGGCTGTAGTGGAGCAGATCGAGAGCTTCAAGTTCCTTGGTGTCCACATCACCAACAAACTAACATAGTCCAAGCACACCAAGACAGTCATGAAGAGGGCACGACAAAACCTATTCCAGGAGACTGAAAAGATTTGGCATGGGTCCTCAGATCCTCAAAAGGTTTTACAGCTACACCATGGAGAGCATCCTGATGGGTTGCATCACTACCTGGTATGGCAACTGCTCGGCCTCCGACCGCAAGGTACTACAGAGGGTAATACATATGGCCCAGTACATCCCTGGGGTCAAGCTTCCTGCCATCCAGGACCTCTATACCAGGCGGTGTCAGAGGAAGGCCCGAAAAATTGTCAAAGACTCCTGCCACCCTAGTCATAGACTGTTCTCTCTGCTATCGCACGGAAAGCGGTACTGGAGCACCAAGTCTAGGTCCAAGAGGCTTTTAAACAGCTTCTACCCCCAAGCCATAAGAATCCTGAACAGCTAATCAAATGGCTACCCAGACTATTTGCACCCCAACCCCCTTCTACGCTGCTGCTACTCGCTGTTATTATCTATGCATAGTCACTTTAATAACACTACCTACATGTACATTTTACCTCATTTACCTCAACACCACACATTGACTCTGTACCGGTACCCCCTGTATGTAGCCCTGCTATTGTTATTTACTGCTGCTCTTTAATTATTTGACATTCTTATCTCTTACTTTTTTTTAGGTATTTTCTCCAAACTGCATTGTTGGTTAACGGTTTGTAAGTAAGCATTTCACTGTAAGGTCTGACATGATGGCGACTGCACTTGAAGAAACTTTCAAAGTTCTTGAAATTTTCCACATTGACCGACCTTCATATGTTAAAGTTATGATGGACTGTTGTTTCTCTTTGCTTATTTGAGCTGTTTTACCAAATAGGGCTATCTTCTGTATACCACCCCTACCTTGTCACAACACAACTGATTGGCTCAAACACATTAAGGAAATTCCACAAATGAACTTTTAACAAAGCACACCTGTTAATTGAAATGCATTCCAGGTGACTACCTCATGAAGCTGGTTGAGAGAATGTGTGTGCAAAGCTGTAATCAAGGAAAAGGGTGGCTACTTTGAAGAATCTCAAATATAAAATATATTTTGATTTGTTTAACACTTTTTTGGTTACTATTTCATAGTTTTGATGTCTTCACTATTATTCTACAATGTAGAAAATAGTAAAAAATACAAAACAATTCTTGAATGAGTAGATGTGTCCAAACTTTTGACTGGTACTGTAGGTGCAGTGGAATGTGTTGTTTTACAGGGTCAGCCATAGTAGCACAGCGCCCCTGGAGCCAATTTGGGTTGTCGTCTCAGGTATTCGAAACCAGCGACCTTTCAGTTCCTGGCCCACCGCTCTATGCACTAGGCTACCTGCCACTCTGAATCAGAAGAAACTATTGCATAATCACGTCGATGGATGTTTAATCCGGACGTGATCTGAAGATTGCTGGTGTTTGTGTAAGATTGCTTGGCATGGCGATAAGCTAGCTGTGAACCACCTTCATGGGCCTAATTGCTGTTTACTGTCAAGCTGATTGCTGTGCGATCTGTTTATGTATCTTATCCCGATAAGGAAACAAGAAACATCAGATTTAATCACTGATTGTGTTCACAGCAAGTCGAGGTAATAGAAGTTATATCATGGTTATCATAGCCTGGTTCAGAGGAAAGACACAGGGTCATTATGAAGCTTTGCTTTTTCACCGGTGGCGTTGATTCACTCACTTGGCATCCTGTAGAAGAGGCGTTCTCCCGCCCCGTCGTTGCTCTGGAGGAACTTGCTGTCGATGGACCAGTCCAGGTGGGTGATGAAGCTGGAGGACTTGTTGCACTCACCCACCTTCTTGTAGCGCTGCGCCACAGCGTACACATCCACCAGGCCGTCATTAGAGCCCACGGCCAGGTAGCTGCCATCCGGAGAGAACTTCATCTCATGAATCACTTCCTTCCTGTCTTTAATGTGCACCACCTCCGTCATGTCCCTGGGAGAGAGGGGAGTGGGAGGGTGGATGAGAGGGAGGGAAGAGAGATGGAGGGGAAGAGAGAGAGAGAGAAAGAGAGCAAATCAGCAATAGAGAAAGAGTGAGGAGAGGGGGAGACAGAGAAAGAGAAAGGGAGAGAGACAGAGAGAAAGAAAAGAGTGAATCCCTCGGCTCTGTACAGGAGGCCGGCTGGCTAGCTCATCCGTCTACCTAGTGGCTTTGTTTAGACAGGCAGTCCAATTCTGGTCTTTTGATCAATCACAGATATTTTGACATCGGAACTTTTTCAGAGCTGAACTGAGTGGTCAAATTAGTGAAAAATATATCACAATTGGGCTACCTGTGTAAACTCAGCCAGTGAGCAGTAGCAGATGGACTGGATCCGTTCATTGTCATTATGGACCAATTGCAACCATCAATGGCCACCAGATGATCATCAGCCGATCTCTCGCTAAACCATCAATACGCACTAAATTCCTCCGCAGAGCTGATCTCAATTGGAACCATTATTGATTACCACTCCCTAAAGCTGATGTCAGCGTGAATTTAGTCCAGGTTTTCCCAAGGACAGAGTTAGGGAAATGCTACTTTAGTCCTTGCTACCAAAGTCTTTGAAGATGTGTTCGCCCTCTGGTGGTATTATCATCGGAACAACGTTTTAAGCAGACCTCGGGCCATTGATCTATTTGACAATAATTCTGCACAACTGAAATAAGTATTTCCTTGTTAACCACAGCAAACCTACTGTGGCAATTATCCGACATGTTGTATGAATGGAAAAATATTATTGGTGTAGCCTACTCTCATTATTTCATTTGTTTCCAGTTGATGTAATCCATTAAATCAGGGGCGTAACTTCGGTTTTAGAAGTGGGGGGGATATCCGCAGTGGGGGGGGGACCCCCGCTCGGCGTCATCCGCATGGTCCTAAAGCACACTGTTGCCTCGTTTTGTATCACATTCCAATGATAAAACTGGGTGGGACAAAAATGTGAAAGTTGCACCCCTGCATTAAATACTGTCTTTCAAAGAAAATGATCTGATATGGTAATTTATTATCAAGATCGGGGTAAAATATCATTGTACTGTGCCTATTTGAAATATGTAACTCATCTATATTTTATCAAATTAAAATGTAGGCTAATAAAGTTATTTGAAATGGCATATATTATATTATTATATTATTAATGATTATATTATTATTTAGCTATTTAAAGTTAAACGTTTTAATGAAATATAGGCCTTCTACTTCTATATTCTTATACTCTAAGGCTGCGTTTACCCCAGGGGTTCCCAAACTGGGTCCTGGATGCAGCTGTCAGCTGTCATAATCACGTGACTCGGCAACAACGAGTCATCATCTAATCAGCTGGTTTATTCTTGTGGGTTTTTCGTTACTAGCAAGTTTGCTTCAATATGCAGATGAAAGTAATCTCCCGTTAGTAGCATTTTAAGAAATCCAGCAGTAATGCACAGTGCTACCTTCTGCTTGTTATTTGTAAAGCCAGCTGAAACAATGAGGCAGCCTCGCCACTAGACTCGTCCTCCTACTGTTTCTCTCTGCGGAGGAGGCATTACAATGAAACCACCACAGTCTTATCACACCTGCTGCTCCCACGCAAAAGCAATTTTACCAGCCCAGACTTGATTAACTCATTTTTGACTGGTCATTTTAGATGGGGGGAGTATGTAATCACAGGATGGCTAGACAGTATGGCTTCATATTCTAACAACGTGCTGTAATTGTTAATCATGGTGCCAGTGATGGGTGTCTCCTATCCTGAAAAACTCCTAACCATTAGATATGGTGAACAGTAATTATAGGGAATAGCCTATGGGGAATATCAAGGTATACAGTGCACTATGTGGCTCAATAATCAGCCAACAGCTATAGCCAACGATGAGGTGTATAAAAAGTCAAAGTAACAAGTCAAACCCTTCTAAACATACCGTCTCTCAGTAAAAACCATACAGCATAATACAACATAGCCCTAGGCAACAGAAATTCAAACCAATCATAAAAAGCTGCTTCTGCAAGCTCACTCATTTCTAATAGACTGAATACAAATCAGGAGCACTGCTCACTTCAAAGTGCAGCGTGGGGATTAGCCACTTCAAAACGTATTGATTAACAGCACTGCGGACCAATTTACTATAACTTAATGGAAAGTGCAGGCCTGCACACTGGGTCTGCTGGGGAGTAAATTAAACTGAGGCCTTCAATCAGGCTTTAAGTGATGAATACAGCATCTCAATATGGGACTGTTTAAACCCGAGGTTTTGGCCCACTGTAGGCTAGGTTTCATAACTTTATGGCCCTTCTGTACAAGATGTATCTGAAGAGTTTGATGCTGAAAGTACTTTCACCAGCTTTGGCATAATTCAACCTGCTGGGCACACACTGGATGAATCAATAATGTTTCCACGTCATTTCAATAAAATCAAGGAAATTACAAATCTTAGAAGCCTTTTTAAACCTTGAATACACTACAAGTTTGAATTTCCTGCAACTACCGGGTGATCAAATGAAGATTCTCTAGGGACTAAAGATGTTAGCAATACCTGACTCGGAGCACAGTGAAGGAGCCGTCCTTCATGCCAAGAGCAAGCTGAGAGCCATCGTGACTGAAGGCCACACTGCGGACAGCCTCTTCCATGTTACAGCGGGCTATCAGGGTGTGGTCTGCCAGGCTCCACAACCTGAAAACACACACACACACACACACACACACACACACACACACACACACACACACACACACACACACACACACACACACACACACACACACACACACACACACACACACACACACACTCGTAACCAATCAGCACAGTTTCAGCTATGAACATTGCCTCTGTAGAGACAGTCATAATAGAGTAAAATTATATGAATAGTAGTGACAGAAGTGACAGAAGTTTTAATGAGCTAGTTGCAGCTGCAGGGTGAAGGCTTGAATTAAGTTGAATTAAGTTGAATTAAGTTGCTGAGATGCAGTAGGTGTATGTGTGTGTATTTATTATGGTGTGTGCGCATGTGTGTCCACTCGGGCTCGTGAGCGTGTATGTGTGTGCATGTGTGTCTGTGAGACAGAGACTAATTGGCTCCTTGATTGGGCCCTCAGAGAGCTCTGTCTCTCCTGGTAGAGCAGGGTTGTGTGGGTCTGTGTGTGTGTTGTGGAGGGACTGATCCAGTTCTACTGATAGCAGACGTGAGGCCTCATTATGCATGATCTGTCCCCTGCACAAGCTGAAACTGTGTCTTCTCCATAGGTAGCTCTGAACTAGCCTATAACTGTCCCTGTTAGAAATGTGAAGAACAGTGTCTTACAAACTAAGGGCTGTCTGAGAGCGAGGAGAACCAATGAACCAAACAGGACGAGTAGTACTGCGGGTCAGGGTTCACTGAGTGGATGTGATTAAGATGAAAAGTCTGGATGGAGTGGTGGATTAAAATAGAATGGACAGAGATGTTGGCCTGAGTGATAACTACTGGGTCTATAAAGATGCTCCTGAGGGAATTGATGTACGAGCTACATAGCTGCTGGAGATAATACTGACCGTACAGATCGATCGTCACTGCCGGTCACAGCGAGCGGTTTCTTGGGGTGGACGTCCAGAGCCCATAGCTCTCCCTCACAGTGACCCTGAATGATGAGCAGAGGCTTGTCTCTGTCCCGTACCATCACCTCAAAGATCTCACTGTCCTGTGTCCCCGCCAGGATACGGTCTGCCCTCCAACACACACTACGGATAGACAGCCCTGAGAGAGAGAGGGAAGAGAGGGAGGAGGGATTTGATTTGATTTGGATCTCTTTTAGTCCCCATTTGGACTAATCTTCCAAGAGTCATTAAATGTTAAAATACAATTTAGAATACGAACACATTTCCACATATAACACACTGTTACAAACATACATAACATACTAACATAATGACCCAATAAATACTCAATCTAAAAAAACATTGATTCTTCATCTACTATAGTCCCACAACATTTCTATTTATTATATTTAAATTGTTTTAAAATCATGTTTAAATGTATATATTGAAAGGTTTCTGGCTTGCTCAGTTAATTTATTACATTTCTTTATTGCTCTAAATCAAAATGTTATTTTGCCCATTTCTCTTTTCTGTCTAGGCAACGCATAGATGGTGGACAATCTATTCCTAGTATTTATGGAATGTCTGTCTCTTACCAACTGAATACTGTTGTGAATAGAACTTGGCCATTTTAAATTATGTATATTATGATATAAAATAAGCATGTTCCTTTCAATTATCTTATCGATTGATGACCAACCAAGAACACTGCGCATGATTGCAACAGAAGAACCATATCTCCACCTTAAAACAATCCTTGCTGCTTTATTCTGTGCATTCTGCAGCCTCCTAACTTGATGATGCATTTCCCCAGACCACAGAACAGGGAGAGGGAGAGAGAGAGAGAGGGAGAGGGAGATAGATGGAGAGAGAGAAAGAGAGAGAGAGAGGACATGACAAATAATGAATGCTCTGTCATGTATAACAAAAGTGGTGGGTCGAATGCAATCCCACCCGTTCTTCAGCAGGTGATAAAGGGCAGCATCCAATCCACTTCATCATGTTTTACACTTCAATCAAGAGTTAGAAACTATTACATTCAGACAACGTTCCGAGTTTCACAGAGTAAATTGCAGAAGGAGAATGTGTGGCTGATACAGGTTGACTTTCATTTGGGGAGAGAGAGATGAAGCAGACAACTCTAGAGGGAGAAACAGATTGAGCTCCTTCAGCAAAGCCATCTCAATCAAGCAAGACATCAGCAAGACATCACCCAATGCAAGACATCACCCAATGCAAGACATCAGCAAGACATCACCCAATGCAAGACATCACCCAATGCAAGACATCACCCAATGCACCTCATCAGTACTAAAAAGTCTGTAATTCAGTCAGTAGAAGCACAGCTATAAATCCCCAGACTCTTGTTATAACAAGGGTAGGCCGTCATTGTAAATAAGAATTTGTTCTTAACTGACTAGCTTAATTATATAAAGGTTAAAAAAAATATATTAAAAAACTCAATAACATCACAGGATATGAAAACAATTATAAAACATTACCTGGCAACCAGAAACCAGCTACAAAAAAATGCATAAGCAAACAGCGTACCTGCAACCGAACCAGTCTCATAATCTGTGTGGACATAAAATACCTGGCAACCAGATAACTCGAGGTAATTGGCTGCTCAATACACTTCAGTTTGACACCCTGGGGGGAATAACCATTTCTGAAAAGTAATTACTTATCTCAGATATCTTCTCTCTAAAACCGATCTGCAGTTGGGAATCAAACCTTCACTGGGACGCAACATTTTCAAGAACAGAAGTTGGAAATCCCTTAATACAGAAATCATTTGTAGAACATTCTAATCTAGAGCCGTAAATTATTATGAAGGTTTACTAATTTACGTTTGGAAAAGTTATGCCTTTTGCATAATGACATTCCTACAGACCAAACCGACCAGATCGATTTAAACTCAATCAAGATTCATATTACAATATTTATTTCCGAAGGTCTTTGACCGTCCACCAAACACCCAACAATGCCAGTATCTAATCCCAGGGTGTCTGTGGGGCTTTCAGAAAGGCCACAGCCTTTATAACTGTCACTTTCCTGTGAAAGGTCAGATATTGGTATTTCCCACCCCCGGAGATGGCTGGGGACACAGAGCTTTATGGGGCTTTTACCAGCCCCTAGCTACCACTAACAGCCAAGCAGCCCCTAGCTACCACTAACAGCCAAGCAGCCCCTAGCTACCACTAACAGCCAAGCAGCCCCTAGCTACCACTAACAGCCAAGCAGCCCCTAGCTACCACTAACAGCCAAGCAGCCCCTAGCTACCACTAACAGCCAAGCAGCCCCGAGCTACCACTAACAGCCAAGCAGCCACTAGCTACCACTAACAGCCAAGCAGCCACATCTCAGAACAGAGGAGCAAAGGAAGGGAAGCGAGAAGAGACTCATTGATAATACATGAGTGCCACTGATGGTTTCCTCAACTTAGCAGGAGGCATAGAGCAGAAAGAAACAGGGAGTTGACTAAATGTCATCTGTCACAATGGTTTAGAAACCTTTATTCAGTTTCATCCATACAGCACAGACTCTCTCAGACCCGACCATCTTAAGTGGTTCTGTCTGATTTGACTAACATGGCTTCCTCTGGCTCAGATGGATTGAAATGGATGAGTGGCAATGATTCTCTCTCTCTCTCTCTCTCTCTCTCTCTCTCTCTCTCTCTCTCTCTCTCTCTCTCACACTCTCTCTCTCACACTCTCTTACACTCTTTTACACTCTTTTACACTCTCTCACATAAATACACAGGCATAGGCTAATAAAACACCATGGCAGGGATCTCAATGTGCTGAACACACATCGGCCTCTATTAGGCAGAACACACTGACTTAAGTGACCTTCACATACACACAGGTTACAGTATGTTAACCCCTGTACACATACATGAGTGTCTGGATCAACCTGCCCACACACCCCTGCATCAGAAGCGTGGACTCTGAACCTTAAATCTATAGACAGCACACACAACCCTGTGAGCTTAGATGGATCTCCTTATAAAGATGTGCCTCTCATCCTCTGTCTCTCCATTAAATACATGTTCTGCTTTTTTGACACCACACTCCAAAAAGCCTGCAGGCTCTAGTTTTATCTCATCTTGGTTATTGTCGAGTCATATGGTCAAGTGCTGCAAAGAAGGACCTAGTTAAGCTGCATCTGGCCCAGAACAGAGCCACACATCTTGCTATTCACTGTAATCAGAGGGCTAATATCAATACTATGCATACCAGTCTCTCTTTTGTGTGGACCCCAGAAAGAGTAACTGCTGCTTTTGCAACAGCTAATGGGGATCCTAATAAAATACAGGGACAAGCACAAACATGCGGACCCTGACTAGATTTGATCAGCCTTCTGGCCCCCTGCTTCTCTGGCATCCTCCGGGAAACCTGTGAAGGGCCTATCGGCTAATGCACACCGCTTAGCCACTGTGACGTTGAACAGATCAGAGGGCTAGCGCTCATCAACCAATGAGCCCCATGTTGATTAAACCAGGCCTTCAACCAGGCCTTAAAATAGGCCTACCTTTATACCCCTGCTCAGCTTCCCGAAGGTCGATCTTAGTGATAGGCTTGAAGTCCACGTCCCAGAGCCTGACACAGCCGTCACGCCCCCCCGTCGCGAAGCCCTCCTCACAGGCATACATGCTGAAAATCCCAGCCTACACACAGTGAAGTCAACTTTAGGTTTAGGCAGGGGGATTATCAAACTGTTCTGTGCATAGAAAAAGGTACTTGAAAAGGAATATGATTTCAGACGGAGTGTGGGACAAAAAGTCTATTTTCTGTATTGGAGACAAAAAAGGGGCAAAATCCTAATTTTAAATGCTTTTCAACACGTTTCAACACCTAGATTTACATGAGATTCATAGGCAGGGAAGGGGAATTGAGTTGCTGCAGTATATAGATGTACGCAATTATAGAATTGAGAAGGCTTGGGTTTAGCCAGAGTGGGAGTTTGGATGTCCGGAAGTGTACAGCCAATGTGCAGCCAAGTGTACGGCCAATGGGTGTTGAGAATTAGAGGGACGTATTTCACTCACCCCATGAGCGGCCTGCACTGTGCGCATTAGGTTCAGTCCTTTCCACACGTAGATATCCCCATTCAACGCTCCAGAGTACGTGACATCATCTTTAGCTGACGCAACACACAGAATGGTCTGTAGGTCCCCCGTCTTCCCGAATATACCCCGTTTGGGCGTCAAGGCGTTCCCGCAGAGAGCCCAGAACTACAAACATGGAGAGGGGGAAGATGCAGAGGTGGCGAGCGAATGAAAGAAGAAGGAGAGATGAGACAGGGAATGAGAGAGAAGTAAAAGTATGCAATGATAGAGGGAGGAAAGGAAAGGTGAGAGACAAAAATTGGAGAGGTGAATAGAAAGGTGGAAAAAACAGGCAATGGAGGAGAGATAGAGAGAGGTGGATAAAACAGGCAATGGAGGAGAGATAGAGAGAGGTGGATAAAACAGGCAATGGATGAGAGATAGAGAGAGGTGGATAAAACAGAAGATGGAGGAGAGATAGAGAGAGGTGGATAAAACAGGCAATGGATGAGAGATAGAGAGAGGTGGATAAAACAGAAGATGGAGGAGAGATAGAGAGAGGTGGATAAAACAGGCAATGGATGAGAGATAGAGAGAGGTGGATAAAACAGAAGATGGAGGAGAGATAGAGAGAGGTGGATAAAACAGAAGATGGAGGAGAGATAGAGAGAGGTGGATAAAACAGGCAATGGATGAGAGATAGAGAGAGGTGGATAAAACAGGCAATGGATGAGAGATAGAGAGAAGTGGATAAAACAGGCAATGGAGTAGAGATAGAGAGAGACGTGGATAAAACAGAAGATGGAGGAGAGATAGAGAGAGGTGGATAAAACAGAAGATGGAGGAGAGATAGAGAGAGGTGGATAAAACAGAAGATGGAGGGGAGGTAGAGAGAGATGTGAATAAAACAGAAGATGGAGGAGAGGTAGAGAGAGGTGGATAAAACAGGCAATGGAGTAGAGATAGAGAGAGGTGGATAAAACAGAAGATGGAGGAGAGATAGAGAGAGAGGTGGATAAAACAGAAGATGGAGGAGAGATAGAGAGAGGTGAATAAAACAGAAGATTGAGGAGAGATAGAGAGAGAGGTGGATAAAACAGAAGATGTAGGAGAGATAGAGAGAGAGGTGGATAAAACAGAAGATGGAGGAGAGATAGAGATGGATAAAACAGAATATGAGAAAGAAAGAAGGTGGAAAATGACAGGAAAGGATAGAGTGAAGAGGGAGAGAGCACAGAGATCAGCATTTGGAGATGCGTTGCTTCAATCACAACTGTTCATTTGCTAGCCAGCCTGATCTTCTCAGGACAGATAGCATGGTGCTTGTTTCTAATAAAGCTCACAGCGGCCAATTCAAAGATGTATGTCTCATACCATAACTGGAGATGGTACTACACTCTTAGAAAAAAGGGTTCCAAAAGGGTTCTTCGGCTGTCCCCATAGGAGAACCTTTTTGGTTCCAGGTAGAACTCTTTTGGGTTCCATGTAGGAACCTCTATGGAAAGGGTTCTACATGGAACTAAAAAGGGTTATACCTGAAACCAAAGGGGTTCTACCTGAAACCAAAAAGGGTTTTTCAAAAGGTTGTCCTATGGGGACTGCCATACGAACCCTTTTAGGTTCTAGACAGCAACTTTTTTTTCTAAGAGTGTAAGCAAAAACAACTACAAATGTGATTATCCATTGCTACTCTTTGTAAGGATATTCCATGTACATATTTATTGTAAACTGAGGGCTCTTCAGTAAGTTCAGAGTTGTATCTGTGTGTGAATGTGAGTGTGGGTACACTAGGAGACAGCCCTTCCAGAGGGGAATGACAGACCAGATTACTGCTTTTGACCCAATGAAAACAATATGTTCCAGTCCCTCTAACACCACTTTCTCATTCTGCTGCTAGGATATCTGAGAGCACCTACTTACTCCTCCACTTTTAACAACAACCGTATAAACGTACATGTTGAAGAACAGGGGTTCCCAACCTAGGGGTCGCCCTGCTGTGGGGGGACCGTCCTTGATTGTTTCATTGTATTTAACTCTGCAATGCTTTGGTCTAGAAACAATCAGTAAAATGCAGAGGAAGAGGCAACTCTGATGAACATTGGTTTGTCTCAATGACATTCAGAAGCTGACCTATGACCTTCTAAAGTAAAACAAATTGGACAGACAAATGTTAAAAAGAGATGGGAACCCCTGTTGTAGAACTTGAAAATAGACTGCTGCTGGCTGTATTGGGTAAGGGGTAACCCATCCCAAGATTGATAGCTTCCCATAAGTTATTTTTGAACTTGTCTCAAAGGTTGTGCATGGACTGACTGAGCAGACTGTGTTGTTATTCTGAAGCTCACCTTGATGTGCTTTACCCCACAGCTCACCAGCCGGTTCTGCTGAAAGGGATCCCAGGATATATCGAAGATCTGAAAGACAGTCAAGCCAATAACACATTTCCTCTCAATCACACAGAAAGTCAAGACGCAAACACATTGTATACTCACATACACACTTAATCAATACACAACACACATACGAAAATGCAAATATGCGCACAGCACACAGAACAGCCTACCCTGTCTGAATGTCCTGTCGCAGTGGCCAGAACCTTCCCTTTCTTCCAGTCCCAAACACACACTGTATTTTTGCCATCCAGCCCCACAGAGGCCAGCCGCTGAAAAGGAGAGAAAGGGGGACCTATTCATTAATCTGCAAAAGAAAGGAGGGAGGCTGTTTCTATTCAATGGAGAAAGCTTAAGAAATATTCATTAATATACTGTAAATGGAGGATTTTTTTCTTTATATTTTCATGATCAATTAATTTACAGTACCAGTCAAACGTTTGGACACACCTTCTCAGTCAAGGGTTTTTCTTTATTTTTAATATTTTCTACATTCTAGAATAATAGTGAAGACATTAAAACAATGAAATAAGACATATGGAATCATGTAGTAACCAAAAAAGTGTTATATTTTATATTTGAGATTCTTCAAAGTAGCCACCCTTTGCATTTCAATTAACAGGTGTGCCTTGTTAAAAGTGAATTTGTGGAATTTGTTTCCTTCTTAATGCATTTGAGCCAATCAATTGTGTTGTGACAAGGTAGGGGGGTATATAGAATATAGCCCTATTTGATAAAAGCCAAAGTCCATATTATGGCAAGAACAGCTCAAATAAGCAAAGAGGAACGACAGTCCATCATTACTTTAAGACATGAAGGCCAGTCAATGTGGAACATTTCAAGAAGTTTGAACATTTCTTCAAGTACAGTCGCAAAAACTATCAAGAGCTATGACAAAATGGCTCTTATGAGGACCGCCACAGGAAAGGAAGACCCACAGTTACTTCTGCTACAGAGGAGTTAACTGCACCGAAGATTGCAGCCCAAATAAATGCTTCACAGAGTTCAAGTAAGAGACACATCTCAACATCAACTGTTCAGAGAAGACTGTGAATCAGGCCTTCATGATCGAATTGCTGCAAAGAAACCACTAGTAAAGGACACCAATAAGAAGAAGAGACTTGCTTGGGCCAAGAAATACGAGCAATGGACTTTAGACCGGTGGAAATCTGTCCTTTGGTCTGATGAGTCCAAATTTGACATCTTCGGTTCCAACAGCCGTGTCTTTGTGAGACGCAAAGTAGGTGAACGGATGATCTCAGCATGTGTGGTTCCCACCATGAAGCATGGAGGAGGAGGTGTGATGGTGTTTTGCTGGTGACACTGTCAGTGATTTTTTTCAAGGAACACTTAACCAGCAGGCTCCCACAGCATTCTGCAGCAATACGTCATCCCATCTAGTTTGTGCTTTGTGGGAATATCATTTGTTTTTCAACAGAACAATGACCTAAAACACACATTCAGGCTGTGTAAGGGCTACTTGACCAATAAGGAGAGTGATGCATTAAATGACTTGGCCTCCACAATCACACAACCTTAACCCAATTGAGATGGTTTGGGATGAGTTGGACCGCAGAGTGAAGGACCCAATTGAGATGGTTTGGGATGAGTTGGACCGCAGAGTGAAGGAAAAGCAGCCAACAAGTGCTCAGCATATGTGGGAACTCCTCCAAGACTGTTGGAAAAGCATTCCTCATGAAGCGGTTTGAGAGAATGCCAAGATTGTGCAAAGCTGTCATCAAGGGTGGCTACTTTGAAGAACCTCAAATATAAAATATATTTTGATTTGTTTAAAACTTTTTTGGTTACTACATGATTCCACATTTGTTATTTTATAGTTTTGATATCTTGACTATTCTTCTACAATGTAGAACATATTAAAAATAAATAAAAACCCTGGAATGAGTAGGTGTCCAAACTTTGGACTGGTTCTGTATATGGTACTGCATCATTTCAACATGGATATTAGGGTAATATTTGGTAGATACGTTGATCAATGAGATTTCATCCTATTTTCACCCACTCAAAAAGACAGCCAGGCGTTTGTTGAATTACCAATGTGTTATCACTACGCTTTCAACCATCTAAAAGCACAACCAAATTCCAAATGAAAATCAATGTCTGATTTTTTGTTTATTTATACAACAACTGAATGTGTTATCACTGTGCTTCAACTTATAGCACAACCACATGACATGGATTGCAGTTGAGATTACATTAAGAGTACATGGTGCAAGTGATCAATGCTGTTCAAGATTCTGAGCAGATTATTACAGCAATTGTGAAGATCTCCACAGGCCTGCGATGACCTATGCATGCTATCTGGAACATGCTTTATGTGATTATATAAGACTTATAGTTACAGTAACTTCAACATGTGGCCATGGATGTTACTCACTACATTACAATAGCCTTTAGACTATTTACTATATTACGAAAGTAATATTGAGTTGTGTTTGGTTGACAATGTGATCAAATATCAACATTTAAAAGAGATGTGTCTACTGTTTGGATACTTAGAGCTAAGCCACTGGCTTAATCTTATTATTTTATTTATTTAACAAAAAGTGTTTGGTTATAATGGAGACGTGAATCCAACATATCATTTCTTAACTTGTTGACAAGTTAATAGGCAATTTACCGTATTGTGAAAGTGATATTGAATTGTGTTTGGTTGTCAACGCTATCAAATAACAACATTTGAAGGATATTTTTTTTCTGCTTGGATAGCTCCATCTGTGCCACTGAGTCTGGCTTTAATTCCAGTTGGTCTACAAATGAATAATTTATATTTGGGATTCGCGTCTTGATTTCAACCAAAAATCTAAGTTAAAGAATAGGACTAATTCAAACTTTAAATGCTCTTTACAGTTTGATTTGATCCTATTGTTTAACTTAGATTGTTGGTTGAGATGGAGATGTGAATCCAACATATAAATGATTAACTTATTAACTGAAATCAACCAGAACTTGAACTCCTAGGCCTATATATTGTCTATGTTTAGTTGTATTGAAACCCTAGACCTATATGTGTCTATGTTTAGTTGAATTCAGGGTTGAATTGAAACAACATCTGTTGATGACTTTGTAAATGCTATATATCCCTAAACGGCATCATTGATGATACAGTGCATTCGGAAATTATTCAGACACCTTGACTTTTTCCACATTTTGTTATGTTACAGACTTATTCAAAAAAAAATTTTTTTTTAAAATTCAAATATGGCAATCTACACAAAATACCCCATAATACCCCACTTTGTTGAAGCACCTTTGGCAGCAATTACAGCATCGAGTCTTCTTGGGTAGGATGTTACAAGCTTGGCAAACCTGTATTTCTGCAGATCCTCTCAAACTCTGTCAGGTTGGATGGGGAGCGTCGTTGCACAGCTATTTTCAGGTCTCTCTAGAGATGTTCGATCGGGTTCAAGTCCGGGCACTGGGTGGGCGACTTAAGGACATTCAGAGACTTGTCCCGAAGCCATTCCTGCGTTGCCTTGGCTGTGTGCTTAAGGTCGTTGTCCTGTTGGAAGGTGAACCTTCGCCCCAGTCTGAGGTCCTGAGCACTCTGGAGCACAGAGCTCCTGACTAGTCTCCCAGTTCCTGCTGCTGAAAAACAACCCCACAGCATGATGCTGCCACCACCATGCTTCACTGTTAGGATGGTGCCAGGTTTCCTCCAGACGTGACGCTTGGCATTCAGGCCAAAGAGTTCAATAATGGTTTCATCAGACCAGAGAATCTTGTTTCTCATGGTCAGAGCCTTTTGGTAAACTCCAAGTGGACTGTCATGTGCCTTTTACTGAGGAGTAGCTTCTGTCTGGCCACTCTACCATAAAGGCCTGATTGGTGGAGTGCTGCAGAGATGGTTGTTCTTTTGGAAGGTTCTCCCATCTCCACAGAGGAACTCTGGAGCTCTGTCAGAGTGACCATCAGGTTCTTGGTCACCTCCCTGACCAAGGCCCTTCTCCCCTGATTGCTCAGTTTGGCTGGTCGGCCAGCTCTAGGAAGAGTCTTGGTTGTTCCAAACTTCTTCCATTTAAATATGATGCAGGCCACTGTGTTCTTGGGGACGTTCAATTCTGCAAACATTTTTTGGTACCCTTCCCCAGATCTGTGTCCCAACACAATCCTGTCTCAGAGCTCTACGGACAATTCCTTCAACCTCATGGCTTGGTTTTTGCTCTGACATGCACTGTCAACTGTGGGACCTTACATAGACAGGTGTGTGCCTTTCCAAATCATGTCTAATCAATTGAATTTAACACAAGTGGACTCCAATCAAGTTGTAGAAACATCTCAAGGATGATCAATGGAAGCAGGATGCAGCTGAGCTCGACTTTGAGTCTCATAGCAAAGGGTCTGAATACTTAAATAAGGTATTTATGTTTTTGTTTTTTTATACATTTGCAAAAATGTATAAATAGCTGTTCACTTTGTTGTTATAGGGTATTGTGAGTACATTGATTAGGGGAAGGAAATGATTGAATCCATTTTAGAAGAAGGCTGTAACATAACAAATTGTGGAAAAATGGAAGGGGTCTGAATACTTGCACTGTACATGCTTTATAGAGTGTGGATCAGTTTGTGCCCATTGGGAGGGGAAATATGGCATCATTTTCCCATGTGACACAGCTGCAGAGACACAGTTCACAGGCAGCATAGCAATTTGCAGCTAATAGAGTAAGACCTTGAACAGCACTACTAAAAACATTGTCTGTATTTTATCACGCTCACCGTAGAAAGGAATGCAAATTGTTTCCAATTAGTCTGGCGGAAATTACCATTTAGGAAGTTAATTGTTAATTACCCATCTTATGAGACAAAGGAAGCAAGGCATTTAGGAACATTTCTGCCAACTGTCTCCCTGCACACAACATTTTACAGGGATTTGTGGGATGACAAAGAAATATGACTAGATAAAAACATTTATTAGACTTAAATGTCAGGGATATTTCAGCTGTGATGCTCCAATATAAGGCATTTCTACAAATTGTATAAAAGATGAATGCCAAATGTAAGTTGACCTAATGTGCTTAACTGAATGGCAGTGAAAGGTAATGGGTGTCCATGAATCAATACATTTCAGTGGGAGAGAATATGTTCTCTTTTCCTTAGGAAAACCTGTTCTGTAATTCTTGTGGTTTGCCACAACCATTCATCCACAAATCCATTTAAATGCCAACCCAAAAAGACATCCATCTGCCTTATATTACACCCAGAGTTGTTTACTCGCTGTGCACACAGGGGTTCCAAGAAAACAGCAATCTAATGCATTTTAGAATGGAGCTATATGATAACAAGGCCAAAATGTCTTTATGATTGACCAAGGGTCTGAGGTAAACTTTGCTTGCTGCCCCTCCCTGGTCCAGATACTCAGTAGCATTAGGGTTGGGGAGGAGAGCCAGAGGAGAGAGAGAGAGGGGTGTTTTGGTGAGGAGAGCCAGGGCTAATGCTTCCCAGTATCTGGAAGAAGAGAGGAGAGAGAGAGGGGGGGGGTTGGTGAGGAGAGCCAGGGCTAATGCTTCCCAGTATCTGGAAGAAGAGAGGAGAAAGAGAGGGGGGTTGGTGAGGAGAGCCAGGGCTAATGCAGCCGACTTTCATCACAAACTCTCCCTCCCTCCCTCCCTCCCTCCCTCCCTCCCTCCCTCCCTCCCTCCCTCCCTCCCTCCCTCCCTCCCTCCCTCCCTCCCTCCCTCCCTCCCCTCGCTCCCTCCCTCCCTCCCTCCAGATACTCGGCTGCATTAGCCCTGGCTCTCCTCACCAAGCTATCCCCTCCCTCGCTCCAGACACCCAATTACTTAGGGAGCAGCGAGACACATTCTTCCCACACCGCAGCCTCCTCTGACGTGACATTGCATTTGTCAACTCTAAAACCACAATGAAGGCAACAACAACAGCAACCATACCTTCCCTCTGTCCCCTCCCTCTGTCCCCTCCATGGATCCCCTCCCTCCATCCCTTCCCTCAGTTCCCTCCATGGATCGCCTCCCTCTGTCCCCTCCCTCAGTTCCCTCCATGGATCCCCTCCCTCAGTTCCCTCCATGGATCCCCTCCCTCTGTCCCCTCCATGGATCCCCTCCCTCCATCCCTTCCCTCTGTCCCCTCCATGCATCCCCTCCCTCTATCCCTTCCCTCAGTTCCCTCCATAGTTCCCTCCATGGATCCCCTCCCTCTGTCCCCTCCATGGATCCCCTCCCTCAGTTCCCTCCCTCTATCCCTTCCCTCAGTTCCCTCCATGCATCCCCTCCCTCAGTTCCCTCCCTCCCTCCCTTCCCTCTGTCCCCTCCATGGATCCCCTCCCTCAGTTCCCTCCCTCCCTCCCTTCACACAGTTCCCTCCATGCATCCCCTCCCTCTGTCCCCTCCCTCCCTCCCTTCCCTCTGTCCCCTCCATGGATCCCCTCCCTCAGTTCCCTCCATGCATCCCCTCCGTCAGTTCCCTCTCTCCCTCACTCCCTTCCCTCAGTTCCCTCTATGGATCCCCTCCCTCAGTCCCCTCACTCCATCCCTTCCCTCTGTCCCCTCCATGGATCCCCTCCCTCCATCCCTTCCCTCAGTTCCCTCCATGGATCCCCTCCCTCTGTCCCCTCCATAGATCCCCTCCCTCTGTCCCCTCCATGGATCCCCTCCCTCCATCCCTTCCCTCAGTTCCCTCCATGGATCCCTTCCCTCTGTCCCCTCCATGCATCCCCTCCCTCTGTCCCCTCCATGCATCCCCTCCCTCAGTCCCCTCCCTCCGTCCTCTTTCTCCATCCCCTCTCTCCATCCCTGGGTGTAACTTACTGGTCTTGTAGGGGGAAGTCAATAGGCTGCTGCTGCTGTAGGAGACTCTCATAGAGCCCCATCCATCAATCTAAAGGTCATAGGAGAATGGTGCTGTCCCAGCATTCCTCCCAGTAAACATGATTAATGAGAGGGCTGTACATCATCCCCAGTCTGCACAGTTACCCAGCAGGCTTCACTTCTCTCAGCAACCCACCACCATAATCCCATTCCCATGGCAATAGGCTATGTGATACTCTTTTTATTTCATTCTTTTCCAGTTTTCAGTTCTGTTCCATGAACCGGTTCCAACCCGAGTATGACCCTACAATCTGGCAAATGATGGAGCACTCACATTGCTGTTTTTCAGTGAGACTCAGAATATCCAACAGGTTTTCCTTGGTAACAGGGTGATAGGACAGGAAACCATCCACTAAGACAAGAGGTGAATGAGAGACAGGTGCATGCAGGAGTGTGTGAGGTGAGTCAGGTGTGAGGTGGTGTGTGTGTGTGTCTCACCTGTCCATCTGCGCTGAAGGCCAGGCAGGCCACTCCATGGGAGTGTCCGTCTTTGAGGACAGAGATGGTCTGTACGCTGAAGGTGTCCCACACACAGATGTAGGGTTCCTTCCCTACCTGACCTGTTGCCACCAGAGACCTCTCAGGATGAAGGCCGAGGCTGGAGAAACAGAAGAGGAGATATAACAGGGAATTAGGCAATACGGCAGGAAATACGCACACAATGCTGTTGAAAGAAACTCATGAGATTCAGATGAAATATGTATATATTCTGTTGTTCTTTCTGGTTAAAACAGGGTGTGCCCACTCTTACTCGGGCCAGTGGTCTTGGGAACAAGGGTGTGGAATTCAGTTGCAGAGTGACTCCAGTTTCAGCACTCAAAAAACCTGATATTGCCTATATTTCTCTTTTATTGCAAAAGGGGTTATCATGTGCTTGATTTATCATTGACATTACTACTCTTGTAGTAATACACAGTGTTTGTTCCTTTGTCATTAGCCATTTTCAACCCTATTCCTAAGTCAAAGGTCACAGTAATGTTTATAAGTGTACTTCATGAAGTAGTAGTACACTCAACATACAGCATCGGTAACATCTAGCTCAAGAAGCTCATCTGTTAATGTCTCTGTCTAATAGCGTTCAATCTGAAACTCAATAGGTTATAGACCCCACAGTGGGTCATTGGTAGCTCCAGGTGCCAACCTCCTTCCCTTGTTTATGAAAGGTGCCCTGGTGTTCTATAAATACATGTGATTAATGGCATCATTACTGGGGCCTGGCCGAGCAGCAGACATTACTGTGTTACTAGCATCAGCCACACAGGGTCAGGGATCATCACACCACCAATGGACTGAGGAAAGGGAGGTGACCACGCTCAGTACCGCTCAACACAGTGAAGTCCACTGTGACCTTGACCATAAACACAGTACAGAGGAGAAGTGGTAGCCTTACAAACCAAGCCTTGCCATTGTAAACGGTCCAATCGTACAAATGAGGTTAAAAGGACCATTCCTATCAGGAGAAATGTCCTGACTGTACAAAGCAGACATGACAGTACACACTGCACAGCACATCGACATCTCTTTCTTTCTCGTTCTCTTTCCTTGCTCTCTCAGTCCCTGAATGTCTTTCTCTCTCTCTGTGCTCAGTCTGACTGTCTCAGACTCTTTCATCTCAAAGCCTCTTTCTGTACGAAGCTCATGGCTGTAAATCTGGGCTTGGAGCTCTGCCTGGAGCAGAGGGAGGAAGGAGACAGAAATAAAGGCTCTGAGAAAAGAAAGGGAGTGGGAGAAATGGAGAAACCCTCACGCAAGAGAGTAAGAGAGAAAGAGAAAGAGAGGGAGCTCAGTTCTACTCAGCTGACTCTCATTCCCAGGCAGTCTATGTCCCAGCTGGCCCTCACAAGAGCAGACGTGCAGAGCTTTCTGATGGAGATGGAGAGACTGTGGCATGAGAGCAGATTTGCAGACGTGCAGAGCTTTCTGATGGAGATGGAGAGACTGTGGCATGAGAGCAGATTTGCAGAGGTTTCAATGGACTGTTGGGTTTGCAGAGGCTCCTGGCCCTGGCCAGGAGCAGAGGGGCTGTACGTGAGGACAGACATTAGTAGATGCTCCATTCATGTGGTGTGTGATGGCAGCCGAGCCAGAAAACTGTCAGTGATGGATAAACCTGTTGATTTATTGACAGCAACAATCATGATGAATGTGTTTGAGTACATTACATTAAAAAAACATGAACCAGAAGGAAAACATGTATTTTAAAAGAGAAACCCCCATATATTTTTTTGACTCCATAAAATAACAAATGTAAAATAATATACATACAAATTTGATCATTGATGAGATTATTTATTATACTAATCCATTATTCATAGACAAAATGGTAAATAGTGAAGAACACCGAGTCAGTGCCAGTAGGACCAGACTCCAGAATCAGACTCTCGTCACACAAACAAACAGTAATGTGATACTCCTCTGCAGACGGCACAAGGAAATCCCCCTGGGGAAGGAAATCAGAGCCAGACAACACTGCTGCCACCTACCCCCCCCCCCCCACACAAAAAGAAACACTGCTGCCACCTGGGAGACTCTCCTGATGCCTGTTCTGATGCCCTACCTACCTCAACAGACTGTTGCTGTCTATGCAGCATTGGTACTGTAGGAAGAAAGACACTGTCTATCAATCACTATCTCAATCATTTTCTTCTGTCATATTCTCTCTGAATAACGCTACAAGTTCAGGTTCCTCAGTACATGCAACAAGGTTGGTGAAAATCTTTCAGTTCATCTTATTAACTGATTCACGAGATTCATTTTCTGTTGTCCAATGTCTGCCAGCGCCGTATGTGAACAGTATAAGCTAATGTGAACCAATATGTCTCCAGGGAACAATTTAACAAACAGTGCACCAGCAACCAACCCGCTGACAGCATGGTTGCCTTGACAACCGGACAGCCAAGGACACAGGAATCAAGATTAAGAGTTAAAGTTTAACTAGAGGTGAAGTATCAGTAGGACAACAAACCTACACAAGGTCATTAACTACACAAGAGCAAACCATCCTCAACCAACAAAATGTCCCACAAAATATATCCTTCTGTAGCATACTGCCCTTTATGTTAAGAACATAATATTGAGATAAATTGAAGAAAGGTATGCACCCTAGAAAAAGCTAATATGTAGTCTCTTCTCTCCAGCAGAGCACCTTGAGGCTGGTGAGCACGACTAGGCTGTATGTAGCCTAAATTGCTCCTTTAAAAGGCATTAATAACCATGAAATAGAAGACAGTGAGAAGGATGGGTCTGTCCCTTTCCACCATTTATAAGAAAAATACATACATTCCACTCTCTCACTAAAAACTATATTTTCATTAGATCTGGAATTGCAGCTACCCTGAAGGTGTATGATGAATAGAGCTCAATTGGGCCAATCCATTACTCACTATGCTGCCATATAACTCTGTCTTATCAGAAAGCCCTGGTCCTATCTACTTCATACACAGATCCTTATCATTTAGACCAGGGGTGTCAAACTCGTTCCATTGAGGGTCGAGTGTCCACAGCTTTTTTGGGTTTCTCCTTTCAATTTGTGTCCAATTAAGACTTGGACAACCAGTTGAGGGGAGTTTCTAACTAATCACTGACCGTCATTCATCAATCAAGTACAAGCAAGCAGCGAGAACCCGCAGACACTCGTCCCTCCGGGGATGAGTTTGACACGTGATTTAGAGTAATGAAATGTTGAGATTGAGGCAGAAATCCTTGAAATGCCGCAACAGATCCAATCAGTTCTAACAGAGAAGCGTAAATCAATAAAAATCACTAATGTGTTAGCCTACAATCTCTCCGTGACATAAAACATCACCCTACAGTTCACTCTAACAGGCACCTAGGTCTACTTAGCATTCACCTTAACATTGTCATTCATCCAACCTACACTGCTAACCCCTCACACATTCACTCTACAACCATACCACTCCCTGTTTCCTCTAACCCTTCCGTGACCTCTGCTGCTCGTGATGTTAGTCTGTATGTTAGTCTGTTAGTCTTCCTGTAATCCTTCCCACTCATTACTAGTGTGTTTCTCTCCTGTAATCCTTCCCACTCATTACTAGTGTGTTTCTCTCCTATAATCCTTCCCAATCATTACTAGTGTGTTTCTCTCCTGTAATCCTTCCCACTCATTACTAGTGTGTTTCTCTCCTGTAATCCTTCCCACTCATTACTAGTGTGTTTCTCTCCTGTAATCCTTCCCACTCATTACTAGTGTGTTTCTCTCCTGTAATCCTTCCCACTCATTACTAGTGTGTTTCTCTCCTGTAATCGTACCCTCTCTGTCACACCCTGATCTGTTTGTTGTTGAGTGTTGAGTGTACTACTGATCTGTTTCACCTGTCTTTGTGCTTGTCTCCCCAACCCGTCTAGGTGTCACCCATCTTCCCCATTATCCAGTGTATTTATACCTGTGTTCTGTTTGTCTGTTGCCAGTTCGTTTTGTTTCATCAAGCCTACCAGCGTTTTTGCCCGTGTGCCTGTCTTGCTCTAGTTCCTGTTTTCTTGTTTTCCCGGTTTTGACTATTCTGTTTGCCCTGACCCTGCTGTTCTGCACCTTGTCACACCACCCTGGATTACTGACCTCTGCCTGCCTTGACCCCGAGCCTGCCTGCTGTTCTGTACCTTTTAGACTCTGCTCTGGATTACTGACCTCTGCCCGCCCTGAACCCAAGCCTGCCTGCTGTTCTGTACCTTTCAGACTCTGCTCTGGATTACTGACCTCTGCCCGCCCTGAACCCAAGCCTGCCTGCTGTTCTGTACCTTTCGGACTCTGCTCTGGATTACTGACCTCTGCCCGCCCTGAACCCAAGCCTGCCTGCTGTTCTGTACCTTGTCACACCACCCTGGATTACTGACCTCTGCCCGCCCTGACCCCGAGCCTGCCTGCTGTTCTGTACCTTTCAGACTCTGCTCTGGATTACTGACCTCTGCCTGGCTGCCCTGGCCCTGAGCCTGCCTGCTGTTCTGTACCTTTCAGACTCTGCTCTGGATTACTGACCTCTGCCTGCCCTTGACCAGTTGTTTGCCTGCCCCCCTGTTTTTGTAACACACTTCGAAACTGTCTGCATCTGGGTCTTCTCCTGAGCTTGGACACTCTCATAATTAGAGTTCCTCTCCTGTAATCTTGCCTTCTCACTATTAGTGTGAGTTCCTCTCCTGTAATCTTGCCCTCTCACAATTAGTGTGCATTTCCTCTCATAACTAGTGTGAGTGCCTCTACTGTAATCTTTCCCTCTCATAATTAGTTAGTTCCTCTCCTGTAATCTTGCCCTCTCATAATTAGTTAGTTCCTCTCCTGTAATCTTGCCCCCTCATAATTAGTTAGTTCCTCTCCTGTAATCTTGCCCTCTCATAATTAGTTAGTTCCTCTCCTGTAATCTTGCCCTCTCATAATTAGTTAGTTCCTCTCCTGTAATCTTGCCCTCTCATAATTAGTTAGTTCCTCTCCTGTAATCTTGCCCTCTAATAATGAGTTAGTTCCTCTCTTGGAAGCCTGTGTCCTCGGGAAAACCACCATCTGCTCCAGCAAAACGATAACAATATCACCCTGGCTATTCTTAGCAGCCACAGAATCAGCTCAGGCTAAAAACAGCAGAGAGGGACTCTGCCATGAGAGGCTGGATTTCACAGTAAAAAGCAATAAATATGTTTATAAATGATTCAACCAGGTTGGAGGGCAAAGAGGGTAGATAAACAGGAGAAAATTAAATGGTGCTTCGTTTGTGTTGCCTCAGAAGATTCAATAAATCCCTCTGCTCCTGAGGAAGATGTTTACCTTACAGCAATAGCTCAGCCAAGAGACAAAAACATTCAAGAAACATAGCTAGAACTCAGTGAAAAGGTACTCATTGAGCTTCATTCGTTGGGCTACTGTACTAATGGCTACAGCATATTTTGTATGAGCAGCAGGAAATATAACCAATTAGCAATGGAAATTCTGCAATAAGGGGAATCATTTAAAACACGAATAGTCTCAGTTGATCTATAATGAGTTCAATTCCTCCGAACATTTTAAATAACTTAATGAATAAGAACAATAAGGGCTCAATTTTTACAAACCTTACACAAATCTGTAAAACCTAACGCAACGGCGCTATAGGTCCGTGTGTGTCTCAGAAATATTTTTGCTATTTCACAGCAGGAATTATGGGCACAATAGCTGGCGGTGGTGCAAAAGGGCTGGGTTTTCATGAATAAACAAGTTGTAGGTGTGTCTAGGCTTGCCCCTTCACCGGCCAATTAGAACATGCTCCATGGCTAAATATGTGGTTGCTTCAAGTTGTGTTTAGGTGTATTTGGTTATCAACTTTTATGTTAGTCCATTATAAATAGCCTATAGAAACAAAAAACAAAATGTAGGCCTATCCCATATTTGCTAAATATGTTGAACATGTTTGTTTTCCACATTGTACTAAGTAGGCTAATTGCATGGCTTCAAAATGAAAATATATATTTTTAAACATAGCATTAGCACTGATATAGGCTTACAGTAAATTACATTGTCAATATGCAAGATTACATTCACTATTGAAAGGACGTAAAAAAGACAGTGAATAATTCTAATCAAATTAGAATAGAACGACACAATAACTTGTTTTGAATAGTCTAAATACAGCTACAGGCACCATAATTTCTCCACTTTGGCATATAATATTAAGACAAAGTAGACTATGGAGGGTTTTACGCACATCCAAAATTCTCAATATCCAATATAACGAGAAAGGGGGAATGTCCACTTACCGTTATACTGTCCCCAAATGTTTTAGAAACATCTTGAAACCTTCTTACAGATCATATTTGCACTTCTCCAAAAATAGCAGACGGCCATAAAGCCATGGACAGTGAATCATTCTAATAAGCTTGTTTTTTTAAATCAAATTTGACGACAACAATATTCCTAAATAAGATGGGATCAGAATCATGATATCATAAATTGCATATCTCGTTCCATTAGCAGGCACACGTAGGCCTAAGGCCAAGGTGTCATGTTCTGACCTTAGTTCCTTTGTTTTGTCTTTTGTTTTAGTATGGTCAGGGCGTGAGTTGGGTGGGTTGTCTATGTTAGTTTGTCTATGATTTTCTATTTCTGTGTTTGGCCTGGTATGGTTCTCAGAGGCAGCTGTCAATCGTTATCCCTGATTGAGAACCATATTTAGGTAGCCTGTTTTCCATTGTGTTTTGTGGGTGGTTATTTTCTGTTTAGTGTTGTGTTGCACCTTTACAGGACTGTTCGTTGGTTGTTTATTGTTTTGTTTTCAGTGTTCATTAAAATATTTAAAATATGAACACTTACCATGCTGCACCTTGGTCCTCCTCTCCTTCCCCAGATGACAAGTGTTACAGAAGCACCCACCACCAAAGGACCAAGCAGCGTGGTAACGGGCAACAGCAGCGATCTCAGGACTCCTGGACATGGGAGGAGATTCTGGATGGCAAGGGACCCTGGGCACAGGCTGGAGAGTATCGCCGCCTCAAGGCTGAGCTGGAGGCAGCGAAAGCTGAGGGGCGGTGGTATGAGGAGGCAGCACGGCAGCGCGGCTGGAAGCCCAAGAGGCAGCCCCAAAAATATCTTGGAGGAGGCACACGGGGAGTGTGGCTAAGTCAGGTAGGAGACCTGAGCCAACTCCCCGTGCTTACCGGAGAGCGAGAGGGCAGGCACCGTGTTATGCCGTGAGGCGCACGGTGTCCCCGGTGCGTGTGCATAGCCCGGTGCGGTACATTGCAGTGCCTCGTATCGGCCGGGCTAGAGTGGGCATCGAGTCAGGTGCCATGAAGCCGGCTCAGCGCATCTGGTCTCCAGTGCGTCTCCTCGGGCCGGTGTACATGGCACCAGCCTTACGCATGGTGTCCCCGGTTCGCCAGCACAGCCCAGTGCGGGCTATTCCACCTCGCCGCACTGGCCTGGCTACGGGGAGCATTCAACCAGGTAAGGTTGGGCAGGCTCGGTGCTCAAGAGCTCCAGTGCGCATTCACGGTCCGGTCTATCTGGTGCCACCTCCACGCACCAGCCCTCTGGTGGCAGCCCCCCGCACCAGGCTGTCTCTCCATCTTCTCCCCACAGGTGCTCCCGCCTGTCCAGCGCTGCCAGAGCCTTCCTCCTGCCCAGCGCCGCCAGAGCCTCCCATCTGTCCTGAGCCGCCAGAGCCTCCCGTCTGTCCTGAGCCGCCAGAGCCTCCCGTCTGTCTTGAGCCGTCAGTCAGCCAGGAGTGACCCTCGCCGCCGACCTCTGACTGGGGACCCTAGCCACGGGTCAGGAGCTGACAGAGCCGCCTGTCACGCTGGCGATGCCAGAATTGCCCTTCACTCTGGCGCTGCCAGAGTCTCCCGCCTGTCCGGCGCTGCCAGAGTCTCCCGCCTGTCCGGCGCTGCTGGAATCTCCCGTCCATTCGGGACCCGTGGCCGCTCTTAAGAGGCCACGGAGACGGTTAAGGAGGCAGAGAAAGACTATGGTGGAGTGGGGTCCACGTTCCGCGCCAGAACCGCCACCGCGGACAGACACCCACCCAGACCCTCCCCTATAGGTTCAGGTTTTGCGGCCGGAGTCTGCACCTTTGGGGGGTTACTGTCACGTTCTGACCTTAGTTCCTTTGTTTTGTCTTTTGTTTTAGTATGGTCAGGGCGTGAGTTGGGTGGGTTGTCTATGTTATTTTGTCTATGATTTTCTATTTCTGTGTTTTCCCTGGTATGGTTCCCAATCAGAGGAAGCTGTCAATCATTGTCCCTGATTGAGAACCATATTTAGGTAGCCTGTTTTCCATTGTGTTTTGTTGGTGGTTATTTTCTGTTTAGTGTTGTGTTGCACCTTACAGGACTGTCTGTTGGTTGTTTATTGTTTTGTTTTCAGTGTTCATTAAAATATGAACACTTACCACGCTGCACCTTGGTCCTCCTCTCCTTCCCCAGACGACAAGCATTACACAAGGGCTCTTAGGCAGGAGTAGCCTATGATGTTTGTCCAATTCATTGAAGATAGCTATTAAATAGTAGCCTATACAGTAGCCTAACACTACAATAGTCCTAGTTATAACAAACATGTAGCCTATCTAGTGTTCTACGTTTAAAAAGTAATCGGCTTCAAAATGGAAATATTAGGCTATAGACAATGCATTCGCTTTTCCACTCAGCTTACCATCATCATTGATATGGCCAGTAGTGACTTTGCAAACAAGCCTACAAGCAGATTCAGCACCATAGACAGCTATCAAAATTCCCACGATTTGACAGTTAGGTCCAACAGAGGAAAGTGGAAGATGCATTTTTTGACAAAATAACGGTAAGCAGCATTTTTAAAATAACTTGATGTTCCTAAACAGGCTTCCTACAGTCATTAACATATTTCATGTAATGGAAATCGTACATAATGAGCCCAAACTTTTCACAGAAACTGGAGAAAAAATATGTCCAATATAACAAAAAGGGGGGGATTTCGTTGACTGTTTTGGCATATTGGCACACGTTTTTAAGGAGACACCTCAAATATTTCCACCCATCCCACCTCAGCGCCAGCAAGCTGATGTTAGACAGGCAAATTACAAACCGTGGCGTGAGGGGTGGAAATGCCAGCGTGACATTTTTTACATGACGAAATTGATAACTAACATAAGTTTGACACTGCACCTCCCCACCGCCATCTGAAAATAGAGCCCCTAAGTGTCTGCCACCAGACAGTGTTGGAAGAAGTACTGTTATTAAACTGAGATTATAGAGCGGTGAAGTTAGATACACCAAAGGCAAACAGCAGATCAGTCATTCTAACAGGCCTCACAGAAAACCTTCATCTCAATAATGGAACAGACAGTTTACTGTGAGTGGTTTTGTCTAGAGAAAGCATGAGCTGTTATGACTGGGCTAATGACTGGATTACACCACCTTCAAAATTGATAGGATTCCCTATTACAGATGCGGGATCTTAATTTGAGTCAGTTTGCTACAACAGGAAAATAATCCTATAGAAACAGGAAATGTGAATTATATGGATTATAAATAATGGATATTTTTGTAAGGATTATACATTTTT
Organism: Oncorhynchus masou masou; assembly: GCF_036934945.1. Taxonomy (NCBI): domain Eukaryota; kingdom Metazoa; phylum Chordata; class Actinopteri; order Salmoniformes; family Salmonidae; genus Oncorhynchus; species Oncorhynchus masou. The sequence continues at coordinate 58,899,349 of NC_088234.1, forward strand.
ACATAAGTGAAAATCAAGTCTGATATTTCTAAGTGGAAATGACAAACTTCAGAAGCCTTTTTAAACCTCAAATACACACATGTTTTAAATGCCCTGCATTCCGGGAAAATTATCCTGCAACAGGGTGATCAAATTAAGATCCTACACCTGTCGATGCCATTCCAAAGGTATCCAGTGAATATTCTAGTATTACTGGAAAATGCCACATGGAAATACAGTCCTGTATAGCCTATTATTTCATACAATTTCAGTACAGCACAGCAAGATAAGCATCTGTCACAGTGCTCAGAAAAGAGCAGACATTACAGTTTTTCATGATGAAAGATGTGCTTAAATGTACCGTAGTTGCCTAAGAGTGTCAACGACAAGATTTGTTAAAGTCGAAACCAATTGGAAATCAAGCTACTCCTCAGACACTCACACATTGAGGTAAATTCAGCTACTGAGATCTCATAGAGGTGAAGTGAGATAGCAGGCGTGGTAGGTGTAAGAACAGAAAGTGGGAACATTCATTGCTCAAGGGGCAAAGAAATGGTGGCAAACTGAGAAGCTAATTTCCGTGTCAATTTTAATTAAGTGTGCTGAGGGTGAGAGGCAATTACAGGAGAGGAGACATACATCAACTATTGATATCTGTTGTCATTATCCTGTGACAGGTAATCCCAAGGCTGATCAAACTACATGCTCGAATAGGTCTTTTGACACATCCTGTTACAGAACCTAATGAAATTCTACATACTTCAACCCTTATACAAAAAGACAACTTTTCTGATCTCCATGGTTTGACCTAAGAGGCACTTAAGTTGATCAAAAGTTCAGCTTCCTCAACACCCTTCAGCTTTTAACCAGTTTCCACGGTTCTTTCTTTCAACCGTGTCCATGCATCGAATGAAGTGCCATCTTTCACCCGTGAATACCTTTAGATAAGCCAGAGCTCCCATATACTTCATCAGGACAGTACCGTCCTTTCTCATGGTGTAAGACAACTGAAGCGTAATGGCCATGGTGTTCCACACACAGCTTGGAGGACAGCTGCCAGCAAGGCCATGTCACTAGTAAGATGGATCTATGCCCACTGACAGACCATTGTCTAACAATCCTCCAAGGCCTACTGTTCTTATATTTAGGGTCTAATGTGGTAAGGAAAACTACCTTCATATTATCAATCAAAAATCTGGGCAAACGCCACAAAATCACTGAGAGCTAAATCATATATCCCGAGACATGATCTTAACATGCCTGATCAGCATGCATAAGATGGTGCAAATATATAACAGGAAATGGTACTGAATTAATGCATTTCTTGGCGGAGAAGTGTGTCAACAAGATAATCTATTTGTCAACCAGAGGAGGCTGGTGAGAGCAGCTATAAGAGGACAGGCTCATTGTAATGGCTGGAATGGAATGAATGGAAAGGTTTCGAACAAATAGAAACCACATGCTTGACTCCGTTCCATTACTTCGATTCCAGCTATTACAATGAGCCCCCGTCCTCCTATAGCTCCTCCCACCAGCCTCCACTGGTGTCAACACAGTACAAAATCGATGCGTCGTCAAGGTAATCAATACGTTGTCATAAGCACCCATGCAGTTACAATGTGTGTTTGTGAGACACCTTGGCCCAGCAACACAGACAACCAATGGAATATCCCTTTTCATAAAAAAATTTATAAAAATGTGTAACATCACCAATTATTATCAAGTCCAATAAACATGTTGAAAACCACTGAGAGAAAATTATGTTTGAGCATTGACTAAAGATTTTCTTTCCTTATGCACCCATCTATTTTTCAAAGGACTCCATATTGTAGGGAGGCATAGAGAGGAACCAGTAAAGGTCACCGGCTCATTTGAAGTCTTCAGCTCCGTGAAATCAGGAACACTTAGAGCCCAGCCTGGTGTTAATGGAGCATCGTGGGAGTAGCACTGTGTCCGTCTCTGATACAGTCCTTACCCCCTGGTTAATGAGACCAGCCAGTAAACACTGTCACATCTTAGATCTGTCACACGCTCGCAGATGCACAGACACCAACACACACACAGATGCAAAGACATCAACACACACACACACACACACACACACACACACACACACACACACACACACGCACACACAGACAGATGCATGCACACACAAACACACCATCAGCAATCCGTGCCCATCTCCTGGTCTCTGCATACTGGCCCTAATAAAGCTGGTATTGTCCCAGTCAGCCCCAGTAATGTATGCAAAGGTCATGAGGAGGAGACAGAGGGGATAAGCCAGAACTGGTGGCAATGATGAGGGAGAGAGAGCCTGACAAGGTCTTTCTATTTCCAGTACTAATTTATTCAATCAGTGATACTACATACTACACATATCATATCAACCATGTCATAAGACATCCTGGTGTAAGATCCTAGCTGGTTGATTAATTGTAGAATAGTTCTAATAGCTTGTGACTATGCTATATAAACATTTGGTTAAGACTAGACTTTGGAGTGTGTGACTGTGACACTAGACTGTAAAGGTCTAGTTTAAAGACTTGCTTGTCTGAGTGTGAAAAGGGCTGTTTGAAAGTGTGGTTGAGTCCCGGTTCTTCCTACTTCTGCCTGGCTGGCTGGCAGTGACAGATGTACCCGGAGCCGGGTTCTGCCCTGCAGCACTGACGGAAATGGGACAGCAGAGGGAGTTCAGAGAACCAGAGCATGAGAGTAAGCACAGCCCAGCAGGAGCCAGGCCGGGGATTCCAGCCAAGGGTACGGCACTGTGAAACACACCAGCTGGAGCCACAAGCACCAGTCACTTCCAGACACACAGACACATGACAAGAACACACAACTGTGAATTCAGCAAGAGCTTTCTTCTGAGTGCAGAGGCATCCATTTTCTGACTGCCCGTTTGTATCTGCCAAGGGGATACATCTCCACACCTTTGTAATACCTCAAGGAAACGGCTGTTCAGATGGAGAGCATTCAAGAACCCAATGACTTATAAACCAATCATGTAATTATACATTTTTGTTAACTCAGCATCTTAAGGGTTCTTAAAGGTGATTATACCTTGTACTGAGCTCATCACTGTATCCAACACGAGGTGTCTCTGTGTCTCTGTGTATGCAATGCCACAGCATAAGGGCAAAGGTAATCTCTGTTAAGCCAGAACTAAAATCTTGAAGTCGTGACTTGCGACACATGTCTAATTTCCTGAATTAGGTCACATTTGGTCAGGTATGTTTATGTAGTCTGTCCACAAGAGATTAAGGTAAAGATAGGGTTGCAAAATTGTGGTAAATTATAATTAAATTCTCTGGTTTTCCCAAAATCCCGGATGGAGGAACCCCGGAATCAGGAGGGAATAAGGTGGAAATCTGGAAACCTCAAGAGAGGAATTCTAGAAAACCTGGGAATTTATTGAAAGTTCCTGGAATTTTGAAACACTGAGAAATAAAAAACTACAATGGTGACTATTGTGTTTCCCAGGTACATGGGGAAATGAGAGATGGGTGCTGGGTAATTCTAAAGCTCTCATAAAAGAGACTGGAATCTAAAGCCTCTCATAGAGGAAACTACATTCTAAAGCCTCTCCGAGGAGACTGGATTCTAAAACCTTGCACAAAGATTGGATTCTAAAGCCTGTCATATAGGAGACTGGACTATAAAGCCTCTCATAGAGGAGACTGTTCTAAAGACTCTCATAGAGGAGATTGGATTCTAAAGCCTCTCGTAGAAGAGGCTGGATTGTAAAGTCTGTCAAAGAGACTGGATTCTGAAGCCTCTCATATAGGAGACTGGATATTAAAGCATGTCATATAGGAGACTGGGTTCTAAAGCCTCTCATATAGGAGGCTGGATTCTAAAGCCTCTCATATAGGAGGCTGGATTCTAAAGCCTCTCATATAGGAGACTGGATAATAAAGCATGTCATATAGGAGACTGGATTCTAAAGCCTCTCATATAGGAGACTGGATATTAAAGCATGTCATATAGGAGACTGGATTCTAAAGCCTCTCATATAGGAGACTGGATTCTAAAGCCTCTCATATAGGAGACTGGATAATAAAGCATGTCATATAGGAGACTGGATTCTAAAGCCTCTCATATAGGAGACTGGATAATAAAGCATGTCATATAGGAGACTGGATAATAAAGCATGTCATATAGGAGACTGGATTCTAAAGCCTCTCATAGAGGAGACCGGAATCTTAAGCCCCTCGTTTAAGAGACTGGATTCTAAAGCCTGTCATATAGGGGACTGGATTTTCAAGCCTCTCATAGAGGAGACTGGATTCTATAGCCTCTAATAGAGGAGACTGGATTCTATAGCCTCTCATAGAGGAGACTGGATTCTAAAGCCTGTCATAGAGGAGACTGGATTCTAAAGCCTGTCATAGAGGAGACTGGATTCTAAAGCCTGTCATATAAGATACTGGATTCTAAAGCCTCTCAAAGAGGAGACTGGATTCTAAAGTCTGTCATATAGGAGACTGGATTCTAAAGCCTCTCATGGAGGAGACTGGATTCTAAAGCCTGTCACAGAGGAGACTGGATTCTAAAGACTGTCATAGTGACTGGATTCTAAAGCCTCTCATATAGGAGACTGGATTCTAAAACCTGTCATATAAGAGGCTGGATTCTATAGCTTCTCATAGAGGAGACTGCATTCTAAAGCCTCTCATAAAGGAGACTGGATTATAACGCATGTCATATAGGAGACTGGAATCTAAAGCTTCTCATAGAGGAGACTGCATTCTAAAGCCTCTCATAAAGGAGACTGGATTATAATGCATGTCATATAGGAGACTGGATTCTAAAGCCTCTCATAGAGGAGACCGGAGTATAAAGCCTCTCGTATAAGAGGCTGGGTTATAAAGCCTGTCATAGAGACTGGATTCTAAAGCCTCTCATATAGGAGACTGGATTCTAAAGCCTCTCATATAGGAGACTGGATTCTAAAACCTGTCATATGAGAGACTGGAGTCTAAAGCTTCTCATAGAGGAGACTGGATTCTAAAGCCTGTCACAGAGGAGAATGGATTCTAAAGCCTCTCATATAGGAGACTGCATTCTAAAACCTGTCATATGAGAGACTGGATTCTAAAGCTTCTCATAGAGGAGACTGGATTCTAAAGCCTGTCACAGAGGAGACTGCATTCTAAAGCCTCTCATAAAGGAGACTGGATTATAACGCATGTCATATAGGAGACTGGATTCTAAAGCCTCTCATAGAGGAGTCCGGAGTATAAAGCCTCTCGTATAAGAGGCTGGGTTATAAAGCCTGTCATAGAGACTGGATTCTAAAGCCTCTCATATAGGAGACTGGATTCTAAAGCCTCTCATATAGGAGACTGGATTCTAAAGCCTGTCATATGAGAGACTGGAGTCTAAAGCTTCTCATAGAGGAGACTGGATTCTAAAGCCTGTCACAGAGGAGACTGGATTCTAAAGACTGTCATAGATACTGGATTCTAAAGCCTCTCATATAGGAGACTGGATTCTAAAACCTGTCATATGAGAGACTGGAGTCTAAAGCTTCTCATAGAGGAGACTGGATTCTAAAGCCTGTCACAGAGGAGACTGCATTCTAAAGCCTCTCATAAAGGAGACTGGATTATAACGCATGTCTGGATTATAACGCATGTCATATAGGAGACTGGATTCTAAAACCTCTCATAGAGGAGACCGGAGTATAAAGCCTCTTGTATAAGAGGCTGGGTTATAAAGCCTGTCATAGAGACTGGATTCTAAAGCCTCTCATATAGGAGACTGGATTCTAAAGCCTCTCATATAGGAGACTGGATTCTAAAACCTGTCATATGAGAGACTGGAGTCTAAAGCTTCTAATAGAGGAGACTGGATTCTAAAGCCAATTATATAGGAGACTGGATTTTATAGCCTCTCAAAGAGGAGACTGAATTCTAAAGCCTCTCATACAGGAAACTGGAATGTGTCCTCTTGAAAATAAGAGTCCTGAGCTTGGTGTTGACTTGAGACCACGTTGACAATCACAGTGTGAGGACCAGACTTCAATTCAATTTCAATTACAGACAGCAACGCAGCCCTACGCCAAGAGATAATTACTTTGAGCGCAAATTGGAAAAAGGAAATGACCTGAAGAGCCTGACTGTGTGTGTATGTGTATGTGTGTATGTATGTGTATGTGTATGTGTGTGTGTATGTATGTGTATGTGTGTGTGTGTGTGTGTGTGTATGTATGTGTATGTGTGTGTATGTGTATGTGTGTGTGCATGTGTGTGTGTGTGTGTGTATGTATGTGTGTGTGTGTGTGTGTGTGTGCATACGTGCATCAGTGGAGGCTGCTGAGGGGAGAACAGCCCATAATAATGTCCAGAACAGAGCAAATGGAATGGCATCAAACACCTCGAAACCATGTGTTTGACGTATTTGATACTGCTTCACTGATTCCGTTCTCGTCATTGCCACAAGCCAGTTCTCCCCAATTAAGGTGCCATCAACCTCCTGTGACGTGTATGTGATATTGAGTGTGTGTATGTGACGTGTACATGTTTATCCATGGAGTGGCTACGTGGTTGGCATTCTTATAATGACTCCCTAACCATCCCTCTGCACATACTGATCTGCATGCATGGACACACACACAGATGTGAAGGACACAGAGAGGTGTATAGACACATGCACACATAGACAATGGCACAGAGAGACACATACATGAACCTCAATCACCCCTACCCACAAACCATATTTCCAAAAGACACATACATTTCAGAGGCACTCATTGCCAACAGGCGTAATAGGTACTAATGCAATAATACAACAAATGTACATGCAAATCATAGAATTTCAATGCCATCTCGTCCCCTTCATTTAGTTGAAAGCAATCAGAATAAGAAGGGAGACAGTTTTTCTTCCGCCTCCGTTGAGATGATGTCAGAGGGTGAGTTTAAGAAAGCCTGTCTAGAAAAAGACAGAGTAAAACTCCCGAAACTTTTGACTGTGTAAACACCTTTAGCCTTCATGGAGCTGTGGCACAAAGTAGGTCTAATTTAAAGGGAAATTGGAAAAAAAGTTCTACTTCATATTCAGTACCATACCCTTAGCCATGATTTATTGGCCATATACCACACCCCCTCGTACCTTATTGCCTAATTATACTGGGTGTTATACTGGTCGTTAGCTATTGGGCCTCTCCAAGTTCAGGTTCAGCCTGTTTCCATGGTTTCCCAGACTGTCTGGGTCCAGTGCTCCAGCTACACAAGGCTTCTGCATGCATTTACAAGGCTAATCCTTCAATATTGACATGTAGGCCAAGAGAATGTGTGATGAATAACTATTCAATAAAAGTGCATCACTCTAAACAAAACCACTTTGTCTAGATCGACATGTATACGCTTTCTGAAAGGGAGTAGGTCTAATTGTGTTAAAAACCACATGTTTAATGGTAGTCTTTTTTGTGTTCAGTCCTGGCCATGGAGACATGTAATATTCGTTCAACAGAAGCAAGTGTCCACTGAAAAGGCCTTTTCCAGAAATTATAGGCCCAACATGGATTTAATCCATCAATATGACTGCCACAATTACAGACCTAATCCATCAATATGACCACTGTGATAAAAGTGTCTGCAAAATAATTATTCCCTGACAGAGTGGAGAGAAATAACTATTTAAAAGCCTTTCAACAAAAGTAGATGGGGATGGATTGGTGACAATCTGACCAGCACTTTAGGCCTCACCCAGTTTGATTGTGTTCTGTGTGACCTGAGGAGGACTTTGCATTGACTAGAAATAAACAGTGGCTTTGCAGAGAGCCTTGTAGTTTCTAGCAATTCTGAGAACAAACTACAGATCACGGCTTATCATGAGTGTGTTTGTGTTTGGGTTGTTACCGTGGTTTGCTTGCACCAGCTTGGCTTGCTATCACTGAACCACAAAAAAAGATAAGGAACTAAGTCACAAAGCATTCTCAAAGCACTGGGCTCAATCCAAACAGCACTGGACTCAATCCAAACAGCACAGGGCTCAATCCAAACAGCACAGGACTCAATCCAAACAGCACAGGGCTCAATCCAAAACAGCACTGAGCTCAATCTAAACAGCACTTAGGCTCAATCCAAACAGCACTGGGCTCAATCCAAACAGCACTGGGCTCAATCCAAACAGCACTGGGCTCAATCCAAACAGCACAGGGCTCAATCCAAACAGCACAGGGCTCAATCCAAACAGCACAGGGCTCAATCCAAAACAGCACTGGGCTCAATCTAAACAGCACTTAGGCTCAATATAAAACAGCACTGGGCTCAATCCAAACAGCATTGTGCTCAATCCAAACAGCATTGTGCTCAATCCAAATAGCATTGTGCTCAATAGCAACCAGCATTGTGCTCAATAGAAACCAGCTCCCCATCCTAGCTGTCAGCTCGTGGTCTCTTAAAAATACTCTTGTTGCATACAGAACTAAGAACTATACACTTCACACATCCCCCAGCCTCAACCCCTCTCCAGTGTGTGCTTTACAGGGGGCACTGCTACCATACTTGCAGGTATGCAAGGGATACAAGAGCTTTTAAGAGGCTTTTTAGCTCTTGAATACCTTGGAGTGAGGAGCTGTGGGCCATCTCCGTGCTTTCAAATCAGCATGATTGACTCGAAAAAACAAGGAGCTGTCCAATTAACAGTGGTGCTGAAATAGTTTGTGTCTTATATCTCATAGCTTATGTCAAAATAGCTTTTGACATAAGTAGACCGTTGTGAAGTAGACAGTCGTGAAGTAGACAGTCGTGATGTAGACAGTCGTGATGTAGACAGTCGTGATGTCGACAGTCGGGAAGTAGACAGTCGTGATGTAGACAGTCGTGAAGTAGACAATCGTGAAGTAGACAGTCGTGAAGTAGACAGTCGTGATGTAGACAGTCGTGAAGTAGACAGTCGTGATGTAGACAGTCGTGATGTAGACAGTCGTGAAGTAGACAGTCGTGATGTAGACAGTCGTGATGTAGACAGTCGTGAAGTAGACAGTCGTGAAGTAGACAGTCGTGAAGTAGACAGTCGTGATGTAGACAGCCGTGGTGTAGACAGCCGTGATGTAAACAGCCGTGATGTCGACAGTCGGGAAGTAGACAGTCGTGATGTAGACAGTCGTGAAGTAGACAGTCGTGATGTAGACAGTCGTGATGTAGACAGATGTGATGTAGACAGCCATGATGTAGACAGTCATGAAGTAGACAGTCGTAGACAGTCGTGATGCAGTCAGTCGTGATGTAGATTGTCGTGATGTAGACAGTCGTAAAGTAGACAGTTGTGATGTAGACAGCCGTGATGTAGACAGATGTGATGTAGACAGTCGTGATGTAGACAGTCGTAAAGTAGACAGTCATGAAGTAGACAGTCGTAGACAGTCGTGATGCAGTTAGTCGTGATGTAGACAGTCGTGATGTAGACAGCCGTGATGTAGACAGCCGTGATGTAGAGTCGTGAAGTAGACAGTCGTGAAGTAGACAGTCATGATGTAGACAGCCGTGATGTAGACAGTCATGAATTAGAGTCATGAAGTAGACAGTCGTGATGCAGTCAGTCGTGATGTAGACAGCCGTGATGTAGACAGCCATGATGTAGACAGCCATGATGTAGACAGATGTGATGTAGACAGCCGTGATGTAGACAGTCATGAAGTAGACAGTCGTAGACAGTCGTGATGCAGTCAGTCGTGATGTAGATTGTCGTGATGTAGACAGTCGTAAAGTAGACAGTTGTGATGTAGACAGTCGTGATGTAGACAATCGTGAAGTAGACAGTCGTGAAGTAGACAGTCGTAAAGTAGACAGTCGTAAAGTAGACAGTCGTAAAGTAGACAGTCGTGAAGTAGACAGTCGTGAAGTAGACAGTCGTGAAGTAGACAGTCGTGATGTAGACAGTCGTAAAGTAGACATTCGTAAAGTAGACAGTCGTAAAGTAGACAGTTGTGAAGTGGAGTCGTGAAGTAGACAGTCGTGATGCAGTTAGTCGTAAAGTAGACAGTCGTAAAGTAGACAGTCGTAAAGTAGACAGTCGTGAAGTAGACAGTCGTGAAGTAGACAGTCGTGAAGTAGACAGTCGTAAAGTAGACATTCGTAAAGTAGACATTCGTAAAGTAGACAGTTGTGAAGTGGAGTCGTGATGTAGACAGTCGTGATGCAGTTAGTCGTGATGTAGACAGTCGTGATGTAGACAGTCGTGATGTAGACAGCCGTGATGTAGACAGCCGTGATGTAGACAGCCGTGATGTAGAGTCGTGAAGTAGACAGTCGTGAAGTAGACAGTCGTGCTGCAGTCAGTCATGATGTAGACAGCCATGATGTAGACAGTCGTGAATTAGAGTCATGAAGTAGACAGTCGTGATGCAGTCAGTCGTGATGTAGACAGCCGTGATGTAGACAGTCGTGTAGTAGAGTCGTGAAGTAGACAGTCGTGATGCAGTCAGTTGTGATGTAGACAGTCGTGATGTAGACAGTCGTGAAGTAGAGTTGTGAAGTAGACAGTCGTAGACAGTTGTAAAGTAGACAGTCATGATGCAGTCAGTCGTGATGTAGACAGTCGTGATGTAGACAGTCGTAGACAGTCGTAAAGTAGACAGTCGTGATGTAGACAGTCGTAGACAGTCGTAAAGTAGACAGTCGTGATGTAGACAGTCGTAGACAGTCGTAAAGTAGACAGTCGTGATGTAGACAGTCGTAGACAGTCGTAAAGTAGACAGTCGTGATGTAGACAGTCGTGATGTAGACAGTCATGATGCAGTCAGTCGTGATGCAGTCAGTCATGATGCAGTCAGTTTTGATGTAGACAGTCATGATGGAGACAGTCGTGATGCAGTCAGTCTTGATGTACAGTCGTAAAGTAGACAGTCGTGATGCAGTCAGTCGTGATGCAGTCCGTCGTGATGTAGACAGTCGTGATGTAGACAGTCGTGAAGTAGACAGTCGTGATGCAGTCAGTTGTGATGTAGACAGCCGTGATGTAGACAGTCGTGAATTAGAGTCGTGAAGTAGACAGTTGTGATGCAGTCAGCCGTGATGTAGACAGCCGTGATGTAGACAGTCGTGAAGTAGAGTCGTGAAGTAGACAGTTGTGATGCAGTCAGTCGTGATGTAGACAGTCGTGATGTAGATAGCCGTGATGTAGACAGTCGTGAAGTGGAGTCGTGAAGTAGACGGTTGTGATGCAGTCACTTGTGATGTAGACAGTCGTGATGCAGTCAGTCGTGATGTAGACAGTCGTAAAGTAGACAGTCATGATGCAGTCAGTCGTGATGTAGACAGTCGTAGACAGTTGTAAAGTAGACAGTCGTGATGTAGACAGTCGTAGACAGTCGTAAAGTAGACAGTCGTGATGTAGACAGTCGTAAAGTAGACAGTCGTGATGTAGACAGTCATGATGCAGTCAGTCGAGATGCAGTCAGTCATGATGCAGTCAGTCTTGATGTAGACAGTCGTGATGTAGACAGTCGTGATGCAGTCAGTCTTGATGTACAGTCGTAAAGTAGACAGTCGTGATGTAGACAGTCGTAGACAGTCATAAAGTAAACAGTCGTGATGTAGACAGTTGTAGACAGTCGTAAAGTAGACAGTCGTGATGTAGACAGTCGTAGACAGTCGTAAAGTAGGCAGTCGTGATGTAGACAGTCGTAGACAGTCGTAAAGTAGACAGTCGTGATGTAGACAGTCGTAAAGTAGACAGTCGTGATGTAGACAGTTATGATGCAGTCAGTCGTGATGCAGTCAGTCATGATGCAGTCAGTCTTGATGTAGACAGTCGTGATGCAGTCAGTCTTGATGTACAGTCGTAAAGTAGACAGTCGTGATGCAGTCAGTCGTGATGCAGTCCGTCGTGATGCAGTCCGTCGTGATGTAGACAGTCGTGATGCAGTCAGTCTTGATGTAGACAGTTGTGATGTAGTCAGTCAATGCAAGATATAAGGAAAGTCATAGTACAAATAGTAGCCCAATGACCTCTATGAATACAATTATTGCAATGACTCCCTCACGTAGTACACAGCCTCTCTGGACAGGATACACATTACATCTGCACAGGGAAGGCTCACACGGGATAGAGCAACACTGGAGTGATGCCATGCATCAATTTATTCCTTTAATTAAGGTATTCATTGAGATTATTTTAGATTAAATAAAATGTGATTTTGAAGAGATGCTTAATGAGTGGACAATGTTATGTTTTAAATGGATATTCTACATTCTTAAATTGTGCGAATTTTGTTCGCACTCTATGCATAGACTTCTTGGTGTTGTTTTGAAGGCTACTGTATGTATATTCCAAGTAACACTCACCTTATAATGTCATCGTTGTGGCCCAGGTAAAACTTCTGAGTGTGTTCTCTGGTATTGTAAACCACGCCGACTCCAGCCACGAAATAGACCACTTCTTTGCCAGCGGTGTAGTACAGGTTGTTTCGGCATTGATGCCCCCTGTACCCGTAGATCCATTCTAATCTCAGTTGGCAATGCGGAGCAGTCCGATCCGCCATGATATCTGACAATTTGTTAGTTTAGTGAATTATTCCACCCTACAGTAGGCTGCACCACAACCACGGATCACTGACATGCACGTGCAAACCTTACTGATTAAATAAGAAAAATCCTAACAGATGACATTTTCCTATATGTAGTCTATCATAAACAGCTTAATTCCCGCATCCTACAGCAGATGTGCACATTGCGTTTTGAGAAAACACCGGCAAGGACTGGTACACCTCAGACCCATTCATAATGTTTGCCTTTAGACACGGTGTTGCCTGAATTGTTACTATGTTAGCCTACTCTAATTTAGATTGTGGATTAATTCATTATTTTCCTCATAAAAATATATTTTTTTAACATTTTGCCATGTTTTACAAAAGTTCATTTACTCCACTAAATGACATTACATTGCTTTTTTTATCCATTTAAAATTGGTTCCTTTTCAAATGACAACGAAAACAGAGGTACTAGCCAAAAAAAAAAATGAACACAACTGCTGGAGGATTCGGCTGCTGCTGAAATATAATCCGCACACTAATCCTTAACCGTAACATCAGCCATAGTTACTGCGGTTTTATATATTTCTCAAGACAATAACTAACAAATAAACATTTCAAAGCAAACAAACATGTAGAAAATAGGCCGAACATGCAATATGTCTGTCTTCCATTCACAAATCTGGTTGGAGTAAATCCGAGAATCGAACAATTGTGAGGAATTACGGATTTTCACAGCAAATCACTCTGACAGAGTACGACCTGTTTTGACAGTCACAGCTGGTTCGCCGCTGTCAGTGTGAATACGCCCCAAAATGAAAATTCTCTGCTAACTTCCGTGCAGAGGCAAACAATCTATGGGCTTCCAAACACAGTCGCTCACCCCGCGACTCCACGGTATCTCCCGCATCTCACATGGATGGATGAAAGTAGGGATTCCGGGCAGCGAGCGAAATAAACCTACTCATATGGGCGAATGGCAGGCGCTGCCTTTGATAAACCGGGGTGGAAAGCTGAGCGGAGGTCTAGCACTGTGTTATTCATTGCATATTAATATTAATGTAGTAACGTAATGGAGACTTTCCCCATCAAGTACTTAAACGTAATATTTTTTAGAATAGCCTCTCTCTGGTTTCGAAGAGCTAGTAACCACAACACCCTGCAAGCCACCCCTGCACTGCCACCGACGATGAGCGGCTAGCTGCACAGGTTTATGGGTATTGATGTGTTTATGGCTGAGGCATTCCCTCTCTCACGCTTTCTCGTTGGTCCAAAACATTGAAAACTACAACTACCAGTCAGCAATAGTGAAGCGCTGTCCAAGGTCTTGAAGACCTACAGATGAAAAATACATCGATTAGGTCTGAAAACAGAATGGCAGCTTCTACGATCAGCAATAATTGAGTCAATTCATATGAGTGAAATTTAATTACATTTAATCATTAGAATTGTAGGCCCTAATAAAAATAAAGAGATTAGACCGAATAGGAAATGACTGAATCGAATAGCAACTGATAAATAGTTTTTTTTGTGACGATGGTAGATGAAATTGGATGGAGTTCAATCCCAAATAGGAAACAAAATGGGATATAATAATTTTGCCTGAATCATATTCATATTTTGATTTGTCAAATTTGAGACAGTTGAACCAAAGGGAGAGTCTTTAACTCACATGTGATACAGATGCATTCTAGAGCTGAATATCTCTTGTATCCATGAATCTCCAATCAGAACACCAGTACATTTTCTGTAAAGGGTCGAACAACCATAAACTCTTACTGATTATTAAGTCCCCCTTTGACTGATCCTCTGTACTCTAATATCCTTGCATACTTTCACATTTACATTTTAGTCATTTAGCAGATGTTTTTATCCAGAGTGACTTCGAGTGCATTCATCTTAAGAAAGCTAGGTGGGTGAGTGCATAGTACAATAATTATTCTAGATGGAAACTGGACTCTTGGAACTGATGTGTAGAACGTTCTCAAAGGCTAAATGCTAAGTAGAGCATGTCATTGCCAGCCCCTTGAACAGCACTGCAGGGTGACAGACTTCCCTGGAGAGCCAGTGCAATCTACCATGCCATTCAACTGGGCCTCCTGTAGGGCTCTCTGTGATTATGTTGCATGGGAGACGAGTTGGCTGGCTGAGTTCATATTCTTCTAGTCGTATTCACATAGACCTTGGGAGAATCTCAAGCGTCCTCTCTCTTCGCCTCCTTATCAACACCCTTTGGAGGAGAAGGTCAGAGGGGAGGGACCTCTGGCTCTCACATCCAATGGATTTTGAAATGGAGGCGAGGAGAGAGGATGCGTGAGTATTCAGTTGAGATTCTCCCCTTGAATGACTACTCCCATGGGACTCTAGCAGCCTACCTATTTCTCACCATAACAACTGCTTGGGGTTTGAATCACTGCTCCACCCTGCCAAGCCTGTTGCCAGATAGCCAACTCCTCTGACATGTGCTGCCATCAAACCTGGGTTCAAATAATATTATGGGTATTTCAATTACTTTCAGAGACATTTGAAAGTGAGTATTT
Source organism: Oncorhynchus masou masou (assembly GCF_036934945.1). Taxonomy (NCBI): domain Eukaryota; kingdom Metazoa; phylum Chordata; class Actinopteri; order Salmoniformes; family Salmonidae; genus Oncorhynchus; species Oncorhynchus masou. The sequence goes on from NC_088234.1 coordinate 58,914,349, forward strand.
AGATAAGTAGGTGAATATTGGAATGTATATGGAAATAGTAAAATACTCGGTAAGGAGGCCTACACTCTGACTCAAATACATTCCTGTGCATTTAACCAAGGTACAGTTGAAGTCAGATGTTTACATACACCTTAGCCAAAGACATTTAAACACAGTTTTTCATAATTCCTGACATTTAATCCTAGTAAAAATTCCATGTTTTAGGATAGTTAGGATCACCACTTTATTTTGAGAATGTGAAATGTCAGTAGAGAAAATTATTTCTTTCAGCTTTGATTTCTTTCATCACATTCCCAGTGGGTCAGAAGTTTAAATACACTCAATTATTATTTGGTAGCATTGCCTTTAAATTGTTTAACTTGGGTCAAACATTTCGGGTAGCCTTCCACAAGCTTCCCACAATAAGTTTGGTGAATTTTGGCCCATTCCTCCTGACAGAGCTGGTGTAACTGAGTCAGGTTTGTAGGCCTCCTTGCTCTCACACACTTTTTCAGTTCTGCCCCCAAAAATTCTATAGGATTGAGGTCAGCGCTTTGAGATGGCCACTCCAATACCTTGACTTTGTTGTCCTTAAGACATTTTGCCAGAACTTTGGAATTATGCTTGGGGTCATTGTCCATTTGGAAGACCCATTTGCGACCAATATTTAACTGATTTAACTGATGTCTTGAGATATTGCATCAATATAATTGATAATTTTCTTGCCTCATGATGCCATCTATTTTGTGAAGTGCACCAGTCCCTCCTGCAGCAAAGCACCTCCACAACATGATGCTGCCACCCCCGTGCTTCACGGTTGGGATGGTGTTCTTTGGCTTGCAAGCCTCCCCCTTTTTCCTCCGAACACAACGATGGTCATTATAGCCAAACAGTTCTATTTTTGTTTCATCAGACCAGAGGACATTTCTCCAAAAAGTACGATCTTTGTCCCCATGTGCAGTTGCAAACTGTAGTCTGGCTTTTTATGGCGGTTTTGGAGCAGTGGCTTCTTCCTTGCTGAGCGGCCTTTCAGGTTATGTCGATATAGGACTCCTTTTACTGTGGATATGATACATCTTCACAAGGTCCTTTGCTGTTGTTCTGGGATTGATTTGCACTTTTCACACCAAAGTACGTTCATCTCTAGGAGACAGAACGTGTCTCCTTCCTGAGCGGTATGACGGCTGCGTGGTCCCATGGGGTTCATACTTACGTACTATTGTTTGTACAGATGAACGTGGTACCTTCAGGCATTTGGAAATTGCTCCCAATGATGAACCAGACTTATGGAGGTCTAGAATTTTTTTTCCGAGGTCTTGGCTGATTTCTTTAGATTTTCCCATGATTTCAAGCAAAGAGGCACTGAGTTTGAAGGTAGGCCTTGAAATACATCCACAAGTACACCTCCAATTGACTCAAATGATGTCAATTAGCCTAGCAGAAGCTTCTAAAGCCATGACATAATTTTCTGGAATATTCCAAGCTGTTTGAAGGCACAGTTAACTTAGTGTATGTAAACCTCCAACCCACTGGAGTTCTGATACAGTGAATTATAAGTGAAATAATCTGTCTATAAACAACTGTTGGAAAAATTACTTGTGTCATGCACAAAGTAGATGTCCTAACCGACTTGACAAAACTATAGTTTGTTAACAAGAAATTTGTGAAGTGGTTAAAAAACAACTTTTAATGACTCCAACATACAATGGGGAGAACAAGTATTTGATAACCTGCAAAATTGGCAGTGTTTCCTACTTACAAAGCATGTAGAGGTCTGTCATTTTTATTATAGGTACACTTTAACTGCGAGAGACGGAATGGAAAACAAAAATCCAGAAAATCACATTGTATGCTTTTTAAGTAATTCATTTGCATTGTATTGCATGACATAAGTATCTGATACGTCAGAAAAGCAGAACCTAATACCATACGTTTCCTGTAGTTCTTGACTAGGTTTGCACACGCTGCAGCAGGGATTTTGGCCCACTCCTCCATACAGACCTTCTCCAGATCCTTCAGGTTTCGGGGCTGTCGCTGGGCAATACAGACTTTCAGCTCCCTCCAAAGATTTTCTATTGGGTTCAGGTCTGGAGACTGGCTAGGCCACTCCAGGACCATGAGATGCTTCTTACGGAGCCACTCCTTAGTTTCCCTGGCTGTGCGTTAGGGGTCGACCCAGCCACGACCCATCTTCAATGCTCTTACTGAGGGAAGGAGGCTGTTGGCCAAGATCTCACGATACATGGCCCCATCCATCCTCCCCTCAATACGGTGCAGTCGTCCTGTCCCCTTTGCAGAACTGCATCCTCAAAGAATGATGTTTCCACCTCCATGCTTCACGGTTGGGATGGTGTTCTTGGGGTTGTACTCACCCTTCTTCTACCTCCAAACACGGCGAGTGGAGTTTAGACCAAAAAGCTCTATTTTTGTCTCATCAGACCACATGACCTTCTACCATTCCTCCTCTGGACCATCCAGATGGTCATTGGCAAACTTCAGATGGGCCTGGACATGCGCTGGCTTGAGCAGGGGGACCTTGCATGCGCTGCAGGATTTTAATCCATGACGGTGTAGTGTGTTACTAATGGTTTTCTTTGAGACTGTGGTCCCAGCTCTCCTCGGGTCATTGACCAGGTCCTGCCGTGTAGTTCTGGGCTGATCCCTCAGCTTCCTCATGATCATTGATGCCCCACGAGGTGAGATCTTGCATGGAGCCCCAGACCGAGGGTGATTGACCGTCATCTTGAACTTCTTCCATTTTCTAATAATTGCGCCAACAGTTGTTGCCTTCTCACCAAACTGCTTGCCTATTGTCCTGTAGCCCATCCTAGCCTTGTGCAGGTCTACAATTTTATCCCTGCTGTCCTTACACAGCTCTCTGGTCTTGGCCATTGTGGAGAGGTTGGAGTCTGTTTGATTGAGTGTTTGGACAGGTGTCTTTTATACAGGTAACGAGTTCAAACAGGTGCAGTTAATACAGGTAATGAGCGGAGAACAGGAGGGCTTCTTAAAGAAAAACTAACAGGTCTGTGAGAGCCGGAATTCTTACTGGTTGGTAGGTGATCAAATACTTATGTCATGCAATAAAATGCAAATTAATTATTTAAAAATCATACAATGTGATTTTCTGGATTTTTGTTTTAGATTCCGTCTCTCACAGTTGAAGTGTACCTATGATAAAAATTACAGACTTCTACATGCTTTGTAAGTAGGAAAACCTGCAAAATCGGCAGTGTATCAAATACTTGTTCTCCCCACTGTAAGTGTATGTAAAGTTCCGACTTCAACTGTACTTGAAAATAGTATTTGAAAATACTTTCAAGTAGTAGGCTATTTATAAGAAATTATTTGAAAATACTTTCAAATACTTCCAATAGAAGTCATTGATTTCGGCCACATTATTTGAAAACACTAAAATACTCAGAAAATAAGTATTTAAATAACAAATACTGAAATACATTCATTTGAACCCAGTTCTGGTTGCCATGCACGCCATATATCATGGCTGAATGCTAGAGAAGTTGACTAAAGCAAAAACAGAACTGGCTTTACTCAGACCATTGCTATGCTCCACCTAGCCTAACCATGGCAACATAATAAGCTGCTATGTCAATGCCAAGCCTAATCTAACTAAGACAACTGTTCATGTTGACATGGTGCTGGGAGGTAGTCAAATGTTACTTTGTTATAATACATCATCCTTAATCATCTAACCAGGGTATGCTGCTGGGTGAAAGTATGTAATAATAAGATATGTTATGTGGTTTATTTCATGCACTGTGTACTGGATCCCCATGATCTTTTAGCATAAGCTACTCTTCCTGGGGTTCTAACCTCATACTCGTTGTGACTAGTAAAATTACAAATACTACTGATGCACAAAGTAATTGCGAGTCACTGCTTGAATTAATGCAGAGGAGAATTTGTTTCAAACTGTATTGATTTGTTGACCCCAGAAAGCTGGTTGTCAGGGTTGATAGAATAGAGCAGGGGCTCTCAAACTTTCTCATGAGAAGTTGACCGTTCTCCTGTAACCCAAATGAAGAATAAATAGTATGCCATTATAGATGTATTCTCATAACTCGTGACCCACCTCTCACATGTCCTGGGCCCACTTTGGGCCCCGGCCCATAGTTTAAGAAACCCTGGAATAAACCCATCTATTCTAATCAAAAATAGAAGTGCAAGATTTAAAAGTGTTGGTCCTGTTTCATAAGCTGAAATAAAAGATGCCAGAAATGTTCCATACGGACAAAAAAACGTATTTCTCTAAAATGCGGTGCACAAATTTGTTTACATTCCTGTGAGTGAGCATTTCTACTTTGCCAATATAATACGTCCAAGAGTTCCAATACACTGGTACTCTTGCGCCCTCTTGTTATAGAAATATTGAAGGAACATTACTGCCCTTTCCCAATTAGAGAGACGGGTAGCATCGTCCGCCTCATAATCTCAATTAAATATATCCCACGCTCCTGTTGCCTCAGGTTGGCTGTTGGATTACTCAGAGGTGAGTACTCTGCGAAGGGGGGTTACTTTGATAGCCAAATTACAACCTGTTAACACAGTTTTCTTTGTGGTCTCCTTCCTTTCATGGCCATTGGTATGACATAACGTTTAAATTAAAAGCAACATGGTCAATCCATGGTCTGATAATTTTACAGCACAATTTTCATCATAGGGGATTCTCCTACCCTACATAGTCTTGCAAGGTCAAACACGTTATTCTTACATTCGTTTGGAGGACAGGCTTCAATTTACCCAAATTAATTGACAAACCTAATTGGTCGGCAGTGCTGATGTTTCTGGAGGGGCTGGATGTGGTTTAATTAAATTAACAGCAGGCCATCTGTAATCCCTATACTCCATGCCTTCTTACCCTCTAAACCATTTGATCAAACTGGTGCCCATAGTAGTCTTAGAACAAATTAAAATAACATCTTTGTATTTTTCCATTGATAAATTGTTTAGCTTTCTGCTAACCTCTTTCCAAGGCACCAAATTATCTGAAGAAATGTTACTGGGGCTGCAATATTTCCTTTCGGCCACTAGATGGTGCACAGGCAATTGTGAAAGAACCAAGAATTAAGTGACTCAACAATACTGAGAGTTACGGACAGTCAGAAAAATCTATATTGCCTAAATGAGGTGAAGGTGAAGAGGACACAGGATTTATTACATAACTGTCATTGCTTATGTTGTTTAAACAGAAATGTAATTAGTCATTAACATGTTTTTACATAGCACCGTCTAATTGCTTAGTAAAAGCATTGAGCGTTTTTGTAACGAATAATAAGTGGTTGCACCTAATGAGGCATGTCATTAAAATGTATTAAATCGTATAGAAGCTGTAATGACAACAGGAATAGTTTCTGATTTGGGGTGAAGCTGTCATACTGAAAACAAAGAGAGATTGCATCTTAAAAGCAATTTAATGGTTTTGCACATATTTAACAGAGAGGGGAAAAGTCTACTGGTGCAGTTCCATCTACCTGTGACCTTGGTCCATATTAAACTACATACTTAGAGAACCTGCTATGGAAAACAAGCTTTCTCTCATCATTGCATTGTTGATTGTGCAATATGAAGAAATATTTCATTACAATTAGGTACAGTGACAGAAGATGCACACTATTTATCAAAGAGCCAGAGATTCTTAGCAAAAATGATCATATGCAGTGCTATAGCCAACAAGCAAGCATTTTTCCACGACAAGACTTATTCCAGTGAATGCTTTAGAATTCACTTTTCCACTTAACATCAATGCTTAAAGTGTTTATTGTACATACATTTTTATGCTCAATACATTTTAAACATACATAATGCAACTCAAATATGTAGGAAAACAAATTTAATGAAGGACAGAATAATGTTTTCATTAATCTGTGTTCTAGTTCTTCATGGATATCCAACATTCTGACTGGTCTTAGCAATTTATTGAGCCGGCATAGTATATAACATTGTACAAAAAATCATGACAAACGTAAAGGAAAACTCCACCCAAAAACTATATTTTGGTATTTATTTCATTAGTCCACAGTTGATAAAGTCCCAAAATGTTTTGCATGTCAGCAGTCAAGTTTCATGTGGCAAGTGACACTTTGGCTGAGTTCAAAACAACTGGGAACTCAAAAAAAAAGAAAAGAGCTCTGACTGGGGAAAAATAGCTTTGAACGTCATTCAGCCTCTTTCTAGAGTTCCAACCTGAAGATCACTGAAGTCATGATTTGACCTCGTATTTTTCTGAGTTCCCAGTTGTCTTGAACGTACCATTTGCTTCTTGAAGCGATATGACAGAAATTTACCACAGTGATGGAGAAAATTAACCCCTGTCTTTTCATCCAAATTAATGTTATACTACATTTTAGGGGATAAAATGAGACTACATTGAAGCTTAATGGTTGTAGAGCTTATTATTAGTAAGTGAAATTAAACTGGTTTTTAATAGTTTGTTATAGACAAGTTATACACAGTTCAAAGCACCGCTGACTTTGCTTTTCAACTCAGAATGTCATCTTTCAAAGATCGCCTCACAAAACTGAGGCCAGACCCTAGAAACTACATACTATTACAAAAAGAATGGGGAAAAAAACAACCAAAGCAACAAGTGAAAAGCACGGGGAGGAGAAAGCAGGAAAACAGAGAGAAAATACAAAGAAATCTTAACTGGAAACCCTGTCTTGTTTTTCAGCGGTGAATTATGGATGGTTTACAATGTAGGCTGCCCAAAGCATCATGTCTACCTTAACATAATATTTCATCTTTTTTCGTTTGTTCCTTATCTTAAAAAAAGAAAATAGCATACTGTATTTGACCTCTGAGCCCAGCTGTAGGATTGTTAGGCACAGAGTGTGGAGTTTTGGCTCTGAGCTTGCATGCTGGAGTCTGGCTTTAAGAGGAGCAGGGGAGATGAGAGGAATGGCATTGGGGGGCTGAGGGGTCTATTTCTTTTTGCTGAAAAGGCTGAAGCGCTTTTCTTTGTCCTTCTCACGCTTGCCAGGGCTGGACTCAGTTGCCAGGGCGACGGAGGCAGGCAGGGTCTGGGCTCGGCTGGAGGCGGGGGTGCTGTGGCTGCTGGGGGTCATCTCTGTCTTATCAGAGGACGCAGCGCTGGAGATGGCTTGCATCCACGAGTTCATCTCCTCCTGCGGCCCAGACAAGGATTTATCAGGACACGCATCACAGATCATACCAATACATCAAAATTCAGACACCCACACCATCCACATGGAGACAAGGACTGAAGATAGTAAACAACATTCACAGGAAGAACGTCACATACACTGTACAGATGTATAGCTAAACAAACTTACATCCTCGTTGGCTTGGAAGAGATACTCATTGCCATCTGTAGCTCTGTAAAAGGAAAATAATAACTTGAGTAAAGCATACTACTGGCTACAGTATGCAAGACCTCATCTTCTGATAATGCAAGACAGAGGGAGCTATTCACTAAGTAGTGCTCACTTCAGTTTGAACACATGCTTCTTCTTCTTGTAGTCGAGGGCGACCTCACACGCAGCATCCTTCAGGCTGATGGGGATCTGGTTGTGGTAAGGGATCCCCTGGCTGGCACTCTTATGATCTTTGTAGAAGCCCATCTCCCGGTTGTTGATCACGCAATACACATTGTGCCAGGATCTGAAACAGACAAAAAGTTGTCAGTGCAGTGCCGGCAAAATAATTTGTCAGGAATGTTCACTATATATACACAAAAGTATGTGGACATCCTTTAAAATGAGTGGATTCAGCTAGTTCAGCCACACCCTTGCAGACAAGTGTATAAAATTGAGCACACAACCACCATGCAATCTCCATAGACAAACAGACAATAGAATGACAGTACTGAAGAGCTCAGTGACTTTCAACGTGACACCGTCATTGGATGCCACCTTCCCAACAAGTCAGTTCGGCAAATTTCTGCCCTGCTAGAGCTTCCCCGGTCAACTAAGGGCTGTTATTGTGAAGTGGAAACGTCTAGGCGCAACAACGACTTAGCCGCGAAATGGTAGGCCACACAAGTTCATAGAATGGGAATGCCGAATGCTGAAGCACATAAGGCATACAAATAATCTGTCCTCAGTTGCAACACTCACTAGCGACTTCCAAACTGCCTCGACGCAACGTCAGCACAAGAACTGTTTGTCGGGAGCATCATAAAAATTGGTTTCCATGTCCGAGCAGCTGCACACAAGCCTAAGTTCACCATGCACATCGTCAAGCGTCGGTTGGAGTGGTGTAAAGCTCACCGCCATTGGACTCTGGCGCAGTGGAAACGCGTTCTCTGGAGTGATGAATCAAGCTTCACCATCCTGCAGTCTGGCTGACAGATCTGTGTTTGGAGGATGCCAGGAGAACACTACCCGCCCAAATGCATAATGCCAACTAAAGTTCGGAGGAGGAATAATGATCTGGGGATGTTTTTCATAGTTCCAGTGAAGGGAAATATTAACGCTTCAGCATACAATGGCATTCTAGACGATTAAGCGCTTCCAACTTTGTGGCAACAGTTTGGGGAAGGACCTTTCCTGTTTGAGCATGACAATGGATTGTCAAGATCGGTGTGGAAGAACTTGAATGGCCTGCACAGAGGCCTAACCTCAACCCCATCGAACACCTTTGGGACGAACTGCGAGCCACACCTAAAATCACCCAACCTCACAGATGCTCTTGTTGCTGAATGGAAGTAAGTCTCCGCAGCAATGTTCCAACATCTAGTTCAAAGCCTTCTCAGAAGAGTGGAGGCTGTTATAGCAGCAAAGGGGGGACCAACTCCATATTAATGTCCATGATTTTGAAATTATGTTTGACGAGCAGGTGTCAACGTACACTACCGTTCAAAAGTTGAGTCACTTAAATGTCCCTGTTTTTGAAAGAAAAATAACATCAAATTGATCAGAAATACAGTGTAGACATGGTTAATGTTGTAAATTACTATAGTAGCTGGAAATGGCTGATTTTTCTATGGAATATCTACATAGACGAGTTTCAGAAGAAGGTTCTTTGTTTCTGGACATTTTGAGCCTGTAATCGAACCCACAAATGCTGATGCTCCAGATACTCAACTAGTCTAAAGAAACAAGTTTTATTGCTTCTTTAATCAGAACAATTTTCAGCTGTGCTAACATACTTGCAAAAGGGTTTTCTAATGATCAATTAGCCTTTTAAAATTATAAACTTGGATTAGCTAACAATGTGCCGAGCCCGTATGGGAGCTGTAGCAAAAAGACAAGATAGTAGCTACTAAAAAAACAAACAATTGGATACCACGAAATTAGGGAGAAAAGATGTAAAAATTAAAATACAAAAAATATTATATCCATACAATATTCCTGCCTCACGATGCCATCTATTTTGTGAAGTGCACCAGTCCCTCCTGCAGCAAAGCACCCCCACAACATGATGCTGCCACCCCCATGCTTCGGATAGTGTTCTTCGGCTTGCAAGCCTGCCCCTTTCTCCTCCAAATATAACGATGGTCATTATGGCCATACAGTTCTATTTTTGTTTCATCAGACCAGAGGACATTTCTCCAAAAAGTACGATCTTTGTCCCCATGTGCAGTTGCAAACCGTATTCTGGCTTTTTATGGCGGTTTTGGAGCAGTGGCTTCTTCCTTGCTGAGCGTCCTTTCAGGTTATGTCAATATAGGACTCGTTTTACTGTGGATATAGATACTTTTGTACCCGTTTCCTCCAGCATTTCACAAGGTCCTTTGCTGTTGTTCTGGGATTGATTTGCACTTTTCTCACCAAAGTACGTTAATCTCTAGGAGACAGAAGGCGTATCCTTCCTGAGCGGTATGATGGCTGCATGGTCCCATGGTATTTATACTTGTGTACTATTGTTTGTACAGATGGACGTGGCATCTTCAGGCGTTTGGGGGATGAACCAGACCAAGGATGAATCAGACTTATGGAGGTCTACAATTTTTTTCTTGGCTGATTTATTTAGATTTTCCCATGATGTCAAGCAAAGAGGCACTGCGTTTGAAGGTAGGCCTTGAAATACATCCACAGGTACAACTCCAATTGACTCAAATTATGTCAATTAGCCTATCAGAAGCCATAACAATTTTCTGGAATTTTCCAAGCTTTTTAAAGGCACAGTCAACTTAGTGCATGTACACTTCTGACCCACTGGAATTGTGATGCAGTGAACTATAAGTCTGCCTGTAAACAATTGTTGGAAAAATGACTTGTGTCATGTAAAGTAGATGTCCTAACTGACTTGCCAAAACTATAGTTTGTTAATAAGAAATTTGTGGAGTGGTTGAAAAACTAGTTTTAATGACTCCAACCTAAGTGTATGTAAACCTCCTACTTCAACTGTATCTGTGTGTACCTGTTGGATGCCTTCTTGTTGTGACCCTCCCACTCGTGTTTGCGGTGCAGGTAGCCTTCCATCTGGTTGGCTGGGGCTGAGTCCTGGGACTTGGCCGGGAGTGTGGCAGCCTGGCTGGGCTTGACCTTGCGTGCTTCACCGGGCGACCCGCCTGGGCTGGGCTCCTCCACCCCATTAACGATGTCACTTTCCTCTCCGTTGTCCTGTCAGAAACAAGTATTAGAGAAGGCTGGGGCTAGACAACACACAGTGGAGCTGGAGGTCAGAGTTGGATAAAGCTTCATGCAGGATGAGAGGCAGTGTAGAAACATTCAGTATGTTCCCTTTGATTGCTATATGACAACATGGCTTTAAGACAAGTATAGTTAAGTTCAAGCGGTATTCTCTACAACTATTGTACTGTAAATGAGAAATAAATATTTCATCACAATGAGTCTCCACATTTCCATTTGATGAAGAAAAATGTCTTCATAAAAGAGCCTTTGGATAGGTGTCTGTATAAACCAAAACAATGCCCTGACACCAGCCTCAAACTGGCAATGTGGTGTGCCTCTATTTCACAATTATATCCCAGAGTCATCAGAAGATTAATGACACAGAGAACCCCAGAGCTGAGTCACCTCTGAGTGACTGCTATCCTCACGTCATGTCTCACCCACAGTGTTGCGACTTTGTCTGTGTAACTTTGTTCCCCAACCTCTGGCTAGAATGCCCCTATGTGTTTCTGTGCTCCTTATTAGGTCCATAGCTCCATATAGTCCCTCAGCTCTTAGAGTTCAGTGCCTGAGTTGAAACTCTAATCAAGTATTTAACTGCATCTCCGTCTCTGACAGTTTTCTAACCCGCTCACTGGATCTCTCCAACTTTCTCTCTGACATCAAGTGCCCTCCATTTGAGACTTGATTTGTGACTTACTCTAACCCGACTCTCCAATGACTCAATCTGACTGATTCACAATGAACCTCTGCCGCCATCTTTTTTTACACTTTTTATTTAACCAGGCAAGTCAGTTAAGAACAAATACTTATTTACAATGACGGCCTACCCCGGCCAACGCTGGGCCAATTGTGCGCCGCCCTGTGGGACTCCCAATCACAGCCGGATGTGATGCAGCCTGGAGTCAAGCCAGGTACTACAGTGACACCTCTTGCACTGAGATGCAGTCTTAGACCACTGCGCCACTCGAGAGCCCAAATCTGACTCTAGACGAACAGCCGTCTGATATGAGGTTACACTAACAGTTTGATTCACTCTCACCTGCAGTGACTCACTGTTTGACAAACTCAAATGCCGATAATCTAAGCTTGGTTAAAGGGATACGCTTGCAAATACAGTAAAAATCTGTAAGCCACCTCAGTCAACCTTTATATAGATTCTGAGAAAAGCTGAGCCACTACTGATCTAGAAGAGCATTGGATTATGGGATTGGTTATAGTGGGACCGGGGTCCAGCTGAGACAGCAAGAGAGAGCATTTCAAAGACATGCACAGATCAGAGGTTAGGACATGCCCACCACATTGCCACGCCCACACAAAACACTGTTGAATAAAGAGATAGAAAGGGAGTGAAAAGGAGGGAAAGACCAAACCAAAATCCCAAACAATTAGCACATTGTTTGAACTCATTATTGACATTTGTTTCATTATTGTAAAGTGAAGGGGAAGGCAAAATTGGCCAGTTAAAATATTATTTCACAACACACCCACTCCAACTCATTACCCATTACTGAGCTCTTCAAGGCTGGACCAATCATGGATACTTTTACTGAGAGCTTGCCAGGCGATGGACAAATCCTTGATGCTTATACAGAGATCCTGCCATTGGCTGGACCAACACTGGAGATGGACTGCATCGCTGCCAGGTTTTGCAGTCTTCGATTGGTGCAACATGGGAGTGATATCTGTCATCACCTCTTTGTTAAAATGTTCAGGGTAAAAGCTAAATTAGTTTTTCGCTTGGGCTGACACTCATATCGGGAATTATATTATTAATGGTCACATTTGCACCGAAATTCTTTCTCAAATATGTTCTCCAAACTGATAATAATCCAGCTAGACTAATCACCTCTACATAAATACTCTCAGATCAACTTTGATTGAATTGGAGGATAATTTTGATAGTAGTAACTGTAGTTACCTTAGAAATTACCCTTATGCAGAACTACACACACTAACCTTAGAATTGCTCAAACATTGATCTCCCAGTTTGGATGGGTGCCTTTTTACACCAAAATAAAATACTGTGAATTTAATGTCAGACGTCCACTGGATAAATGATATCTACATGACAATGAAATTAAAAATGGAATGAAAAAGTATTGCACATGAATGTGTATAAAACCGGGACGAAACCATAGAATAATAACAGTTGTCACTGAAAGTGGAAGGTGATTAACAACAATGACGACATGCAAAACAACAACAACATAAGACATGAGGACAAAAACAAGGACAACAAACAGAACATGGTAAGTGATTGACTATCAAGGTTTTATTGGGGAAAGTGTGTTAGTGTGGTGTGTGCAAGGAAGAAATGATTCAAGGGTGGACCAACACAAACACAACCAGGGAGGAAATGAAGATCCGATACACAGATCTATAGTAACATGAAAAGTGACATGAGAACATCAAAGCAGGTACCATAGATCTACTGAGGACCAATGAATGACTGATAGGGGGGTGCATACCCCCCTACACACACAAACGCATTCGCCACCACTGGAACAAACCTAAAAACAGAATTACCACAGTGAAGTGATATGAATATCCCTTCCACACAGTGAAGTGAATCATACGTAATGAACCGGTATTTGAGATGGTACTGTAGGATGGCGTTATGACATCATGTATGGGTGGTCTGGACGAGGGTGAAGATGATGTGAAATGGATGGACATCTGGGAAAGATACAGTAGCTACTCACTACTTTTCATTTCTTGAATTTTATGTAACCTTTTTTTATTCAGGTAAGTCACTGAGATAAAAATCTATTTTGCAAGAGACCTGGTTGACTTGATCTGGTGCAACTTGAATCCTGAGCGGACTAAAGAATATGATTTAATGGCATTACTGAGTGACCGATTTAAGTCGTGCACTTTGTCTGTCAGTTATTCAGGTTCCACATGGTAAGTTTGTAAACAATAACATACATAAACAGTATTATCATCAGGGATGGAGACAGGAGGAGAGGAGTGTCGAGCTGAAGGGGAAGAGAGAAAGAAGGGGGAGGGGAAAGGAAAGAGGAAATAAGGAAAAGACAAATAGAAGTCTACACAGTGGGGGGGGGGGGGGGTTCATTCCCCCACACATACACACGGTTGGGTAGGTTACTTTATAAATGCATTCCGTTACTTGTTACCTGTCCAAAATTGTAATCAGTAAAGTAACTTTTGGATTACCCAATCTATTATCTGATTACATTGTTACTTTTAGATTACTTTCCCCTTAAGAGGCATTAGAAGAAGACAAAATGTATGTTACCAATTGAACCACATCTATTGCAGGATAAATCAATGTTAAAGTTTACATAGCTGGCCACATATGGATGTTAAATTTGACTTTATGGGTTGGTTATGTAGGCTTCTTCTAACCCATCGCTTGTGCTTGTGTCCCAACCCATCGCTTTCTATTACATATATGATTAAATTACATCTTTACACAACAATTCTAAATCTACCAGAATTCCAGTCATTCCAATAAATGTTAAACCCTTTCATCTTCAAGAATAGGACTTGGAAATATGGAAATATAGATTAGCCAAGTTATTTTACCTGAGCATAACCCCAAAACTAAGGACTTATTAGCCAGCCCTACTCTGTTGTTTAGGATTTTGCTGTCATGGACTGAGTTGAAAAATAAATGCTGCGCTAATGGAATGGCATGCTTTGAGGGCTAATGAAAAGTGCTATTTACATGTGAAAAATGAATGCCATATGCTGCATTTGCTATACGCCTATTGTTTAACTTTTTGTTGGTGACACTTTGATATCTTATCTTGATAATATGCAGCTGTTTAAAGGGCAAATCCACAGATGAAACAATAACAAAACATTTGCCCCGCCTCTGTTTTGGTACAAAGCTGAGGGATGGGCCTGGAGAAATGTAACCACTCTCAGATTAATAGACAGAACTATGAATACAAGGACTGACTATCCATGATATCAAAATTATTGTTTCAAACATGCTATGAGGCTATACAGTGTTTGTTTACATTTACATGTCTACAAACATCGAGAAAAACAAGCTCATATTTTGGGTTCTGATGTGGTACGACAGTTGAACTATGCTCATGAGGCATTTCGAAGTTATATTCTAGATAGACAGATATAATTCCAAAAATGGTGTAGCAACTACAGATTGCCCCTTTAAGTCTATCAAAAGTGAGCGAGTTGGAACGTGTCCTTTAGGCCTATGGATAAAAAAATATATAATTTGCAGCATGAATTAGATTATGGAATAAAGTGGGGCTTTTATTGCTCAGGCTGGGACCCACACTGTGCAGCTGTTGAGAGAGCACATTTTTCACTGGCTTCAAAAACAATGATTTATAAGCAGCTTAAACATCTTAAATTCAACCATTATTGGGTTCAAATACACATTTAGATTTGTGAAGAGCCATCCACAAGCACAATCCGTAAGGCGCAAATAGCTAAATGACAGAGTAGCAGTGTGATTCACATCAATGCGCTGTGTAGATATCAATAATAAGTGATATCCGTATCGCCGTAGACTACACCACTACTGTCATCCTTACCTCCAAGCGTTTATTCAAGTTGGATAATCTTTGGATGCCGACAGCAGTCGTACCATTGGAAGACACAGCTTGGACTGTGGCCTACAAAAGCCTATTCCCGCGATCCATCAAACCCATTTGGTGTGTCACCCTAGTGGTCTCTGACTTGTGGTCAGACTCACTCAGGTGGAACAAACTTAAACGTGCGCCTTTTTTCAATGCTGATTTGAACGTCATTGAGTAACAGAAGAGTCAAAGATTTTTTTGGCGCAAACTTCCTACTGAATTTAAAAAGTAATCCTTGAAGTAATCATCTAGTTTTTCAAAAGTATCTGTAATCTGATTACAATATTTTTGCTAGTAACGGATTAGAGTTACCCGTATAAAATCCCTACAATGTAATTTGTTACCCCAACCCTGTATACACACACACACACACACACACACACACACGTCCATTCATACACACGCACACTCACTGAGTGTGCTTGTGTCCCATTATGCTTCACTTTCTATCAACCAATAAATAATTTCAATCCACTAGGATTAAAATGTAATAATGTAATAATGTATTAATTTATTGTTTTGATCCTTTGCTCAATCTCTGCTTTTGAAATAGCGTTTCCAAACTCAACTTTATATCTGGTCCTCTACCATCCAAATTGATTTCATATCTTATTTCCACCTTCCCATGTAATCTTTGCTCTGCTTACATCTGATCAACTAATAGTCTAAGAGCGTCTGCTAAATGACTTAAATGTAAATGTAAATGTAATAGTCAAGTATCTATCAGCTGCCGCAGCTACCATCTATCAGCTGCCGCAGCTACCATCTAGCAGCTGCCGCAGCTACCATCTAGCAGCTGCCGCAGCTACCATCTAGCAGCTGCCGCAGCTACCATCTAGCAGCTGCCGCAGCTACCATCTAGCAGCTGCCGCAGCTACCATCTAGCAGCTGCCGCAGCTACCATCTAGCAGCTGCCGCAGCTACCATCTAGCAGCTACCATCTATCAGCTACCATCTATCAGCTACCATCTATCAGCTACCATCTATCAGCTACCATCTATCAGCTACTGCAGCTACCATCTATCAGCTACTGCAGCTACCATCTATCAGCTACTGCAGAGCAGGTCCAGCGCTAAGCAGTCCTCAGTGTTTGATCTATCAATAAAGGCACCAGTCGGTTTGAAGCAATATGAAGGTATAAAAGATTAAAGCACTAATAACTAACCTATTAAGCAAAACTGATCTAATTATCCATGTTCAGTCCAGCAACATCCGCTGTGATAGAATAAGATTAGGTGAATAAAAAAACGGCAACACAGAAAACTGCAATCAGCAAAGCTAATTTGCATTAAAACGCATTACGCAAATAAAAGAAAAAGGAATACTCAAGGTAGGATAAGGTATAGTGTTTTGTACCGGACATAGGATAAGGTGTAGTGTTTTGTACCGGACATAGGATAAGGTATAGTGTTTTGTAACGGACATAGGATAAGGTATAGTGTTTTGTAACGGACATAGGATAAGGTATAGTGTTTTGTAACAGACATAGGATAAGGTGTAGTGTTTTGTACCGGACATAGGATAAGGTGTAGTGTTTTGTACCGGACATAGGATAAGGTGTAGTGTTTTGTACCGGACATAGGATAAGGTATAGTGTTTTGTACCGGACATAGGATAAGGTATAGTGTTTTGTACCGGACATAGGATAAGGTATAGTGTTTTGTACCGGACATAGGATAAGGTATAGTGTTTTGTAACAGACATAGGATAAGGTATAGTGTTTTGTAACAGACATAGGATAAGGTGTAGTGTTTTGTAACGGACATAGGATAAGGTATAGTGTTTTGTAACGGACATAGGATAAGGTATAGTGTTTTGTAACGGACATAGGATAAGGTATAGTGTTTTGTAACGTAATAAGGGTTTTGTAACGGACATAGGATAAGGTATAGTGTTTTGTAACGGACATAGGATAAGGTATAGTGTTTTGTAACGGACATAGGATAAGGTATAGTGTTTTGTAACGGACATAGGATAAGGCTAAATGGTAAATGAGGAATAAGTGTGACTAATTGTCTTAATCACTGGTGGGGGGGTGGGGGGTGTACAGTCCTCCCCTTGGGTGGGGGGCAGGGGGTGTTGTGGGTCACGGTCCGACCCACCCGCCATTCTTGCCCCCAGTCCCAGTCCTGCGGGTCTGAAAGCTGGTGTACTTTTGGTAGGCTGGGGAGCGGTAACTAACCCGAGGGGAGTCCTGGTCCGATGGCAGTCCGTTCTGAGACACCTGCTCACCCTCCCTGAGGGACGACACACACAGAGACGTCAGTCTCAAACATAGTGCAGTATAAACACACTGGGACATTCATAACACACAGACAGACAGTCCCAAATGCTGTATCTATAAACACACAGAAAACAGTCAGCCCCAAACAACACACCTAAAGGTAGACTCAGAAATGTGATGTAAGTGCACAAAGTAAACGGCAGTGGGTTAATTTCCTCTCCTTCTAAGAGCATTGCAGTGCGAGGCTCAACTTCTGTTGTTTTGGCCTTGTACCACACACACACGTGCAGATTCTGTGTGTGACTGTATGAGAACGAAGTCTTGCATCTAGCTCATCTCAATATCGGAGGTGCTGCTCAAGGCAACGTCATTTCACTGAGTCTACCTCTGTCTGTTTATAGGTTTATTCAGATCCCCAGGAGCTTTTGCAGAAGCAGCAGCTACTCTTCTTGGGGTCCACAGAAAACACAAAACATGACAAGTAACAAAACACTGTTTGGCTGTCCTTGTTGATCAGTCTATCAAATGTAAAACAACCACATACAAACAAAACTACTAAAGAATAACGTGTGTAGATTGTGTGTGTTCGAGTGTGATAGCGTGTGTCTGAGTGTGTCATTTCACAGTCCTTATTATGCCATGAGATATTGTTTTATACATTTCTTGAAGGTCATTCGGCTGTTTGCGTGAGTAATTGGAGATGGGAGTTCCATGTGATTACGGCTCTGTAATACTGTGCATAATACTTTATAGTATTTATAAAACACACGGGGACAAACACAAGACCAGAATAGAGCGTGCCTGTTGAGTCTAAACACTGACACAGAACAGAAGCACTAAATAAGTCATGACAGACAGACCAAACAACATTTTAGTGTGGTGCTCCAGGCTTTTCTCTCACCTCTTCTGTGGCGATGCATTGTCCGTCTGGGTCTCTGCAGGTGGCGGATTCCTCTTCCTCTCTTCCTCCTCTTGCTGTCTTCTCACTTCCAGTAATTCCATCTGCATCGCAAACCGACACAAATCATTAATGACCAACCTAATTAGTCAGATTGAAATTGAGAAACTAAAGTCATTTCATTAAGTCAATTTGACTGATAGACAAATGAGATGAGAGATTTGGAGAATGGAGTGGAAATTCTACCTTTAACTATTAATGAGGAGAGTCAAATCAATCAATCAAGGTATTAGTTTTATTAAAAACGTATAATAAGGAGGCTGGTCGCCCCACCCCCGCAGGAGAAGGAGTGAGAGCCCACTGAGTGGAGTTAGCGTCTGGGTTATATACACCATCTCAGGATAGGCACAACCTCATAGATGACGTACAATGGTTCCAAACACCAACCCCACACATCCTGTGACAGACCTTCGGCCCCAAATACAAAGAACTTGTTTTGTTCAGTACTTAGGACATTTGTTGTTACTTTGTTCTCTCCCCTAGTTCAAGGTGAAAACTATCTCCCCCTAGGAGGTGACTGACGCACCGACACTGTGGAGACAAGTGATTGGTTCCCCATTACTCACACCATCCCTTCACATGGTTTGCAATAAAGACACATAGTTCATATATGGAAACAATGTTTCCTTCTGACCTCCTTTGCCATACGCCCTGCAGATATTCTGCATAGCAACAGGGACATGTGATAGACACGCATGACTTCTCCCCTCTCTGGACCCCAAGTGACTGAGGCCCATATAATGGGAGGAAGTGCAGCTGTCAACCCCAGAGTCCGAAAGGAGACATTCTAATGACGAGTGCTCAACAGTTCACTCATAAGCATATTCTGCCGATAAGACATCTTAATTATCTTGGTGACCTACCTAACACAGATTTCTCCACCACAATCTTTCCCCAGAAACAGGCTCTAAAACAATAGCTCTGTTACTGGTGTGCAGGATATAACCTTTACTCTGTCTAGGATCAGAGGAACCAGTCAGTTTCTGTCATATTATCGGCTGAGCAGCCAGACATCATGGGTTTCCCTACACACAGAACAGGCCTCTTAATTTGCACACACACTTATCTTACATGAGTTAATTTCTTTAACTATATCAAGCCCAAGAAAATTTCCCTCACAGGATGGATGCCTAATCTAATTAAAACCTAAATTGAGTTATTGTATGACTGGTTTAACCTACAGCCCAGTGAGTTGTGAACATCCCCTGTCCTCTCACCGTAGTCAGCCGTTCCAGCGCTGAGAAGCGCTCCTCCCAGGTGGCAGCGGACTTCTCAAAGGCCTCGTGTCTCTTGATGAGTTTCTCCACCTCGTCCACGTTCTGCCCCATCTCCCTGCTGGACAGGTACGGCTCCTGTCCCAGCAGCCATGACTCAGCCACACCCGCATCCCTACCAAACTGGTGCACCTCCAAAACTAGGCAGAAACACAGCTAGTCAGACAACACGGCAGTATAAAGCAGCAGTTACACAGAGCTAATACGGTGCAACAGACTGAAAACGATTTGATAGAATTACCCAATCTTAGCCACTCCCATCTGTCCTCCCACTTGTCAATCATGTCTTTCCTTTTGTCTGTCAACTGTAGTAACTTCTCTTTGATCTGAAAATTGAAGGGACATTTAGTTTTAACTGAGGCTAAGAACACCATACATGAAATGACACACCACTAGAGGGAGCCATATTTCCATCCGGAGACAAAGAAGTAGAACGAGGCAAAACAGAAACAGAACGGAGGAGGGAAGTAACAGTATCTGTGAGGGTGTTATGACATTGTTGGCTCCTCACCTCCTCTAATGCGTAGTGTTTCCTTGCCAACAGGGACTTGCCCAGCTCGATGCAGTTGGTGAAGCTGTTGTTGCGGGCGTCGATCTCAGCCTTGATGCCTTGGTGGTTGTTCATCAGGAGCTCCACGGACGACACGTCCCTGAGGACAAAACACAAGAGGAGGAGACAGAGGAATGACCCATCAAGACAATTAGTGACAACAAAACAAGAGTAGTGACACAAGACAATTAGAGGAGTGACACACACACTGAACATATCAAGGTCCCAATGTCCTTTGCTTAGGTTACCAAGGGGTTTAAATGACCCCTGAAATGCTACTTACATTGCTAGTTAACGTTTTCTAAAACCACTGGTACATACAGTCAAGACAGGATGACCTGACACCCAGTGCATTTCGTGGACTACAGCCGCTCACATAATGTTCCCCCCTCAGAGACCTGTCCGATTACCCTGATCCCTGGGACCATGCCAATGTCAGACTAACCACGAGGCAGGATAGGGTGTTACTCCTTCAGACAGTGGAAACAGCAATGCAATTACTGACAAAGCAAATGTTTCCATTTCTCTCTCCTTCCTGCTTTTTTCACCATTCACCTCAGTAGCCAATCCATCACTCTCTCTCCTTTTCCTCCTGTTTCCCTCTTGCCCTTTACCTGACATCCTCATTAGCCCACAATGTCTGTCTGTCTCCTGTCTCCCTCATTCTCGGTCTCCATGGTAAGCTGCTGGCTGAGATTCAGCTGAGAGGCACTGAAACCAATTGCCAGATAAGGGCTTGATGTGCTGCTGTCTCCCTGAGAGGAGGACATTGAGGCATGGTGTATACACCATTTTCTGCAGGTGCATTTTCAGTAGCTATAAAAAGGACCAACTGTCAGTGGGAATACATTCAGCTGAGCCATCTGCTGAAAACCTGAGCTGCAGAAAACCTTGCTACAGCATTAACCCATAAGAGTGTAAGCCCAGTCTAAGATGGGGGGATCCTACTAAGCTATGTGGAATTGTTTAAAGAAGGTCATACCAAGGATCATTTGCTATTTTTTGAAGACCTCTTAAAGTACCAAAGTAAATAAATTCTTCTAACATAAAATTCAATACATTTTTTCCTCAATCTACACACAACACCCCATAATGACAACGCATATATATTTAAAAAAAACTGAAATACCTAATTACATAAATTCAGACCCTTTGCTATGACACTCGAAATTGAGCTCTGGTGCATCCTGTTTCCATTGACCATTCTTGAGATTATTCTACAACTTGATTTGAGTCAACCTGTGGTAAAGTCAACTGATTGGACATGATTTGGAAATGCACACCTGTCTATATAAAAAGGTTCCACAGATGACAGTGCAAGTCAGAGCAAAAAACTTAACCATGAGGTCAAAGGAATTGTCTGTAGAGCTCCGAGACAGGATTGTGTTGAGGAACAGATCTGGGGAAGGGTACCAAAACATTTCTGCAGCATTGAAGGTCCAAGAACAGTGGCCTCCATCATTCTTAAATGGAAGAAGTTGGGAACCACCAAGACTCTTCCTAGAGCTGGCCACCCAGCCAAACTGAGGAATCGGGGGAGAAGGGCCATAGCCAGGGAGGTGACCAAGAACCCAATGGTCACTCCGACAGAGTTCCAAAGTTCCTCTGTAGAGATGGGAGAAGCTTCCAGAAGGACAACCATCTTCGCAGCAATCCCGTATGGAGGAAACCAGGCACCGCTCCTCACCTGGCCAATACCATCCCTACGGTGAAGCATGGGTGGCAACATTATGCTGCAAGGGATGTTTTTCAGTGGCAGGGACTGGGAGACTAGTCAGGATTGAGGGAAAGATGAAAGGAGCAGTGTGGGCCTCCCGGGTGGCACAGTGGTTAAGGGCGCTGTCCTGCAGCGCCAGCAGAGACTCTGGGTTCGCGCCCACGCCCAGGCTCTGTCGTAACCGGCCGCGAGCTCCGTGGGGAGACGCACAATTGGCCTAGCGTCGTAGGGATGTCCTTGTCTCATCGCGCACCAGCGACTCCTGTGGCGGGCCGGGCGCAGTGCGCGCTAACCAAGGTTGCCAGGTGCACGGTGTTTCCTCCGACACATTGGTGCGGCTGGCTTCCGGGTTGGATGCGCGCTGTGTGAAAGAAGCAGTGCGGCTTGGTTGGGATGTGTATCGGAGGATACATGACTTTCAACCTTCATCTCTCCCGAGCCAGTACAGGAGTTGTAGCAATGAGACAAGATAGTAGCTACTAAAAACAATTGGATACCACGAAATTGGGGAGAAACCGGGGTAAACAATAAAATAAAGAGCAGAGTACAGTGAGCCTGGATGAAAACTGGGCGCTCATGATCTCAGACTGGGGTGAAGGTTCACCTTCCAACAGGACAACAAACCCTAAGCACACAACCCTCATAGCAAAAGGTCTGAATACTTATGTAAATAGGGTATTTATGCTTCTTATTTGTAATAAATTTGCTAACATTTCTAAAAACCTGCTTTTGATTTGTCATTACAGGGTAGTGTGTAGATTGATGAGGGAAAAAAACTAAACGTGGCAAAGTGAAGGTTTGAATACTTTCCGAATGCACTGTATATCTACATCTATATATGCACACACACACACTACATGACCAAAAGTATGTGGACACCTGCTCGTCAAACATCTCATTCCAACATCATGGGCATCAATATGGAGTTGGTCCCCCTTATGCCTCCATAACAGCCTCCACTCTTCTGGGAAGGCATTCCACTAGATGTTGGAACATTGCTGCAGGGACTTAAGCCACAGGGCATTAGTTAGGTTGGCACTAACATTGGGCAATTAGGCCTAGCACGCAGTAGGCGTTCCAATTCATCCCAAAGGTTTTCAAGGGGTTGAGGTCAGGGCTCTGTGCAGGCCAGTCAAGTTCTTCCACACCGATCTGTACAAACCCTTTCTTTATGGACCTCACTTTGTGCATGGGGGCATTGTCATGCTGAAACAGGAAAGGGCATTCCCCAAACTGTTGCCACAAAGTTGGAAACACACAAATCTACAATGTCATTGTATGCTGTAGCATTAAGATCTCCCTTCACTGGAACTAAGGGCCCTAGCCCAAACCATGAAAAACAACTCCAGATCATTATTCCTCCAAACTTTACAGTTGGCACTATGCATTGGGGCAGGTAGTGTTCGTCTGGCATCCGCCAAACCCAGATTCGACCATCGGGCTGCCAGATGGTGTAGTGCGATTCATCATTTGAGAATGCGTTTCCCCCCTGCTCATGGCGATTTTAGGTTTGTGTGTGGCTGCTCGGCCATGGAAACCACTTTTATAAAGCTGCCAACGAACAGTTCTTGTGCGAACGTTGCCTCCAGAGGAAGTTTGGAACTCTGTAGTGAATGTTGCAACCGAGGACAGATGATTTTTATGTGCAAAATGCTTCAGCACTCGGCGGTCCCATTCTGTGAGCTTTGTGTGGCTTACCACTTCGGCACAGCTGTGTGCTCAATTTTACACACCTGTCTGCAACGGTTGAGGCTGTAACAGCTGAATCCACTAATTTGAAAGGGTGTCCACATACCTTTGTATATATAGTGTATATTTGATGAAAACATCATAGCCTTATTGCTATTAGCCCAAACAAACAATGAATTACTGATTCACTACACAAAACAACAGCTAGTCCCCAAAAAATTATCAAAAAGTAATTTTGTTCTGGAGTGTCTGTCCTATTTCTAAGAGACATAAGAAAGATCCGGAAGCATTTGTGTTTTTTGTTGTACATGCATTTAACCTGAATTTAACCTTAAACCTTAATGTTTTCAACGGGTACCGGGGGACATTCAGACGAGTCTTGTGAGCCCTGTGGGCGTTCCCAGGAGGGGTCATAGTATGTACAGACAGAAGTTGGAAGATCGGCTGTACAGACTTCAGACGAGTCCCAAGAAGCTTGTGGCAGTCGTAGAGCAAAACTAAGAACACCACCGTGTTTGTGAGAGTCTCATCATTCCATCTTTTCCATAATAGTTTGTAGGCAAAATCGTTCAGACGATTTTCAGGATGCCTCATGGTCTGAGAAACACCACACTAGCTCTGTCACCTTTCATTGCAGATGAAGTGCAACATAAAGTAGGCGGATGATGTGGATTGAGACGCATCCAATGATCTCCCTAGCTTAAATTGACAGATTTCTAGCGATTTACACAGGGGCATGGACTACAACCTTTTAATACAGAGAGTTTTATAGGGTGAGCTAGTGAGGATAACTTTGTAAATCACAACAATCAGGACAGACCATTGAGGATTAGATAAATAAAATCTGGACTCGAGCTGTCGACCACAAGCTGTTAACAGAAAACTACAGAGATTATTCTCACCTTTTCTGTTTTTTCTTGGAGAGTCAGTAAGAGAAAAAAACGTGCACTGAAATAATGTCAAGCTATTTCAAAAAATTATCCGTACTAGGCCAAACTGTTTCCCGTCAGGTTCACAGTACCTGGGCTTCTCCTGAGCCTCGATGAGGCGGATGACGTCCTCCATCCAGAGCATGAGGTCTCGCACCATGCTGAAGAAGCGGAACTTGTCGCCGGTGTCGAGCAGTCTGACCCTGCGGCCGTCGCAGGCCTCCAGCAGGGTCCTCCAGGCCTCCAGCACCTCACCCTCTCTCTTTTGGATGTCATCAGCCTTGTCTCCGGCGTAGGCAGACTGCAGACGCACAGCATCCTCCTGCAACGTCCTCACCTGGGGAGGGAAAGAAGCAAGTCTTATCTAATTTTTATACATGTTTTATTTATTTAACTAGGCAAGTCAGTTAAGAACAAATTCTTGTTTACAATGACGGCCTTCCATAAGTCAAAAGGCCTCCTGCGGGGACGGGGGCACGGGATTAAAAAATTTAAAATAAATACTTTGTAAATATAGGACAACACACACTTCACAACAGACAACAAAATAAAGAGAGACCTAAGACAACATAACAAGGCAGCAACACATGACAACATGGTAGCAGCACAAAACATGGTACAAATATTATTGGGCACAGACAACAGCACAAAGGGCAAGGTAGAGACAACAATACATCACGCAAAGCAGCCACAACTGTCAGTAAGAGTGTCAATGATGGAATCTTTCAATGAAGAGATGGAAATAAAACTGTCCAGTTTGAGTGTTTGTTGCAGCTCGTTCCAGTCGCGAGCTACAGCGAACTAAAAAGACGAGCGACCCAGGGATGTGTGCTTTGGGGACCTTTAACAGAATGTGACTGGCAGAACGGGTGTTGTATGTGGAGGATGAGGACTGCAGTAGATATCTCAGATAGGGGAGTGAGGCCTAAGAGGGTTTTATAAATAAGCATCAACCAGTGGGTCTTGTGACAGGTATACAGAGATTACCAGTTTACAGAGGAGCATAGAGAGCAGTGATGTGTCCTATAAGGAGAATTGGAAATCTGATGGCCGAATGGTAAAGAACATCTAGCCGCTCGAGAGCGCCCTTACCTGTCGATCTATAAATTACATCTCCATAATCTAGCATGATAGGATGGTCATCTGAATTAGGGTTAGTTTGGCAGGTGGATGGAAGAGGAACTATTACGATAGAGGAAACCAAGTCTAGATTTAACTGTAGCCTGCAGCTTTGATATGTGCTGAGAGAAGGACAGAATACCGTCTAGCCATACTCCCAAGTACTTGTATGAGGTGACTACCTCAAGCTCTAAACCCTCAGAGGTAGTAATCAAACCTGTGGGAAGAGGGGCATTCTTCTTACCAAACCACATCACCTTTGTTTCGGAGGTGTTCAGAACAAGGTTAAGGGTCAGCAACAACCTGGGGAATAGTTACATGGGAGATGAGGGGGTATGAATGAGCCAATTGGAAGCTGGGTATGATTGTGGCCATGATAGTTTGAGGGACAGATTGGAAATTTATCCAGGACACCAGGGTTAACACCCCTACTCTTATGAAAAGTACAAATAGGATATTTAGTGACCTGAGAGTCAGGACAGCTTAACAGTTTAACATCCCATCCAAAAGACGGCACCCTACATAGGGTAATGTCCCCAATCACTGCGATGAGGCATTGGGAATGGGAAGTACCTCCTCCTGGCCCTCCTACACCACTTCCAGCAGCATTTGGTCTCCCATCCAGGGACCGACTAGGACCGACCCTGCGTAGCTTCAGAGGCAAGCCAGCAGTGGGATGCAGGGTGGTATGCTGCTGGTTAACTGCCATAGTAGGTGTTTTGGTCTTTCTGGCTACTGCCGTTATTGTCATACCTGTGTCCCCAGGGCCTGGATGTCGTGTTCAAAGGTGGTGTGCATCCTCTGCAGGGTCTCCACTGTGTTCTGGTCTCGGCCCAGCTCCTCAGGCAGCTTCTTGTGTTTGTCCAGGATGCGGTTGAGGATCTCCTTGGCGTCATGGTAGAACTTATGCAGCTCAAAGGAAGCCGCCAGGATCTGCGTGCGTGTGTCGATTAGCTCCAGCAGGTCGGCCCATGCTTCATTCAGCCCGTCCTTCCACTCCGCGATTGTTGCCGCGTCGGTGTGGCCTGAGTTGATGAGCTCATCCGCCAACTGGTTGACGGTATCCACACGCTCCTGACCGATGTTGCCCGTGTCGCGAGCAAACTCACGGAAACGCTCCTGAAGCATCTGCAGAGGGATATTATCACAGCAAAGTGAGGATGCACATATTCCGCTAGATACTCTGGCAACAGGGTAACATAAGTGGCATGGCTGCATGACATACCGTGACATGTTCGTAGTCCTGTCCCAGCTCATGTGACCCAGCCACTACTTCCCTTTCAGCGATCCACTGCTCCAGGTCATCCACCTCCCTGTTGAGCTGGAACAGACGGAACCGCTCGTCCAGCTTCCCCCTCCTCTCCTCCGACAGGTCCTTGAGCCCCGCGTACAGCTTATCCACCTGGGACTGACGCATGCCGATCCGCTCACTACACAGCAGGAGGAGGAAGGAGGCAGGGTAGGTAGGGGGTTACGATATAGGATATACATGATCCTACCCCCTCTCTTCTGTGATGCTAAACTGTCAAGTCTTAACCTCTGGGTGGTTAAATCCTACTTCAACTCAGCAGGAATGGAGATGAACCTTAGTGATCTTAAGTTAAGTGTCTGGTCTCTGACCACTCTGGGCTGGGTTTAAACCTTTAACATTCTTTAGACTGAAATGGGTGGATGTGATTACGGTTTAAACTTCCAAATTTCACTGGAGGTGGTCTTTAACCCTGAGGATGAGCCCCTGAGACCACTCACCTTTCAGGGTGCCCGGCGGCCGTCAGGCCTCTACTTGTCTGGGACAGCTGGTGGACAGTTTCAGCGTAGTCTTCCACAGCCTGCTCCAGTATCTGGTGCTTCTTCAACATGGCCACAGAGCTCTGCTCATCCTACACACACACACACACACACACACACACACACACACACACACACACACACACACACACACACACAGTCAAGGTACAGGTCTATCTATACCATCTATAATGCCATTTTGGGAAACCTGCCAAGTTCTGTTCTTTCTTGATAAGGTCAGAAAATAAATATGAGTCAGTCTTACTCCTACTTACTTTTACCAGTTCCTAAAATCAGAATGGATCATGGCAAAACATTTTAGCTACTCAGCTCCGTGTTCTTGGAATTCTCTCCAGACCAGCTGGAGGAGTTTAAAGGTTTGGTTGACTCACATACTACCGAGGAATGTGATTGACATTAGGACTTGATGCAGTGGTACATATGATCTTTCTTTTTTTAATACAGCCTGTACTTGTATCTACGACACTTGTATGTTCCTTTAATTTAAATGCATGTTTGTCTACGTGAATATTATTATTTTTTGAATGGTGTGTCTAAATTGTTACGGTATGTCTGATATTTGTCACAAACATTGTTACCCCCCTGCTGCTGTTTTGGTTGGACCAGGCCTCTCTTGAAAAAGGTAATTTATTGAATGTGCCTAACCTGGATAAATAAAGGTTAAATAAAATAAAAAATACAAATCAGTGTACAGGGCACATTATCGACTAGAGATAGACTAGTCTCACAGAGATCCAGTCCTGTGGTAGGAGAATATTAAGGGCCAAGGAGCATCCAGCCTACTAAAGGACATGAAAACATGAACGGGAGGACTACTCTCTGCCTACTCACCTTCCACACCCAATATCCCAGCATGCCACACAACTATGTCGCAAGGCCATGTTTGCCCAGGTCGCTGCACACCTCTTTTACCCTTCACTGACTTCCTAATTTCTCACTGTGATAAGGATGCACCTCTGCCTGACAGACCAACAACTTACCGGGCAACAGTCAGTCCTACCAAGTGCAGTAATACCCCTTGTACAGTACCAACCAGTCCTTTCCTATCCAGCAGCTTGACTTGTAACAAGAAAGCAGCTTGCCTTGTAACCACACCCCAGTTCCTATTAAACTCTGCCCCTCCTAATGATCCAGCCCAACAAACTACTGAAGTGCAGTTTTAATCAAAACACACATTGTATCTCTACCAAAGACAGCTGCTTATCCCGCCAGGCCCAATCCCCATCCTCCTGCCACCCCCGCTAGGTCCAATCCCCATCCTCTTACATCCTCCATTAGGCACAATCACCATCTACATCCTATCAAGCCCAATCAGCGGGCTGAATACATTTGGCTTGTCACCTAAAACCCTAACAAACTTTTACAGATGCACAATTGAGAGCATCTTGTTGGACTGTATCACCACCTGGTATGGCAACAGCATCACCCACAACTGCAAGGCTCTCCAGAGGGTGTGCGGTCTGCACAACACATCACCGGGGAAAACTCCGTTCTCCAGGACACCTACAGCACCAGATGTCACAGGAAGGCCAAAAAGATCAAGGACAACAACCACCCGAGCCACTACCTGTTCACCCCGCTACCATCCAGAAGGCGAGGTCAGTACAGGTGCATCAAAGCTGGGACCGAGAGACTGAAAACAGCTATCCCAAGGCCATCAGACTGCTAAACAGCCATCACTAACACAGAGAAGCTGCCGCCTACATACAGAATCATTTGCCACTTTAATAAATTGATCACTAGTCACTTTAAATAATGCCACTTTAATAATGTTTACATATTATTAAAGTACCTGTAATCTGGTTCAGGTTATTAATCAACCTACCAGGGTGTTTACAAACACTACAGGAACAAGATCCACATGTATTGATCACATTTTTACTAATGCTGTAGAACTTTGTTCTAAAGCTAATTCCGTACCCATTGGATGCAGTGATCACAATATGGTGGCTATGTCCAGGAAAGCCACAGTTCCAACAGCTGGGCCTAAAATAGTATATAAGAGATCATACAAAAGATTTTGCGGATGATGTTAAAAATATTTATTGGTCTGATGTGATAAGGAGCATCCAGATGCAGCAGTTCATGTATTTATGAAATTGCTTCTTCAAATTATTGATAAACATGCACCTATTAAGAAACTGACTGTTAGAGCTGTTAAGGCTCCATAGATTGATGAGGAAACTAAAAGGAGTATGGTTGAAAGAGATGGGGCAAAAGGAGTGGCTAATAAGTCTGGCTATACATCTGACTGGCTTACTTACTGCAAATTGATAAATTGTGACACTCAACAAAAAGAAGAAGAAACTGTATTATGAATCAAAGATCAATGATCTAAAGAATGATGGAAAAAAAAGGGTGGGGGGGGGGAAGAGAGGAAAGTCTTTGTCCTCAGGCCTGGAGGGAAGCCAAAGTAATTCCGCTACTCAAGAGAGGTAAAGCGGCCTTTACTGGTTCTAACAGCAGACCTATAAGCTTGCTGACAGCAACCTTTTGGAAAAATATTGAGTTTGACCAAATACAAATTCTATTTCTCTGTAAACTAATTATCAACAGACTTTCAGCATGCTTATAGAGAAGGGCACTCAACATGCACTGCACTGACAAATGACTGTTGATTGGTTGAAATAAATTGATAATAAGATTGTGGGAGCTGTACTGTTAGATTTCAGTGCAGCCTTTGATATTATTGACCATAAACTGTTGAAAAAACCTAAGTGCTATGGCTTTTTGACCAGAGCTATCTAATAGAACTCAAAGGGTTTTCTTTCGTGGAAGCGTCTCTAATGTAAAATAATGTAAAGTGTGGTGTACCACAGGGCAGCTCTCTAGACCCTCTACTCTTTTCTATTTTTACCAATGACCTGCCACTGGCATTAAACAAAGCATGTGTGTCCATGTATGCTGATGATTCAACCATATATGCACCAGCAACCACAGCTAATGAAGTCACTGAAACCCTTAAAGAGTTGCAGTCTGTTTTGGAATGGGTGGCCAGTAATAAACTGGTCCTGAACATCTAAAACTAAGAGCATTGTATTTGGTTCAAATCATTCCTTAAGTGCTTGAACTCAGCTGAATCTGGTAATGAATTATGTGGCTGTTGAACAAGTTGAGGAGACTAAAATTACTTGGTGTTACCTTAGATTGTAAACGGTCATGGTCAAAACATATAGATTCAATGGTTGTAAAGATGGAGAGAGGTCTAGTCGTAATAAAGAGATGCTCTGCTTTATTTTACACCCAACTCCAAAAAGCAAGTTCTGTAGTCAGAAGGTGAATTCACCAATTTGTAAGTCGCTCTGGATAAGAGCGTCTGCTAAATGACTTAAATGTAAATGTAATGTAATCTGTAGGCTCCAGTTTAGTCTAATCTTGATTATTGTCCAGTCGTATGGTCCAATGCTGCAAGAAAAGACCTAGTTAAGCTGCAGCGGACCCAGCACAGAGCGGCACTTTTTGCACTTCATTGTAATCAAAGGGCTGATATAAATACTATGCATGGCAGTCTCTCTTGGCTAAGAGTTGAGGAGAGACTGACTGCATCACTTCTTAATTTTATAATAAACGTGTTGAAAATCCCAAATTGTTTGCATAGTCAACTTACACACAGCTCTGACACACACTTATCCCACCAGGGGTCTTTTCATAGTCCCCAAATCGAGAACAAATTCAAGAAAACGTACAGTATTATATAGAGCCCTTATTGCATGGAACTTCCTTCCATCTCATACTGCTCAAATAAAAATCAAACCTGGTTTCAAAAAACAGATAAAGCAACACCTCGTGGCACAACACCTCTCCCCTATTTGACCTAGATAGTTTGTTTGTATGCATTGATATGTAGGCTAAGTGTGACGTTTTAAAAATGTATGTAGTTCTGTCCTTGAGCTGTTCTTGTTTAATGATGTTCTGTATTATGTCATTCTGTATTATGTCATGTTTTATGTGGACTCCAGGAAGAGTAGCTGCTGCTTTTGCAACAGCTAATGGGGATCCAAATAAAATGCTTATATTACATTACTCATCTCATATGCATCTTGCCTATGCCGCTCGGTCATCGCTCCTCCATATATTTATATGTACATATTCTTATTCTATTCCTTTAGATTTGTGTGTATTAGGTAGTTGTTGTGGAATTGTTAGATAACGTGTTAGATATTACTGCACTGTCAGAACTAGAAGCACAAGCATTTCACTATACTTGCATTAACATCTGCTAACCATGTTTATGTGACCAATAACATTTGATCACCATCATCCTACCTCACATTCATTCCGATTGCTCATAAAAAAACAAACATTTTTAGCTCTCTGCCCCACTGCACCCCTCACCTTGGCCTTCTCCTCTGACATCATGTAGAGCTCCTGCTCGCTCATCCAGGCCTCGGCTTCAGCAGCATCAAAGTAGTACTGTTGGGCCATGTGGGCCTCCTCCAGGCGTCCATGGCGTTTGCCCGTCTCCTCCAGAATCTGGGCCCACAGGCGCCGTAGGTCGGCCAGCCGTTGGTGGATCCCCTCGCCGCTGAGGCTGTCGTCATCATCCTTGAGGACCTGCAGGCTCCGCTCAAAGATGTCATCACAACGGGGCTGGTGGCCCTGGATCTCCTTCTGCAGGGTCTGGTGGGGGAGAGGTCAAAGGACAGCAGGTCAGAATGAAGTCAGCTGCTTTAAAAAGTAGAGTACATGAGGTCACCTGGTACAGAAATAGATCTGTCACCCTGACATTACTGTAAATGTTAAGAGCTATATTCTATAGACAGAAATACTGTTCAAGGTTCAAACGGATGGAGTTAGTTTCTTACCTGGTTTTTCTTGATGAGTAACTGGACTGTTTGCAGGTTGTTTCCGTGGTCTGTTGATATTGCAAGTGGCATTCGCTCTTCAACCCAGAGCTAAGAGGAAAACAGATATAGATATGAATAATTTTGGAAGATTGATGTAGCAAAAGCAATGGAAGCATCTAAACTTAACCACAACTAACAACTTTATGTAAGCGAACTACTTAGACAAAGCGGTTTTTGTTCTGACTGACTGAAGTAAGCATTTTAAATCCAGTTAATGGCATACACAGATGCAGACACTTCAGTTCAGAGACCCAACCCAGTCCTTTCAAAACACGTGGCCTGCTGCTGCTTGTCTGCCTGAAAGGAGTCAATACAGTCATCACATGAACAAAGAGACCACCACAGCTATGAAAGCATGCACCTGCTGCTACTCTCAGTGCCCCCCCCAACAAAAAACAACAACATTTTAACTCTTAAATCCCTTCAGACAAGGTGCTGCTCAGCTTCTGATGCTGTTCCACACTGCCATAGGGCACGGATTTCACACAAGCACACAGTATACTGTAGCTTATAGACATTTGCATAAAAATACAATTAACACTTGCACAAGCAGGCATACATAATCTCTTTCTCTGAAACACACATGCGCACAGACAGGCACACACGGCTACGCTAGAGTAATGTACTTACGATCTCATCCTCCATGTCTCTGTTGAACTGGTGGATCTCGCGGGAGGCCATGAGGTTTCCCTTCCTCTTCCGTAGAGGGTCCAGCAGCTGCTGGAACTTCTTCTCCACGATGCGGCGCTGGCCGTCCACCTCGTCAGTATCCTTCCCCTCCTGGCTGAGGACCTGGGCCTGGCTCTGCAGCTCCTCCACCTCCTTCTGACGCACCTCCACCTGGCTCTCCAGCATCTAGGGACGCCACACCAGGAAGAGGAGTGGACGGGAATAAAGAGAGGAAAGGAAAGAGACGGGATTACAGCAGGCTCTATCTCCCCCTCTGGTCTCCTGAGAGCATGCGATCCAGAGCTCTTCTCATTTCTGCTCTTGGAGTTTCCCCTCTCTCACGCTTGTTTGCTCTCCCTCTTCCAGATGGAACAAACTGTGGCAATGCTCTCCCTCTCTCACAATGCGCACATGTTGGATCTGGGTTACACAAAGGATACTATGGATGCACAACCTTCCATTTCACTGTCACTCGTATACAAATCAGCATGCTCCACTCAAATTATAAGCATACTGTTTCGCTCCATCACTCTGCTTTACTCTCTCTCTGTCTGTCCTTCTCTCGATCTCTGGCTCTCTTACACAGTGCTGGCTCATCCACACATCAAGGCGAGGGAGAGATTACGTAATGGGACGGGGGGGTAGTGTGTGTGTGCGTAGCATGGGCTGTTACATAACATGGTAAGTCTGCTCATTACTGCTCCACACGCTAGTATGAAGGAACCATCTGCATAATAAACTGTGTTCCAACACTTCATGTGTGTGCTGTTTAGCTTACACAGTTAAAGAAAAAGTGAACAAAATCAGGCTTAACACTTAGCTCATAGTTTGTCTATGCAAGTGAATTCCTCCTGAGGTAAATTACTGATAGTGGCTTTAACCTAGTATGAAACCATGAGCTAAACTGATAGAGAAATTTGTATTTTACCGGTCCATGCACGTGTCAAAGGAGTCAGGAAAATAAGTAGTATGGTCACGTAACATATGACACACACAACTGAGGGAGACAACAACTCGAACTCCAGTAGTCAGTACCTGTTGTTTCTTGAGCAGGATGTTGACACTGGTCAGATCTTTGCCGTAGTCGTCTGATTGGATCTGTCCATCCACTCCTACCAGCCACTTGTCTAGGTCGGCACAGCTCTGAGTGAACAGCTCGGCCTTGTTGGCATCAAACAGACACTTGGCCTTGGTCTGGGTGGTGGACTCCAGGTCATCCCACATCTTATGGAGCGCTGCCAGCTTTTCCTTCACCATGGACTCTGTCTCCGGCTTCTCAGCTATCAGCTGCATTCCATCCTGGGATTGGGTAGGAGAAAGTCACGTTAGAACATTATGGAGATAAATCGAGCTCCACTAATGCCATTCAGGAAGGAAGCCAATGGGAAATTGGTGATTCAGTCAAATCGGACCTGAGCAATGTGACACTGCTCAGGATCATTCTCGGCAACAAGCCGTCAACCCTGAACTTTTAAACTACAAGTTCTAATCTGCAGAGCTACTGCACTGGTTCTGCTGCCAGCTTGTTTTGAAATGAATTCCACTGAAAGCAAATAGCATTTTTTCTATCGCTTTGGTAGCATTTTCACATGGTGAAATGTCAGTTTGTACAAAACTCAAAACAGATCATCAAAAAGGTTGTTTTTTCAAAAACTAAAAGGACATTTTCAATTGACTAAGTGCAGCACAAAAAATATCCAAAATCAAACTTTCACCCAACCTAATTAGTGTTTGATCTAGAAATACCTTCCATATAAAGTAATTGACTTTAACAATGCAATGCTCACAATACTTTTCATATGATTCTCTTATGTTTATATACATCTGACCATCACTTAATCCAACTATGCTTAATGTTTAATCACTGAACTGTTTGGTAAACCTATAGATTTCAAACTGGTTTGTCTACTATATATAGATTGAGAACTACATAATTAAATTGTTGCTTGTAAAGTATAAAAATCTAAATGACTTGTATGATACATGACAAACATACATAATGATTACTCGTTATTGCTAATTGATTTCACATAGTGGTAACCACAATTGGTGCCCATATAAAAGGGGCTATGTGATAATTTCTTTCAACATGGAGCAGGATTTACAGCAAAGGAGAGGAAGAAATCAAAGAGCTCGTGGACAAGGGGCCCCATCAAAGAGGTGGGCATTGGAGAGAGAGGGAGGTAGACGGCAGGGAACTGTTGTGTCTAATGAAGTCCAGCCATTTTTGTTGACCATGTGGCCTTAACGTGGCAGAGGCTGACAGATTAGTTCACCCCAATCTGAAAAGATCAACTGTGAATTCAATCAGATAGATAGCAATAAAAACTGTACCACAGAGGCACAGAATTTGTCAGAGGAAAAATACAAATAAAGGGAGGAACTTATTTAAGAAAGATCAAGTGGGTGCCTCCCGGGTGGCGCAGTGGTTAAGGGCACTGTACTGCAGCGCTAGCTGTGCCATCAGAGTCCCTGTGTTCGCGCCCAGGCTCTGTCGTAACCGGCCGCAACCAGGAGGTCCGTGGGGCGACGCACAATTGGCCTAGGCGTCGTCCGGTTTAGGGAGGGCTTGGGATGTCCTTGCCTCATCGCGCACCAGCGACTCCTGTGGCGGGCCGGGCGCAGTGCGTGCTAACCAAGGTTGCCAGGTGCACGGTGTTT
Organism: Oncorhynchus masou masou; assembly: GCF_036934945.1. Lineage (NCBI taxonomy): Eukaryota > Metazoa > Chordata > Actinopteri > Salmoniformes > Salmonidae > Oncorhynchus > Oncorhynchus masou. The sequence continues at coordinate 58,949,913 of NC_088234.1, forward strand.
CCTCTGACACATTGGTGCGACTGGCTTCCGGGTTGGATGCACGCTGTGTTAAGAAGCAGTACAGCTGGTTGGGTTGTTTATCGGAGGACGCATGACTTTCAACCTTCGTCTCTCCCGAGCCCGTAGGGGAGTTGAAGCGATGAGACAAGATAGTAGCTACTACAAAAATTGGATACCACAAAATTGGGGAGAAAAAGGGGTAAAAAAAGAAAGATCAAGTGTAATATATTATACAAATAAAACAAACTGGATGGATTATTGTTTTATTATTATTATTATTATTATTTTGGAGAATCTCTAATAAAATGGGTTAAAGTTATGTATAGTAACCCTAGGTGTAAAATAGTAAATTGCTACTTCTAAGAAAGTACTAAACTGTCAAGAGGAGTAAAACAAGGTTGTCCACTATCGGCATATCTATTTATTATGGCCATTGAAATGTTAGTTATTAAAATCAGATCCAACAATAATATCAAGGGGCTAGAAATCCAGGGCTTAAAAACAAAAATGTCATTGTACGCTGATGATTCAAGTTATTTTAAATCCAAAATTTGGATCCCTCCACAGCCTCAGAGGATCAAGATAATTGTTCTAACCTCTCTGGATTACAACTTAATGATAAGTGTACTATATTATGTATTGTATCACAAAAAAATACAACTATTCCTGTAGTTTAACAATAAAATGGTCTGACAGTGAAGTGGATATACTCTGTCTTCATATCCCGAAATAATGAAATTCTAACCACATTTTAATAAATAAAAAAATAAAAATAGGTATTTTCCTTTCCGTGGTAGAAAAATTGTGTCTAATTATGGGGGGGGGGGGGCGAAAATCACCCTGATTAGTCATATCCCAGTTCACCCATTTGCTTATGGTCTTGCCGAGCAACTTTTTTAAATTATCAGAGCATATTCTTTTTTGAATGGCAAGCCAGACAATTAAATGGGCCTATTTATATAATGAATATGAATTCAGAGGGCAGAAATTAGTACAGATTAAAGCATTAGACCTCACTAAATGCTTCAGTCATCCAAAAGTTAGAATTAAATCCGAACTGGTTCTCTCAGATTAGTAAGAACGTCTTACCATGTGTTCAAGGCCCCTTTCCTTTTATTCAGCTTACCAAAATATCAGTCATTTTTAAAACAGGCCATAGAAAGTCAGTGTAATCCACCAGAAAAGACAGAAAAAATATTATAACAAATATCATGGTTAAACTCAAATTAACTAATTGATTAAAAAAATATATATTTGGAGATAAAAAAATTAACTCCATAATCTTTGTAATTGATATAAATAGAACTGGTGGAGTTGTCACATGCAGCTAACAAAAATATATGGAAACGTCTGCGCCATTCAAAATGACAACCAACTAATTACAGCATTACCGCAAAAATTGAAGAGGCAAGTGGAATGGGGAGAAAGTATGGAACTTGTCATTCTGCCCTGCATTAAAGACCAAAATTGGTTAAAGAAAAGTGTGATAAATAAAGTAGTATACAAGTTTCATTGAAGGACTCAAAACTTGACAGCTGTGACAGATTGAAAAATAGTTGGGCAGAGATTTTCAATGTAATGATTCCATGGCAAAACTTTGTTTTTTAATATAAAATATATATTTTAAATGATTGCAGCCAATAGAATGTTAGATATATATGGTGGATACAACCATCCTGTTTTTTGCTGCGAAGAGACAGAATCATTCAATAATTTGTTTTGGTACTGTCCATAAGTAGCTCGTTTTTGGTCACAGGTTCAGGAATGGTTGAAGAATTGCCACATTTACCTGGAGCTAACTCTGCAAATAGCACTGCTCTTGGATTTAAAAAGTCACTCAATCGATCAATAATATAACTAACCAAAAAATGTTATTTAATTTATAATTTGTAGAAACTTTGAGAATAGAAAGGGTTCATAAATCTTGTGAAACACCACAGCACAGTTGAAAAATATATGGCAAATAGAAAACCGGATGGTGTTCAGAGATAGATGGGATAAAAGTTTAATATATATTATATATTTACAAAACATAATGGGGGATTGTAAATGATGCAGACAATTACATTGATGGAAGCCACAATCTGCCATATTAAAGCTGATCTACCTCCTAAAAAATTATAATACAAAAAAAATGTACATTTAAAATAATTTCAAGCATGAGAACATTTCACCAAGAACACCAGTAAGTTTGCAGGATATGCACTATTCTTTACCATTTCATTTACAGTAAATTGCATATCGTAATGCATGTCAATTCACAAAATATTCTTACAGTATTATCCATTGACAGTATACTCTGTTCTAACCTCAGAATTGACAGAAGCCCCCATGGTGTGGCCGTGCACTGACAGACCAGTAGGAGTGGGCCGTGGTGGAAATGTCGAGGACCAGGAATGACATACGGCTGTCCGAAAAATAAAGGAGGCCATTGAGGAGAAAGATGACCCCCCTTTGCCAATGTGGCGTCAATCAGCCTACAAACAATTGCCCGCCTTTTGAAGAGGTACCAGGTATCTATGAAACACATTTACCTGGTGCCTTTTGAGAGAAGCAACGACCACGTGAAACAACTGCGGGCCGAGTATGTTCAGGTACAGCACTGTATACTGTATTACTGTTACTATTTGATGCAAATGCTACTTCACAATATCATTTGGAACGATAATGTAAAAATATCTAACCAAATTATATTTTTAGGATGGTGCCTTATGTTGCTGTGAACCATCACAAGTATATCTTTGTTGATGAAGCGGGCTTCAACTTGGCATCGTGGGCGGAACCTCATAAGCCAATAGGGGGCCGTCAAAGTGCAAGGACAACGTGGGGGAAACATCTCCATGTGCGCAGCTATCTCTGAAGACTGTGGTAGGATGTAGGCCATTACTTGGATCCTACAACACTGCACACCTCATTGTGTTTCTCAATGAAATTGAGCAGGCTTGTTAAGGTGAAGGGGTCACCTATATCATTGCTTGGGACAATGTTAGGTTTCACCATGCAGACGTGGTATGGGCCCATCCCTGATTCGTGACCCTATATCTGCCCACTTACTCTCCTTTCCTCAAGCCTATTGAGGATTTGAAGGTGTACGAACACAATCCCCATAAGCGTGCCACCCTCCTTCTGGCCATGGATGAGGCATGTGACGACATCAATGCAGACCAATGTCACGCTTGGATTCGTCATGCCAAAAGGTTGTCCCGCGGTGCATGATGAACAATGAGGACATTCACTGTGGCTTGATGCAAATTAATACGTACTTAACATGGTTTAATTTTTAATTTCTTTAGATTAGACAGTAAACCTATATTGCAATTACATCTGAAAAATAAAATGTATTTTTTTCATGAATGATTAGACATTGGATAGAGATGGAAATAATAGATTTTCTGTACATTTTGTTAGGTAATGTAAGTGTATTGCCTAATGTGAAAACGAATCTACTGTAATTTACAGTACTGTAGTATATTACCTTCAGCACTTCTAAGGGTGATTTGAAACATGTATCTTGCATTGTTTGCTATTGGATTAACTGGTAAAAAATATTACATTGAAAATATTGCTTAAATAGCCCACGTGGTTGTCATGACTTGATCGCTCTGCATTCAGGACTAAATTATCCGAAGGAGAGAGCTGTTCTTATTAGACTGGAGGGAAGTTTGGAGTATAAGCATCAACAATAAGTTATGAGCTACTTCACACACACACACACACACACAAAGATAGCTTTAGGGACACGCACACTCAGAAAACAACTACACAAATCTCAAGGGAGGGGACATGTATATCTTCTTCTCTTTGACAATTTCGTTGCACATCATTAAGTCACTGACCTTCTCGATCTTGTCCAGCCACTCCTTGTTGGACTGCAGCTCGGCCATGAACGCCTGGTGTTTGAGCCATTTGCTGTGGAGGTTTCTGGCTTCGTCGTACGACATGTCCTGAGCTGTAAGCATCTTCTCATTGATCCAGAGGGAGAGCTGCACACACCAAAGAGCCAATTAGTGAGACACACCCAGAGAGAGAGAGAGTAGGTGAGGGGTATGTTATATTGGTGTGATAGGTGGCAGCTCACCTCTTGGCAGTCCTGGAGGAACTTCTGCAGGTCTCTGTTATCCTTCAGCTTACAGAGAAGCTCACTGGCCACCATGCGGTTCTTCTTATGTCTTCACACACACACACACACACACACACGTTAAAACATATCTTTAGCAGAGAGAGGTAAGAGTTCAGAAACAGCCATTTAATTTTTTTTATAGGTAATGATGGCTACCACTCAGTTCTCCACATACACAATAAATCAAATTGTATAGAGCTTTTAACAAAGTATTCAATACCTCTCATCGATACAGTCCACTTTCTCCTGGATTCTGTCAGCGTTGACATTTCCATCGCTGACCAGCCTGCGTCCGGTGTCCACCACAGCTTTGATCTTCTCCCCGTTGGCGTCCATGGTGGTCATGAAGTCCTCCTGCTTCTTAATGGCTCCCTCCGCCCCCTCCAGAGTCCTGGGCATCTCTGTATGGGCCAGCACATACTCCTGAGAGAGAGAGAGAGAGAGAGAGAGAGGAGGGAGGCAGGGAAAGAGAGAAGAATGAGGAAGGAGGCGGACAGTAGCGGCGTCAGTGAGTGTGCCATCCGACTCTTCATCAAGAAGATGCAGGTGACTCCCATGTACTATCGCCTACCATAGCACAGTAACAGCGGATATGGTGTTTCTCTCAGAAATCTTTCCAGAGGACTGAGCCAACAGGTGTGTGTGTATGCATCTGATTGGCTGGGATGTGAGAGGTAGTGCTGAACTGCGCAGTCAGTGTGGTCCAGCTGAAGCCCCAGACAGTGATCCGACTAATAGAGCCGTCTGCCTCTCTTAGCATCACTCTAATAATGAGAGGTTCAACCCGTCAGCTTGACCACAAAAGAATGCGCACACACACGCATACATTCTTTAACAATGTGTGTAGGCCATTATTTAACAATAATGTTAAAGTTAACAGTATGATGCAGTCCTGGCAATGGAGTTGCAGTACCGAGAGCTTGCTTTGTACACTGCCATCACATTTATTCAAAACGTTCAGGTTATTTTGCTCACTGCCATTTGTCTGAAACAAAAATTTGGCAGAAGTGTAGTGCTTTCCCTGACAAAAAAACCCCATCTTGATCGACCGAGAGTCTTCTGTTCTTTCGACCAATCGATTGGTTGAAATGTTAAAATGTGTATTTTTCCATATAGACACGTCCTATGTGTTTCAATCAAATCAACTATGTACGGAGCTTGTCTGATGATTTAAACAAACCGTTTGATTAAATAATTGAGACAAATGTCTATAGGGAGTCTGACGGCAATTGATTTGATTGTGCCGGGCTCAGACTTCCTGCGCTGTGTACATAACTAGCACCGGTTGTCTCTCTCTCAACCCTCCTGCAGCGACCACCACAGAACAGCGACAGTGTTTATCGCGCTGTCCGTGTTGCTGAAGCTGCAACATAATTACAGCCATTTCTGATTGAAAAGTTCTGTTACTGAAATGTGTTAGGGGAAAACATTCCCTATTCCCACAACCCTTTCTCTCTTTACGTGCTGCATGAATGCATTGCACGCATGTGACCAATAGGGCCTGACCTATAGCATATCATAATCACATTAAATACATTGGTTATAACAAACTCCAAACACATGACAGTAAAATGGATGCAGGTGACAAATAAACTGGAAATGGAGGAATGGTTGGTTGCTCAGGAGGTAAAGGTGAAGCTAGATGTGCGGAATAAGTGTGACAAGTTGTGGAAAATACTGGAGATCAAGAAAAATAAGGTAAGGAGCAGGCACTGCGTCCATATTGTGTGTCTCAAACAGGTTCGGTTAGATTACAATATCATTTTTCTGACTGTTTGGAACAACGTAAACACTAAATGATAAGCGTGCCAGAGTCTGTTGTAAAGTTTATTTTTGGGAAAGCCTTTATTACAGCAAAGACTAAAAACAGTCGCATGCATTATTGGCTGCAATGGCCGACATGGAACGGTTTATTAATTGTTAGCGCTAACTATTCAAGCGTCGCTTTGTCATTTTATTTTAAAACAAATTCTTGATTAAATTTCAAATCGTATGCTGACATGAATGAACGTTTGATTGAAACAGTAGCCTATATAAGTAAATAATAAGTAAATATAGACCTAAGTAAGTTACGGTATAAAGACTAAAAAGGACGCGTTCTAAGGCCTACAGCTCGATGGCGGTTATACAAGCCTGCTATGCTAAGCCTACTAATGATGATATTACTTATTTCAATGAGGATCATAATAATAGTAATAAGAAGGAGATAAAGAAAAGAGGGTTATTATTATAAATATAATTTTTCTAATACCAGAGAGGCTGTTCTAAAGAAAAAAATATGTAAAGCCTTCATTACAGCATAGCAAAGATTAAAAACAGCCGAATTTGTATCTGACATGTTGTGGTTGCAGGAGGCTTTATTAAACAAACACTCAAACTGGTAACAAGCAAGTCTCATTTCTGTAGATGTACAGTATATGGATGATTTATAAAGCCAGGCACATTTTTATCTCCTCACTTTTCTTAGATAATTAAGGCAAGGGCTGTTTTCTCATCTCCTAACTCCACTTCTGCCTCATTGTTCTCAACACCAGGTAACTTTGCTATTATGCAAATAGAAACATAGTTTGGAAAAGGCACAAATTCAACGTTGCACTGATGTTTTAGAACGGTGGACAGCGACTGCTATCCAACGAGGGAGAAAGAGCATAAAAATGTGATTATTTTTATTAGTGTTGCACCATTGTTCTTATAATATAACCATATACAATTTCAGTAGCACATCTTAGAATGATGGACTGTGCCATCCCCACGTCCTCTCAATAGATTAGCCCACTCAGACAGGCGCAAATCAGACCATTGTCTGGTACACCATTAATTATTTAAAAAATGTTTGCTACTGCTCGACTAAAGAAATCTCGGTCAAGCAACAGCCTATCAACCAAGCAATCTACCAGTCGACGAAATGGTGTGAGCCCTATAGAAGTGTGCAATGTGATGTTACCTGGTTGTTGAGGAAGGCCTCAGCCTGCTTGGTGTCCCTGAGGAACAGCTGGTGGGCATGGGACTGGGACAGTAGGTTCTGACGGTTCTCCCACATCTTGTGCAGCTCGTTCCAGCCCGTGTCGAGTGCCTGCAGCCTCTGCCTCAGGAACATGTACTGGGCGTCCGTCTGGCCCTGGGTCACCATCTCGCCCATGTCCCTCATCTTCTGGTAGTCCTCCTCGTAGTTGCGGATCTCGTTCTTGATGCCCTCGTGCTGCGCCAGAAGCTTCTCGGCCTCCGTCAGTGTGTTGGGCATGTCCTCTGAGGCGATGGCCGTCTGGGTCTTGGACAGCCATGATTGGAAGTCATCCAGCTCCCGGAAGAACTGCTGCAGCTTGCTGGCCTCGCCAAGAGACTCCTCGCGATTCTTCAAGGTGCCCTTCATCTCATCCCACACCCCTGTGATCTCCGCCAGACGACCCATGATGCCCTGGGCCTGGTCAGGGTGCTCAGTCGCCAGGCACTCCCCCTCTTTCCCCAGTTCTCCCAGCTTGTCCTCGATGGCAGCCAGGTCACGCTCCATGCCGGTGAGTTTGCGCTGTAGGGCCATGACCCCGGCAAGATCGTTGCCCAGCTCCTGGGTGGACTCGATAACCTTGGTCTTCTCACGGATCCACGACTTGGTTTCATTGCACTCCAGGTGGTAGTTCTGCACGCCCAGAGCTGAGTTGAGAGAGTCTTTCTTCAGGTCAACTAGGTCACGGAACTGGCTCCATCTAGAGTGATGTAGAAACACAGTCAGGGGAGAATACATTTCCACTAGAGGTTTTTAACGGAGGTTAAATGTAGTTGGTGTTGATATTGATGTAGGATGTTACTCGACCTGGTGTTGAGTTTGTCCTGTTGGGCTTTGATCTCCTTCTCACTGGGGTGACCATTGTGGATGAGCTGCCTAGCAATCTGGTTCACCACGGCAACGCGGGATGCTTGGTTGTTCATCTCTGGCTCCAGACTCTCAAACCTGCGGGGGAGGTAGAGAGAGCGTTGGAGGCGGAGTAGGTGGCAGAGAGGGGATAGAGGGGGAAGAGGAGGTAGAGAGATGGACAAAGAATGGGAGAGGAGAAGGTAGAGAGAGGGAGAAGGGGTAGAGGGGTGTAGAATAGGGGAAGGAGGAGAAATGAGTGTACTGTACATAAGCAGATGGAAACAATGTGATTTAAATGTTAATTCTGTTAACATGCTTTGTTTCCAGCTGAACTGTAATGCCATGTTCCAGCGGTCAGTATATCGAAGCAAAGCCAATGAAACACGAGTCTGGGAATGGTTCCATGCGGTGGACAGTGAGTAAACAGTGTGGAGGGGGAGACATCATTTCAGACCAGAGACACACGGAGTAAACAAGCCATTGAACTACTGTCCAAAACACTAAGCTAACTGAGGACACAGCCTGTTTCTTCTCAGTGTGGGAAGACTTTAGAATGATTTGGCTTTAAAACATTGTAAGCTCTGTTGCTAAGTGGGAAGTGAATTACAGGATTCTAGTTCCCACACCTTGCACTAGCGGCCCACCCTAGCTGGCATAAAAAGTATTTGTTTCACACATCCCTTCCAATGTGCTACATTCCAATGTCCGGCCAAACCGCCGGGAGCACATACATTTAATTCTAGCTCTGACAGACATACAAAGATATAGCAAACATGGGAAATATTTTGAATTTTCTTGGCACAGTGGTTTCACTGTGGGAGTTCTATGTCTCAAGTCTGCCTCAAGAGAAAGGGTTGTCTTGAAATGACAACAGATCTCCAAATTGATCAACTGATCAACTGACATAATGCATCTGAACTCGATAAGCATGGTTAGGCTGGATGTCTTTACCTGTGCTGAACCACTTCCAGATCTTCCAGTTTCTCTGGTATCTCCATACTGTTGAGCCACTGCTCCTTCTCATCGATCCACACCTCACAGGCAGCCGCCTCGTTGAACATCTTATAGAGGGCCAGGGCATCCTGCAGGGCCTGTTTCCTCAGCCGGGTCAGCTCAGCCACCTCCTTGTAGCGCTCTTCAATGCCTGCCAGGCGCCCCTGCACCTCCTCTGAGCCAGTTTGCTCCTTGGGTAGCGTTTTGGACTGCTCGTGCAGGGCGTCGATGACTGGTCGGTAGCTGGTGATCTCCTCGGCCACGTCCTTGTGCTTCTTGACCAGGGCCTGGGTGGAGAACTCGTCGTGGCCAACGTCAGCACTGGACACGATGCGGAGAACATCCAGCATCCAAGCGTCGATGTCATCGGCATCAGTCTGGAACTGGTGCAGGTTGCAGGCCTCCTCCAACCGGGCCTTCCTGACTGCAGACAGCCCCTCCAGGGCCGCCCACTGCGCCTGGATGTCTTGGATGCGTTTGCGGATCTTGTCGGCTCCGAAGTGGTCGGCGGCCACCAGCTCCTCTCCCTGTTTGATGGTCTGCTGCAAGTGGCCAGCGCGACCGCTCATCTCGTCCTCGAAGGCGCGATGCTGGCTCAGCAGGCGCACGGCCCCCGTCAAGTCCTTGCCACAGTCCTCCGAGGACAGGATCTGTTCCTTCTCCCGGATCCAGCCCTCCTCCTCGGCCATCTCCCAGAAGAACTTCCAGAGGCGGCGGGACTCCTCCAGGCGGGCGCAGCGATCAGCGGCCAGCTGGCTCAGCTCTGCGTAGCAGAACTCCATGTGGGCCATGCGGTCTCGGATCACCTGGGGGTCACAGGGCTTGTAGCCTAAAAGGAGGGACAGGAACACGTCACACTCAAAACACCTCTATTATTTAAACTGAAAATACAAGCTTATATAACTGACAAAGAACAAGGACTTATTTTTCTGACAGGTGGCAGCATTGTCTTGGATTCTACAAGGTGTAGACAGTCTCCCACAGGGATGCTAGTCCATGTTGACTCCAATGCGTCCCATAGTTGTGTCAAGTTGGCTGGATGTCCTTTGGGTGGTGGACCATTCTTGATACACACAGGAAACTTGTGTGGAAAACCCAGTAGCGTTGCGGTTCTTGGCACACTCAAACCGTTGCGCCTGGCACCTACTACCGTACCTTTTTCAAAGGCACTTGAATCAAACCCTTAAATATTTTGTCTTGCCCATTCACCCTCTGAATGGCACAGAAACACATTCCATGTCTCAATTGTCTCAAGGCTTAAAGATCCTTCTTTCACCTGTCTCCTCACCTTCATCTACACTGATCGAAGTGGATTTAACAAGTGACAATAAGGGATCATAACATTCACCTGGTCAGTCTCTCATGGCAGTTGTTCATAATGTTTTGTACACTCAGTGTATAGCTATACCCTTAAGGATACAATTCATATATAATCTCTCCTGCTTTTACGCTCCATCCAAATATAGCCTACAGATATCACCCACAGAGAGAGCAAAAATAAATCACCTACCACACAAAACTGACTAATCCCAGCACATGACTCACCCTCTGCGTCGATGGCGAACTTCTGAGCGTTGTTGTTGACGGCTTTGACGCGGTTGGCTTGGATGGCGATATCAGCCTCCACCAGAGCATGCTTCTGCAGCAGGTCCTCCACTCCCAGCAGGTGTTTCCCATAGTCCTGGGACAGCAGCAGCATCTGAAGATACAGGGCACAGCAACAGGGTCAGAAAGATCACAGGTCACTGGCGTCAATAGTGGGCAATGTAACTAAGCCAAAGATAGTTGCTCGTACATCACAAAATGTAACTGTTCTTACCGCCACTTCCAACCACATTGTCCCCAATCATCACCACCATCTTCCTCACCTTCATCTCATCCATCCAGTCCATGATGTGGAGCATCTCTTGAAAGATCCTCTGCAGGCCCAGGTTCATCTCCAGCCGGATGCGCCGGGCCTTCAGCAGCTCCAGCAGGTACTCCCACAGACGCAGCACATTGTCCTTCCTCGCAGCCACGCGCTTGATGTCATGATAGTTCTCCGCCTCCAGCTCCTTGGCCACAGAGAGCACAGCCTGCACACGCTCCTCGTAGGCGCCGATGTCCGTCTCAATGGCCTCGTGCTTTTTGGTGGCAGCCTCCACTGCCTGCAGGTCGAAGCCAAAGTTGTCCTAACGGAGGGAGGGAGCGAGGGAAAGAAAGGAGTGAGGCGAGTTATGGGGTTGTATCTAACTGTATAGAACTACCAGGGAGATATTAAAATGGGTCTGTAGAGAACTACCAGGGAGATATAAAATGGTCCTGAAGAGAACTACTGTACCAGGGAGATATTAAATGGGTCTGTAGTGTCATGACGTTGCCCTCTTTGGGTACAAAAGAGCCTCCCCCTTGCCTCCAACTAGGCTGCTGTGGTCAGAGAGAGGTCATAAATTCCTGAAGAGAAGACGTGCCTCATGGCCACACAGTATAAGAGACGGAGTGAATTTTCATAGAGAACAAAGGAATTTCTTCCACCTCACAGAACTTGAGGTCCGAACAAATTTCATGTTCCAGAGAAGGTATAAAATATTGGTGAAGAATCCAGCTACGAACTGGTCCATTTGTTACAACTTGGGGAAGCTCATGGGAGACGGTGTGGCCACATTACCATAATGCTGTTTATATAATAACCTCAGATATGAGGTTTACATCTAATTGTTGTGTAAGATGAATGCGTGAGTATGATACTGTTTGTAAAATTGTGTAATGTGATTTTGGACTGTTTAATGAAGAAAACTTCAATTCCCTTTTGAGTTGAACTAAATCAGAGGACCGCCCCTGAGCCCAGTTAGGGTCAGACATCCTGGGACAGCCCCTTTTCTGCAATTCTGAATAAAACCCAACTTTGAGAAATTGTCAGTCAGACCATGTTTCTCTCAATCACGGGAGTACAAAGGTTACAGACCATTGCTGAATCTTTTAACCATACCACGTGGTTAAACTCTTAGACTATCGATACTGACAGAATAAGTCTGATATTAATTGTCTGCAGCTATTTGAACGCGAAGAAGAACCGCCGAAACATCCATTCTACAACAACATGAATGAATATCACTCTGAAATACCCACTATAACCACGACAGAGAGAGAGACGGACAATTCTACAAAATAAAAACTTTAACAGCGATCAAGACGACACACTGAGCACATATATATCTCAATTGTTTCCGAATGAGTGAGCGTTCATGTGTAAAGGATTAGCATTTCAATTGTTATAATTATCAAATCTGTAGTGACTTCTCAGCTGACCCCCACTCCCAGTAATCCAACAAGCCGCGATGCCGGTTTAGCCCACTAGGGCACATTCCCTTATTTTTTTGTAACCATATTGACTGTTCATGCATTTCTGTGAATTACTTAGTTAATAATAAATAAATGATAAGACAATTGATGTATGGATGAATCATAGTGAAGACTGGGTTTGTGCAGATAACCAACAATTTATGACGTTTGGAATGAGACTAACGTGAGGTAAAATAAATAATTAATTAATCAGAAGACGATTAATCAGATATGAAAATATCTGAAAGGTTATATTGGGATATGGTACAGAGTGGTAGGCACCTTGCAGATATGGTACAGAGTGGTAGGCACCTTGCAGATATGGTACAGAGTGGTAGGCACCTTGCAGATATGGTACAGAGTGGTAGGCACCTTGCAGATATGGTACAGAGTGGTAGGCACCTTGCAGATATGGTACAGAGTGGTAGGCACCTTGCAGATATGGTACAGAGTGGTAGGCACCTTGCAGATATGGTACAGAGTGGTAGGCACCTTGGCACCACCTTGCAGATATGGTACAGAGTGGTAGGCACCTTGCAGATATGGTACAGAGTGGTAGGCACCTTGCAGATATGGTACAGAGTGGTAGGCACCTTGCAGATATGGTACAGAGTGGTAGGCACCTTGGATATGGTACAGAGTGGTAGGCACCTGGATATGGTACACACTTGCAGATATGGTACAGAGTGAGTGGTAGGCACCTTTGCAGATATGGTACTGAGTGGTAGGCACCTTGCAGATATGGTACTGAGTGGTAGGCACCTTGCAGATATGGTACTGGTAGTGGTAGGCACCTTGCAGATATGGTACAGAGTGGTAGGCACCTTGCAGATATGGTACTGAGTGGTAGGCACCTGATATGGTACTGGCACCTTGCAGATATGGTACTGAGTGGTAGGCACCTTACAGATATGGTACTGAGTGGTAGGCACCTTGCAGATATGGTACTGAGTGGTAGGCACCTTGCAGATATGGTACTGAGTGGTAGGCACCTTGCAGATATGGTACTGAGTGGTAGGCACCTTGCAGATATGGTACTGCACTGAGTGGTAGGCAGCATCCAGATATGGTACTGCAGATATGGTACATCCCTTGGTAGGCAATGTCCCCCACTTCACTACCTAGTTTAGCATATATATTACCATCAACAATGAATCCTTGATAGAGTGAAGTGTAACTATCACTGTGGATTGTAATCTGAATATTTTCCTTGGTGGCCCGACTTCCTAGTTAATTACAGTTACATGATTAATCAGTTTGATCGCGTAATACTAATTACAGAGAATCTTTGATAAAAACTGAAAGTCTTCATTTAATGATAGTAAAGACACGACAGTAGAGAACTACTGTAACAGGGAGATATTAAATGGGTCTGTATAAAACTACCGGGGGAGATATTAAATGGGTCTGAAGAGAACTACTGTACCGGGGAGATATTAAATGGGTCTGAAGAGAACTACTGTACCAGGGGAGATATTAAATGGGTCTGAAGAGAACTACTGTACCCGGGGAGATATTAAATGGGTCTGAAGAGAACTACTGTACCAGGGGAGATATTAAATGGGTCTGAAGAGAACTACTGTACCCGGGGATATATTAAATGGGTCTGAAGAGAACTACTGTACCAGGGAGATATTAAATGGGTCTGAAGAGAACTACTGTACCGGGGAGATATTAAATGGGTCTGAAGAGAACTACTGTACCCGGGGGAGATATTAAATGGGTCTGTATAAAACTACCGGGAGATATTAAATGGGTCTGAAGAGAACTACTGTACCGGGGAGATATTAAATGGGTCTGAAGAGAACTACTGTACCAGGGGAGATATTAAATGGGTCTGAAGAGAACTACTGTACCGGGGAGATATTAAATGGGTCTGAAGAGAACTACTGTACCCGGGGAGATATTAAATGGGTCTGAAGAGAACTACTGTACCCGGGAGATATTAAATGGGTCTGAAGAGAACTACTGTACCGGGGATATTAAATGGGTCTGAAGAGAACTACTGTACCGGGGGAGATATTAAATGGGTCTGAAGAGAACTACTGTACCGGGGAGATATTAAATGGGTCTGAAGAGAACTACTGTACCGGGAGATATTAAATGGGTCTGAAGAGAACTACTGTACCGGAGGAGATATTAAATGGGTCTGAAGAGAACTACTGTACCCGGGAGATATTAAATGGGTCTGAAGAGAACTACTGTACCCGGGAGATATTAAATGGGTCTGAAGAGAACTACTGTACCCGGGGAGATATTAAATGGGTCTGAAGAGAACTACTGTACCCGGGGAGATATTAAATGGGTCTGAAGAGAACTACTGTACCCGGGGAGATATTAAATGGGTCTGAAGAGAACTACTGTACCCGGGGAGATATTAAATGGGTCTGAAGAGAACTACTGTACCCGGGGAGATATTAAATGGGTCTGAAGAGAACTACTGTACCAGGGAGATATTAAATGGGTCTGAAGAGAACTACTGTACCGGAGGAGATATTAAATGGGTCTGAAGAGAACTACTGTACCGGGGAGATATTAAATGGGTCTGAAGAGAACTACTGTACCGGGGAGATATTAAATGGGTCTGAAGAGAACTACTGTACCAGGGAGATATTAAATGGGTCTGAAGAGAACTACTGTACCAGGGAGATATTAAATGGGTCTGAAGAGAACTACTGTACCCGGGGAGATATTAAATGGGTCTGAAGAGAACTACTGTACCGGGGAGATATTAAATGGGTCTGAAGAGAACTACTGTACCAGGGAGATATTAAATGGGTCTGTATAAAACTACCGGGAGATATTAAATGGGTCTGAAGAGAACTACTGTACCGGAGGAGATATTAAATGGGTCTGAAGAGAACTACTGTACCAGGGAGATATTAAATGGGTCTGTATAAAACTACCGGGAGATATTAAATGGGTCTGAAGAGAACAACTGTACCAGGGAGATATTAAATGGGTCTGAAGAGAACTACTGTACCAGGGAGATATTAAATGGGTCTGAAGAGAACTACTGTACCAGGGAGATATTAAATGGGTCTGAAGAGAACTACTGTACCAGGGAGATATTAAATGGGTCTGAAGAGAACTACTGTACCCGGGGAGATATTAAATGGGTCTGAAGAGAACTACTGTACCCGGGGAGATATTAAATGGGTCTGAAGAGAACTACTGTACCGGGAGATATTAAATGGGTCTGTATAAAACTACCGGGAGATATTAAATGGGTCTGAAGAGAACTACCGGGAGATATTAAATGGGTCTGAAGAGAACTACTGTACCGGGGGAGATATTAAATGGGTCTGAAGAGAACTACTGTACCCGGGAAGATATTAAATGGGTCTGAAGAGAACTACTGTACCAGGGGAGATATTAAATGGGTCTGAAGAGAACTACTGTACCGGGGGAGATATTAAATGGGTCTGAAGAGAACTACCGGGAGATATTAAATGGGTCTGAAGAGAACTACTGTACCAGGGAGATATTAAATGGGTCTGAAGAGAACTACTGTACCGGGGAGATATTAAATGGGTCTGAAGAGAACTACTGTACCGGGGAGATATTAAATGGGTCTGTATAAAACTACCGGGAGATATTAAATGGGTCTGAAGAGAACTACTGTACCGGGGAGATATTAAATGGGTCTGAAGAGAACTACCGGGAGATATTAAATGGGTCTGAAGAGAACTACTGTACCGGGGAGATATTAAATGGGTCTGAAGAGAACTACTGTACCAGGGGAGATATTAAATGGGTCTGAAGAGAACTACTGTACCGGGAGATATTAAATGGGTCTGAAGAGAACTACTGTACCGGGAGATATTAAATGGGTCTGAAGAGAACTACTGTACCGGAGGAGATATTAAATGGGTCTGAAGAGAACTACTGTACCGGGAGATATTAAATGGGTCTGAAGAGAACTACTGTACCGGGGGAGATATTAAATGGGTCTGAAGAGAACTACTGTACCCGGGAGATATTAAATGGGTCTGAAGAGAACTACTGTACCCGGGGAGATATTAAATGGGTCTGAAGAGAACTACTGTACCGGGGAGATATTAAATGGGTCTGAAGAGAACTACTGTACCGGGAGATATTAAATGGGTCTGAAGAGAACTACTGTACCGGGGGAGATATTAAATGGGTCTGAAGAGAACTACTGTACCCGGGGAGATATTAAATGGGTCTGAAGAGAACTACTGTACCCGGGGAGATATTAAATGGGTCTGAAGAGAACTACCGGGAGATATTAAATGGGTCTGAAGAGAACTACCGGGAGATATTAAATGGGTCTGAAGAGAACTACTGTACCAGGGAGATATTAAATGGGTCTGAAGAGAACTACTGTACCGTAGGAGATATTAAATGGGTCTGAAGAGAACTACTGTACCAGGGAGATATTAAATGGGTCTGAAGAGAACTACTGTACCCGGGGAGATATTAAATGGGTCTGAAGAGAACTACTGTACCAGGGAGATATTAAATGGGTCTGAAGAGAACTACTGTACCAGGGAGATATTAAATGGGTCTGAAGAGAACTACTGTACCCGGGGAGATATTAAATGGGTCTGAAGAGAACTACCGGGAGATATTAAATGGGTCTGAAGAGAACTACTGTACCAGGGAGATATTAAATGTGTCTGAAGAGAACTACTGTACCCGGGGATATATTAAATGGGTCTGAAGAGAACTACTGTACCAGGGGAGATATTAAATGGGTCTGAAGAGAACTACTGTACCAGGGGAGATATTAAATGGGTCTGAAGAGAACTACTGTACCAGGGGAGATATTAAATGGGTCTGAAGAGAACTACTGTACCAGGGGAGATATTAAATGGGTCTGAAGAGAACTACTGTACCCGGGGAGATATTAAATGGGTCTGAAGAGAACTACCGGGAGATATTAAATGGGTCTGAAGAGAACTACTGTACCAGGGAGATATTAAATGGGTCTGAAGAGAACTACCGGGAGATATTAAATGGGTCTGAAGAGAACTACTGTACCAGGGAGATATTAAATGGGTCTGAAGAGAACTACTGTACCAGGGAGATATTAAATGGGTCTGAAGAGAACTACTGTACCGGAGGAGATATTAAATGGGTCTGAAGAGAACTACTGTACCGGGAGATATTAAATGGGTCTGAAGAGAACTACTGTACCAGGGAGATATTAAATGGGTCTGAAGAGAACTACTGTACCCGGGGAGATATTAAATGGGTCTGAAGAGAACTACTGTACCAGGGAGATATTAAATGGGTCTGAAGAGAACTACTGTACCAGGGAGATATTAAATGGGTCTGTATAAAACTACCGGGAGATATTAAATGGGTCTGAAGAGAACTACTGTACCGGAGGAGATATTAAATGGGTCTGAAGAGAACTACTGTACCAGGGAGATATTAAATGGGTCTGAAGAGAACTACTGTACCAGGGAGATATTAAATGGGTCTGAAGAGAACTACTGTACCAGGGAGATATTAAATGGGTCTGAAGAGAACTACTGTACCCGGGGAGATATTAAATGGGTCTGAAGAGAACTACTGTAACCGGGGAGATATTAAATGGGTCTGAAGAGAACTACTGTACCGGGGAGATATTAAATGGGTCTGTATAAAACTACCGGGAGATATTAAATGGGTCTGAAGAGAACTACCGGGAGATATTAAATGGGTCTGAAGAGAACTACTGTACCGGGGGAGATATTAAATGGGTCTGAAGAGAACTACTGTACCCGGGAAGATATTAAATGGGTCTGAAGAGAACTACTGTACCAGGGGAGATATTAAATGGGTCTGAAGAGAACTACTGTACCGGGGAGATATTAAATGGGTCTGAAGAGAACTACCGGTAGATATTAAATGGGTCTGAAGAGAACTACTGTACCCGGGAGATATTAAATGGGTCTGAAGAGAACTACTGTACCCGGGGAGATATTAAATGGGTCTGAAGAGAACTACTGTACCCGGGGAGATATTAAATGGGTCTGAAGAGAACTACTGTACTGAAGAGAACTACTGGGAGATATTAAATGGGTCTGAAGAGAACTACTGGGAGATATTAAATGGGTCTGAAGAGAACTACTGTACCGGGAGATATTAAATGGGTCTGAAGAGAACTACTGTACCGGGAGATATTAAATGGGTCTGAAGAGAACTACTGTACCGGGGAGATATTAAATGGGTCTGAAGAGAACTACTGTACCGGGGAGATATTAAATGGGTCTGAAGAGAACTACTGTACCGGGGAGATATTAAATGGGTCTGAAGAGAACTACTGTACCGGGGAGATATTAAATGGGTCTGAAGAGAACTACTGTACCGGGGGAGATATTAAATGGGTCTGAAGAGAACTACTGTACCGGGAGATATTAAATGGGTCTGAAGAGAACTACTGTACCGGGGAGATATTAAATGGGTCTGAAGAGAACTACTGTACCGGAGGAGATATTAAATGGGTCTGAAGAGAACTACTGTACCTGGGGAACTACTGTAGATATTAAATGGGTCTGAAGAGAACTACCGGGAGATATTAAATGGGTCTGAAGAGAACTACTGTACCAGGGGAGATATTAAATGGGTCTGAAGAGAACTACTGTACCAGGGGAGATATTAAATGGGTCTGAAGAGAACTACTGAAGAGAACTACTGTACCAGGGAGATATTAAATGGGTCTGAAGAGAACTACTGTACCAGGGAGATATTAAATGGGTCTGAAGAGAACTACTGTACCGGGGGAGATATTAAATGGGTCTGAAGAGAACTACTGTACCGGGGAGATATTAAATGGGTCTGAAGAGAACTACTGTACCAGGGAGATATTAAATGGGTCTGAAGAGAACTACTGTACCCGGGGAGATATTAAATGGGTCTGAAGAGAACTACTGTACCAGGGAGATATTAAATGGGTCTGAAGAGAACTACTGTACCAGGGAGATATTAAATGGGTCTGTATAAAACTACCGGGAGATATTAAATGGGTCTGAAGAGAACTACTGTACCGGAGGAGATATTAAATGGGTCTGAAGAGAACTACTGTACCAGGGAGATATTAAATGGGTCTGAAGAGAACTACTGTACCCGGGGAGATATTAAATGGGTCTGAAGAGAACTACTGTACCAGGGAGATATTAAATGGGTCTGAAGAGAACTACTGTACCAGGGAGATATTAAATGGGTCTGTATAAAACTACCGGGAGATATTAAATGGGTCTGAAGAGAACTACTGTACCGGAGGAGATATTAAATGGGTCTGAAGAGAACTACTGTACCAGGGAGATATTAAATGGGTCTGAAGAGAACTACTGTACCAGGGAGATATTAAATGGGTCTGAAGAGAACTACTGTACCAGGGAGATATTAAATGGGTCTGAAGAGAACTACTGTACCCGGGGAGATATTAAATGGGTCTGAAGAGAACTACTGTACCCGGGGAGATATTAAATGGGTCTGAAGAGAACTACTGTACCGGGGAGATATTAAATGGGTCTGAAGAGAACTACTGTACCAGGGAGATATTAAATGGGTCTGAAGAGAACTACTGTACCCGGGGAGATATTAAATGGGTCTGAAGAGAACTACTGTACCAGGGAGATATTAAATGGGTCTGAAGAGAACTACTGTACCAGGGAGATATTAAATGGGTCTGAAGAGAACTACCGGGAGATATTAAATGGGTCTGAAGAGAACTACTGTACCGGGGGAGATATTAAATGGGTCTGAAGAGAACTACTGTACCGGGGAGATATTAAATGGGTCTGAAGAGAACTACTGTACCCGGGAGATATTAAATGGGTCTGAAGAGAACTACTGTACCCGGGGAGATATTAAATGGGTCTGAAGAGAACTACCGGGAGATATTAAATGGGTCTGAAGAGAACTACCGGGAGATATTAAATGGGTCTGAAGAGAACTACTGTACCAGGGAGATATTAAATGGGTCTGAAGAGAACTACTGTACCGGAGGAGATATTAAATGGGTCTGAAGAGAACTACTGTACCAGGGGAGATATTAAATGGGTCTGAAGAGAACTACTGTACCGGGGAGATATTAAATGGGTCTGAAGAGAACTACTGTACCAGGGAGATATTAAATGGGTCTGAAGAGAACTACTGTACCCGGGGAGATATTAAATGGGTCTGAAGAGAACTACCGGGAGATATTAAATGGGTCTGAAGAGAACTACTGTACCAGGGAGATATTAAATGTGTCTGAAGAGAACTACTGTACCAGGGAGATATTAAATGGGTCTGAAGAGAACTACTGTACCCGGGGATATATTAAATGGGTCTGAAGAGAACTACTGTACCAGGGAGATATTAAATGGGTCTGAAGAGAACTACTGTACCAGGGGAGATATTAAATGGGTCTGAAGAGAACTACTGTACCAGGGGAGATATTAAATGGGTCTGAAGAGAACTACTGTACCCGGGGAGATATTAAATGGGTCTGAAGAGAACTACCGGGAGATATTAAATGGGTCTGAAGAGAACTACTGTACCAGGGAGATATTAAATGGGTCTGAAGAGAACTACTGTACCGGAGGAGATATTAAATGGGTCTGAAGAGAACTACTGTACCGGGGGAGATATTAAATGGGTCTGAAGAGAACTACTGTACCGGGGAGATATTAAATGGGTCTGAAGAGAACTACTGTACCAGGGAGATATTAAATGGGTCTGAAGAGAACTACTGTACCCGGGGAGATATTAAATGGGTCTGAAGAGAACTACTGTACCAGGGGAGATATTAAATGGGTCTGAAGAGAACTACTGTACCCGGGGAGATATTAAATGGGTCTGAAGAGAACTACCGGGAGATATTAAATGGGTCTGAAGAGAACTACTGTACCAGGGAGATATTAAATGGGTCTGAAGAGAACTACTGTACCGGAGGAGATATTAAATGGGTCTGAAGAGAACTACTGTACCGGGGGAGATATTAAATGGGTCTGAAGAGAACTACTGTACCGGGGAGATATTAAATGGGTCTGAAGAGAACTACTGTACCAGGGAGATATTAAATGGGTCTGAAGAGAACTACTGTACCCGGGGAGATATTAAATGGGTCTGAAGAGAACTACTGTACCAGGGAGATATTAAATGGGTCTGAAGAGAACTACTGTACCAGGGAGATATTAAATGGGTCTGTATAAAACTACCGGGAGATATTAAATGGGTCTGAAGAGAACTACTGTACCGGAGGAGATATTAAATGGGTCTGAAGAGAACTACTGTACCAGGGAGATATTAAATGGGTCTGAAGAGAACTACTGTACCAGGGAGATATTAAATGGGTCTGAAGAGAACTACTGTACCAGGGAGATATTAAATGGGTCTGAAGAGAACTACTGTACCCGGGGAGATATTAAATGGGTCTGAAGAGAACTACTGTACCCGGGGAGATATTAAATGGGTCTGAAGAGAACTACTGTACCGGGAGATATTAAATGGGTCTGTATAAAACTACCGGGAGATATTAAATGGGTCTGAAGAGAACTACCGGGAGATATTAAATGGGTCTGAAGAGAACTACTGTACCGGGGGAGATATTAAATGGGTCTGAAGAGAACTACTGTACCCGGGAAGATATTAAATGGGTCTGAAGAGAACTACTGTACCAGGGGAGATATTAAATGGGTCTGAAGAGAACTACTGTACCGGGGGAGATATTAAATGGGTCTGAAGAGAACTACCGGGAGATATTAAATGGGTCTGAAGAGAACTACTGTACCCGGGGAGATATTAAATGGGTCTGAAGAGAACTACTGTACCCGGGGAGATATTAAATGGGTCTGAAGAGAACTACTGTACCGGGGAGATATTAAATGGTTCTGAAGAGAACTACCGGGAGATATTAAATGGGTCTGAAGAGAACTACTGGGAGATATTAAATGGGTCTGAAGAGAACTACTGTACCAGGGAGATATTAAATGGGTCTGAAGAGAACTACTGTACCAGGGAGATATTAAATGGGTCTGAAGAGAACTACTGTACCGGGGAGATATTAAATGGGTCTGAAGAGAACTACTGTACCGGGGAGATATTAAATGGGTCTGTATAAAACTACCGGGAGATATTAAATGGGTCTGAAGAGAACTACTGTACCGGGGAGATATTAAATGGGTCTGAAGAGAACTACTGTACCGGGGGAGATATTAAATGGGTCTGAAGAGAACTACTGTACCGGGGAGATATTAAATGGGTCTGAAGAGAACTACTGTACCGGGGAGATATTAAATGGGTCTGAAGAGAACTACTGTACCGGGGAGATATTAAATGGGTCTGAAGAGAACTACTGTACCGGGGGAGATATTAAATGGGTCTGAAGAGAACTACTGTACCGGGGAGATATTAAATGGGTCTGAAGAGAACTACTGTACCGGGGGAGATATTAAATGGGTCTGAAGAGAACTACTGTACCGGGGGAGATATTAAATGGGTCTGAAGAGAACTACTGTACCGGGGAGATATTAAATGGGTCTGAAGAGAACTACTGTACCGGGGAGATATTAAATGGGTCTGAAGAGAACTACTGTACCCGGGAGATATTAAATGGGTCTGAAGAGAACTACTGTACCCGGGGAGATATTAAATGGGTCTGAAGAGAACTACTGTACCCGGAGATATTAAATGGGTCTGAAGAGAACTACTGTACCCGGGGAGATATTAAATGGGTCTGAAGAGAACTACTGTACCCGGGAGATATTAAATGGGAAGAGAACTACTCTGAAGAGAACTACCGGGAGATATTAAATGGGTCTGAAGAGAACTACTGTACCAGGGAGATATTAAATGGGTCTGAAGAGAACTACTGTACCGGAGGAGATATTAAATGGGTCTGAAGAGAACTACTGTACCAGGGGAGATATTAAATGGGTCTGAAGAGAACTACTGTACCGGGGAGATATTAAATGGGTCTGAAGAGAACTACTGTACCGGGGAGATATTAAATGGGTCTGAAGAGAACTACTGTACCCGGGGAGATATTAAATGGGTCTGAAGAGAACTACTGTACCAGGGAGATATTAAATGGGTCTGAAGAGAACTACTGTACCAGGGAGATATTAAATGGGTCTGAAGAGAACTACCGGGAGATATTAAATGGGTCTGAAGAGAACTACTGTACCAGGGAGATATTAAATGTGTCTGAAGAGAACTACTGTACCCGGGGATATATTAAATGGGTCTGAAGAGAACTACTGTACCCGGGGATATATTAAATGGGTCTGAAGAGAACTACCGGGAGATATTAAATGGGTCTGAAGAGAACTACCGGGAGATATTAAATGGGTCTGAAGAGAACTACCGGGAGATATTAAATGGGTCTGAAGAGAACTACCGGGAGATATTAAATGGGTCTGAAGAGAACTACCGGGAGATATTAAATGGGTCTGAAGAGAACTACTGTACCAGGGAGATATTAAATGGGTCTGAAGAGAACTACCGGGAGATATTAAATGGGTCTGAAGAGAACTACTGTACCAGGGAGATATTAAATGGGTCTGAAGAGAACTACTGTACCCGGGGATATATTAAATGGGTCTGAAGAGAACTACTGTACCAGGGGAGATATTAAATGGGTCTGAAGAGAACTACTGTACCAGGGGAGATATTAAATGGGTCTGAAGAGAACTACCGGGAGATATTAAATGGGTCTGAAGAGAACTACCGGGAGATATTAAATGGGTCTGAAGAGAACTACCGGGAGATATTAAATGGGTCTGAAGAGAACTACTGTACCAGGGAGATATTAAATGGGTCTGAAGAGAACTACCGGGAGATATTAAATGGGTCTGAAGAGAACTACTGTACCAGGGAGATATTAAATGGGTCTGAAGAGAACTACTGTACCCGGGGAGATATTAAATGGGTCTGAAGAGAACTACCGGGAGATATTAAATGGGTCTGAAGAGAACTACTGTACCAGGGAGATATTAAATGTGTCTGAAGAGAACTACTGTACCAGGGAGATATTAAATGGGTCTGAAGAGAACTACTGTACCGGGGAGATATTAAATGGGTCTGAAGAGAACTACTGTACCGGAGGAGATATTAAATGGGTCTGAAGAGAACTACTGTACCGGGGAGATATTAAATGGGTCTGAAGAGAACTACTGTACCGGGGGAGATATTAAATGGGTCTGAAGAGAACTACTGTACCCGGGAGATATTAAATGGGTCTGAAGAGAACTACTGTACCCTGGGAGATATTAAATGGGTCTGAAGAGAACTACTGTACCGGGGGAGATATTAAATGGGTCTGAAGAGAACTACTGTACCGGGGAGATATTAAATGGGTCTGAAGAGAACTACTGTACCGGGGGAGATATTAAATGGGTCTGAAGAGAACTACTGTACCCGGGGAGATATTAAATGGGTCTGAAGAGAACTACCGGGAGATATTAAATGGGTCTGAAGAGAACTACCGGGAGATATTAAATGGGTCTGAAGAGAACTACCGGGAGATATTAAATGGGTCTGAAGAGAACTACTGTACCAGGGAGATATTAAATGGGTCTGAAGAGAACTACTGTACCGTAGGAGATATTAAATGGGTCTGAAGAGAACTACTGTACCAGGGAGATATTAAATGGGTCTGAAGAGAACTACTGTACCCGGGAGATATTAAATGGGTCTGAAGAGAACTACTGTACCAGGGAGATATTAAATGGGTCTGAAGAGAACTACTGTACCAGGGAGATATTAAATGGGTCTGAAGAGAACTACTGTACCCGGGGAGATATTAAATGGGTCTGAAGAGAACTACCGGGAGATATTAAATGGGTCTGAAGAGAACTACTGTACCAGGGAGATATTAAATGTGTCTGAAGAGAACTACTGTACCCGGGGATATATTAAATGGGTCTGAAGAGAACTACTGTACCAGGGAGATATTAAATGGGTCTGAAGAGAACTACTGTACCAGGGGAGATATTAAATGGGTCTGAAGAGAACTACTGTACCAGGGGAGATATTAAATGGGTCTGAAGAGAACTACTGTACCAGGGGAGATATTAAATGGGTCTGAAGAGAACTACTGTACCCGGGGAGATATTAAATGGGTCTGAAGAGAACTACCGGGAGATATTAAATGGGTCTGAAGAGAACTACTGTACCAGGGAGATATTAAATGGGTCTGAAGAGAACTACCGGGAGATATTAAATGGGTCTGAAGAGAACTACTGTACCAGGGAGATATTAAATGGGTCTGAAGAGAACTACTGTACCAGGGAGATATTAAATGGGTCTGAAGAGAACTACTGTACCGGAGGAGATATTAAATGGGTCTGAAGAGAACTACTGTACCGGGAGATATTAAATGGGTCTGAAGAGAACTACTGTACCAGGGAGATATTAAATGGGTCTGAAGAGAACTACTGTACCCGGGGAGATATTAAATGGGTCTGAAGAGAACTACTGTACCAGGGAGATATTAAATGGGTCTGAAGAGAACTACTGTACCAGGGAGATATTAAATGGGTCTGTATAAAACTACCGGGAGATATTAAATGGGTCTGAAGAGAACTACTGTACCGGAGGAGATATTAAATGGGTCTGAAGAGAACTACTGTACCAGGGAGATATTAAATGGGTCTGAAGAGAACTACTGTACCAGGGAGATATTAAATGGGTCTGAAGAGAACTACTGTACCAGGGAGATATTAAATGGGTCTGAAGAGAACTACTGTACCCGGGGAGATATTAAATGGGTCTGAAGAGAACTACTGTAACCGGGGAGATATTAAATGGGTCTGAAGAGAACTACTGTACCGGGAGATATTAAATGGGTCTGTATAAAACTACCGGGAGATATTAAATGGGTCTGAAGAGAACTACCGGGAGATATTAAATGGGTCTGAAGAGAACTACTGTACCGGGGAGATATTAAATGGGTCTGAAGAGAACTACTGTACCCGGAAGATATTAAATGGGTCTGAAGAGAACTACTGTACCAGGGGAGATATTAAATGGGTCTGAAGAGAACTACTGTACCGGGGGAGATATTAAATGGGTCTGAAGAGAACTACCGGGAGATATTAAATGGGTCTGAAGAGAACTACTGTACCCGGGGAGATATTAAATGGGTCTGAAGAGAACTACTGTACCCGGGGAGATATTAAATGGGTCTGAAGAGAACTACTGTACCCGGGGAGATATTAAATGGGTCTGAAGAGAACTACTGTACCGGGTCTGAAGAGAACTACTGGGAGATATTAAATGGGTCTGAAGAGAACTACTGTACCCGGGGAGATATTAAATGGGTCTGAAGAGAACTACTGTACCCGGGGAGATATTAAATGGGTCTGAAGAGAACTACTGTACCGGGGAGATATTAAATGGGTCTGAAGAGAACTACTGGGAGATATTAAATGGGTCTGAAGAGAACTACTGTACCGGGGAGATATTAAATGGGTCTGAAGAGAACTACTGTACCGGGGAGATATTAAATGGGTCTGAAGAGAACTACTGTACCGGGGGAGATATTAAATGGGTCTGAAGAGAACTACTGTACCGGGGAGATATTAAATGGGTCTGAAGAGAACTACTGTACCCGGGGAGATATTAAATGGGTCTGAAGAGAACTACTGTACCGGAGGAGATATTAAATGGGTCTGAAGAGAACTACTGTACCGGAGGAGATATTAAATGGGTCTGGAGAGAACTACTGTACCCGGGGAGATATTAAATGGGTCTGAAGAGAACTACTGTACCCGGGGAGATATTAAATGGGTCTGAAGAGAACTACCGGGAGATATTAAATGGGTCTGAAGAGAACTACTGTACCAGGGGAGATATTAAATGGGTCTGAAGAGAACTACCGGGAGATATTAAATGGGTCTGAAGAGAACTACTGTACCAGGGAGATATTAAATGGGTCTGAAGAGAACTACTGTACCGGAGGAGATATTAAATGGGTCTGAAGAGAACTACTGTACCGGGGGAGATATTAAATGGGTCTGAAGAGAACTACTGTACCGGGGAGATATTAAATGGGTCTGAAGAGAACTACTGTACCAGGGAGATATTAAATGGGTCTGAAGAGAACTACTGTACCCGGGGAGATATTAAATGGGTCTGAAGAGAACTACTGTACCAGGGAGATATTAAATGGGTCTGAAGAGAACTACTGTACCAGGGAGATATTAAATGGGTCTGTATAAAACTACCGGGAGATATTAAATGGGTCTGAAGAGAACTACTGTACCGGAGGAGATATTAAATGGGTCTGAAGAGAACTACTGTACCAGGGAGATATTAAATGGGTCTGAAGAGAACTACTGTACCCGGGGAGATATTAAATGGGTCTGAAGAGAACTACTGTACCAGGGAGATATTAAATGGGTCTGAAGAGAACTACTGTACCAGGGAGATATTAAATGGGTCTGTATAAAACTACCGGGAGATATTAAATGGGTCTGAAGAGAACTACTGTACCGGAGGAGATATTAAATGGGTCTGAAGAGAACTACTGTACCAGGGAGATATTAAATGGGTCTGAAGAGAACTACTGTACCAGGGAGATATTAAATGGGTCTGAAGAGAACTACTGTACCAGGGAGATATTAAATGGGTCTGAAGAGAACTACTGTACCCGGGGAGATATTAAATGGGTCTGAAGAGAACTACTGTACCCGGGAGATATTAAATGGGTCTGAAGAGAACTACTGTACCGGGGAGATATTAAATGGGTCTGAAGAGAACTACTGTACCAGGGAGATATTAAATGGGTCTGAAGAGAACTACTGTACCCGGGGAGATATTAAATGGGTCTGAAGAGAACTACTGTACCAGGGAGATATTAAATGGGTCTGAAGAGAACTACTGTACCAGGGAGATATTAAATGGGTCTGAAGAGAACTACCGGGAGATATTAAATGGGTCTGAAGAGAACTACTGTACCGGGGGAGATATTAAATGGGTCTGAAGAGAACTACTGTACCGGGGAGATATTAAATGGGTCTGAAGAGAACTACTGTACCCGGGGAGATATTAAATGGGTCTGAAGAGAACTACTGTACCCGGGGAGATATTAAATGGGTCTGAAGAGAACTACCGGGAGATATTAAATGGGTCTGAAGAGAACTACCGGGAGATATTAAATGGGTCTGAAGAGAACTACTGTACCAGGGAGATATTAAATGGGTCTGAAGAGAACTACTGTACCGGAGGAGATATTAAATGGGTCTGAAGAGAACTACTGTACCAGGGGAGATATTAAATGGGTCTGAAGAGAACTACTGTACCGGGGAGATATTAAATGGGTCTGAAGAGAACTACTGTACCGGGAGATATTAAATGGGTCTGAAGAGAACTACTGTACCCGGGGAGATATTAAATGGGTCTGAAGAGAACTACCGGGAGATATTAAATGGGTCTGAAGAGAACTACTGTACCAGGGAGATATTAAATGTGTCTGAAGAGAACTACTGTACCAGGGAGATATTAAATGGGTCTGAAGAGAACTACTGTACCCGGGGATATATTAAATGGGTCTGAAGAGAACTACTGTACCAGGGGAGATATTAAATGGGTCTGAAGAGAACTACTGTACCAGGGGAGATATTAAATGGGTCTGAAGAGAACTACTGTACCAGGGGAGATATTAAATGGGTCTGAAGAGAACTACTGTACCCGGGGATATATTAAATGGGTCTGAAGAGAACTACTGTACCAGGGGAGATATTAAATGGGTCTGAAGAGAACTACTGTACCAGGGGAGATATTAAATGGGTCTGAAGAGAACTACTGTACCAGGGGAGATATTAAATGGGTCTGAAGAGAACTACTGTACCCGGGGAGATATTAAATGGGTCTGAAGAGAACTACCGGGAGATATTAAATGGGTCTGAAGAGAACTACTGTACCAGGGAGATATTAAATGGGTCTGAAGAGAACTACTGTACCGGAGGAGATATTAAATGGGTCTGAAGAGAACTACTGTACCGGGGGAGATATTAAATGGGTCTGAAGAGAACTACTGTACCGGGGAGATATTAAATGGGTCTGAAGAGAACTACTGTACCAGGGAGATATTAAATGGGTCTGAAGAGAACTACTGTACCCTGGGAGATATTAAATGGGTCTGAAGAGAACTACTGTACCAGGGGAGATATTAAATGGGTCTGAAGAGAACTACTGTACCCGGGGAGATATTAAATGGGTCTGAAGAGAACTACCGGGAGATATTAAATGGGTCTGAAGAGAACTACTGTACCAGGGAGATATTAAATGGGTCTGAAGAGAACTACTGTACCAGGGAGATATTAAATGGGTCTGAAGAGAACTACTGTACCAGGGAGATATTAAATGGGTCTGAAGAGAACTACTGTACCAGGGAGATATTAAATGGGTCTGAAGAGAACTACTGTACCCGGGGAGATATTAAATGGGTCTGAAGAGAACTACTGTACCCGGGGAGATATTAAATGGGTCTGAAGAGAACTACTGTACCGGGGAGATATTAAATGGGTCTGTATAAAACTACCGGGAGATATTAAATGGGTCTGAAGAGAACTACCGGGAGATATTAAATGGGTCTGAAGAGAACTACTGTACCGGGGGAGATATTAAATGGGTCTGAAGAGAACTACTGTACCCGGGAAGATATTAAATGGGTCTGAAGAGAACTACTGTACCAGGGGAGATATTAAATGGGTCTGAAGAGAACTACTGTACCGGGGGAGATATTAAATGGGTCTGAAGAGAACTACCGGGAGATATTAAATGGGTCTGAAGAGAACTACTGTACCCGGGGAGATATTAAATGGGTCTGAAGAGAACTACTGTACCCGGGGAGATATTAAATGGGTCTGAAGAGAACTACTGTACCCGGGGAGATATTAAATGGGTCTGAAGAGAACTACTGTACCGGGGAGATATTAAATGGTTCTGAAGAGAACTACTATTAAATGGGTCTGAAGAGAACTACTGGGAGATATTAAATGGGTCTGAAGAGAACTACTGTACCAGGGAGATATTAAATGGGTCTGAAGAGAACTACTGTACCAGGGAGATATTAAATGGGTCTGAAGAGAACTACTGTACCGGGGAGATATTAAATGGGTCTGAAGAGAACTACTGTACCGGGGAGATATTAAATGGGTCTGTATAAAACTACCGGGAGATATTAAATGGGTCTGAAGAGAACTACTGTACCGGGGAGATATTAAATGGGTCTGAAGAGAACTACCGGGAGATATTAAATGGGTCTGAAGAGAACTACCGGGAGATATTAAATGGGTCTGAAGAGAACTACTGTACCAGGGAGATATTAAATGGGTCTGAAGAGAACTACTGTACCGGGGAGATATTAAATGGGTCTGAAGAGAACTACTGTACCGGGGAGATATTAAATGGGTCTGAAGAGAACTACTGTACCAGGGAGATATTAAATGGGTCTGAAGAGAACTACTGTACCCGGGGAGATATTAAATGGGTCTGAAGAGAACTACTGTACCGGGGGAGATATTAAATGGGTCTGAAGAGAACTACTGTACCGGGGAGATATTAAATGGGTCTGAAGAGAACTACTGTACCGGGGGAGATATTAAATGGGTCTGAAGAGAACTACTGTACCGGGGGAGATATTAAATGGGTCTGAAGAGAACTACTGTACCGGGGGAGATATTAAATGGGTCTGAAGAGAACTACTGTACCGGGGAGATATTAAATGGGTCTGAAGAGAACTACTGTACCCGGGGAGATATTAAATGGGTCTGAAGAGAACTACTGTACCCGGGGAGATATTAAATGGGTCTGAAGAGAACTACTGTACCCGGGGAGATATTAAAAGGGTCTGAAGAGAACTACTGTACCCGGGGAGATATTAAATGGGTCTGAAGAGAACTACTGTACCCGGGGAGATATTAAATGGGTCTGAAGAGAACTACCGGGAGATATTAAATGGGTCTGAAGAGAACTACCGGGAGATATTAAATGGGTCTGAAGAGAACTACTGTACCAGGGAGATATTAAATGGGTCTGAAGAGAACTACTGTACCGGAGGAGATATTAAATGGGTCTGAAGAGAACTACTGTACCAGGGGAGATATTAAATGGGTCTGAAGAGAACTACTGTACCGGGAGATATTAAATGGGTCTGAAGAGAACTACTGTACCGGGAGATATTAAATGGGTCTGAAGAGAACTACTGTACCCGGGGAGATATTAAATGGGTCTGAAGAGAACTACTGTACCAGGGAGATATTAAATGGGTCTGAAGAGAACTACTGTACCAGGGAGATATTAAATGGGTCTGAAGAGAACTACCGGGAGATATTAAATGGGTCTGAAGAGAACTACCGGGAGATATTAAATGGGTCTGAAGAGAACTACCGGGAGATATTAAATGGGTCTGAAGAGAACTACCGGGAGATATTAAATGGGTCTGAAGAGAACTACTGTACCAGGGAGATATTAAATGGGTCTGAAGAGAACTACCGGGAGATATTAAATGGGTCTGAAGAGAACTACTGTACCAGGGAGATATTAAATGGGTCTGAAGAGAACTACTGTACCCGGGGATATATTAAATGGGTCTGAAGAGAACTACTGTACCAGGGGAGATATTAAATGGGTCTGAAGAGAACTACTGTACCAGGGGAGATATTAAATGGGTCTGAAGAGAACTACCGGGAGATATTAAATGGGTCTGAAGAGAACTACCGGGAGATATTAAATGGGTCTGAAGAGAACTACCGGGAGATATTAAATGGGTCTGAAGAGAACTACTGTACCAGGGAGATATTAAATGGGTCTGAAGAGAACTACCGGGAGATATTAAATGGGTCTGAAGAGAACTACTGTACCAGGGAGATATTAAATGGGTCTGAAGAGAACTACTGTACCCGGGGAGATATTAAATGGGTCTGAAGAGAACTACCGGGAGATATTAAATGGGTCTGAAGAGAACTACTGTACCAGGGAGATATTAAATGTGTCTGAAGAGAACTACTGTACCAGGGAGATATTAAATGTGTCTGAAGAGAACTACTGTACCCGGGGAGATATTAAATGGGTCTGAAGAGAACTACTGTACCCGGGGAGATATTAAATGGGTCTGAAGAGAACTACTGTACCAGGGGAGATATTAAATGGGTCTGAAGAGAACTACTGTACCAGGGGAGATATTAAATGGGTCTGAAGAGAACTACTGTACCAGGGGAGATATTAAATGGGTCTGAAGAGAACTACTGTACCAGGGGAGATATTAAATGGGTCTGAAGAGAACTACTGTACCAGGGGAGATATTAAATGGGTCTGAAGAGAACTACTGTACCAGGGGAGATATTAAATGGGTCTGAAGAGAACTACTGTACCCGGGGAGATATTAAATGGGTCTGAAGAGAACTACCGGGAGATATTAAATGGGTCTGAAGAGAACTACTGTACCAGGGAGATATTAAATGGGTCTGAAGAGAACTACTGTACCGGAGGAGATATTAAATGGGTCTGAAGAGAACTACTGTACCGGGGGAGATATTAAATGGGTCTGAAGAGAACTACTGTACCCGGGGAGATATTAAATGGGTCTGAAGAGAACTACTGTACCCGGGGAGATATTAAATGGGTCTGAAGAGAACTACTGTACCGGAGGAGATATTAAATGGGTCTGAAGAGAACTACTGTACCCGGGGAGATATTAAATGGGTCTGAAGAGAACTACTGTACCAGGGAGATATTAAATGGGTCTGAAGAGAACTACTGTACCCGGGGAGATATTAAATGGGTCTGAAGAGAACTACTGTACCCGGGGAGATATTAAATGGGTCTGAAGAGAACTACCGGGAGATATTAAATGGGTCTGAAGAGAACTACTGTACCAGGGAGATATTAAATGGGTCTGAAGAGAACTACTGTACCGGAGGAGATATTAAATGGGTCTGAAGAGAACTACTGTACCGGGGGAGATATTAAATGGGTCTGAAGAGAACTACTGTACCCGGGGAGATATTAAATGGGTCTGAAGAGAACTACTGTACCCGGGGAGATATTAAATGGGTCTGAAGAGAACTACTGTACCGGAGGAGATATTAAATGGGTCTGAAGAGAACTACTGTACCCGGGGAGATATTAAATGGGTCTGAAGAGAACTACTGTACCAGGGAGATATTAAATGGGTCTGAAGAGAACTACTGTACCCGGGAGATATTAAATGGGTCTGAAGAGAACTACTGTACCCGGGGAGATATTAAATGGGTCTGAAGAGAACTACCGGGAGATATTAAATGGGTCTGAAGAGAACTACTGTACCAGGGAGATATTAAATGGGTCTGAAGAGAACTACTGTACCGGAGGAGATATTAAATGGGTCTGAAGAGAACTACTGTACCAGGGGAGATATTAAATGGGTCTGAAGAGAACTACTGTACCGGGGAGATATTAAATGGGTCTGAAGAGAACTACTGTACCAGGGAGATATTAAATGGGTCTGAAGAGAACTACTGTACCCGGGGAGATATTAAATGGGTCTGAAGAGAACTACTGTACCAGGGAGATATTAAATGGGTCTGAAGAGAACTACTGTACCAGGGAGATATTAAATGGGTCTGAAGAGAACTACCGGGAGATATTAAATGGGTCTGAAGAGAACTACCGGGAGATATTAAATGGGTCTGAAGAGAACTACTGTACCAGGGAGATATTAAATGGGTCTGAAGAGAACTACCGGGAGATATTAAATGGGTCTGAAGAGAACTACTGTACCAGGGAGATATTAAATGGGTCTGAAGAGAACTACTGTACCCGGGGAGATATTAAATGGGTCTGAAGAGAACTACTGTACCAGGGAGATATTAAATAGGTCTGAAGAGAACTACTGTACCCGGGGAGATATTAAATGGGTCTGAAGAGAACTACCGGGAGATATTAAATGGGTCTGAAGAGAACTACTGTACCAGGGAGATATTAAATGTGTCTGAAGAGAACTACTGTACCAGGGAGATATTAAATGTGTCTGAAGAGAACTACTGTACCCGGGGATATATTAAATGGGTCTGAAGAGAACTACTGTACCAGGGGAGATATTAAATGGGTCTGAAGAGAACTACTGTACCAGGGGAGATATTAAATGGGTCTGAAGAGAACTACTGTACCAGGGGAGATATTAAATGGGTCTGAAGAGAACTACTGTACCAGGGGAGATATTAAATGGGTCTGAAGAGAACTACTGTACCAGGGGAGATATTAAATGGGTCTGAAGAGAACTACTGTACCAGGGGAGATATTAAATGGGTCTGAAGAGAACTACTGTACCAGGGGAGATATTAAATGGGTCTGAAGAGAACTACTGTACCCGGGGAGATATTAAATGGGTCTGAAGAGAACTACCGGGAGATATTAAATGGGTCTGAAGAGAACTACTGTACCAGGGAGATATTAAATGGGTCTGAAGAGAACTACCGGGAGATATTAAATGGGTCTGAAGAGAACTACTGTACCAGGGAGATATTAAATGGGTCTGAAGAGAACTACTGTACCAGGGAGATATTAAATGGGTCTGAAGAGAACTACTGTACCGGAGGAGATATTAAATGGGTCTGAAGAGAACTACTGTACCAGGGAGATATTAAATGGGTCTGAAGAGAACTACTGTACCCGGGAGATATTAAATGGGTCTGAAGAGAACTACTGTACCCGGGGAGATATTAAATGGGTCTGAAGAGAACTACTGTACCAGGGAGATATTAAATGGGTCTGAAGAGAACTACTGTACCAGGGAGATATTAAATGGGTCTGTATAAAACTACCGGGAGATATTAAATGGGTCTGAAGAGAACTACTGTACCGGAGGAGATATTAAATGGGTCTGAAGAGAACTACTGTACCAGGGAGATATTAAATGGGTCTGAAGAGAACTACTGTACCAGGGAGATATTAAATGGGTCTGAAGAGAACTACTGTACCAGGGAGATATTAAATGGGTCTGAAGAGAACTACTGTACCCGGGAGATATTAAATGGGTCTGAAGAGAACTACTGTACCCGGGGAGATATTAAATGGGTCTGAAGAGAACTACTGTACCGGGGAGATATTAAATGGGTCTGTATAAAACTACCGGGAGATATTAAATGGGTCTGAAGAGAACTACCGGGAGATATTAAATGGGTCTGAAGAGAACTACTGTACCGGGGGAGATATTAAATGGGTCTGAAGAGAACTACTGTACCCGGGAAGATATTAAATGGGTCTGAAGAGAACTACTGTACCAGGGGAGATATTAAATGGGTCTGAAGAGAACTACTGTACCGGGGGAGATATTAAATGGGTCTGAAGAGAACTACCGGGAGATATTAAATGGGTCTGAAGAGAACTACTGTACCCGGGGAGATATTAAATGGGTCTGAAGAGAACTACTGTACCCGGGGAGATATTAAATGGGTCTGAAGAGAACTACCGGGAGATATTAAATGGGTCTGAAGAGAACTACTGGGAGATATTAAATGGGTCTGAAGAGAACTACTGTACCAGGGAGATATTAAATGGGTCTGAAGAGAACTACTGTACCGGGGAGATATTAAATGGGTCTGAAGAGAACTACTGTACCGGGGAGATATTAAATGGGTCTGTATAAAACTACCGGGAGATATTAAATGGGTCTGAAGAGAACTACTGTACCGGGGAGATATTAAATGGGTCTGAAGAGAACTACTGTACCCGGGGAGATATTAAATGGGTCTGAAGAGAACTACTGTACCGGAGGAGATATTAAATGGGTCTGAAGAGAACTACTGTACCGGGGAGATATTAAATGGGTCTGAAGAGAACTACTGTACCCGGGGAGATATTAAATGGGTCTGAAGAGAACTACTGTACCCGGGGAGATATTAAATGGGTCTGAAGAGAACTACTGTACCCGGGGAGATATTAAATGGGTCTGAAGAGAACTACTGTACCAGGGAGATATTAAATGGGTCTGAAGAGAACTACTGTACCAGGGAGATATTAAATGGGTCTGAAGAGAACTACCGGGAGATATTAAATGGGTCTGAAGAGAACTACTGTACCAGGGAGATATTAAATGTGTCTGAAGAGAACTACTGTACCCGGGGATATATTAAATGGGTCTGAAGAGAACTACTGTACCAGGGGAGATATTAAATGGGTCTGAAGAGAACTACTGTACCAGGGGAGATATTAAATGGGTCTGAAGAGAACTACTGTACCAGGGGAGATATTAAATGGGTCTGAAGAGAACTACTGTACCCGGGAGATATTAAATGGGTCTGAAGAGAACTACCGGGAGATATTAAATGGGTCTGAAGAGAACTACTGTACCAGGGAGATATTAAATGGGTCTGAAGAGAACTACCGGGAGATATTAAATGGGTCTGAAGAGAACTACTGTACCAGGGAGATATTAAATGGGTCTGAAGAGAACTACTGTACCGGAGGAGATATTAAATGGGTCTGAAGAGAACTACTGTACCGGGGAGATATTAAATGGGTCTGAAGAGAACTACTGTACCAGGGAGATATT
The DNA here is from genome assembly GCF_036934945.1 of Oncorhynchus masou masou. Classification (NCBI taxonomy): domain Eukaryota; kingdom Metazoa; phylum Chordata; class Actinopteri; order Salmoniformes; family Salmonidae; genus Oncorhynchus; species Oncorhynchus masou. The sequence continues at coordinate 58,986,678 of NC_088234.1, forward strand.
AAATGGGTCTGAAGAGAACTACTGTACCAGGGAGATATTAAATGGGTCTGAAGAGAACTACCGGGAGATATTAAATGGGTCTGAAGAGAACTACTGTACCAGGGAGATATTAAATGGGTCTGAAGAGAACTACTGTACCGGAGGAGATATTAAATGGGTCTGAAGAGAACTACTGTACCCGGGGAGATATTAAATGGGTCTGAAGAGAACTACTGTACCCGGGGAGATATTAAATGGGTCTGAAGAGAACTACCGGGAGATATTAAATGGGTCTGAAGAGAACTACCGGGAGATATTAAATGGGTCTGAAGAGAACTACTGTACCCGGGGAGATATTAAATGGGTCTGAAGAGAACTACTGTACCCGGGAGATATTAAATGGGTCTGAAGAGAACTACTGTACCGGGGAGATATTAAATGGGTCTGAAGAGAACTACTGTACCCGGGGAGATATTAAATGGGTCTGAAGAGAACTACTGTACCGGGGAGATATTAAATGGGTCTGAAGAGAACTACTGTACCCGGGAGATATTAAATGGGTCTGAAGAGAACTACTGTACCCGGGGAGATATTAAATGGGTCTGAAGAGAACTACTGTACCGGGGAGATATTAAATGGGTCTGAAGAGAACTACTGTACCGGGGAGATATTAAATGGGTCTGAAGAGAACTACTGTACCGGGGAGATATTAAATGGGTCTGTATAAAACTACCGGGGGAGATATTAAATGGGTCTGAAGAGAACTACTGTACCAGGGAGATATTAAATGGGTCTGAAGAGAACTACTGTACCAGGGAGATATTAAATGGGTCTGAAGAGAACTACTGTACCCGGGGAGATATTAAATGGGTCTGAAGAGAACTACTGTACCCGGGGAGATATTAAATGGGTCTGAAGAGAACTACTGTACCCGGGGAGATATTAAATGGGTCTGAAGAGAACTACTGTACCGGAGGAGATATTAAATGGGTCTGAAGAGAACTACTGTACCGGGGAGATATTAAATGGGTCTGAAGAGAACTACTGTACCGGGGGAGATATTAAATGGGTCTGAAGAGAACTACTGTACCAGGGAGATATTAAATGGGTCTGAAGAGAACTACTGTACCCGGGGAGATATTAAATGGGTCTGAAGAGAACTACTGTACCGGGGAGATATTAAATGGGTCTGAAGAGAACTACTGTACCGGGGAGATATTAAATGGGTCTGAAGAGAACTACTGTACCGGGGAGATATTAAATGGGTCTGAAGAGAACTACTGTACCCGGGGAGATATTAAATGGGTCTGAAGAGAACTACTGTACCGGGGGAGATATTAAATGGGTCTGAAGAGAACTACTGTACCGGGGAGATATTAAATGGGTCTGAAGAGAACTACTGTACCCGGGGAGATATTAAATGGGTCTGAAGAGAACTACTGTACCAGGGAGATATTAAATGGGTCTGAAGAGAACTACTGTACCCGGGGAGATATTAAATGGGTCTGAAGAGAACTACCGTACCCGGGGAGATATTAAATGGGTCTGAAGAGAACTACCGGGAGATATTAAATGGGTCTGAAGAGAACTACTGTACCAGGGAGATATTAAATGGTCTGAAGAGAACTACTGTACCGGAGGAGATATTAAATGGGTCTGAAGAGAACTACTGTACCAGGGGAGATATTAAATGGGTCTGAAGAGAACTACTGTACCGGGGAGATATTAAATGGGTCTGAAGAGAACTACTGTACCAGGGAGATATTAAATGGGTCTGAAGAGAACTACTGTACCGGAGGAGATATTAAATGGGTCTGAAGAGAACTACTGTACCCGGGGATATATTAAATGGGTCTGAAGAGAACTACTGTACCAGGGGAGATATTAAATGGGTCTGAAGAGAACTACTGTACCGGAGGAGATATTAAATGGGTCTGAAGAGAACTACCGGGAGATATTAAATGGGCCTGAAGAGAACTACTGTACCAGGGAGATATTAAATGGTCTGAAGAGAACTACTGTACCGGAGGAGATATTAAATGGGTCTGAAGAGAACTACTGTACCAGGGGAGATATTAAATGGGTCTGAAGAGAACTACTGTACCGGGAGATATTAAATGGGTCTGAAGAGAACTACTGTACCAGGGAGATATTAAATGGGTCTGAAGAGAACTACTGTACCGGAGGAGATATTAAATGGGTCTGAAGAGAACTACTGTACCCGGGGATATATTAAATGGGTCTGAAGAGAACTACTGTACCAGGGGAGATATTAAATGGGTCTGAAGAGAACTACTGTACCGGAGGAGATATTAAATGGGTCTGAAGAGAACTACCGGGAGATATTAAATGGGTCTGAAGAGAACTACTGTACCAGGGAGATATTAAATGGTCTGAAGAGAACTACTGTACCGGAGGAGATATTAAATGGGTCTGAAGAGAACTACTGTACCAGGGGAGATATTAAATGGGTCTGAAGAGAACTACTGTACCGGGGAGATATTAAATGGGTCTGAAGAGAACTACTGTACCAGGGAGATATTAAATGGGTCTGAAGAGAACTACTGTACCGGAGGAGATATTAAATGGGTCTGAAGAGAACTACTGTACCCGGGATATATTAAATGGGTCTGAAGAGAACTACTGTACCAGGGGAGATATTAAATGGGTCTGAAGAGAACTACTGTACCGGAGGAGATATTAAATGGGTCTGAAGAGAACTACCGGGAGATATTAAATGGGTCTGAAGAGAACTACTGTACCAGGGAGATATTAAATGGTCTGAAGAGAACTACTGTACCGGAGGAGATATTAAATGGGTCTGAAGAGAACTACTGTACCAGGGAGATATTAAATGGGTCTGAAGAGAACTACTGTACCGGGGAGATATTAAATGGGTCTGAAGAGAACTACTGTACCAGGGAGATATTAAATGGGTCTGAAGAGAACTACTGTACCGGAGGAGATATTAAATGGGTCTGAAGAGAACTACTGTACCCGGGGATATATTAAATGGGTCTGAAGAGAACTACTGTACCAGGGGAGATATTAAATGGGTCTGAAGAGAACTACTGTACCGGAGGAGATATTAAATGGGTCTGAAGAGAACTACCGGGAGATATTAAATGGGTCTGAAGAGAACTACTGTACCAGGGAGATATTAAATGGGTCTGAAGAGAACTACTGTACCAGGGAGATATTAAATGGGTCTGAAGAGAACTACTGTACCGGAGGAGATATTAAATGGGTCTGAAGAGAACTACTGTACCCGGGATATATTAAATGGGTCTGAAGAGAACTACTGTACCAGGGGAGATATTAAATGGGTCTGAAGAGAACTACTGTACCGGAGGAGATATTAAATGGGTCTGAAGAGAACTACCGGGAGATATTAAATGGGTCTGAAGAGAACTACTGTACCAGGGAGATATTAAATGGGTCTGAAGAGAACTACTGTACCGGAGGAGATATTAAATGGGTCTGAAGAGAACTACTGTACCCGGGGATATATTAAATGGGTCTGAAGAGAACTACTGTACCAGGGGAGATATTAAATGGGTCTGAAGAGAACTACTGTACCGGAGGAGATATTAAATGGGTCTGAAGAGAACTACCGGGAGATATTAAATGGGTCTGAAGAGAACTACTGTACCAGGGAGATATTAAATGGGTCTGAAGAGAACTACTGTACCAGGGAGATATTAAATGGGTCTGAAGAGAACTACTGTACCCGGGGAGATATTAAATGGGTCTGAAGAGAACTACCGGGAGATATTAAATGGGTCTGAAGAGAACTACTGTACCAGGGAGATATTAAATGGGTCTGAAGAGAACTACTGTACCGGAGGAGATATTAAATGGGTCTGAAGAGAACTACTGTACCCGGGGATATATTAAATGGGTCTGAAGAGAACTACTGTACCAGGGGAGATATTAAATGGGTCTGAAGAGAACTACTGTACCGGAGGAGATATTAAATGGGTCTGAAGAGAACTACCGGGAGATATTAAATGGGTCTGAAGAGAACTACTGTACCAGGGAGATATTAAATGGGTCTGAAGAGAACTACTGTACCGGGGAGATATTAAATGGGTCTGAAGAGAACTACTGTACCGGGGAGATATTAAATGGGTCTGAAGAGAACTACTGTACCGGGGAGATATTAAATGGGTCTGAAGAGAACTACTGTACCCGGGAGATATTAAATGGGTCTGAAGAGAACTACTGTACCCGGGGAGATATTAAATGGGTCTGAAGAGAACTACTGTACCGGGGGAGATATTAAATGGGTCTGAAGAGAACTACTGTACCGGGGAGATATTAAATGGGTCTGAAGAGAACTACTGTACCGGGGAGATATTAAATGGGTCTGAAGAGAACTACTGTACCCGGGGAGATATTAAATGGGTCTGAAGAGAACTACTGTACCCGGGGAGATATTAAATGGGTCTGAAGAGAACTACTGTACCGGGGAGATATTAAATGGGTCTGAAGAGAACTACTGTACCGGGGAGATATTAAATGGGTCTGAAGAGAACTACTGTACCCGGGGAGATATTAAATGGGTCTGAAGAGAGCTACTGTACCGGGGAGATATTAAATGGGTCTGAAGAGAGCTACTGTACCGGGGAGATATTAAATGGGTCTGAAGAGAACTACTGTACCAGGGAGATATTAAATGGGTCTGAAGAGAACTACTGTACCAGGGAGATATTAAATGGGTCTGAAGAGAACTACCGGGAGATATTAAATGGGTCTGAAGAGAACTACCGGGAGATATTAAATGGGTCTGAAGAGAACTACCGGGAGATATTAAATGGGTCTGAAGAGAACTACTGTACCAGGGAGATATTAAATGGGTCTGAAGAGAACTACTGTACCGGAGGAGATATTAAATGGGTCTGAAGAGAACTACTGTACCAGGGGAGATATTAAATGGGTCTGAAGAGAACTACTGTACCGGGGAGATATTAAATGGGTCTGAAGAGAACTACTGTACCCGGGAGATATTAAATGGGTCTGAAGAGAACTACTGTACCCGGGGAGATATTAAATGGGTCTGAAGAGAACTACTGTACCAGGGAGATATTAAATGGGTCTGAAGAGAACTACTGTACCAGGGAGATATTAAATGGGTCTGAAGAGAACTACTGTACCCGGGGAGATATTAAATGGGTCTGAAGAGAACTACCGGGAGATATTAAATGGGTCTGAAGAGAACTACTGTACCAGGGAGATATTAAATGGGTCTGAAGAGAACTACTCTACCAGGGGAGATATTAAATGGGTCTGAAGAGAACTATTGTACCAGGGAGATATTAAATGGGTCTGAAGAGAACTACTGTACCAGGGAGATATTAAATGGGTCTGAAGAGAACTACTGTACCAGGGGAGATATTAAATGGGTCTGAAGAGAACTACTGTACCCGGGGAGATATTAAATGGGTCTGAAGAGAACTACTGTACCGGAGGAGATATTAAATGGGTCTGAAGAGAACTACTGTACCCGGGGAGATATTAAATGGGTCTGAAGAGAACTACTGTACCGGAGTAGATATTAAATGGGTCTGAAGAGAACTACTGTACCCGGGGAGATATTAAATGGGTCTGAAGAGAACTACTGTACCGGGGAGATATTAAATGGGTCTGAAGAGAACTACTGTACCCGGGGAGATATTAAATGGGTCTGAAGAGAACTACTGTACCGGAGTAGATATTAAATGGGTCTGAAGAGAACTACTGTACCCGGGGAGATATTAAATGGGTCTGAAGAGAACTACTGTACCCGGGGAGATATTAAATGGGTCTGAAGAGAACTACTGTACCGGAGGAGATATTAAATGGGTCTGAAGAGAACTACTGTACCCGGGGAGATATTAAATGGGTCTGAAGAGAACTACTGTACCGGAGTAGATATTAAATGGGTCTGAAGAGAACTACTGTACCCGGGAGATATTAAATGGGTCTGAAGAGAACTACTGTACCGGGGAGATATTAAATGGGTCTGAAGAGAACTACTGTACCGGGGAGATATTAAATGGGTCTGAAGAGAACTACTGTACCCGGGGGAGATATTAAATGGGTCTGAAGAGAACTACTGTACCCGGGGAGATATTAAATGGGTCTGAAGAGAACTACTGTACCGGAGGAGATATTAAATGGGTCTGAAGAGAACTACTGTACCGGAGGAGATATTAAATGGGTCTGAAGAGAACTACTGTACCGGAGGAGATATTAAATGGGTCTGAAGAGAACTACTGTACCCGGGAGATATTAAATGGGTCTGAAGAGAACTACTGTACCCGGGGGAGATATTAAATGGGTCTGAAGAGAACTACTGTACCCGGGGAGATATTAAATGGGTCTGAAGAGAACTACTGTACCGGAGGAGATATTAAATGGGTCTGAAGAGAACTACTGTACCAGGGGAGATATTAAATGGGTCTGAAGAGAACTACTGTACCGGAGGAGATATTAAATGGGTCTGAAGAGAACTACTGTACCCGGGGAGATATTAAATGGGTCTGAAGAGAACTACTGTACCGGAGGAGATATTAAATGGGTCTGAAGAGAACTACTGTACCCAGGGAGATATTAAATGGGTCTGAAGAGAACTACTGTACCGGAGGAGATATTAAATGGGTCTGAAGAGAACTACTGTACCCGGGGAGATATTAAATGGGTCTGAAGAGAACTACTGTACCCGGGGAGATATTAAATGGGTCTGAAGAGAACTACTGTACCCGGGGAGATATTAAATGGGTCTGAAGAGAACTACTGTACCAGGGAGATATTAAATGGGTCTGAAGAGAACTACTGTACCGGAGGAGATATTAAATGGGTCTGAAGAGAACTACTGTACCCGGGGAGATATTAAATGGGTCTGAAGAGAACTACTGTACCGGAGGAGATATTAAATGGGTCTGAAGAGAACTACTGTACCAGGGGAGATATTAAATGGGTCTGAAGAGAACTACTGTACCAGGGAGATATTAAATGGGTCTGAAGAGAACTACTGTACCAGGGAGATATTAAATGGGTCTGAAGAGAACTACTGTACCAGGGGAGATATTAAATGGGTCTGAAGAGAACTACTGTACCGGAGGAGATATTAAATGGGTCTGAAGAGAACTACTGTACCGGGGAGATATTAAATGGGTCTGAAGAGAACTACTGTACCAGGGGAGATATTAAATGGGTCTGAAGAGAACTACTGTACCGGAGGAGATATTAAATGGGTCTGAAGAGAACTACTGTACCAGGGGAGATATTAAATGGGTCTGAAGAGAACTACTGTACCGGAGGAGATATTAAATGGGTCTGAAGAGAACTACTGTACCCGGGGAGATATTAAATGGGTCTGAAGAGAACTACTGTACCAGGGAGATATTAAATGGGTCTGTATAGAACTACCAGGGAGATATTAAATGGGTGAACATCATGAGGATGAGACAGGGGAGTAAAATGACTTCATTGTCCATGACCAGAGCGGATGATGGCTGTGAACCAAAACAGTTCAGGTTGATAATGTACAGTCGGAGTAGTGTCATTGTTAGTGTGTACCACCAGAGTGTGTGTGTGTGTGTGTGTGTGTGTTACCTGCGAGACGAGGCGTTGGTTTTCACTCAGCCAGGTCTCTCTCATGGCGGCCTTGCGGTCAAAGCGGCGGGCCAGCTGCTCCAGTTTCTCCTGACGAATCAGCTCCGTCCTCAGCGCCAGCTCCCTCTCATGCTCAGACTTCTCCAGCCTCTCCCAGGCCTGACAGGAGAGACACATATTCAAGTAACAGTCATACAGGTTCACCGTACAGAACTCTATGGACCTAATACATCTACTGTACTCAGGGCTGCTGCCCCCCCCCAATTAGGCAAGATTAGGCGGCCGCCTACGGCGGCACTTGAAATGGGGCGGTATTTTGACAAGTGACTGCCTCCCTTCGGCACCCCTGATCGGCTACTACACCGCCCGCGGCACCCTAGCCAGCAGGGAATAGCGTTGCTGCAGTTCCCGCCCCCACCCCATTCCCGCTTCTCCCAAAGTTCACTCCCACCATCCTTAGTAGCTATGGCGATGTAAACTAAACCCATCTAGAAACTGTACAATCCCCCAAAGCAAAGTAAATCTTCCTGTCATTAACTATACTAAACTCACAGAAACCACCATGTCTATCCATTAAATCTACTTGAACCCTCTGTCGATCAGCTTACCGCCCTTAAACTGTGTCAATCACTGTAATCAATTCTAACCTAATCGAGGACACAAGGGTTTCTGAGTGTTTGTTTTAGCCAGGCTGTTGAGATAAAGAACAGGCTTAAGGAGCACTAGGTCTCACCTTGTTGATGTCTGAGATGAGTTTGCCGTCCCGTGGCATGTAGACCTTCTGATTGTTGGCCCTCATCTTACTTTGAATGGTGAAGAGGAGAACCTCCAGGTTGCCCTTCTCTGTGAACCTGACAGAAACAAAGAGAATAACAATTGTAATGTTGTGTAAACCTGACCAGGGAGATAAACCCAATTCCACTAATGGCGTTTTCCTTGACCCATGCAACTCCAGCTATCAACAAAAAGATGAGCATTATTTTCCTGCCAGTAAGCCACAGAAGAATATATATTTTGTCAGCAGTAGGAGTGACATTGTTGCCTCTGTAGAAATGGTGCCAAAGTCAATTTCAACCGGCTGAAACACCTGTCTGAACAAGCTTTGCTTTTAGCCACCTCTCAGAATGAAAAACTGGAATTCAGAAGAATGCTTTGATGGATACCAAGGCTAAGAGCAGGTTAGTGAACTTCATCATGAATCTAGTTTCGGAGGCAGCTCTAGAGTGTGGCTATGCCAGCTAGTGACCAAAGTCATAAAATCTGATTATAAACCTAAAACTAACCTTATCTGCCAACCCTAATGCTTAATCCTAACCTTAAATGGAAGAGCAAAAAGCTTTGTTAATGAATTCTTACAATCTGGCCAATTTTAACTTTGCAACTTTCTCATCAAGCAGAAATCACTCAGTGCTGATTCCAAGACAAGATTCAAGACAATAAACAACCTGCAGGCCAAGACGAAGCTTGAATAAAAATAAAGTGATACAAGCAAGAGTAGTGTGTGGGTTTGTCTTTTCTTTGAAGTTACTTCTCAGAACCAAGAGGCATTAGTTCACACGGTGACCAGCTATGAATCTGATATTACTTGTCTACACTTGTAAGGGCTACACTAAAATCCCTGATTGTTTCCGTTATGCCCATGGTGAGTCAATTCTGGGAACATATACTGTAATATTACAGTAAATTCCAAGTCAAGCTGATGGTATGAAGCATGTGGGAAACTTGGGAGGTAGGTGGAGGACATAGTGGAAGACAATATTTGAACTCTGATGTGTTTGGGCATGTGCATTTAAGTGTGTGTGTGTGTGTGTGTGTGTGTGGTGTCTCACTTGGGGGGCTTTTCCACGGTACGGTAGGTGTTGAAGGCCTGAAGCTGCTGCTGCACCCCCACTAAGGAGTTGGCAAACTTGCGGTTGTTGAGGATGATGATGGTCTGTTCAATCCATTCCAGGAGGTCAGAGGCCAGACTCTCATATTTCTGAATCATGTTATCTGTCTCAATGGCATTGTCCAGCACCTGGGAGATGAAGTAGGTGAATCAGTAGAAGAGTACATGCATTGTATACTGATTACAGCTACTGTGGGAAATATGCTTAGAGTATCTAAGGCAGGCATTCCCTAACTTCACATTTACAAACAGCACATTTATACACTGCTCAAAAGAAAATAAAGGGAACACTTAAACACCACAATGTAACTCCAAGTCAATCACACTTCTGTGAAATCAAACTGTCCACTGAGGAAACAACACTGATTGACAATATTCACATGCTGTTGTGCAAATGGAATAGACAACAGGTGGAAATTATAGGCAATTAGCAAGGCACCCCCAATAAAGTAGTGGTTCTGTAGGTGGTAACCACAGACCACTTCTCAGTTCCTATGCTTCCTGCCTGATGTTTTGGTCACTTTTGAATGCTGGCGGTGCTTTCGCTCTAGTGGTAGCATGAGACGGAGTCTACAACCCACACAAGTGGCTCAGGTAGTGCAGCTCATCCAGGATGGCACATCAATGCGAGCTGTGGCAAGAAGGTTTGCTCTGTCTGTCAGCGTAGTGTCCAGAGCATGGAGGTGCTACCAGGAGACAGGCCAGTACATCAGGAGACGTCGAGGAGGCCGTAGGAGGGCAACAACCCAGCAGCAGGACCGCTACCTCTGCCTTTGTGCAAGGAGGAGCACTGCCAGAGCCATGCAAAATGACCTCCAGCAGGCCACAAATGTGCATGGGTCTGCTCAAACGGTCAGAAACAGACTCCATGAGGGTGGTATGAGGGCCCGACGTCCACAGGTGGGGGTTGTGCTTACAGCCCACTGGCGCCCTGTGCTCTTCACAGATGAAAGCAGGTTCACACTGAGCACTTGTGACAGACGTGACAGGGTCTGGAGACGCCGTGGAGAACGTTCTGCTGCCTGCAACATCCTCCAGCATGACCGGTTTGGCGGTAGGTCAGTCATGGTGTGGGGTGGCATTTCTTTGGTGGGGCCACACAGCCCTCCATATGCTCGCCAGAGGTAGCCTGACTGCCATTAGGTACCGAGATGAGATCCTCAGACCATATACTGGGTGTGGTTGGCCCTGGGTTCCTCGTAACGCAAGACAATGCTAGACGTCATGCGGCTGGAGTGTCAGCAGTTCCTGCAAGAGGAAGGCATTGATGCTATGGACTGGCTCGCCCGTTCCCCAGACCTGAATCCAATTGAGCACATCTGGGACATCATGTCTCGCTCCATCCACCAACGCCACGTTGCACCACAGACTGTCCAGGAGTTGGCGGATACTTTAGTCCAGGTCTGGGAGGAGATCCCTCAGGAGACCATCCACCATCTCATCAGGAGCATGCCCAAGTGTTGTAGGGAGGTCATACAGGCACGTGGAGGCCACACACACACTACTGAGCCTAATTTTGACTGGTTTTAAGGACATTACATCAATTTTGTGTGTCACTCCAAATCCAGACCTCCATGGGTTGAAAATGTTGATTTCCATTGATTAATTTTTGTGTGATTTTGTTGCCAGCACATTCAACTATGTAAAGAAAAAAGTATTTAATAATAATATTTCATTCAGATCTAGGATGTTTTATTTTAGTGTTCACTTTATTTTTTGAGCAGTGTATTTTCCAACGGGGCTGTACATTTGGGTGAAGTTTTTTTTTCTTCGCCTGAGTAGCCTCATTTCACTGCCAAAAATACAATTAAACTATCTAGTGTTCAGCGAAATAACACCACAATGTCAAATACAGGTAGCCTAGTCAAATAATTAACATCCAACCACATTTACCGTTACTCTCTCGCTGGAATTCCACTAACGGTCTGTATGTAGCCAAACGTAGCTTGGTTAAAGCAAGGCCCCTGAACTCTCGTGTATTTTCTGCACTATGCAATGATATGGGCAGCGACCATGTAACGCTTTTACAACATACAGAAGTGTGCTGGTTGTCAAGGGGCAAAGTATTAACACCTTTTTAAATTGAGAGATGAGCTTAAAGTTCTTTACTGACCATAATGTTAACTTGTCTGACTGCTTGCATGAAGACGCGTTTCTCACACGACTAGCCTGTCTGGGGGATGTTTTTTCTCCTCTGAATGACCTGAATCTAGGATTACAAGGACTCTCCACAACGTGCGGGACAAAATATTAGCTATGATTAAGAAGTTGGAGCTCTTTTCTGTCTGCATTAACAAGAACACAGGTCTTTCCATCATTGTATAATTTGTGTGCAAATGAACTCAAGCTTATGGACAATGTCAAATGTGATATAGCGACACACCCGAGTGAGTTGGGTGCACAATTACACATGTACTTTCCCAAAACGGATGACACAAAACTGGATTCATAATCCGTTTCATGCCCTGCCTCCAGTCCAATTACCAATATCTGAACAAGAGAGCCTCAACGAAATTGCAACAAACGGTTCTGTGAAACCTGAATTTCATCAGAAGCTACTGCCAGATTTCTGGATTTGGCTGAGCTCAGTTTCTTGCCTTGGCAAATCGCGCTGTTAAGACACTGATTCCCTTTGCAACCACGTACCTATGTGAGAGTGGATTCTCGGCAATCATTTGCATGAAACTAAATACAGGCACAGACTGCGTGGAAAACGGTTTAAGACTGAGACTCTCTCCAATACAACCCAACATTGCAGAGTAATGTGCATCCTTTCAAGCACACCCTTCTCATTAACCTGTGGTGAGTTATTCACAAATAAAGTTATGTAAGATGGCTAAATAAAAGACCAAACACTGATTATTATTTGTGCCCTGTTCCTTTAAGAGCTCGTTGTCACTTCCCACAAGCCGGGTTCTGACAAACTCACTTATTCTTATGTTTAATAAATGTATTTTATAGTGTGTGTAGCAGGCTTACAATGGTGGCAAAAAACAAAAAACATTTGAGAGTGTGCTGACCCTGGTGCTAGAGGGGGTACCGCAGCTGGAGGTTGAATGTTTGAAGGGGTACGGGACTATAAAAAGTTTGGGAACCACTGTTCTAAGGGAATGAGTGTACTTGGAGAAGTACGGGATATGAGACTTTGTACTCTTGGTATTCAGATTGGGGACATATGAACTCTGACCCCTCACCTTCCCAATACGTTTTCCCTCCACCTTCAGAGCCTTCATTTTGGAGAAGTAGTGGTAGTAGGTCACAACATAGGTGATGACGGACTTCTCATCCGGGTGGTCCACGCTGATATCTGTACACACACACAAAGAGTCAGACAAATACAGCTTTGACTCGTCCATGTTTCCTTCATCTTCAGACATCAGATGGTTTGGCTTCCGTGCTGCTCGGCTGAGAAAAATGGCATTTATTTGATTTAGGAGCCATGTTAAGGAGGGAGGTGGTTTGAGTAGAGGAGCTATTTTCCGTCAGAACAATACACGGGAGCGTTCTCACGCCTCAGTCTTTGTTCCCCTCACTGCAGGCCTCTGAGAAGACATGCTGAGATCCCAAAACCACCTCCTATAAAATATTTAAAAGGCCTGTGCAGTCAAAAACATGATTTAGATATATGCAAGAGGTGTTTGAAAAGACTACCTGAAATGTCTGCCTTTTTGTGGGATGGAGTTCAAGTATTTTATTTTATTATTAAAAACAAAATCACAGTAAGGTAGTTAATTGTTACCCAGAAAGGATTTGAAATTGAGATAAAAAGGCACTGGGCATTTAAGACAGCCATTACGCTGTCACACTGGAAAAGGACGAGCTCTAGCAGTGAATGTGCCTTTCTGTTTGTAAATGTCCCCATAATGGGGCTGTCAGCTACCCTGTGAACTACATTAAAGTAAGACGCAGAAGTAACAGCCTCTCAAACTACTCTTGAAGTGGTTTCTGCAAGCGTTATACAGTAGTAACAGTTTAAGTTGTCATGTATTCATACAGGCATACTATAAGAGCATAAATTAGGTCAGGCTGAAAATGCGTGAGTATTCATGTACTGTCATAATGGTATAAACCACTGACAGGTGCATGAGAGGGATAGAGCACAGTATGTTACACAAGTGTAAGCAGCCTCCTCACTGTATGCTGTTTTCCACCAGGCTATGGTATTCTATGATTATGTACAACATTTCAGAGTCATGCACCGATGACTATATTCTAAGTGTGTAATGCAAGTTAAGTATGTGTGTGTGTGTGTGTGTTACTCTGTACGAACCCTCTACGTCCAGCAGCTTGTGGATGCCCAGGTGTTGCTCTGCCAGGTTGAAGGCATTCTGCAGATTGTGGTGGGCGTTGGACTTCTTCAGCTTGTCAAAGTCTATCAGGTCAGGTCTGTGTTTGTGGAGGATGGCGTTGAAAGCCATGCCATCTCTCCAGCTAGTGCTGAAGTTGTGAATGTTCACGTTGGGATATCTGGAAAACCGATAACATACACTGAGTGTACAAAACATTAAGAACACTTGCTCGTTCCATGACAGACTGACCAGGTGAATCCAGGTGAAAGCTATGATCCCTTATTGATGTAACTTGTTAAATCCACTTCTATCAGTGTAAATGAAGGGGAGGAGACAGGTTCAAGATAGATGTTTAAGCCTTTAGATAATTGAGACATGGATAGTTTGTGTGTGCCATTCAGAGAGTGAATAGGCAAGACAACATATTTAAAAGCCTTTGAACGGGGTATGGTAGTGGGTATACCAGTTTATGTCAAGAACTGCAGCACTGCTGGGTTTTTCACGCTCAACAGTTTCCCGTGTGTATCAAGAATGGTCCACCACCCAAAGAACATCCAGCCAACTTGACACAACTGTGGGAAGCATTGGAGTCATCATGGGCCAGAATCCCTGTGGAACACTTTAGACTCCTAGTAGAGTCCATGCCCCAATGAATTGAGGCTGTTCAGAGGGCAAACGGGGGTGCAACTCAAGATTAGGAAGGATTAAATGGATCACATCCACCTCAGATGAAGAAGAGGAGACATGTGAAAAAATTATTTTTAAGCCGAGACAATTGAGACATGGAATGTCTGTGCCATTCAAAGGGTGAGATTTAAGTGCCTTTGAACGTGGTATGGTAGTAGGTGCCAGGCGCACCGGTTTGAGTGTGCCAAGAAGTGCAACGCTGCTGGGTTTTCCACACTTAAGTTTCCTGTGTGTATCAAGAATGGTCCACCACCCAAACAACATCGAGCCAACTTGACACAACTATGGGAAGCATTGGAGTCAACATGAGGCATTATCCCTGTGGAATGCTTTCGACACCTTGTAGTCCATGCCCTGACGAATTTAGGCTGTTCTGAGGGCAAAATGTGGTGAAACTCTATATTAGGAAAGTGTTCCTAATGTTTTATACACCCAGTGTATACTGGGCTAGGCCAGAATGTTCCTATATGTTTCCACATATACTCTCGATGTCGTTGATAGTTTAGTGCACAATCTGTTGACCATAATGTGTTGGATTATTCTGCTGACTGTGTGCTATAGTAGAATATGCCTCAAGCTGTTGGTGCTGTGGTGATGCTGTAGTGGTGCTGCTGCTGGTGTTGTGGTCACTCACCCTGCAGTCTTCATCTGGCACCACAGCAGCAGGGCATCTTTAGCAGACTTCTTCTCCTTGTTGTCCTCAGTCTCCACTCTGATGTCCTGGATCTGAGAAGCACATACCCCAGAATAACAAAATGGTCAAACAGCGACAGCCACTATACACAGCGACTGAGACAACCACTATACACAGCGACTGAGACAGCCACTATACACAGCGACTGAGACAGCCACTATACACAGCGACTGAGACAGCCACAATACACAGCGACTGAGACAGCCACAATACACAGCGACAACATCTATACACAGCGACAACATCTATACACAGCGACAACATCTATACACAGCGACAACATCTATACACAGCGACAACATCTATACACAGCGAAAACATCTATACACAGCGACAACATCTATACACAGCGACAACATCTATACACAGCGACAACATCTATACACAGCGACAACATCTATACACAGCGACAACATCTATACACAGCGACAACATCTATACACAGCGACAACATCTATACACAGCGACAACATCTATACACAGCGACAACATCTATACACAGCGACAACATCTATACACAGCGACAACATCTATACACAGCGACAACATCTATACACAGCGACAACATCTATACACAGCGACTGAGACAACATCTATACACAGCATCTATACACAGCGACTGAGACAACATCTATATGCACTTAGGCTGGCACACACACATAGAACAAATACAGTGGGGCAAAAAAGTATTTAGTCAGCCAACAATTGTGCAAGTTCTCCCACTTAAAAAGATGAGGCCTGTAATTTCCATCATAGGTACACTTCAACTATGACAGACAAAATGAGGGGAAAAAAAAAAAATCTTGAAAAATCACATTGTAGGATTTTTAATGAATTTATTTGCAAATTATGGTGGAAAATAAGTATTTGGTCAATAACAAAAGTGACTCAATACTTTGTTATATACCCTTTGTTGGCAATGACAGAGGTCAAATGTTTTCTGTAAGTCTTCACAAGGTTTTCACACACTGTTGCTGGTATTTTGGCCCATTCCTCCATGCAGATCTCTAGAGCAGTGATGTTTTGGGGCTGTTGCTGGGCAACACGGACTTTCTACTCCCTCCAAATATTTTCTATGGGGTTGAGATCTGGAGACTGGCTAGGCCACTCCAGGACCTTGAAATGCTTCTTACGAAGCCACTCCTTCGTTGCCCAGGCGGTGTGTTTGGGATCATTGTCATGCTGAAAGACCCAGCCACGTTTCATCTTCAATGCCCTTGCTGATGGGAGGTTTTCACTCAAAATCTCACGATACATGGCCCCATTCATTCTTTCCTTTACACGGATCAGTCGTCCTGGTCCCTTTGCAGAAAAACAGCCCCAAAGCATTTTGTTTCCACCCCCATGCTTCACAGTAGGTATGGTGTTCTTTGGATGCAACTTCGCATTCCTTGTCCTCCAAACACGACGAGTTGAGTTTTTACCAAAAAGTTATATTTTGGTTTCATCTAACCATATGACATTCTCCCAATCTTCTTCTGGATCATCCAAATACTCTTTAGCAGACTTCAGACGGGCCTGGACATGTACTGGCTTAAGCAGGGGGACACGTCTGGCACTGCAGGATTTGAGTCCCTGGCGGCGTAGTTTGTTACTGATGGTAGGCTTTGTTACTTTGGTCCCAGCTCTCTGCAGGTCAATCACTAGGTCCCCCCCTTGTGATAATGGGATTTTTGCTCACCATTCTTGTGATCATTCTGACCCCACGGGGTGAGATCTTGCGTGGAGCCCCAGATCGAGGGAGATTATCAGTGGTCTTGTATGTCTCCCATTTCCTAATAATTGCTCCCACAGTTGATTTCTTCAAACCAAGCTGCTTACCCATTGCAGAGTCAGTCTTCCCAGCCTGGTGCAGGTCTACAATTTTGTTTCTGGTGTCCTTTGACAGCTCTTTGGTCTTGGCCATAGTGGAGTTTGGAGTGTGACTGTTTGAGGTTGTGGACAGGTGTCTTTTATACTGATAACAAGTTCAAACAGGTGCCATTAATACAGGTAATGAGTGGAGGACAGATGAGCCTCTTAAAGAAGAAGTGACAGGTCTGTGAGAGCCAGAAATCTTGCTTGCTTTGTAGGTGACCAAATACTTATTTTCCACCATAATTTGCAAATAATTAAAAATATTACAATGTGATTTTCTGGATTTTTTTTCTCATTTTGTCTGTCATAGTTGAAGTGTACCTATGATGAAAATATCAGGCCTCATCTTTTTAAGTGGGAGAACTTGCACAATTGGTGGCTGACTAAATATTTTTTTTGCCCCACTGTACGTGCACACACTAGAATGCACCCACCTGCATTGAGTGACAGATAAACACCACCTCTCAGCACTTTCTCGATATACAAATAAACAAACGCAACCCACTTCCTGTCTTTGTTTGAGTGACATTGACCCACATCTGTGGATTTAAGTGGGATTTTTTTTAAATTACAATTTATAAAGATGTAATCTTTTACCAAATGTGCTCTCACTTTATAATCAGCACATGCACGATACGTGAGTGAGTCATCAGCTGACCTGGAAGCGGAGGATGATGGTCCAGATTAGGCCGAGGGTGAGGCGGTGGTTGCCGTCGACAATGTCGTGGGAGCCCATATTCTCCAGATGGACCCTCTGCTCCTTGAGGAACTGCAGGGCCTTGTCCACGTTCTCCAGGCAGTGGATACGCATGCGCCCCTTAGTGGGCTTGGGCTGCGGAGGGGAAATAAAGAGGGACAGAGGTTGTACTAGCACAGTCTAATTACATTAGTGTCACTCATACTCTTCATATCGCTGACGTTCTACTGCCAACAATCTAAATGGTTTAGTTTTGTGTATTTTGACTTGAGGCAGGACTCCCTGGGTTGATGACCTACTTAGCAGACTTCTTTAATCCTTGAGGTAGGCAGATTTAAGAATGTCTATACAAGAAAAGTGATGTATTATATGAGGACATATCTATGGGACTTCAGTGTGTGTAAATCAATAAATAAAATAAATCTCATGTATTTTTGTGTGTTACACTAAGTAATCCTAAAATGACCAAGAGGAAATGAGATCTCCGGTACGTCTGGAAGGACAGACCTGTGATGCCATATGTAGAGACAGGTCATCTAGAGCTTCCCCAGGGTTAGAACCAATTTCAAGGGTCATGACCCAGGAAGTACTCAGGGCCTGGCCTTGTTGAGACAGCTGGAGAAAACCAGTGGGTATCTCCTCTGTCTAACACAAATAACACCAGATCAGAGAGATACCCATCTGGCATTTTAATGTAGTGTTCTGTGGAGTGAACTCTAACACAGCATTCCTATGCTTCCTGAAACAGTCGAGAAATGGAGGCTGGCTTGAGTTGGGATCATTTTGCTGGACTCCATTGTACGGCATGTAGGCCCCTCCGCCAGTCTTTCCATAGCAAAGATCTCATTGATCATTTCTCTCTCTGCTTCCCTTTCACGCCATCATCGCAAGCCCGCTTTTGAAATTCTTCTATTTGTCGTTTTTTTGCCTCATTTCCTCGTAGCGGTGAAAAGAAGCTCAAATCTCAGAACGAAGGGCTCATATTTTGAAGGGACCACAGTAGAATGCATTCACTATGAGTGAGTTGAAACTGTGGTCAGATCTTTCTCACAGCAAAGACCCGTGAATGCCCTCAATGGAGGGCATGATCTTGGCACGATCTACTGAACGTCGTAGGGGCAGTAGTCAGGCTTAATCGCATTTTGATTCCAGAGAGCTGCATTTCAAAAGCCACTGGTGGTGAAGGGAGGTGTGAGGGGAGAGTGAGCGGAAATGGGACATTGATTTTATTAACTATCAGTGCCAACTTTGCTAAATCTCTTTTTTTTAGTGGCAATTCTGCAGTGATAATTGCTTCTCCCCTCCTTCAGCACAGTTGCTAAGCTGGAACATTTCATTGGCTTAGAGTGAAGTTTGCCCTCTGACGTCATGTGCTGCTGCCACCACCACCGTGCTGATGTTTTGATTTAGCCTTAATCCAACTCCAGTCTGTGCATAAGGTCTAACCTAGCTTGGCCTCCAGCATTCAATTGTAAGCAGTCTATGTGTAACTGCATGCTAGCGCACATGCTTGGTGCATTGAATGTATATAATTAGGTCTGCATCAGTGTGTTTGTCGTTCCTGTAGGTTATACATGTGTCAGTTTATGTCACATTTTGTATTTACTGTGGACCTCCATTAGTTCCTGCCAAGGCAGTAGCTACTCTTCCTGGGTTAAACACATTAAGGCACATCACAACAGAGATACAATAAGATGGTACAGCATTACAGCACAACGTTTATAATACCACCATATAACAATATAAAAATGTGTGTAGAGTGCGTGTCTTCAGTCTGCGTTGTTCTTGTTACATTTTTTTTGTACAATACAAAAAATAAACAGCATGTGGACGCATACAGACACAAACCGCGATGTTCCATAAGGTGTCGTTTTATCTGTCTTTCAAATCAGATAAATGGCTCAATGTAGTACTGTGCGCCGTCCACAGTCTAGCACACAGACTATGGAAGCGACCTCTGGTGGCATGTCATACGGGGTGTGCATGGGTGTCCGAGCTGTGTGTTAGTAGTTTGAACAGACAGTTTGGTGCTTTCAACATGTCAATACCTCTCACAAGGATAAGTAGTGATGCAGGCAATCTCTACTTTGAGCCAGGAAAGATTGATATGGATGTCATTGATGTTAGCTCTGTGTATTTAAGGGCCAGCAGTGCTGCTCTGTTCTGAGCCAACTGTAATGTCCCTCTGTGGCACTTGACCAGATGACTGAGCAGCAGTCCAGGTGCGACAACACTAGGGCCTGTCGGACTTGTTTTGTTGATCATGTCAAAAAAGCGGAGCAGCGCTTTATGGACAATTACCAATACAAACTAGGAAAAAAATCTGTACAAAATTGTCCTCATTAAATAAATAACAGACAGATGTTAACTGAACGATCCACCCAGGCAGCTGTTGCTTGAGCATTTCTATTGTACTAGGCAAGATGAATGTATCACATTTTCAAATGTTGCTCAAGCAACAGATGCCTGGATGGATGGTTCAGTGGAAGCCTCCAAGAGGTATCCATGAGAGACCACATGATCCCTGTAACCCAATCTGTGACCCAGTCTGAAACTATCAGAGTGTAAACTCTACTTCTCTGCTCTGTCCTCAACTGAACTGCTCGCAACTAGGGTTGCAAAGGGAGGATATGTTACTCAAAGTTTACCAGTAAACTACTAGATGTTTGGTATCTTTCAAGGGTTTTATGTAATTTGTCACAATACCCTTTCGGGTACTTCAAATTGTTATAGGCGTCTAATTATCTCAGGCCCTCTGTGTGGACTGACCATGTCTAAAATATCAAATGATTAAAATAAATGACAAAGCTGATCCTAAATATAAACTATTAACTAAGTGAATGCAGTTATTTTTTAATATGAGGATTTCAGCATGAAATATCCTTAATTTATTTTACACACATTTATTTTACTATTTGAATTTGCCTATTTATTGTCAATGACTTGGCTCAAACTGGTGGCAGTTAAAGGTCACCAGTTGGAAGAGTTACAAAATACTGCCATTGTTGATTAGATACTTTTCAATATTTAGGCTATTTTCTCTTGAACCGTATGGTCCATCTACTAGCAACTCATGGACACAGACATAAAAAATGAAGACAACACTGAGTGGACAAAGCATTAGGAACATCTGCTCTTTCCATGACAGACTGACCAGGTGAAAGCTATGATCCTTTATTGATGTCACTCGTTAAACCCACGTCAATCAGTGTAGATGAAGGGGAGGAGACAGGTTAAAGACAGACATGGATTGTGTGTGTATGCCATTCAGAGGGTGAATGGGCAAGACAAAATATTTAAGTGCCTTTGAACGGGGCATGGTAGGTGCCAGGCATACCAGTTTATGTCAAGAACTGCACTGTTGGGTTTTTCAAGCTCAACAGTTTTCCATGTGTATCAAGTATGGTTCACCACCCAAAGGACATCCAGTCAACTTGACACAACTGCGGGAAGCATTGGAGTCAACATTGGCCAGCATCCCTGTGGAACGCTTTCGACACCTTGTAGAGTCCATGCCCTGACGAATTGAAGCAGATCTGAGGTCAAAAGGGGTACAACTCAATATTTGGAAGGTTAAAAGTTATTTGAGTATAAATGACCCAAGTCACGATTAACTGAATCTATGACAGTCTCTTACAAACATTACTGAAGATTCTGGTAACTTTGGTAAATTACTGGTAGGTTTGCAACCGTACTGAACCTCTCCATAGTTTCCACATATACACCATGACCTTGCCTTTACCGGGGCTGCTTTAAATATATTCTTTACCAGAAGGAGAGAGCAGTTAAGGTGTGGCTGGTTTTATAATGTTGAATCGGAGATATGACGAGGGAGTTATATTTATACAGTGTGTAACATAGCTACATACTATGTTATGAGAGATACTGCTGCACCGTTAATAGAACCCAGATAAGAGCAATATGAGGAACACCTATGACTACAAATACTCTTTCAAGTAGAAAAATACACACTGCATTCAGAAAGTATTCAGACCCATAAACAGAAAAGACCTTATTTACCTAAATATTCAGACCCTTTGCTATGAGACTCAAATTGAGCTCAGGTGCATCTGGATTCAATTGATAATCCTTGAGATGTTTCTACAACTTGGAGTCCCCCTGTGGTAAATTCAATTGATTGGACATGATTTGGAACGGTACACGCCTGTCAATATAAGGTCCCACAGTTGGCAGTGCATGTCAGCGCAAAAACCAAGCCATGAGGTTGAAGGAATTGTCCATAGAGCTCCGAGACAGGATTGTGTTTAGGCATCGATCTGAGGAAGAGTACCAAAACATTTCTGCAGCATTGGAGATCCAAGAACAGCGGCCTCCATCATTCTTAAATGGAAGAAGTTTGGAACCATCAAGACTCTTCCTAGATCTGGCTGCCCAGCCAAACTAAGCAATTGGGGGAGAAGGGCCTTGGTCAGGGAGGTGACCAAGAACCTGATGGTCACTCTGACAGAGCTCCAGAGTTCCTCTGTGGAGATGGTTGTCCTTATGGAAGGTTCTCCCATCTCTGCAGCACTCCACTAATCAGGCCTTTATGATAGAGTGGCCAGACGGAAGCCACTCCTCAGTAAGGCACGACAGTGCGCTTGGAGTTCGCCAAAAGCCACCTAAAGGACTCTCAAGGCCATGAGAAACAAGATCCTCTGGTCTGATGAATCCAAGATTGAGCTTTGGCCTGAATGGCAAGCATCACATCTGGAGGAAACCTAGCACCACCCCTACGGTGAAGCATGGTGGTGGCAGCATCATGCTGTGGGGATGTTTTTCAGCAGCAGGGACTTAGAGACTGATCGAGGGAATGATGAACGGAGCAAAGTACAGAGGGATTTTTGATGAAAACCTGCTCCAGGGTGCTCAGGACCTCAGACTGGGGTGAAGGTTCACCTGCCAATACGACAACGACCCTAAACACACAGCCAAGACAACAAAACTCGAGGCTCTAATTACTGCTTCAACAAAGTACTGAGTAAAAGGGTCTGAATAGTTATGTTAAAGTGATACCAGTTTTTCATTGTTAATACATTTGCAAACAGCTTAAGCATTATGGGGTACTGTGTGTAGATTGATGAGGGGAAAAAAATACACTGCTCAAAAAATTACAAGGGAACACTTAAACACCACAATGTAACTCCAAGTCAATCACACTTCTGTGAAATCAAACTGTCCACTTAGTAAGCAACACTGATTGACAATTCATTTCACATGCTGTTGTGCAAATGGAAGAGACAACAGGTGGAAATTATAGGAAATTAGCAAGACACCTCCAATAAAGGAGTGGTTCTGCAGGTGGTGACCACAGAACACTTCTCAGTTCCTATGCTTCCTGCCTGATGTTTTGGTCACTTTTGAATGCTGGCGGTGCTTTCACTCTAGTGGTAGCATGAGGCGGAGTCTACAACCCACACAAGTGGCTCAGGTAGTGCAGCTCATCCAGGATGGCACATCAATGCGAGCTGTGGCAAGAAGGTTTGCTGTGTGTCAACGTAGGTTCCAGAGCATGGAGGCGCTACCAGGAGACAGGCCAGTACATCAGGAGACGTGGAGGAGGCCGTAGTAGGGCAACAACCCAGCAGCAGGACCGCTACCTCTGTGCAAGGAGGAGCACTGCCAGAGCCCTGCAAAATGACCTCCAGCAGGCCACAAATGTGCATGTCTGCTCAAACGGTCAGAAACAGACTCCATGAGGGTGGTATGAGGGCCCGACGTCCACAGGTGGGGTTGTGCTTACAGCCCAACACCGTGCAGGACGTTTGGCATTTGCCAGAGAACACCAAGATTGGAAAATTCGGCACTGGCGCCCTGTGCTCTTCACAGATGAAAGCAGATTCACACTGAGCACGTGACAGACGTGACAGGGTCTGGAGACGACGTGGAGAACGTTCTGCTGCCTGCAACATCCTCCAGCATGACCGGTTTGGCGGTGGGTCAGTCATGGTGTGGGGTTGCATTTCTTTGGGGGGGGGCCGCACAGCCCTCCATGTGCTCGCCAGAGGTAGCCTGACTGCCATTAGGTACCGAGATGAGATCCTCAGACCCCTTGTGAGACCATATGCTGGTGCGGTTGGCCCTGGGTTCCTCCTAATGCAAGACAATGCTCAACCTCATGTGGCTGGAGTATGTCAGCAGTTCCTGCAAGAGGAAGGCATTGATGCTATGGATTGGCCTGCCCGTTCCCCAGACAGGAATCCAATTGGGTACATCATGTCTCGCTCCATCCACCAACGCCACGTTGCACCACAGACTGTCCAGGAGTAAGCGGATGCTTTAGTCCATGTCTGGGAGGAGATCCCTCATGAGACCATCCGCCACCTCATCAGGAGCATGCCCAGGCGCTGTAGGGAGGTCATACAGGCACGTGGAGGCCACACACTACTGAGCCTCATTTTGACTTGTTTTAAGGACATTACAAAGTTGGATCAGCCTGTAGTGTGGTTTTCCACTTTAATTTTGTGTGACTCCAAATCCAGACCTCCATGGGTTGATAAATTTGATTTCCATTGATAATTTGTGTGATTTTGTTGTCAGCACATTTAACTAAGTAAAGAAAAAAGTATTTAATAAGAATATTTCATTCATTCAGATCTAGGATGTGTTATTTTAGTGTTCCCTTTTTTTGAGCAGTGTATATATTTAATACATCTTAGAATAAGGCTGTAACATAGCAAAAAGTAGAAAAAGCGGTCTGTAACTTTCCAAATGCACTGTACGTGTGCCCTGAATTATTTTTTCTTTTTTTAAATCAATGAAGCATATTAGCTATGCATGGGCCGAATGTACGCATATAGGGTAGAATCATGGAGGAATCGTTTGGAACAGCAATCCTAAAGTGAAATAATGTTGACAATAAGAAATTAAATTTTTAAGGTGAATTATTACTCTGTGTGACTGGGAAATCAGTCTGACTGTCTAACGTACCAGTCTCTCCCCAGAGAGGACCTCCAGTAGTTTGATGAGCATACGGCCATCCCTCAGGTCCATATAGAGGTCAGTGATCCTGCAGGACACTCTGGATAGGTGGGAGTTGACCCACTTGGTGAAAGTCTTCTTCTGCACCGCCTCGCGCTCATCTACAAGAAGGAGCAGATTGTGATCAAGGGGTTAGTTTCACTTCTGCGTTCTATCATATTAACCAGGTTATCACCTGGGGGTATTTTACAGTTCAACTGACGTGTGCTCTTCTTTAATCTGTCACAAACAACGTAGATTACAAAGCTAAACACTCCAGGTGTGCGGCTAACAGAGTAGAACGTGAGGGTTTGCAGGCCTCGACAAAAACAGCATGTTCCTCTCATTCTTCCTGTTTATGCCAGGTGTCCCCGGTTGTTTGACTGGCTGTGGGCCTTTGCTACCGTTCGTCTTTTGAAGAAAACCTACACCAAGGTCGTCACTGTTCTTGGAATAACGGTGTAGGGTGTAGCTTCCTATGTCTTAGAGGTACAAAGTAGCTAGTTTTCACAGAAAGACAGACAAGTACTGTAAATATTAACATTTCACAGGCTATGTAAGTGTTAAGTAAACATTTGTATTTATCGTTCCCCATTAGCTGCTGGCAATGCACCAGCAACTCATCCTTAGGGTCCAGCACAATTAAGGCAGTTTTGTGAATGTTTTTAAAATGGTCTACACACTGTGTGCCCTCAGGCCCCTACTCTACCACTAGCACATATCTACAGAACAAAATCTGTGTACGTGTGTATGTTATCTTGTGTGTGTGTGTATGCATGTGTCTGTGCCCATGTTTGTGTTGCTTCACAGTCCCTGCTGTTCCATGAGGTGTATTTTTATGTTTAAAAAAAATCTAATTATACTGCTTGCATCAGTTACTTGATGTGGAATAGAGTTCTATGTAGTCATGGCTCTATGTAGTACAGTGCACCTCCCATAGTCTGTTCTGGACTTGGGGACTGTGTAGACCTCTTGTTGCATGTTTTATGGGGTATGCATGGGTGTCCGAGCTGTGTGCCAGTAGTTCAAACAGACAGCTCCTTGCATTCAACATGTCAATACCTCTCATAAATACAAGCACTGATGAAGTCAATCTCTCCTCCACTTTGAGCCAGGAGAGATTGACATGCATAATATTAATATTAGCTCTGTGTTCATCCAAAGGCCAGCCGTGATGCCCTGTTCAGAGCCAATTGCAATTTTCCTAACATACTTCAATACTTATTCGTTTAGGCCATCTTTAAATAGCCAGTCTTGTTTGTGCAAACTAAATGTTGTTAGCATAGCTGGTGCTATTCTCACAGGATGACAATATACGGAACAAAAATATAAAATAAACATGCAACAAGTTCAATGATTTTACATAAGGAAATCAGTCAATTGAAATAAATGTATTAGGTCCTACAGATGGGGCTGTGCATTATCATATTGAAACATGAGGTGACGGCGGCACCACAATGGGCCTCACCATCTTGTCCTGGTATCTGTACATTTAATTGCCATCGACAAAATGCAATTGTTTTCGTTGTCCAAAGCTTATGCCTGCCTATACCATAACCCCACTGCCACCATGGTGCACTTTGTTCATAACATTAACATCAGCAAACCGCTTGCCCACACAACACAATAAACGCGGTCCGTGGTTGTGATGCTGGTTGGACGTACTGCCAAATTTTCTAAAACATTGGAAGTGGCTCATGTAGGAGAAATTAACTTTAAATTATCTGGCAACAGTTTTAGTTGACATTCCTGCAGTCAGCATGCCAATTGCACACTCCCTCAAAACATCTGTGGCATTGTGTTGTGACAAAACTGAATGGCCTTATTGTCCCATGCACAAGGTGCATCTGCGTAATGATCATGCTGTTTGATCAGCTTTATGATATGAAATACTGGTCAGGTGGATGGATTTCCTTGGCAAAGGATGTAAACAAATTTGTGCCCAACATTTCATAGAAATCTGCTTTTTGTGCGTAATATACATTTTCTGTGATCTTTAATTTCAGCTCATGAAACCAACACTACATGTTGCGTTTATATTTTTGTTCAGTGTAAATGGCAGACAGTCTTCTGCACATATTGTAGGCTAAGTGACACAGCAAGATGGCGCCGACAGACATCGCAGCTTTGCTTTGTTAGATTACTTGTTAGATGGTCGGAACTAGGAGCACAAGCATTTCACTACACTCGCATTAACATCTGCTAACCATGCGTATGTGACCAAAAATGTGATTTGCTTCTAGCTCCATAGCAGCTTTGCAGTATTTTCTTTTGTGGGTGTAATTTCTAAAATTATTATTCCAGAAAGTGTGTTATTACATACAACCAGAAAAAAAAAGTTTTGATATCAGAGCGGCTGTAACTCACCAGCATTACATCCAGGAATAAGACTTTCCCGAATTGGATCTTTTGTTTTTGCCACCAGGGCAATTTAACTTATCCCAGAGGCTGCTCCAAGACGCCGCCGGCGGAGAAGACGTATTCGGAGTGGACTTCTAGTCAGACTCAGGTGCACACCATCCACCGCTTCCAAGTATATTACTTGCTAATGTTCAGTCTCTGGACAATAAAGTAGACAAGCTCAGTGCGAAGATCCCCTTCCATAGAGACATTGGGGACTGTAACATACTCGGTTTCATGGAATCGCAGCTCTCTGGATCTACTGACCTCGTCCAAACAGCCAGTTGGGTTCTCAGTGCATTGTGCAGACAGGAATAAAGAACTCTCCGGGAAGAAGGCGGGGGTGTATATTTCATGATTAACTACGTGATTGAGATAGTGTACAGAAACTCAAGTCCTCTTGTTCACCCGACGTAGAATACCTCACTATCAAAGTATTAGCTCCTAAGGTAATTCTCTTTGGTTATAGTAACAGTTGTGTATATTCCCCGTTAAACTGATACCACAATGGCCCTCAAGGAACTACACTGGACTTTGTGCAAACTGGAAACCACATATCCTGATGCAACATTTATTGTAGCTGGGGATTTTAACAAAACAAATTTGAGGAAAACGCTACCAAAGTTCTATCAACACATTGACTAATATTCACACTGCTAAAACACTCGACCACTTCTACTCCAACTTCTGGGATGCCTACAAGGCTCGCCCCTGCCCTCCCTTCGGCAATTCAGATCATGACTCCATTTTGCTCATCTCTTCCTATTAGGCAGACACTCAAACAAGAAGTAACCGTGCTAAGGTCTATTCAATGCTGGTCTGACCAATCGAAATCCATGCTTCAAGATTGTTTTGATCATGCGGACTGGGATATATTCCGGGTAGCCTCTAAGAATAACATCAATGTATACACTGACACGGTGTATATAAGAAACCGTGGATAGATAGCAGCATTCGCCCAAAACTGAAAGAGCGAACCACCGCATTTTACCATGGCAAAGTGACTGGGATATGGTTGAATACAAATAGCATACTTATTCCCTCTGAAAGGCAATAACAGGCAAAACCTAAGTAGAGACAATGCAGAGTCGCAATTCAAAAGCTCAGACAAGACGCATGTAGCAGGGTCTACAGACAATCATGGTTTACAAAAGGGAAAACCAGCCACGTCGGATACCGATGTCTTGCTCCCAGAAAAGCAAAAACACCTTTTCCCGATTTGAGGATAATACAGCGCCACTGACGCGACTCGCTCCCAAGGACTGTGGGCTCTCGGTCTCCGACGTGAGTAAGACATTTAAGCCCTCAAGGCTACCGGCCCGGACGGCATCTCTAGCCGCGTCGTCAGAGCATGTGCTGACCAGCTCTGTCTGGAGTGTTTACGGACATATTCAATCTCTCCTATCCCAGTCTGTCCCCACATGCTTCAAAATGTCCACCATTGTTCCTCTACCCAAGACAGCAAAGGTAACTGAACTAAATGACTATTGCCCCGTAGCACACGTCAGTCATCATGAAGTGCTTTGAGAGATTAGTTAAGGATCATAACCTCTACCTTACCCGACACCCTAGATCCACTTCAATTTGCATACCTCCCCAATCGACCCACAGACTATGCAATCGCCATCGCACTGCCCTATCCCATCTGGAAAAGAGGAATACCTATGTAAGAATGCTGTTCATTCAACCCTGGCCTGTGCAACTCTGTTTTGGACTTCCTGGCGGGCCGACCTCCATGTGGTGAAGGTAGGAAACAACAACTCCACTTCGCCGATCCTCAACACATGGGCCTCACAAGGGTGCGTGCTCAGCCCCCTCCTGTACTCCCTGATCACCCATGCCTCCAACTCAAATCATCAAGTCTACAGACAACAGTTTTAGGCCTGATTACCAACAATGACTAGACAACCTGTAGGGAGAAGGTGAGGGCCCTGACGGAGTGGTGCCTGGAAAATAACCACGCCCTCAACGTCAACAAAACAAAGGAGATGATCGTGGACTTCGGGAAACAGCAGAGGGAGCACGCCCCTATCCACATTGACAGGAACGCAGTGGAGAAGGTGAAAAGCGTCAAGTTCCTCGGCATACACATCACCGACCATCTGAAATGGTCCACCCACACAGACAGTGTGGTGAAGGAGCAACAGCGTCGTCTCGTCAAACTCAGGAGGCTGAAGAAATTTGGCTTCGCTCTTAATTAAGACCCACAAACGTTTAGTTGCACAATCAAGAGACTCCTGTCGGGCAGTATCACCGTCTAATAAGGTAACTGCATCGTCTGCAACTGCAGGCGTCTCCAGAGAGTGGTGTGCTTTGCCCAACGCATCACCTGGGGCACACTGCCTGCCCTCCAGGACACCTACAGTACCCAATGTCACAGGAAGGCCAAAGGACAACAACCACCTGAACCACGGCCTGTTCACCTCGCTAAGATCCAGAAGGCGAGGTCAGTACAGGTGCATCACAGCTGGGACCAAGAGACTGAAAACAGCTTCTATCTCAAGGCCATCAGACTGTTCAATAGCCATCACTAGCTGGCTACCACCTGGCTACTCAACCTTGCACCATAGAGGCCGCTGCCCTATATACAAAGACATGGAATCAGTGGCCACTTAAATGTGTTCTTACTGCTTAGCTCATATGTATATACTGTATTTCAGTCAATGCACTGCGACATTACTCATCCTAATGTCCCAAACCATCTCAAATGGGTTGAGGTCAGATGATTGTGGAGGCCAGGTCATCTACTGCAGCACTCCATCACCCTCCTTGGTCAAATAGCCCTTACACAGCCTGGAGATGTGTTGGGTCATTATCCTGTTCATAGTTTTAATGTCTTCACTATTATTCTACAATGTATAAAATAGTACAAATACTGAAAAACACTGGAGTAGGTTTCAAAACTTGACTGGTACCGTATATTTCTTAACTCCATTCTTTTACTTTGGATTTGTCTGTATTGTTGTGAATTGTTAGATACTACTGTACAGTTGGAGCCAGGAACACAAGCATTGTGCTATACCCACAAGAACATCTGCTAAATGTGTATGTGACCAAAAAAAATGTGATTTGTTTTTACATATACGCTGGTCTAATGTGGGCCTACATGCGCCTCATACTGTGGGCCTACATGCGCCTCATACTGTGGGCCTACATGCGCCTCATACTGTGGGCCTACATGCGCCTCATACTGTGGGCCTACATGCGCCTCATACTGTGGGCCTACATGCGCCTCATACTGTGGGCCTACATGCGCCTCATACTGTGGGCCTACATGCGCCTCATACTGTGGGCCTACATGCGCCTCATACTGTGGGCCTACATGCGCCTCATACTGTGGGCCTACATGCGCCTCATACTGTGGGCCTACATGCGCCTCATACTGTGGGCCTACATGCGCCTCATACTGTGGGCCTACATGCGCCTCATACTGTGGGCCTACATGCGCCTCATACTGTGGGCCTACATGCGCCTCATACTGTGGGCCTACATGCGCCTCATACTGTGGGCCTACATGCGCCTCATACTGTGGGCCTACATGCGCCTCATACTGTGGGCCTACATGCGCCTCATACTGTGGGCCTACATGCGCCTCATACTGTGGGCCTACATGCGCCTCATACTGTGGGCCTACATGCGCCTCATACTGTGGGCCTACATGCGCCTCATACTGTGGGCCTACATGCGCCTCATACTGTGGGCCTACATGCGCCTCATACTGTGCCATTTGCTGTTAGCTGGTCATGTTCTCACAGGGTTGTTCTAATTTAGTGTTCCCATGCAGGACGGGTGGTCAAGCTTCTCACCCTACTGCAGAGCCCATAAACATCAGTCACTGGGCCAAGAGAGCCAGCCACACCGGTCAGCCCATACCTGCTGCATCACACACACAGCTTCGCAAGCTATTCCTCATATGAACTCAAAGACTGTTGCCATGGAAATCTGGCTTTGAGAGGAAGTTTCACAACCTCCCTCCATCAGGGTGGGTCTCCTCCTCGCAGACTAAGAAACAACACCCGTTAACAATGTGCACTAATGCACTCTCCCCTCCAGCTCCAGGCCAGCCATTAGCTCAGAGGACGTTGTGACATCACAGCGTGACCAGACTGCTAATAAAGCAGCAGACTGATAGCATGTAGGTTAAACCCTGGTGCCAAACAGCTCACTATCTAGGCTACGACTTCACAGGACTGTCCAACAGCCTGACAGCCTGGTCCCAGAGATAATACAGTAGATAGTGCCGCAGGTCCTCGTGGCTTTCATGAGTTGCAGTGCCCAGCAAGCAGTGCAGAGGCAGAGAGACAGAGGGAGCAGTGTGTCCCGTTGTGGAGGCCCAGTCAGAGGCAGGGAGACAGAGGGAGCTGTGTGGGGCCAGTCCGAGCAGCACAGAGACAATGCAGCCAGTGTTCTTCACCATGACATGCAAAGCAGCATCTGACTGCATCAGGCCTCATCTCTGACTGGGCTAACGAGCTAACTAACATTCAGCTCTTTCACTGGGACACTATGCTGCATGGTTAGATCATGGCTGTGTGTGGTGAGGCTGGTTAACCCAGAACTAAAGGCTTGCATAATTGGGTCAGATGCTCAGTTAAGTTCTGGGACCATACATGTTAACAGAAGATATTTAAATCTCGTCAGTTGCACAACTGAATGCATTCAACCAACATTTGCCTTCCACATTTAACCCAACCACTTTGAATCAGAGATAACCGAGGAGCTGCCTTAAAATCGACCGAAGGTCCCCTCCCTTTCCGAAATTCAAAAGATACTACACACTGCGAAATTGTCCAAATAACCAGTGACGACAAAGCCAAGCACCACAACTAACGCTGCTGAACTCAATTTGTACTGTGACAGATCTACAGTACAATTTACGTTTATGTAGTCTGTTTACAAGAGATTAGGTTATTCATAGGCTTTTTGGAGTTTCCAACAACTGGATGCATCCGGTTTTCAGGGATACAGCTAATTCAACTTAGCTTCCTTTCTGCTGAAAACCGGATGTGGGAACTCTGCTCAGGATTTTTCTTTTACGCCCGCTATGTTAGGTTTGGCTCGTCATGACTTTGTGAATCAGGAAGAGGCTAGATAAGCTTAGCATCACATTATATTCCAAATAAAAGTACCAAGGACCAGAATCAAAGGTAACTTCAGTAACAAAACAAAGTAAAATAGTTTATTCACATTACACATTTTGCTGTGTGACACATGACCCTTTGTGTAAAAATGTGTAATTATAACCTTGCCTGGCACAATCAGCTGCAGTACAAAAGGGCATACATCTAAAATAAATGTGTGTTCTTAATGAAGCTGAGATGGAGACAGATGGAGAATATGGGTGGAGCTAGACATGTCCTGAGTGTCTGTAAACAGGGTTTCCTGCAGGGCAGAGCATCTGGCCCAGAACAGAACACAGGAAGGGGAAACCGTCGCTCAACAGATGTACATATATATACACACACACGTACGGTTGCACATGCTCAGGCACACACACAAACACAAGCTCGCACACCTTCAAGTGTGCACACACATGCACAAGAACTCCTTATCTCAACCTGCAGCGGAGCTCTGGCCCTGCAGAGTACAAACCGTAATCCCCTCCGCCCACAATCACAACAAGCAGTCACAGACCCACAAGTCTACCAAACTATCAGGACTGCTGACCAGACCAATCTGTGGACAACCACTCTGTACAGCATCCTGATCATAGAACTGTGTGCGCAATGTCAACTACTTACATGAAATCTAATAAAAATACCTAAAAGGTGACATGCTAAGTCCTATTAGAATGCCAAGACTAGTTGTTTTATTGCATGTGACTGTTGACAGGCAGTGGGGGGGACGGGGACAATGATTAATGTAGATGTAACATAGTAAATGAAAATCCAGGACACTAATTAGTTGATAATTTACATTTGTTATGGTTACAGAAGGCAGAAGGTTACTGAAGGCAAAAACTGGGTCATTGGGGGGGGGGGGGGACATTTTAATGGGGAACATCCACAAATTAATACATAGCATACTTAACATATACTAATTTGAGGGTCCCGAATTTGTCTGTTACACCTACCAGAGTCCAGGTTGAAATTAATATAGGGGAAACACTCAATAGCAATAGCAATGCAAAGTCAAACTATCAGGCCTGGAAGCAGGGCACTACATTTTTTTTAAATGCTGTTGCTCCCAACTTTAGAAATTTAGGCGCACCACATGAAGTTTAGGAGCACCAGAAAATAAAATAGATGTTTTGAATTTATTAAGATGCAGCCTATATTGTGCCTATATGAATTCTAGAAACTTTTGAAGCACATGTCCTGTAACACTGTAAAGACAGTTTATTATAAAAGCAAAAATCTGGATATTACCATTCATCAAAATTACAAAGCCAGTTGTGGAATATTAGGTTTCTACATTGTGTAAAAGCACAATATTCCAATTGAGATGCATTACATTGAAAACTGTACAAGGTCTCTTTAGAAACCTCAGGTTTGTGATGAGGTACAAGAGATCTGTCATTCATTCTTTGCTATGGTCATTGATCTAAAGAAGCTAAGTTTCCTTTCCGCTGAAGACACATTTCAGTTGAATGCATTCAGTTGTAAAATTGACTAGGTCCCCCCCCTTTTCCCTTCCTGTCCCTTCTTTCCGTGTCCACAAATGTTTGGATATACTGGTAAAGTTAGCAGGTTGTTAGCTAGCTAGGCAGCTAGCTAGCAAATGAGGTAATGTGACTGAACAAAGTGTAAACAAATGGTTAACGGCACGCAAGTAGTTATAGAACCACCCATGTGGTTAATGAATGTAAAATGCAGTCCCAGCGACCACTATAGGAAGATACAAATGTTGTGCCAATAATAAATAGGTCACATCTTTTAATCTGGTTGGTCTAGAAGCAAGCCGTTTTGGCTGTAGTAATGGTGCAACCATGAAGCTAACGAATCTGAACACACTTGTTTCTCAAGGGCACTCGAAAACAACGGTACAGCAAAGCCTTATCACACAGTGCTCCCAAACTAAAACTACTGGTCGCACAGCAAAATATTTGGTAGCATATGTGACCAAAATGTGTGCACTTTAGAGCCCTGCCTGGAAAAGATGTGGCCTTAGGTACCAGAGCAAAAGGACTAGGAAAGAGAAATAAAAGACAAAATGACAGATGGATATTGTCACAGCTCTCTGGTTCCTCAGTAAATGGTTGTGGAATGTGTATGTGCAGTCGCACAGACACCGAAAGTAAAAAAAGAGGCCTCTGCAGGGCCTCAGGTGAGTGAATCATGACAAATCACTGTGAAACAGATCCAAAATGAGCTGAGGTAATTAACTACGGAAAAGGACATCCAAGTCCAAGGTCCCCAAATCCAAACAGGTGTCAAACGAAGAGAGACAATGCAGACAAAACAGGAGGTCTCTGTTAAATGACACATCTTTCAGGGACACTGGATGAGTTTGGATACGTTTGGTGGGTGAGGGTTCCCGGCTGGTGATGACTCGAAAAACCAGTAATCTGAGCCAAATATTTCACAGGGACATTTAGCAGTGTCCACCTGGTCATATGAGGACTTACTTCCTGCTCTCAGAGCTCAGTGGAGCACAACTAAGGAGATTTTCAGAGGGAGGAGGTTACACAGCCAGGATGAGCTGTTACATTAGTGATGCAGAGAAGTGTGAAAGGATTTAAAGTAAAGTCGGTGAGCTAAGAAGAGAAAGAAACTGCAGTGGGAGAAAATGGAAAATGTTGTTGGTCGCCAAAAGTCTAAAAAGCTGTAACTGAAAATCGAAAGAACACAGACCAGGCCTCTGGGAATGAGATGGAACAATTCTATTTTAGCCTAATGCAATTGCTTGCTTACCCTGTAAAATGAAATTAAAATCCTAAAATACTTATTGTATAAGCCTGTTTGTAGAGGCAGTAACAGAAAAGGCTAGCCCACGGTGCTGATTGGCTACAAAGGAATTCCTTCTGCTAGATAGTCAAAACTCCCAAGTCTCAACATCAGGAGGACTCTTAAAATTACTCTGGCTTATCAATGATGCTGAACCAACAGCAGGGGCTATTTACAGAGTGGCTTTAACACACTGCCTGTGTGTGTGTGTGTAACAACAATATAATAATAATAAACAAAAGCTGCCCCTGGCATGGCTGGGGGGTGGCCACATTGCTGAGACTGTGCCAGAAAATCTAGCTAGTAGCTACACCTCTCTGAATGTTCTGCCCACACAGTATCTCTGGTGCTGAGAAACCTGACACAATGAGAGAAGGGAATGTGCGGTAAAGACCATGTCACTATCGCCCTCAGACAAACAAAAAAAACTCAAATTACATTTCTCCCTTTTTCCAGAAACATACGTCTTTCTCTCTCTGGTGGAACGACCTTCTGCCTGTCTGTCCAATGATACTGACGCCTGGAGCAGCTCTCTGCCGCGGTTTGTTAGGGGACAGCCAGGCCATCGGTGACCGCCGGCTAACCCAGTCACAGGAAAACACTGTCACATTGTGTCTCACTCACCAGAATACAGAGCTAATCAACACTGCATTGTTTCATTTAACAGCAGTCTGTAGGCTACTGCAGCCAAATGTAATATGCCTTTATGACCTTTCCTGAATAATGATGCCAATACCTATTAAATGAGCTGGCAAAATCAGGATCTGTATCCTAGGATGAACTTCCTCTAGGCATGCTACCACCGTAATCCTGGGGCAAAGAGTGCCATAGCCTATTAGTGTCCCATTCATCTAGAATCTAGAGCAGTGGTGTCAAATATACGGCCGCTAGGGCATCCAATCCGTTCCGCGGGTGGTTTGAGTAATAAAAGAAACAATTGTTTAAATGATAATGGACCTACATTCATATAGTTTCTGGACTGTATCCAGCTAGCTAATAATCACCGGCATGAAAGCTAGATAGTCAGGAACATTGAAAATAGTATAATATAACGATGGATAGAGGACAATTTTTTGCACATTTTGGGTGAGGCCCTCTGGAACTCATTGAAGACCGAATGCAGCCCACAGGGCCAAATGAGTTTGACACCCCTGATCTCGCATGAGAGAAGGAGGATGGTGAGAGAGAAGGGTAAAAGGATGAACAGAGGAATAAAGAGGGGTGGCAGCGGTGGTAAATGAAGCTAGCAGCAGCCTAACAACCTCACCCTGTTTGTGGCGCAGCACCCCAGCGCCACATCCCAGATTGTTAGCAAACTGTGGTTTAATTATATTTGCATCTGGTTAGGAGGAAGTGGGACTTTGTCCTGGAGACAATTCATCAAAATACACAGACGGTATACCAAAATAAACATTGAGTTACGTTGAGACATTCAACAAAAACCACGTGGTGTCAGGGGCGGTAATTGGAAGAGACGTTGACTGCAGGTCATTCAACTGCTCAGCTACCAAAAGTCTAAATAAGACATTAACTTTACAACCGGATGAGTGTACGTGCATGCTCCCTTAAGAGAGCTTGGCTGAAAAACTGGCAATAGTACTATTTGTCAATTTTGAGACGCCATAGCCAGCATACACTTCTTCAAAATGGTCTGAATTAATCTAAGCTAACTCAAGAAATCTGTCATTAGTTTTGACATTTTTGCCAAAGAGATCTTAGACCTGCAATTTTACATTAACTAAGATGTTTGGTGGCGTATTCTTCAATGAAAAAATGTGCATGAAAAGTAGTCGTATCTTTTGAACAATTCCTACTGTTGACCAACAGACGAAGGGGCATATCCTAAACCCAGTTGTTTCGTCAAGGAAGCATGCGGGACACTAAAGGATCTGTATCCTAAAGTCCATGGGGAATAAGAGCACCTCCTCCCAGCTGCCCACAGCACTGAGGCAAGGAAACACTGTCACCACCGATAGATCTACCATCGAGAATTTCAATAAGCATTTTTCCACGGCTGGCCATGCTTCCACCCGACGACCCCTACCAACAACTCAGCACTCCCTGCAGCAACTTTCCCAAGCCCCCCTCCCGCTTCTCCATCACCCAAATCCAGACAGCTGATGTTCTGAAAGAGCTGAAAAATCTGGATCCCTACAAATCTGGACCCTCTAAAATTATCCGCTGAAATTGTTGCAACCCCTATTACTAGCCTGTTCAACCTCTTTCGTATCATCGGAGCTCCCCAAAGTTTGGAAAGCTGCCGCGGTCATCCCCCTCTTCAATGTGGGAGACACTAGACCCAAACGGTTATAGACCTATATCTGTCCTGTCTTTATAAAATATTCGAAAGCCAAGTTAACAAACAGATCACCGACCATTTTGAATCCTACTGTACCTTCTCCACTATGCAATCTGGTTTCCAAGCTGGTCATGGGTGCACCTCAGCCACGCTTCAAGGTCCTAAACGATATCATAACCGCCATCAATACAAGAAAGCACTGCGCAGCAGTCTTCATCGACCTAGCCAAGGCTATCGGCTCTGTCAATCACCGCATTCTTATCGGCAGAGTCAATAGCCTTGGCTTCTCAAATGACTGCCTCATCTGGTTCACCAACTACTTCTCAGACAGTTCAGTGCGTCAAATCGGAGGGCCTGTTGTTCGGACCTCTGGCAGTCTCTATGGGGGTGCCACGGGGTTCAATTCTCATGCCAACTCTTTTCTCTGCGTATATCAATGATGTCGCTCTTGCTGCTGGTGATTCTCTGATCCACCTCCAAGCAGACACCATTCTGTATACTTCGGGCCATTCTTTGGACACAGTGCTAACAAATCTCCAAACGAGTTTCAATGCCATACAACATTCCTTTCGTGGCCACCAGCTGCTTTTAAATGCTAGTAAAACTAAGTGCATGCTCTTCAACTGATTGCTGCCCGCACCCTCCCGACTAGCATCACTACTCTGGAAGGTTCCGACTTAAAATGTGGACAACTACAAATACCTAGGTGTCTGGTTAGACTGTAAAAACTCTCCTTCCAGACTCACATTAAGCATCTCCAACCCAAAATTAAATCTAGAATTGGCTTCTTATTTGGCAACAAAGCCTCCTTCACTCATGCTGCCAAATATACCCTCGTAAACCTGACTATTCTACCGATATTTGACTTTGGCGATATAATTTAC
The DNA here is from genome assembly GCF_036934945.1 of Oncorhynchus masou masou. Classification (NCBI taxonomy): domain Eukaryota; kingdom Metazoa; phylum Chordata; class Actinopteri; order Salmoniformes; family Salmonidae; genus Oncorhynchus; species Oncorhynchus masou. Next base: position 59,024,797 of record NC_088234.1, read on the forward strand.
AAAATAGCCTCCAACATTCTACTCAGCAAACTGGATGTAGTCTATCATAGTGTCATCCGTTTTGTCACCAAAGCCCCATTTTCTATCCACCACTGCAACCTGTATGCTCTCATTGGCTGGCCCGCACTACATATTTGTCGCCAAACCCACTAGCTCCGCCTTACCTCAGCTCACTGGTCACCATAGCAACACCCACCCGTAGCACGCGCTCCAGCAGGTATATTTCACTGGTCATCCCCAAAGCCAACACTTCCTTTGGCTGCATTTCTTTCCAGTTCTCTGCTGCCAATGGCTGGAACGAATTGGAGAAAAACAAAATTCACTGAAGCTGGAGACTTCTCCCTCTAACTTCAAGCATCAGCTGTGAGAGCAGCTTACCGATCACTATACCTGTACACAGCCAATCTGTAAATAGCACACCCAACTACCTCCTCCTCATAGTTACTTATCCTCTTGCACCCCAGTATCTATACTTGCACATCTGTTACACCAGTTTAATTGCTAAATTGTAATTATTTCACCTCTATGGCCCATTTATGCCTTACCTCCCTACTCTTCTACATTTGCACACTGTACATAGAATTTTCTATTGTGTTATTGACTGTACGTTTGTTTATGTGTAACTCTTGTTTTTGGTCGCACTGCTTTACTTTATCTTGGCCAGGTCGCAGTTGTAAATGAGAACTTGTTCTCAACTGGCCTACCTGGATAAATAAAGGTGAAATATATATATACATATTTTTTTTTTTAATGCGAACACCTTAAGTGTATTCAATCGGGAATACTCTGTGGCACTGTCCTGTTAACGATAGCTGTGCAAATGACAGGAAGGTTTCAGATGACTTCAGTTTATACTTACTGATTTACACAACCCTGCTTGTCCAGCTTGGGAGTGCTGTTTTACAGGACACAGCTGTGCACCCCCGCATCTAAACCAAGTATACAACCCCACCCCCCCCGCATCTAAACCAAGTATACAACCCCACCCCCCCCCCCGCATCTAAACCAAGTATACAACCCCACCCCAACCCGCATCTAAACCAAGAATACAACCACCCCCACCCCCCGCATCTAAACCAAGTATACAACCACCCCCGCATCTAAACCAAGTATACAACCACCCCCCACCCCCCCCGCATCTAAACCAAGAATACAACCCCACCCCCCCGCATCTAAACCAAGAATACAACCCCACCCCCATCTAAACCAAGTACACCCCCCCCCCCGCATCTAAACCAAGTATACAACCCCCCCCCCCGCATCTAAACCAAGTACACAACCCCCCCGCATCTAAGCCAAGTACACAACCCCTCCCCCGCATCTAAGCCAAGTACACAACCCCTCCCCCCCGCATCTAAGCCAAGTACACAACCCCTCCCCCGCATCTAAACCAAGTACACAACCCCCCCCGCATCTAAACCAAGTACACAACCCCCCCGCATCTAAACCAAGTACACAACCCCGCATCTAAACCAAGTACACAACCCCCCCCCCCCGCATCTAAACCAAGTACACAACCCCCCCGCCTCATCTAAACCAAGTACACCCCCCCCGCATCTAAGCCAAGTACAAAACCCCCCCGCATCTAAACAAGGTACACAATCCCCCCCCGCATCTAAACCAAGTATACATCCCCACCCCCAGCATCTAAACCAAGTATAAACCCCCACACCCCCCAGCATCTAAAACAAGTACACACCCCCACACCCCCCGCATCTAAACCAAGTACACACCCCCCCGCATCTAAACCAAGTACACACCCCCCCCGCCTCATCTAAACCAAGTACACACCCCCCCGCCTCATCTAAACCAAGTACACACCCCCCCGCCTCATCTAAACCAAGTACACACCCCCCCATCTAAACCTCATCTAAACCAAGTACACACCCCCCCCATCTAAGCCAAGTACAAAAACCCCCCGCATCTAAACAAGGTACAAACAGCCCCCCTCGCATCTAAACCAAGTACACCCCCCCGCATCTAAACCAAGTACACCCCCCCCATCTAAACCAAGTACACAAACCCCCGCATCTGAACCAAGTACAACCCCCCGGCATCTAAACCAAGTACACAATCCCCCCCCCCCCCGCATCTAAACCAAGTACACAACCCCCCCGCCGCATCTAAACCAAGTACACAACCCCCCCCCCGCATCTAAACCAAGTACACAACCCCCCCCCGCATCTAAACCAAGTACACAACCCCCCCCCATCCCCAACCCCCCCATCTAAACCAAGTACCCCCCCGCATCTAAACCAAGTACACAACCCCCCCCGCCCCCCCGCATCCAAACCAAGTACACAACCCCCCATCCATCCAAACCAACCCCCCGCATCTGCATCCAAACCAAGTACAACCACCCCCCTGCATCCAAACCAAGTATACAACCACACCCCCTGCATCCAAACCAATAATACAACCACACCCCCTGCATCCAAACCAAGAATACAACCACACCCCCCTGCATCCAAACCAAGAATACAACCACACCCCCTGCATCCAAACCAAGAATACAACCACACCCCCTGCATCCAAACCAAGAATACAACCACACCCCCTGCATCCAAACCAAGAATACAACCACACCCCCTGCATCCAAACCAAGTATACAACCACACCCCCTGCATCCAAACCAAGTATACAACCACACCCCCTGCATCCAAACCAAGTATACAACCACACCCCCCCGGGGAAATATTTTCAAATATTTTATCCCGGCCTGCCTCGAATGTAGGCTACAGTGTTTCCCCTAATAAATCGGTAATTTGTCAACGTCCTGCTTCGTGCCAATACCAGCGAGACAGAGCAGTTGAAGGACAAACAAGGCTGCCACAGTGTCAAAGCCCTTTCTGCTGGGCCCACACATCATAGCTGGGACACTCTCAAACAGATAGACAAACTGGCAGGCCCCTCAACAAGGCCCTAATTTACTTAACAGGAATATACAAATTGGGTCCTTGCTATCTGGGTTCCTTAGGATGTCCCTAACTCCATTGAAGTTGATATTGTAAATGGTTAGGGTTTATGGTACACAAGTCCAAAGGATCCCAGATAGCATTAACCATAAAAACAGCCACCAATCAACAAATAAGACAGCAGGATCAAGAGGCTTTTTAGACGTGCTCTACAGTGTACAAAACATTAAGAACACCTTCCTAACAATGAGTTGCACCTCCCTTTGCCCTCAAAACAGCCTCAATTAGTCAGGGCATGAACTCTACAAAGGTGTCGAAAGTTTCTCAGGGATGCTCCGCACAGTTGTGTCGAGTTAACTTGATGTCTTTTGGGGGGTGGACCATTCTTGAAACACACAAGAAACTGTTGAGTGAAAAACCAGTGCGCATGGCATTTACTGTACTACCATACCCCATTCAAAGGCTCTTAAATATTTTGTCACCCTCTGAATGGCACACATACACAACCCATGTCTCAAACCTGTCTCCTCCCCTTCATCTACACTGATTGAAGTGGTTTAACATGTGACATCAATAAGGGATCATATCTTTCACCTGGTCAGTAGATCATGGAAAGAGCAGGTTCATCATGTTGTCCACTCACTGTATATCACATTTTACAGTGAAACAAAAACAGCATGTACTGTATAATATGCTACTTTAGGACAATGTGTTTTCCATATTGTAACAGGAGCTCATTCTGACTGACAAGCTAAGGACTTCCACTCCTTTGTCAGTATTGTAGATAACAGGTATAAAATGAGAGAGAGAGAGAGAGAGAGAGACACTTCTGAAACTAGGGGCTTTCTGAAACAGACACTCGTCCCGCCACACCCTGTAGCGTACTGGAGAGACAGACCAGCCTGGTCTGCTTTGGCCTCACTCAGTCTTCATAACAGTCATGAGAGAGTGAATTAACACAAACATGGCTTTGGGCTGTTTGATCTGGATTGTATATACATATCCAAACTCACGTTCCCAATGCATCCGGACCAAAATCCCTGCTCCCATGCCTTTCATCAGGCTAGAATGTGGGCTCGAGCCCTGGTACTTAACAAGACGGTCGCTGTACTGACAGTGTGGATGCCCCGCCTACACATTCTCAACACCACTTAATTTGTTTATTTTCTTCACAACGTTAAACGCCAAGGCTCTTGATACAGGTCATGTTGAGACAAACCTCCTCTGAGTGTAACAAAGCTGCCTCTGCCTACAAAGATTATTCAGCAGATCAGCCTGCCTCGCTCTGCTCTGTTAAGAGTAGTAGGTTTAGCCTCAACGGATCAACCGTTGTGAACTGAAAGAGGATCCCATGTAGCAACACTTCAGTTGATTGGTGAAGCTGACATTTGAGTCAGAATGTTTGTTTATTCTGAGGAGAACAGGCAAGACTAGGGGGTACCTACTATTGAAGATGCATTAGGCGTTTGTATGGGATACATCGTCCAGCGAAATGCTTACTTGCAGGTTCCTTCAACAATACAACGATAAATTATAAAAGATAAGAAAATAAACAAAGTAAATGACAGTGGAATATATTTTTTTTTGCATAAGTATAATACAGGAAGGCACAATTTATAGTCCAATGTTTACACATGTTTTGGGGGGAGGCAATGTATAAACTGAGCAGTATAATAAGAGTCTGGTAGCAGCAGTTGTGATGTGTGTGTGTGTGTGTGTGTGTGTGTGTAGCATGAATGTATGCGTATGTGTATGTCTGTGTGCATGAGTGAGCGCATGTGTGGTAAGGTGTGGAGAATCAGAGCATGTGGTCACTCCAGTTCAAGTGTTCAGCAGTCTGATGACTTGTAGAAACCAGACCTGATGGTCCAATACAGTCTGCCCGACAGTAAGGGAGAGAACAGCTCTTGGCTGGGGTATGTGGGGTCCTTGATGCTGGGGGTCTTCATCACAGTTTAGAGTAGATGTCCTGGGTGGGAGCAGGGATGTACTATCGTCCTGGCAGTGTTTTATCTTAAGACGCTGTGTTCAATGTCAGTGTTTTACTGTAAAATAACAAACTAAACTAAGTTATGCAAAGATCCAATCTAAAAAGGTCAGCGGGTGTGTACGTGGGTATTTGCACAAGAAACAGGGACACCCCATTGTCCAAAACACACTCAGGGCCAAGCAGGCCTTTAACAAACAATTACATCTGACAATACTGATACCATCTCAATCCAGGCCAGCCAATGAGCTTTGCTCCTTTTCTGTTGCTTGGGTTGTTTCCCTTTGATAGCTGAATGAGTCTGCCTGTCATCTCAGTCTGAGCCACACTGTATTGACCTGGAGTTGACGGGCCAAAGCGACCTTTGTCAGGGGGATCCGGAGTCCCCTGATGGGGTTTAGGAGGTTCCACGCAGTGTGGCTCAAGGGGCGTAAGTCAGTCTCCTATAAGGCAGATATAGCCTCTGACATGGCCCCCACTCCATTCAACCAGTGTCTCACCCTGTGGACTTTCTCCAAATTGGAGTTGGAGCCAAGAGCAGAACAGAGGGTCATTGAGGCAGTTGGTTGACTGTTGGCTCAGGTTGGGCTCTACTCTTACTGCTGGCCAAAAGCAGTTTTTTAGAACAGATCTCCCTGACGCTGACTACCAAGGCCTGGGCCTGTCAAGCTTGCTGCTAGGCCCGATGGGTCTGTTGAGACAGTCCTATCAGACAGGAAAGTGTAGCCTGTCCTCAAATGGCCTGCTGAACCTGACTTGCATCCATTGGCCACTTGAAGCTCTTGAACAGAGTTTGTGAACAATTCCATTAAAGTATTTGACAATGCTGTTCTCAGGGCAGCGGTTAGGAACAGGGGACATAATATCATTATGTAGGCTACAGTGTGATAATAGGGCCTTGGGGTTATCACATCCACAGAGAACAATAGGTCATCTGGGGAAGAGTTGACGCCTATCCAGCTCAAGGAATCGTCTGCTCGATCTATGATCACACAAATATCTTAGCCGAGCTTATCTAAGAGAGTGTCCCTACCATACATGTCCTCAACTACATTCCTCTGACATACCAACATCACATGGTCTTATTCCTTATACACCTTCCATGTGTGACATACACAGGCACCTGGCTACATTCCTCAAATGGCATAGCTCCAAAACCACACAGGTAGGCTACAGGTATGCTATGGCTGTACCTAAACTGAATCTGTACAGTGTCGCTATGCCAACCTGAACCTGTACAGTGTCGCTATGTCAACTGAACCTGAATGCCTGTACAGTGTAACTATGACTACCTCACACCCATCTGGTGACCTTACGTTTGATATTCATTAAGTCTGCAGCCCTTGAGAGCATTTGAGGTTTTTCTTCCCTCCCAGAAGACTTGACTATCCACACTCACTTTGTATGTTGCCAAATGTCTCATTTCCTCTAGAGCCAGTACTTTCACTGCCAGACAGACATGAAGTCATATGATGGATAGAGATGAATTCAATGGAAGCATCAGCAGCATTGGGTTTTTCTACCTCAAGTCTGATAAACACAGCCTCCATCATTGCTGTAATTGTCTGTTATTTATGGACCTGCTGGTGGCCATTTTGAAATGAAGTTATAAGAATGACAAAGATCGGAGTCTTCCTGTTGAGACAAAATCATTAAAACCTTTGGGAGGCCTGACGTGTCATCAGCTTGCCATTAGTTTCTGGCCCTCCCTAACCTTCAGCACAGCTCCAGGAAATGCTGGAGGATTTACACTTTCTTTCAAGCTCATTTAACACCATCCTTCAGGGAGCAGAACTGTGGCCTCCCAGTCCATCCATCCCTACACAACCACCAATAAGGACATAATTTTTTACCTCTATTTAACCAGGTAAGTCAGTTAAGAACAAATTCTTATTTTCAATGACGTCCTGGAAACAGTGGGTTAACTGCCTGTTCAGGGCAGAACAACAGATTTTGTACCTTGTCAGCTCGGGGGTTTGAACTCTCAACATTCCGGTTACTAGTCCAACGCTCTAACCACTAGGCTACACTGCCACCCCACTTCTGGTGTAGTGTGAAGTCTGAAGACAGTACTACCACCTGAAATACTGTATGTGCTACCACTAGTAAAACACTTGACCTGACAGATAGTGTTTTTCATTATAGTAGCATTGCGGCACAAATGACACCAGAATGGGAACTAACAGCCTCATCACTTCGATATACAGTACAATGAAAGCAGCACAACAGGCACGGTTCTCCACTGTGCCATTGTTTGCCTTGCGCTGGGAATGCAGCAATGATTGGCACTTTCATAAAAGATGCCAACTTCCTTCCTCTTCCACCCTGTCATCCATTTCAATAGTTGGTTATTCATTCATCATGACCCTGACAGCACATGGGGGTGGTGTAGTCTGTCTGTCTCTGTCTGTGGCATTACCAGGCTGATAACGCTATTAGGAGAGGTTTCACTGAACTGACACATTCAGCGCCAAGCAATCCTTTCAGTGAGGCATTAGAGCTGACCCAAAGTCCCCTACAAATGGACTGGCACCAGAAACCAAACCAACATTTTAAAATCGGTGCCTTCAAGTCCAGCGCTAAACACCGAAGTGGGTACACAGAGCGCTTATCAGGAGCTGCTGTTCTCCATGCTGAACGCAGACATATGTAGCCAAACGGGACAATTGTTAATTGGGTTAGCACCCTTCTGTGAACTACAGAGAAAGCTAATACAAAAGTCCAATAAACAGACCAAATCTGCCACATTTCAACACTGCACTCTCAGCCTTGCCACAATACTTGGACGGTGTACCTCCCTGTCCCATATCTCTGTGTGAAGTGAAACATTCCGTGCCGTCAGAGATGCTGGGATTCATATTAAACCCAGGGGACACTCACTCTCAGAGACAACGGCTCGTAAAAGTCATGGGTTCCATAGGGTGTCTGAGGTCCAGAGGCCTCCGGTCTGTCAGTAGCATGCTAATGGAACCACAGCGTGAAGGGACTGACAGCAACATGTATCATTCACTAACACCTCATCTCAAACATATTTTACTATGTAAGCTAATAAAGTATCTTATCATAAATAATATCCCTCATTCATTCCCTGGCGTCTGCAATGATTTATGTGTGTGTCTACACATACTGTACATGGTGTTAGCATGAGACTGTCAATCAAATGTATTTATAAAGCCCTTTTTACGTCAGATGACAAGTGCTATACAGAATCCCAGTCTAAACCCCCAAACAGCAAGCAATGCATATGAAGCACAGTGACTAGGAAAAACTCCCTGGGAAGGCAGGAATCTAGGAAGAAACCGAGAGAGGAATCAGGCTCTGAGGGGTGGCCAGTCCTCTTCTGGCTGTGCCGGCAAATGTGTGCATGTGTGTTCTGTGTTTGTGCGTCTCGCGCTCTGCTCGGAACATCTGTCCCCTGCTCCACCCACTGCCTCATGTTAGTTCCTGTTGTGACCTCCTGGTATGTCATAGTTCCGCGGACAAGTCAACAACTAACTTTCCCCCAGGCCGTTGCTGCAATTGAAGGTATTCTCAGTCAACTCACCAGGTTAAATAAAGAATAAACCAACCAAGCCCATAGGACCCGAGTCAACAAACAAGCCAGAGAGAACAGATGCTCTTAGGCTGTGTTTGTATTATTCACTGAGACACGACTTCTTATCTCAGCAATCTTGGGTGATGGAAGTCAAATCAAAATTGTATTTGTCACATGCGTCAAATACAACAGGTGCACTGATTTACAGTGAAATACTTACAAGTCCTTAACCAACAATGCAGTTGTAAGAAAATATTTACTAACTAAACAACAAAAATAACAATGAGGCTATATACAGGGGGTAGCAGTACCGAGTCAATGTGCGGGGGTACAGGTTAGTCGAGGTAATTTGTACATGTAGGTAGGGTAAAGTGACTATGCATAGATAAGAGGTGCCACTTTGTTCTTTAGGTTTTGCACATAAGGGTAACAGGAGCAGCACTGACAGACTCAAACACACTTCAATGAGCAGGCAGGGCTGTGGCATGCACGCAGACTGCACTGGACAGAGAGAGGCTCAGATGCCCTTCCCTCTGTTGGGAGCATGCTCAGTGAGTGTGCTCATCAAAGCCCTCTTTCATCCTCTAATGTGATGCAAAACAAGGCAACGTGAGACTGTCTGGTTAACAGCTCCAAAACATACCATCTAACACGGAGCAATGCTAGGGCTCTCCTACACTGTCAAATAGTTCCACAAGACCGTCTAACATGGCACAATGCTTTTGCTCTCCTCCTCCAGCACAATGCTGCTTACAAAGCCTCTTCCACGCCTCTCGCCTTAGCTCTCCTTTCCTGCCATTGTCTTGGAACAGCCAAAAGCTACCGCCATGTCGTTTGGTGTTTTGGGGAGCGCTTAGGGTAGAGGGTTGAAG